>NC_138546.1:45770094-46437594 GCF_964234715.1 Podarcis melisellensis | reverse complement strand
GCCACCTGCGTGGTGGTGGCATGCTCCTGTTATGCACATGGTAGGACCCTCTGGGTACAGAAACACATCTTTGATTTGGGTATTGCATATGCCTATAGTAAACACAGAAGATATCATCCTCCCTTCCCCACATTGTTCCCCAGGCCTTCTCACTCCTCTAGTTCAAACTCTCATGAGAAGGTCATTCTCATCTGTCAGGATCAGGGCACATGGCCACAGTGGGTCTTGGTGACCTGAGACTGTCAAGTGAAGATGGAGACTAGCCTGGTACACACACAATGCTGAGCCCACAATGAAAGAAGCCATGAGTTGCTTAGATTGCTTCCCAGCCACGCTTGGCTCCTGCCCCTGCAGCCTAGCAAGGGGATGGCCAAAGAAGGCACACTTAAGGAAGCATGTTGGGTTTGTACCTAACATTAAGCTATCACGACAACAACCCAAGGCTTGTAAGCCATCATCATGTGTGAGCCAGGCCTACACGTCATCATGTGTCTGTGGCCAGTGGAAGGATCTGCAGCCTATGGCCAGTCATGAAACTCCCCTTGCACCTCCAGCAGGCCAGAGCAGGCCGGGTGCTAATCCCCAACCTCTATCAAGGGCCTCTGCCTGTTGGTCCTGCAGGTCCAGCTTTTCAGCTTCAAGGTCCAAGTCAGAGGCAGCAGGAGGCGGATCTCATTTCCCTGTCTTGCAACTTAAAATATTCTTCAAATGGCACCTTTTGCATGCAAAGCAAGGGCTCCCTGCCTCGGGGCTGTGGACCTTCGTGCTCTCCCCTCCTCTTGCCCCTGCCTCCCCTCCTTGTCCCTTGCTCAGCCCCCTGCCCTATTCCGTGCTGCCCCTCCCTCCAGGTTTCCTCGCCTCCTGACTGCCGAGGACACACAGTCCTTCGAAAAGGAGGCCACTTCTACAACCGCCCCTCACCGATTCATACAGTATTAATGCAACATCGATTCACAGGCTTTGCATCTGTTTACATCTAGTGATCTATTTCATTTCACATGCTTTGTGGTTATGATTCTGCCTGCAGGGCTGGGGCATCTCCCATCTGTCACTAAAACCGTTACAACGGAGGTAAGCCGTGGTCCAAAGCAACATGCGAGGCGCTGTCAGCCCACAACAAGGTGTCTGCAGCTTACGCCACATGCAAGCATTAGATGCATTGAATAGCTGTGAGAGCTTCTTCCTGGGAGGGGATTTGCCTCCCAGCCCCCACTGTGTGCCTGGCCTCTTTAGATTAAGAGGGTTTTGTAGCAAGGCAAGGAGGGAGGGTACACAAAGGAGGTGGCAATGCTTTACACAAAACAAGCTGCATTCAGTGGATTCTTGATTTGATGTAATCAGACCTCGCATTCCTCAGAAAGCCGAGGATTATGGCAAGAGCAAAGTGACTGGAGGTCTCTCAGCACCACCCAGGAGTGCCTGGGCACCTCTCCCTTCAGCTGAACTGCAGCCAGCCTAGTCCCTGCCGTCTTCTCTACCTTGCAGTCCGGGGACACAGGGAAGCCTGGCATGGGGAATGCTGCAACAGGGCACTCACCAAGGAAGGCTGTTCCTGGCATAGAAGCATGAACCCAGGTGGCTATGCAGGGGCCACAGGGAGCTGCCAGGTGCACATGGAGTGTTGTGGTGCTGGCACAGCTGGCCTTGCACATTCAGAAAGTGCACGGAGGCACCAAACGCTGAACAAGTGCCCTCCTGGAAGGAGCCAATCGCCTCATCAAAGGGCACTAGTCCTGCAGCAGCCAGAGGGTGGAGAGCCTTGCAGGAGGCCAGCGTGAAAGTAACTGTCCCGCTGGTTTGAGCTGCAAGACTGCTGTCCATGGTCCTGAAACCTTTGCTTTTGTATTTGACAGAGAGCATCCAGAGTTCCGACCTCACCCCTGCCTAAAGCTGGCTTGGGCAGTCCTGGCTTGGGCAGTCCTGGCTTGGGCAGTCCTGGCTTGTCACCACCCTCTCACCTGGGCTGCCACCTCTTTCTTGGTGTGGGAGGAGTTGACTTCTGATCAGGATGGGGCTGGTTTGCCCAGCAGCAGACACTGCAGGAAGGCGCCTCCTGAAGAAAGCCCTTTGCTGCAGATGCCACATAGCTCTGCACACCTCTAGTAAGCCACAGAAATGCAGGAATGAGCTTCCTGCCTTTGATAGAAGCAGCATGACTGAACTCCCAGGGACTTGGGGACTGGGCTACCTCTGTGCCTCACCACTGGAACGTCAACGTTCTCCATCATTTCTAGGGCTGTGGTCGAGGTGATGGAGACCATTCCATGCACTTAGATACAGACTTGCCCCAGCCACTTTTGCTAGAGGGGCAGAGGGCTCTGACCTTATCAGCCATTGGGTGTGGGTGTTCAGATAAGTACCAATCCCTCCCATCCACTTGCCCTTCCCCCTGCAATTAAAATTGAACCCTTTCCCCTTTCTATATGACTGAGGCAGCTCCACGTTTCAACCTATGGAGCTATCAGCATAGTTTTCTTTGGCCCTGAATTCTATACTGGGCGATCATGGAGGGAGGAAGAGGGATCAGGCAGATAAACAGAACATCCTCCCTTAACCCAACAACAGAACCGCTTCTCCTTGTAATCAGTCTTCAAAAGCAAACACAGGATTATTTAAAGACCAAGCAGGGTCAAAGAAACAATTTGCATAATGTAAAGTAAATCCATACTTGTAACCAGAAAGCTGCACGCTTTAAATCCTTGGCCATTTCTATTAATCCCAGAGGCCATGTGGAGACTGATACATGCAGGAGTAAAACTAAGTCACTCTTGGGATATTCAAATCCCATGACATTGCTGGGAAGGCAGGTTCCTTGGTAGCCAGCACTTTATCTCCAGCCACAGCCAGCACTGGCCGAAGGAGTCCCTACCTGGCCATACCAGGGACCTATTCTCGGCTGTTCCCTAAGAGGCTGGATTCTGACTCAGCGCTGGACGGCTCATAAGCAAAGCCACAACAAACCTCCCTCTGCTCCTAGAGGCTGACAGGTCCAGATCTCCATCTCCTCAAAGGGGGAAAGAGCCCAGGGGGGCTCCTAGACTGAAGCAGGGGTCTGATCCCAGGAAGAGAAGAAGCTACCACTCTTCTTCTTGTTGGCAATATAAAGTCTAAGCTGCTAGTAGTACTGGAAGTGGGAGAGGAAATGGTGCAGGGAGAAGCATATTCATTCATTAATTCATCACCCTGCATGTTCTAAGCACAGCCCTGAACTCTGGGCAGAGCTCCAAAGAGGAGCAGTCTCAATGGGGGGAGCTGTGGAGAACAGAAGCAGGTTATAGGACATCTGCAAATGCCTTTTAAGGGGAGCAGTTGGCTGGCTGGCTAGGGCTGGCCTTGGTGCCCTTTGGTGGACCTCTTTCCAATTTCAGCTGCAATTCTCAAAAAGCTTCCTCAAATGGCAGCAACAGTGCATTCCACCCGGTTCTCTTAATCAGAGGGCTGCATTTGACACAGCTCCGCTTTGCATGGAAATGATGACATACCATCCAAGCCTTCCACAAGAACTTGCAAAATTTTCTTTCTTGCCTGGGGCATCAGCAGAGTGTCAGTCATACACCCTGTGAACACCTGTGGTGCTTTGAGGTTTTGCCATCAGATCTTAGGCCAGGGGCTTCTAAGTCTTGACCTGACTGGGACCCCCTTTCCATCCCATCCCCATGATCCTCTGAGGCTGCCTCACTCTTTGGCAAACATGGCCATCTTGCTTTGTCTATGAATATCTCCATCCACCACCATGCCTTATTTCTCATGGCCCCAGCAGCCTTCAGCCTCCTGGTAGCAGAGTACGACAGGGTAGGCACTCCAGTGGCCATCCCAGAATCCAGATGGGAACTGATGTTTAGTGGATGTGCCCCTGCAAAAGGACCCTCTTGGGGATTCAAATCCTTGTCATGGCTCAGGGCACAGAACCAGATTTGGGGGCCCAGGGAGGCTCTGCCCCAGTTCTGCCCTGTTCCAATCTGCTTTACTCTAATTGATCCAGTAGCTCAAATCTAAACTTTGCTTGGGGTCATTGTAGACATGCTAATTGAGAGAGAGAGAGAGAGAGAGAGAGAGAGAGAGAGAGAGAGAGAGAGAGAGAGAGAGAACCCTTTCTTCCTGTCCAATCTGTTGTCATGCAAATCAGTGGCTGACCTCCTGGGCTTACCCCCTCTATTTCTCTCACTAGAAAACTTCATTGCAGGCTGACTCACTTGTTCAATGGCAGAGGGGCTTCCTTGACTGTACACAGGGTGACTCTGCCAGAGAAAACCCCCACCAGGCCCTTCAAAGACTGCCTATGCTCCTTTCAGCACTTCCAGCTTCAGGGTGGGAGAGTGGAGATGAGAAGCAGCCTGGAAGTTGCCTTCAATTGACCCAGCCAATGGATTGGCCCATCCTGCATTTGATGGACAGGGTCCCTCCAGGGTTTCAGGCATCACTGGAGCCTTCCGATTTCACTGTGAACTGATCCCAAAGCCTTCTGCATCACCCAGGGTCCTGATCCCATGGTGGCCAACCAATTGCCCCAGCTGGCTGCCTACAAGAGCAACAGCGGCAACTCTCCCCTCTTGTGGTTCCCAGCTACTGGCATCATTCAGAGGGATGCTGTCTTCCATAGGCACCAACTCTGAGGGGCCCAGGTCCCTTTATCCCCCTTGGAAAATTTGGGGAGCTGCCCCCCTAAGTTGAGGACAATCAGGGGTTTTGTGAAGGAGGTGTGAGGGCTCTGGCAGAGTCTTAGACTCCTTCCTTCTCCTTCCCAAAGGGGGCGTATTTGTGTGCGCGCAAGCACATCTGTGTGGGGGAGAGCAAAAGGGGTTTTCCTCCGCAAAGTGGAGGATGTGGTCTGTTCCTGAGTCAGGGGAGAGAGGCGGCTGGTGGGAAAGGGTGCTCAGTAGCTGAAGCATCATGTGTTGGGGTGGGTGAGTACTGGGAAGGGCTTGAGAATATCCTTTATCTTCTCTCCCACCCCCACCCACTTTTCCTCCCCTGCATTTCTGGGGAAACAACTGAAAGTGGAGGAGAGGTCAGACCTCCCCCTCCTGTCCTTTTTTTGAAACTGGAGCCTTTGCCATGACTGAACAATTTAAAAGGAAAGTTCGCAAGATAAGCACAGGAGTACTGCTTGCTTATATGTGTGTTCTGTGTGGGCGGGCGTTTCTTTGGATCTAGAGAACTACGAGTCCTGCGCGTGAGTGAATGGTGCCTCTCTCCCTCTCCTTTGCTGGTGGGTAGGGCAAAAGGGGCCGTGCTGCCCTCCCAGCTGCTGCTGCTGCTGCCACACTTGGATCTACCCCCTGGTCCTTGCACATCATGACACACGTCTTCGCCTTCCACACAAGAAGCATTTCAGAGCCATCATAGTTTGTGGTCAGGCAAGGAACTCTTTCCTCCTTTGGACATCAGCTGGATGTACATACACAGTAACTGCTCAGTTCTTAAGCCGATTACCGAAACTGCGCTGGACTTTTACTTTATGTAAAGCTGCAGAGCAAAGGGACTTTTACTCAAAGCAAGGAAGTTGTGCTGTGCTCAGCATGGGGCCGTGTAGGGTTGCAGCCCCAGCCCCGTTACACGGCTCTTATGCCTTCCATGAAGTTCTCCTTTAGGATGATGAAAGTCTCTCTCTTCATTCACTCAGCAGCAAAGATGGGGGCTTCCTGTTCCCTTTCAGTTCCATGCCCCTAAGCAGCTCAGAGGTGCACCTAAGCTCCTTTGTGCCCTTGGCAAGGCGCTGTACTGGCACCCTCCTCATATCCCTTGCGCCCTTGGCAATCACCGGCTCTCCGTCTTTGCTGCAACGGCCCACGCCAGCAACTGGATTTCTCCGCTGTGCCTGTGTGCCCAGTCTCCCAGAGCAGCAGAGGAGTGGCCTGGGGAGAACAAGGACTAGTGAGTGGGCCATAGCTGTCAACTTTTCCCTTTTCTTGCAAGGAATCCTATTCCGAATAAGGGAATTTCCCTTAAAAAAAGGGAAAAGTTGACAGGTATGGGGTGGGCTTCTAGCCGCTATGAGCCAAAGGGAATTCTCAGTGGACCCAACGCTGATTTGATGGTCTTTTTGGCACCCCCCCAAAGCTTCAGGTGAACATTTGGACTTCTTTTTAAAAATTATTACTGCTTTCTGAAGTGGGGCTTGACTGTTGATGCAACTGAATGTTTGTGACCTTATTTCAAACATGCACATGCACCTTTTGAGAAGCTGAAAAGCTGCTCAGAGGAGGGTTGTTCTGTTGCATCTCTGGGAGAAGCCAATCATCAGCGCTGTTGTGCACAGCTGTCTTGTGCTTCCACGGAGGACTCCCCACTGCTGAATTTGTAGGTGAGGGGTGGTGGTTGTGCACCTCCCCAAGTTTGCTGCCGAGGCTGAGTCAAGTGATCACAACTTGCCCAGAATGAATGTGTTGGCGAAGAGAGCAAATTTCCAAAGCTCCACTGTTTGTGTTATTTGAGTTAATTAACATTTATTTGCTTATTTTGGATCAAACAGCCGGCACAGGCGGAAGCTGTTTACTGATGCCAGATGGCAAGCAAGAGACAGCCAGCCAAAAGAGGCATCCGGAGTCAGCCACCCAGATAGGAAGCAAAGGCAAAATTTCAGGTTAGAAAAGTCTTGCTCTGAAGCTCAGAAAATGTGTGGGGTTGTTGGTCCGTGCAGCTGGAGCCCCAAGCACACAAGGCTGCCTGGGTGCCACTGAGCCAGAGAAAGGCGAGAGGATGGCCAACAGCCTGGCAAAAGAGAAGCAGAATCACAGCAAACCCTTCAAAAAAGGAAGGCAACCTCCAGGGACTCCAGTTGGCTGCTCAGGGGGAAGGGGACACCCCCCCAGTGGGGTCAAGGTGGCCCTGGGCTTGGGGAACTGTCACCATGGACACGAGTGGCTGTGGCCTGTGGGCAGGCAAGTCATCTGTGAGAAAGCAGGAAAGCTGAGGGGACCAGGAGGCCAGCGCATGGCCCAGAGAGGGCTCTGCACCAGGGCAAATTGAAGCTCTTACTGTAAAATATGGCCCAAAGGAGGATAGGTGTGTGCATGTGAGCTAGCAGGTCCAAATGCTGAGCATCACTCCCTCTAACAGTGAATGCAGCTGGTGTGTGCAGAGAGAGAGAAGCAAAAGGCAGAGCCCCTAGTTTGAAGAAGCACCAAAAACACCTTTCTTTAAAATCCTAAGTGGGAAACCTCCCAATACACAAGCACACCAAGACTGGGCATGCTAAGTGGGCATTGGGATGGTGACTGCTTGAGGAAGGAATGGAATAGAGTATTCTAGAGGTTGGGTGCAGCTGGCTGGAACCCAGATGAGGAGATGCTCCTTCTCCTCCTCCCTGCAACGTATCCCACTTTGGTCCTGCCCTGAAAACCAACAGCCATCTTCTATCTCATCCCCAACCTGCACTCAGTTTCATTGGACTCCCCCAAGGTAAAGGGAAGGCAAAGGACCCCTGGATGGTTAGGTCCACTCAAAGGTGACTATGGGGTGTGACGCTCATCTCGCTTCAGGCTGAGGGGGCCAGCGTTTGTCCACAGACAGCTTTCCAGTTCATGTGGCCAGCAGGACTAAATCGCTTCTGGCGCAACAGGACACCATGATGGAAACCAGAGTGCACGGAAACACCATTTACCTTCCTGGTGTTTACCTATTTATTTACTTGCACTGGTGTGCTTTCAAACTGCTAGGTTGGCAGGAGTTAGGACAGAGCAACGGGAGCTCACTCCTTTGCGAGGATTCAAACCACCAACCTTCTGATCAGCAAGCCCAAGAGGCTCCATGGTTTAGACCAAAGCACCACCCGTGTCCCCTACCCTGTGCCATGCCACGGGCACCCAGCTGAAGACAACACCCAGACCCCTTGACCTTTTGTTCGAGTGGGCAAACCTCACAAGGCTGTCCAGCCCTCTGTCCAATCTCTGCCCAGATTCCATTTGCTCAATGAACACCCAGCGAGCCTCTTTCCCATCATCACCGGCAAGTGCCTTTGCTATTCTGCTCACTGAAATTGTTGCTCAGATACCTGCTTCCTGCTTTCACAGTTCAATGCAAGAGGCCCCATCCCCTTCTCAGAATCCTCAGAATCCTGCTTCAGAAAGGAAGAGGCCCTTTCAGCAAACCTGCTCAGAGATGCAAACGTGGTTAGGGGTTTTTAGAGTCTATGGCCACATGTTCCAGTTACCATTAGAGGCCTCCAGCAGATGTGATTCCCAGCAATGGGCCTAGCCAGAAATAAGCATTTCCAGGAAGGAATAGGCCACAGTCTCCACAATCTCTCTAGAAAAGCCCCTTCCTGGGATCACATGAAGAGAGGAGGCAACCTTTACCCCCCCCTCCATGCTGTCTATGCTGATTGTCACAGCTCACTGGAGGAATAAATATCCATGCCTCCTTGCCAAGCCAGCAATATGGCATCCTGCCAAAGAAAGGGTCCCCTCTCACCTACTCCATCTTCCATTTCATCTACTGCCTGGCTGGGTGCTCACAAGCAACCAATTAAAGTCAAGGCTGGCCACATAAAAGTCCTGGACCAGCTATGATTAAGCTATAAACAGACACCAGCATGTCCCAGGCCTTCATCCATAAGGTGCACAACTCATAAAGAAAGATGCTTTTCCCAGCTATGAGGGAAAGCAAAATCTTCTTCCAGCCATTGCCTGATGTGCCTGAGAAGACATCTTTTATTAAAAACATTTTTAAAATTCTAACTTCCTAGAGCAACGCCAGACACACCAGCGGAAGGCATCCATCTCGTGAATGTACTTCCACTTTCATTACGGCATATTTATAAATTATGCAGCTGAAACATAACAATAATCTAATAATAAATTGCATGCCACTAAATTGAGTTGAACATCCCAGAGGCAGATCCCAGCATCCTCTCCAATCTAGAAATCAATGTCCCCCAGAAAAATGCTCCAGAGAGAGCCCATTTCCACAGTTTCAGGCCTGCAGTTATTGTATGCTAAATGCAAAACCACTGGGATGTTTCAAATGGCCCCATTTTGAGCACAATGACATATTCCTGGCTGCTGTATTTGGTGTTAAGTTCTAATAGCTGGTACTCCATCTTTGGAGCAGTAAAACAGCCAACCTCGCTCTTCCTCTCTGGCTTCTACAGTCACCAGAGTTGGCCTCACATATGCTGCAAGCCCCATGCCACTCCGGCCCCCTGGCCAAATGAAGGAAGGGCTGAGTGCACTCCCTCCCCAAAGAGATCACTGAATCTACCTTCAATCCCTAGAGTGGCCATGCTTCCCTGGGGCCATTGCACTCCAGCATCATCGCCACATGAACTTGAAGTCCACACCAACACACATTTTGATTGTGAGTTAGAAGTCGCAATACGAGTCTGTGGCTTCGGGCTTTTAATAAGGCCCAGGATGCAAACACCCGGGTAAACATGATGAATCACAGGAGTAAGGAATGGCATGTGTTGCAGGCAACATTTACTCCTGAGTAATGCACCCCAGAAAGCCAAAAGAGGAAGGAATACTCACAAATAGAACTTCTCGTCCCATGTTGGATTCAGGTTCCCAAATATGGTTTTTGTCCTCCTTTTGGTCTTGCCCACTTGCACCGTGACGTACGGGTCACTGGAGCCAGTCTTATCCTTGGCCTGCAAGCCCTGAGCACAGACCACTGCAAGAGTGGAGGGAGGGAGGGAGGGAGAGAGGGAGAGAGAGAGAGAAGTGGAGGACACAAGTTGATAAAACTAGGCCTGGCCAACGGCGTTGTGACCAGTGTCCCCACCCCCCTGCAAAAAAGGGGCTAAAGGGCTGGTGCTGGGCAGAAGAACACATGGAAGGTCCCAGGTCCAGTCCTCAGAATCTCCAGCTCAAAGGTGATGGAACTAGGTGGACTAAGTCAGAATGAGGCCACTTCCAGTGTTCTTAGATGAAGGAGCAGCCCCCAGTACTCTGAGCCAGAGCAGAGCAGCGTGTCTTTTGTGTCCCCTGGGCTTGCGCCCTTGGCAAGGGCCAACCTAACCAGACCCTAGCTCTTCCCCTGTCCCAGCTGGAGACCCTGGAGACCACTGGCTGCCAGTCAGTGTAGACAAGACTGAGCAGTATGGCTCCATGGCCTGACTCTGTAGAGGACACCTTCCTGTGTTCCTAATAGTTCCAGATTCTGTGGAATGTAGAAAGAGTTGCTTTCCAACAGCTGGATCAGGGCGAAGGCTGGCTAACCCTTCCACAGTCAGCAAAGAGCTCAGGTGGCCTGGCTCTATTCCCAGTTATCAGTAAGCATTGCAGGAAATGCCAGGGTGAGGTTATAGGGGCGTCTCTCTCCTGGCACCTCCCTTTGGCTGACATCCTGGCTGGTTCTGTGGAGGAGCTGGCTGCCTCTTCCAAAAGCTTAGTTTTCGGACACGGTGACCGAAGGACAAGCAGTTTTTTTTTGTCCTACACGGGGATTATCCATGCAGGGGGAAAAACACCACTCAAGCAGGTGTAAAAAACAAACAACACCATTATAAAAAACAACAGGACAAATAATGCAGAGAGACAATGTGAGAACCAGGCTGCGAGGCCTTTGAGGTCAAAGGGGTGGGGGGAATGGAGAATAATAATAATAATAATAATTTTTTATTTATATCCCGCCCTCCCCAGCTGAAGCCAGGCTCAGAGCGGCTAACAACAATAAAAGTAACACAGCATTTTAAAGTCAATTCAGAATCAAATTAATGGCAACCATTGAGTTCTGTGAGGATTACCAAAGGACTGTGCCTTGGTCAAAGGCCTGGTGGAACAGCTCTGTCTTGCAGGCCCTGTGGAAAGATGTCAAGTCCCGCAGGGCTCTAGTCTCTTGTGACAGAGCATTCCACCAAGTCGGGGCCAGTACTAAAAAGGCCCTGGCTCTGGTTGAGGCCAGCCTAACCTCCCTGTGGCCTGGGACCTCCAAGATGTTTTTGTTTGAAGACTGTAAGGTCCTCCGTGGGACATACCAGGAGAGGTGGTCCCATAGGTATGAGGGTCCTAGGCTGTATAGGGCTTTAAAGGTTAAAACCAGCACCTTGAACCTGATCCTGTACTCCACCAGGAGCCAGTGCAGCTGGTATAGAAAACAAACTTAGCCTCCTCTCGGTCATGCAAGGTGGACTCTGCTCTGGTCTCGCCCAAAAAGAGTTGTGCCTTCTCAGCTCTGAGAGCACACAGAGTTCTGTGCAACTCAAAGATTACCAATAGCAGGTGGTCTTCCAGGTGTTTCCTTGCACCTTCCAAGCCATGACACTGACCCACTGTGCTCCGCTCCTTCTCCCACAAGGTAAGCTGTCCTCTCCCCCAGAGCAAGAAACATCTCCCAGGAGAAATGTCCAGGTATTACTTTGAACAAGATGCTTGTTCCAATGTCCCCCTCCACCCCGAGAGCAGCCTTCAGACCCCAGGAGCCTATTTCCTGAGCCATTCCTTCTTGCAGAGCTTGGTGTCCCGGCTGCAACCTCCAGTTACAGAGACAGCCAGCTTCCCTGTAGCTGCCTTTCGCCAAGAAAACAGATGTCAGGATTTATCATCGCTAATGTGTGTTTATGCTGCTATAAATACAAACACTTGTCAGTTGACTCCTCCATCGCAATTCATAACTGTGTGAGTCTCTCCGTCGGCTTGAAAGCTGACTGGGACGTGCCACACTCCCTCCCCTCGGCCCCCCCTCTGACCATCAGCAAATATTTACTTTGTAAGTTGGATCCACGTGATTTAAAGCATCGAGACAGGAGCATTTAGTTAGTGTTTTGAACTGCCACTAGTAGGGACAGCCCAGCTCATTAACTGCCTCATCAGAGAAATGATGGGCTCAGAATGCTGTGTCCCTGTCCCATCCTGTCCCATTCCCCGCCCCCGCAATCTGACTCAGCAGCAGACCTGTGCCCCCCCCCCAACTGGGTCCATTCAGAAGCAAGTCTGCTGATCTTGGGGAAGGGAGGTTGTGTGGCTTCTCAAACCAACCTGCTAGGATTCTCTCTGCTTTAAACAGTAATACAGGATGGTGCCTGCGATGTCTCCTCCAGGCAACTCCTGCAGCCAATCTGGTGCCAAACATCTTGCTCTGCTTTCCTTTGGACCACCCATGGAGGTGCATTCCACAGTCTCTCGTGACAGATGGATGGGTGAAGTCAAACTGCTGTGTTAGCACCAATGAAGGGCTCAAACCTGGGCAGTGTTTATGGAGGTCCTGGGCAGCCCAGACAACAAGATCTCTCTCTCAGCCTTGCTGATGTGGTCCAAAGGAAAGCAGAGCAAGACATTTGGCCAGCACCAACACAGTATCATGAACCAAGGATTTTATAAGCCCTGTGGATCACCCAGTTGTTATGGCTACTGGACAAACAGTTCTCCTAGGCTGCATTGAGGACATCTCAAGTCACCTGCAGCAACTGCTGCCTTGACCAGATCTAAATTTTATAGGAAGGACTATTGTAGGTGATGCTGCTCTGTACATCAAATAGGGCATTGAGTCTAGCAACCTAGAAATCCCCAAAGAGACAGATTTCCCTGGCAAAATCATTGTGGGTGGTGATTCCAAGCCTGAAGTGCAGTTTAGTACTGGGGATGATAATGTTATGCTTATATTCTGTTTCTTGAATTTTTTTTTTAAGTACTGGGGATGTGCTATCATCCCCCTGAAGATGAATGAAATCAAGGAAGCACCCAACAGAGGAGATGTACTTATGGGCTACTTGGACTACCTCCCACAAACTGTTTATGCAAAAAGTTTGGCATTCAAAGTGTAAATGGGAATTGCTTGCAGTCCTCACCCCACTGGGGGGGGGGTTTCAAGGTGGCAAACTGTTCTGCGCCAGCTTGGAGGCGGCATGGACCACCTCGTGAGATCAGGGTGTACACTATCTTTCTACTTCGCACACCCAGAGAAACAACCACACACCAGAGACCCTCTTTCGGTTTGTATTCTGTAAATGCCATTTTGTAACCACCTGGGCTGGAAGGGAAAAGGGAGCTTTGGCCAGAGAGAGTTCTCCAGCTGAAAAGGGGGAATCCTCTCACCTGTGATGGTGATCTTTGCTGACCACTTGGATGTCCCATCCAGGACACTCTGTTTGGCTGCCTTGGTGTGCTGTACAAAGTCCTCCTTGGGGATCTGGAACATTTCCTGGATCAGTTCAAACACTTCTGGCCTGTTTCGCTCCCTGATCTTCATTTGCTCCTTCATTGCTGTAATAATATTCTGGGTCTTATCCTCAGCACCGTGCTTTGAACTCTTCTCCGCTGCCCCTAAGGTGACATAACAACGGCATTAGCAACATTTAACAATGCACTACTATAGCAGTAGTTGTCATTGCAGCAGCTGGAGTAATATTGGGTCACCTTCTATGAGGAGAAGGTGACGCTGCTGAAATCTGGAAAACAGATGCCCTTGATGACACAGAAGGTGCCTGGCCAGGCAGGCCTTTCATTGACGCCTTTGCTAACCTGATGCCCTCCAGCTGTTTTGGACAACCTGGACTAGCCATGGATGATGGGAATTGTTGTCCACAACAGCTGGAGGGCATAAGTTGGTGAAAGCTGACCCTCCTCTTGCTTTCCCCAAAGGCTTCTGTGTGTCCTTCACAGCATGGATGAAGCCCCTTCCTTCCACCAGGGACATCTGGTCCCATGTGTGGCACACGTAGACCACAGCACACAGAGAGGCCCCTTGATGCTGGCATGCACGGATGTTGTGACGTCAGTTCATGCCTGGAGGGGCTTCCAGAAAGACATCGAAATGGAAGCCTGAAGTTTGGCACAGATGCTGATCCCCAAAAATGATGGGTTTTCCTGCCCTGAAGCAAAGCCAGGGATGCCAATATTCTGACTTTTCTGGATCTTTGCAAAATAATGAGATTCCTGGTGGATCACAGAGATCAGCTGCCAAGGGGGTAGGGGTGTCACAGTACAATAGAGCACCCAACCAGGAATCTTTGGTGGTGGGCTTTAGAGAGGCTCGTTTGCAGCCCATCCCTGCCTGGATCAGCCTAGCATAGGCTGCAAGAGACCAACTGCACTGACTGGGGACAGAGGGCAATGGTGGCTGCAGATGAAAAGGCAAGGTGGCATTTCTGGCCAGCCCATCTTTTTCTGCTTGGCTGCAGGTCACAGTGGGTGAAGTAGGAAGCTGACAAATGACACCAGAGCAGCCAGCAAGCCTCTCTTGTTTCTGTGCCATGAGGCAGCCAAGCCACACTCCTGGGGGCCTGCGCATCAGGTGGCAGCAGCACGGCAACAGAGGAGAGACTGAGGAAGAGAGAGGTCTCTGGGCCACTGGATGGCTTTTGGCGAGAGGTGACAAGGGGCCTCATGCAATCTCTTTAGCCAGCTGGAAACCTGGTGGGTTTAAAAGCAAAGGAGGAGGAAGAGTTTTATCCAGTGAAACTGGAGCTAAATGCAGACAGTGCCCAACTGAGTGAAACCCAAATGAGGTGAAAGATCCTTGAGACCAGAACACAGGGTGGGTTGGGGGAAGCACAAGACCCATTCAGCGTTAGGGGTGCCTGCATGCCCAGAGATACTATGTCCCCTCCACTCAGCCACTTCACTGTCCATCCTGCCACCTGGAGCCCCTGTGAGATTAGCAGTGTCGTCGTCTGAGCAGCCCAACCGTTTGCTTGGGCTTTGCGATGTGCCAAGCAGACTCTCCCTTGCCTTGCCACTGCTGGGGCTGCTCCAACAGGCTTCTGTTGCCACCCCAAACAGCCCCACGGGAGGAGCCCATGCCCCAGAGCTGGGACACCCATGAGGCAGGGTGAGGCAAACGCTGCTGGTAGCAGGATCCACAGGGACAGAACATCCCGATGTAGATCTCTCTTGCTCCCTTGTTTTTGGTTTAAATCAGGCACAGGCAAACTCGACCTTCCAGATGTTTTAGGACTACAATTCCCATCATTCCTGACCACTGGTCCTGTTAGCTAATGATGATGGGAGTTGTAGTCCCAAAACATCTGGAGGGCCGAGTTTGCCTATGCCTGGTGTAGATCTTCTTACCAGGCGGGGTGAGGGGTGAGGGCACCATTTTGCTGTTTGCCTGAGGTGGCCCTGCCATTCCCCCCTTGCAAAAGGGGAGGGGCAAGCAGCACTAAGAAAGGCAGGAGCTGTGCCCACACCAGGTGCCCCTCAGACTACTCACTCTGCAAACAGTCCGCGTTGAGGAGATCCTGGCACTTCTCATGGCACTTGACCCCACACTCTGTGCACCTCATCCCCTGCCTGGCGATGCCCCAGAGGAGACCCTCGCACTCGTAGCAGTAGGTGGGGGCGGTGGCCGTCCACACTTCAAAGTAGTGTGGGGTGGTGGAGGACATGGGGTAGATGAGGGCCTGAAGGGTTTTTTTGAAGACGTGCATTTTCTGAGGGGACACAAAACACATTCAGACACATCAACAAAGCGGCTCACAGTTCCCAATTGGCTAAGTATTGCAGACCTCCTGTTTTACAAAAGCCAAGCCACGGACTCCCTACTTTTGAAAATTTCAATCCCTGGGGTAGCTTTGGTTATGTGAATGGTGCCACGGAGCTCCTGGGTGGGGTCTGCAGACCACCAACTGAGAACCACTGGTCTAATCATTCTTTCATGCATGTTCAAGCTCCTGTTACAAAGCTTTTGCTGAAGCGTTGCAGAGCATGTGCCTCAGTGCGAGAGGCTCTCATCAGCTGAGCTCTTGCTGACTTGCTCTGAGGCCGTTGGAAGAGGAAGGTGCTCAAAAGCACCACAAGGGCTGGTCAGGCATCGGTGTGTCTTTGCAGAGAGAGCTGGGGATTGCCCAGTGTCCACACCGGATTTAGGGCATCGCAGGGGTCTTACCCACACAGGACACTGTGCCAAGAGGGCACAAAATAATAATAATAAATAATAATAATTGTTCAGTTTCTGTTAATTGATTCTCATGAAAACTTACAGATTCTGGCTTCACACAATTAACTCAAGGCAGTGTCAATTTACTCTTGGCAGAAAGCCAAGGTCTGCTTGACCTAGAAACTACTTACTCTGATTGGTTAATGACCAGCACTCAACTCTGTTATCTAGGAATGCTAGCACAGTTTGGTGTTGGGTGTGTTAGGAGTAGGAGTGCTGTGTATGGTTAAGAGAGAGAGAAAGAAAGGATTTATTTTGCTTTGTTTTGTATGCAGAAACTCTGCTGGTTTTATTTTTCCTTTTAATAAATCCTGTAAATAGTTATTCTGAGTCTAGCTGACTAGTCATTTCCACCTCAACTAGCTTCTTCGCTGTGCAGGAAAACTCTGCTACGTTTGGGCTAAAGCCATTAGAGCTATGCCTGACACTTCAAAGTTCCATGAATAATAATAATAATAATACCACCACCTATATATCTATAGATCTGAGAAGATCTATAAAAAGACAATAGTACCAGGAAGCTGTTCTCTCACAGCACAGGAGACCCTTTTCCCCTGAGCCTAGAAGTCAGCCCCTGGCTCCTTGCAATCTCTGAGACGGCTGCAGAAAAACATGTCGCCGGAAGGAGAAATGAATGGTGATCGGGCAACCATTACAAAGATTGCAGCCTCACATCACTTACGTCACGCTGGCATGTCTGGTGCTTGGGAGACACCTGTGTAGGCTCCTGGGGGCAGGGAATCAACTCCCCACAAGGGCTTCCTTAGCTGGACAAAGGCAGGGGCCTGGCGGCGTCCCCTCCTGTTCCTTCTCCCACAGCCCCCTGACTCATTTGCCACACAAAGGCTCTTGCCATGAGAGCAGGGGAGCAAAGCCAGCTGCTGGCAGGATACCAGAGGTCCTTTCTTGCGAGCTTCACTCCCAGTGAAACCCAGCGCCTGCACCATGTCTCCACCATGTGACTCCACCAACCCAGTGACTCCACCATGTCTCAAGGACTGTGGCAACTTGCTGGCCAAGGAAGGAAAGCGTTCTCTGCTGATGTGACGGCAAAGGAACTCTCTGATCTTAATGTTGTGCCCTGAGTGGCTACATGTTAAGTCACAGGCAAAATCGCCCGCTTCAGATGTGAAGGGGTTCAGATGTGATGCTCCTGCCCATCTATCTCCAGGGTGCTGATTCACACAATCCACTAATTAGCACCAGAGATGGTCTCATTAGCATTGAAAGCGAGTCCAGTGCTAACAAACAAGGCCCCTGCAGAGCAGCAGATCATCTGCCTTGCCTTCTAATGGCACCCTTCGGTCTGCTTAGGATGGTTTCCTGAGAAGGAGGTTTGAGTCAGCACTGGCTTCCCATTGACGTCAGCTAGAAAAGGCACTACTATAGGGATGCTCAGCACTTGAGCAGTTTGGGGGCTGATCCGGCCCACCTCTGATGGTGTTTGGGAGCATCACAGGAAAACACCTCCATAGAAATATATATATGGGGAAAGCACTCCAGAGAGCCATTGCTGCCAAATGCAAACTGGGGCAAAGAGATTGGTAGAGAAAACAAAAGCATCAGCTGGGAGCACTGCAAGAGAGCAGCAATTGCTTTTTATCACACACAGCACACCGAGAAAGGGCTAGGCAACACCTGGGCTTCTGCAAAAGAGACAGGGTGAAATGTGCTTAACGCATTGCAAAGCTATCGCGTAAATGGCCCTCATAAATTGTTTCCAAGCTAATGCTTAATTTTGCATTCCAGGAGGTTTGGGAAGGGAATAACTAAATATGTTGATAGCCTAAAATGTGAAGGCACACTGGCAGATGACAAAGGGGAGAACGCTGGGGAAATGAGCAAGTAAACGCTCTGGGGGAAACTCCAGCAGCCTGGAATCAATGGCTGCCGACTGCACTCGTCTTCCTAGGATCAAGCAAGCAGGCAGCTGCCGCTTATGTATCTCCCTGCTTTTTATTATTATTATTATTATTATTATTATTATTATTATTATTATTATTATTATTATTATTATTATTATATACCACCCTTCATCAAGAGATCCTGGGGCCGCAGTTCACAGTACAAAAGACAAGATAAATAATTAAACTAAAAAAGCAAAGCATTAACAGCTCCACCATTTATCTCCTCCATTCCCCTTCCTGACTTCAGTGGGGAGGGGCGGACGGAAAGGTCCTCTGAGTTGGCAGGTGCTACCTGGCAGAAACAGTTCCCAGGCCTGTGTCTGTATGGAGGAATGATTTCTAAATTATTATTATTATTATTATTATTATTATTATTATTATTATTATTATTATTATTAACTTTTATTTATACCCTGCCTTCCCCAGCCAAGACTGGGTTCAGGGCGGCTAACACCAGTATAAAAACAATTGATTGAAATACAACTTAAAAAAAAGATTAAAATGCAACATTAAATGCAGCCTCATTTCAGTAGGAACTCAAATAAAAAACTTTTTTGGGGATGAATACATCAAGCCTTCACCAAGGCCAACTATCCAGACTGATCCTATGTGGGCCAGAAAAAAGCCAGGGAAGTCCCCAAATAGGAGTTCCATCACAGAAGGAGAAAGGAAAAAGGAAGAGGGGGAGGGAATCAAATTGATTCCAAGCCAAAGGCCAGGGGGAACAACTCTGTCTTACAGGCCCTGCGGAAAGAAATCAGAAAGAAATGACATTTGCCTCGGAGATGGATTTCCAAGGGCAGAGAAAACACTCAGAGTGAACCGTGTTCCAGACACAGCTATTGTCCCCAAAGAGTTTCTGTGCCTTTAGATTCAGGAACAGGGAAATATTTGATGTGTGAAGAAAACCTTGGCACCTGATTAGTGCGACTGACAGAGGGGGTTCTTGGTTGTTTTACTGACTATCCAGACCAGGCTACAAGGCTTTATGGGGATTTGCTGAAGAAATTTCTGGTTAACTATCTAATCCAAGGGCTATGGCTGCCCTGTAATGTCACACTCCCAACCATGGACAGCAGCTATTTAGTTATTTATTCATTTCATACAATTTATAGGCGGCTCAATTGCAAAAAGAAAAAGAAAATAAGCACACCTCAAAGCAGTTTACAGAAAGATTTTTTAAAATACGATTGAGGGGGGGGGGAAATCACAATTCTGCTTCAAAATGTGCCAAAGTTAAAATATGAAAGCAGACGAAAATTACCTCAACTTTCTAAGTATCTGGGTAGGTTTGTCTAAACAGGACTAAAGACCTCCAAAGTGCATTGATCTCATACAATGACTTAACAGAGCTTGGGATGGAGCATTTCTTAATGAACGTGAATATTATACCAAAAAAATAAGGATCCAAATAAGTTTAGCCAACATTGGACTTTATTTTCAATCACTGGAACCCAAGAATTCAAGGTCATGTCCCACTTTATTCTTCATTCTAATATGTATGAAGTTCTTCCTTAACGAAACATTTTGTTCTCTGTTGTATTGTCTTACTGTTCTTATATTGTAATTTCTTTCTCTTTTCTGTTAGGAAACACATGTGAATAAATCAATTTATTTCTCTCTGAAGGCAGAGGAGACCCTGAGAGGTTTCTGGAGGGCATGGCGAAGGGGTGTGTGGAAACTCTCCTGGCGGGTTGTTGTGAAAGGCACCTTCAACCCTAATGTAGTCTTCTAGGGCATGGGTAGGCAAACTAAGGCCCGGGGGCCGGATCTGGCCCAGTCGCCTTCTAAATCCAGCCTGCTGATGGTCCGGGAATCAGCATGCTTTTACATGAGTAGAATGTGCCCTTTTATTTAAAATGCATCTCTGGGTTGTTTGTAGGGCATAGGAATTCATTATCTTTTTTCCCTTCAAAATATAGTCCGGCCCCCCACAAGGTCTGAGGGACAGTAGACCGGCCCCCCGCTGAAAAAGTTTGCTGACCCCTGTTCTAGGGGCTCAGCCTTCAAGGTAAAACCAAGAGGGAGAAAGCAGCCAAGTCTTCTTGAGTTAAAAAAAGAAATGAATATTCTATTTACGAAAGTATAGAGCAAATAAAATTAGATAGAGAGGGACAATCAATAGAAGTTCTTGCCAAGGAATTTCAGGCCTGGCTGCAATCGATAAGCCAGACGCCCAAGCGGTCGGGGGGGGGGTTTGCTCCTGATCACACTTATGCAAGTCAGTTTGGAGAGAGAGTGGGGGAGGCAGCAAATAAATGGACGAGGGGGGAGAAACCACCAGCAAACATGGATCAGAATGATGCCCTGCATTGCACGGTGTGGACTGGAAGACTCCTCCAATCTACAGTTCTATGATTCCATTCTACAGGTGGCTGGGGAGGGGTAGATCTTGGGCAGGTATGTCTTCTACTTTTTCTTTCTGGTCTCAGAAACTCTCAGCTGTTGAAATCGTACAGCTGGAAACTTACACCGGATGAATTGGGGATTTCAGTTTCCCTTGCACAAATATTGAGCAGGGAAGTTAGAAGCGCAGTTTGATGTGGCCCAAATCTTTGCAAGCACAATCATTTTTATTTTATTTTTAAATTTCTCTAGGGGCTGCATATACATATACATATGTAACAGGCTATATGATATTGTAAGTGGAATACCTTCCCTACTGAAGTGAATCTTTTGCCCTCATCAGTAACTTTAAGGGAAACTCTAAAAACATGAACTCCTCTGGCTGTCTGATTTGTTCCTGGCAACCCTGAAATTATTCGCTGTCCAAGCAGGGGACTATGTTTTTTAGTAGTTTTTAACCAGCTTTTTAGAAGACTTAAAACTGTATTTATAAATTTTAATTGCATTTGCTGCTCTGGGCTCCTTTGGGAAGGAAGGGTGAGATGTAAATTAAATAACTCAATTAAATAAATGTGCATATGTAAAACAGGCTCAGGTAAGGGGGGTTGAAGCCTTGGTGCTGCACTAATTCGCAGGGGTGGCGTATCCAGAAAAACACATGGCTTTATAGGACAAAGATAAAATACTCTGGTTAAAGGAAGCAGAATTTGATGTCTATGATAGAAGTCTCTTTTTGGAGCTATTTTATGCCTTTTTCTACATCTTCACAACAGCCATATGAGGTAGGTTAGGCTGAGTGTTGACGACTGTCCCAAGTTAAGATGTGAGAGGGAAAAAAGGGTTTAAAATAAGAAATTGCACATGCTCAGACCATTTTCTGGTTATTAAAGTTACTAAAATGTTGTTAGTTTGTGTTTTGAAACTGCATATGGTCAGAGAATATTTTTTGTAGTCCATAAAACTTATTTAATAATACATTTGTTAAGTTTTTCAGATAAATGCATTCCTTTTGGAAGGGAGGGGGGGTCTTATTTTGGGAACTGCACTAGCCCCCCCAACTTAATCCAGCCTTGAACCGTCTCCAAAGGCAGCCATAGTTCAACCTTCTTGTGAGGACAAACCAACAAATATTTAGAACATAGCAAAAAGCTATCCAAAAAGATAGAAAGCAATCAAACTGCAAGTTGGGGCAGGCTCTCCTATCCCTTTGCACCAGAATTTCTTGGGCAATTTCACTTTGCGGGCATTATTTTCCCCAACTGCCTGCTTCTGGATTTCCTTACACACACTGTCGAGAGACAGGCAGCTCCAGACCTCAAAAGGGCCTCGTTTCACGTTGTGCTTCGCCTTCCTCACGGAGCCACTGTGTGGCTTCCAGCACACGGCCAGCAGATGCTTCCCTTCAGCTGCTTGCACAGCCCCCGCCCTCAGGTGCCTCTCCTGAGCAGTTAATTTAGAAGCCAGCCATGTGCGTGAGCCACATGTGCCATTGGTTGCAAGGAATCTGCTATGGAATCCATGATTTCCCAGAGCCAAATGCTGCTTTCATTTTCAGTCTGCCACGGCCCAACTTCTAAGGCAGAGCTTTCCAAACGGTGTGTTGCGTTAGTGTGTCGGCTGCAGTGGGCAGGTGAGTTGTGCGAATGCTACCTGCACTCCTCCCGGGGTTGGAAAGGGATTACCGTATTTTTTGCTCTATAAGACTCACTTTTTCCCTCCTAAAAAGTAAGGGGAAATGTGTGTGCATCTTATGGAGCAAATGCAGGCTGCGCAGCTATCCTAGAAGCCAAAACAGCAAGAGGGATTGCTGCTTTCACTGCGCAGCGATCCCTCTTGATGTTCTGGCTTCTGAGATTCAGAATATTTTTTTTCTTGTTTTCCTCCTCCAAAAACTAGGTGCGTCTTGTGGTCTGGTGCGTCTTATAGAGCGAAAAATACGGTAGCTTAACCTCCGGTTTGCTAGAAAAACTGAATTACTGTATTGCAAAATGTCTAAAAAGTGTGTCACCGACATGGAAAGCTCTGTTCTTAGGGGAAGCATTGTCGTGTGTGTGTGTGTGTCAATGGATGTGCTAGGAGTAGCCACCTCCTTATCTGACTGAGTGCTTGCTATACAAATGTGGTCAGCCCTAGACCACTGGCACTGGGGGCAGAGAGAGAAGATGCTGAATGGACCTCTTAGAGCTGGGTGGACCTCACATGCACCCAGGGGAGGTTCTTCAGCTGCTGGCCACCTGCAATCTCTTGTTTGACTTTCCTCCCAGAACAGACATGGAGACAACTGAGAGAAGAGAAGGAGCACACTTTGTTCTCTTGGCAAAACTCGATTAATCAAGATGACCACACAGGAGACAACTTCAGGAAGCCTCTGACTTTCATAAGGGGTAGCCAGGAGAAACAGCACAGCATCCAAAAGAAGGCGTTAAATACTTTGGTGAATACTCCCCCCCCCCATTTAAAGGAAGCCAACCCGCCCCTTGAAGAAACATGCTAAGCAGCCCCCTCTCCTACCATCTCCTCATTGTCGATTGACGTCCGGATGACCATGGCTAGCGAGATCCCAGACTTCCGGGTTGCAAGGGTCTGTGGAAGGCAGAAGTACACAGAAGATATAAAATTTACAGAAAATGATATAAAAATGATATATCGATGGTATCTATTACCAAGTAAATTGGCAAAAATGTATAAAGCTAAATCAGGTAAGTGTTGGAAATGTAAAGAAGGTTCTTTTTATCATATGTGGTGGTCTTGTAGTAAGGATAAAGCTTATTGGGAAGTGATATACCATGTATTGAAAAAGATGTTTAAAATAACGTTTGTAAAACAGAAGCTTTTCTTTGGGAATTCTAGGGACAGAACTACCCAAACTGTATAGAAATTTATTCATGTATGTGACTACAGCGGCAAAAGTGGGAAGATGAAGCAGTCCCAGCAAAAGAAGAATGGAGACAAATATTTGTGGAATAAGCAGAAATGGCAAAACTTACCGGAAAAAAATAAGAAATCAAGGTAAAGGAATGGAAATGATTTATGGAATATTTATGAACAAACTGTAAACAGATAAGAACATTGGCAGGGTTATTGTAATAACCGGCAGTTTTATAAGAGTAAATATTTAAGGTAGATGAATAAATGAGCAAATTAAGTTAATTTGGATATGCAGAAAATATTAAAAATAATTTTAAGGAACCGCAGAAAGAAGGGAAAGGAAGTCGGGTTTTGAAATGTTAAAATGATTATAAAATTGTTGAAATGTATAAAACTGAAAATTATAAATCTCACACACACACACACACACACACACACACACACACACACACTGAGTCACTGACATGGGCAACCATGGCTGATGAAGGGCTGGATGAAGCAGGAAGGTGTGTATTTGGGGAGTCTTATTCAGGGGGGTGGAGAGCAGGGTAAGCCTGAGGTAACAGACCTGCGCCCATTTTAACTGCTCAGAGAATATTTCAGCTCACCCCCCTCTGCCTTGCACTTCTCCTGCCCAACAATATCTCTTCCAACACTGTATAATCTCTAGGACCAAGATGAAAAAAAACCAAAACCCTTTACTGAAGTATTAAGCCTTGTCAGTTGAATTTCAAGGCAAAACTGCGATGGTGCCAACTTGCTGAATTTAAATAATATACAACTTGCTTCTGGCTCCATTAAAACATCTAAATCCAGGAGCAATTGTGAGTGTTGAAAACAGCAGGAGTCAAATGAAAGGTCCATCAAGAAGAAACTTTACCCTGCCAAGCACAGAGTTAGGCGGATTAATCCCACCACCCACAGGGTCTACAGGTTGTCCTGGGAGAGACGCAATCTGTCTGCCAGTTCCCTTGCAGAAACTCTCTTACAAAAAGGAGTGGATTTGGGCCAGAGGAAGGGTCTCCAACAGAGCCACTGGGGTGCCTTGAAGGATATTTTAAAAAAAACAACCCAAACATACCCTGCTCTTGCTAGTCTGCCCTGCTGCCTTGATCCCAAGGTGAACAAGAGGCAGACAGATCCAGTTGCATAGCCCCTCTCAGTCCTGGGAAGTCCTGCTCCAAGTTCAGCTCAACAGCATTGTGGGATTTACAGATCTGGTTGTGAGCTGACTCAAGGCTACCTTAACACGAGAAACTCCTCACAATCTTTTCTTTGTGGGGACAGTTCACAGAGCTGTGCTGCATGTCCTCAACCATGTTTGGCTCTTGGAAACCCACCCTCTTCACACCTGGCAACGCAGAAGAGATGGAGAACCTGGGCTGACCTACTGCAAGAACGATGGGAAACAAGTCAACCGAATTCAACGGCCGTATTTCAGAGGATTGTGAATGTTCTTCATAATCACAAATCACAATTGAAAAGGGCCGTTTCACAGCATGAAGCATTTTGTATCAACCATTTTCATGTGCACTAAAGATAAAAATGGTCCAAGGCAGAAAGCTGCTATTATCCCCAGATTCACGTGATTGTTTACTCCAATCCTGTATTATTAATGCTGCATTGAGAGCGGTATTATCCTGCTCAGAGTTGTGCTCCCCATAAGCAGGACCATCGGGGGACTTGGATGCCAACAGCTTGGCTCTGGCCTAAGTGAGTCGTGGACAGCAGAAGCCCCTGCACTGGAGGCCGAGAGTTCGGATGACGGTGAACTAATGGCCTTGCTTTAATACTGCTCGCCATTTAAATTGTCTATATTTTAATAAAGCCTCTCAGTGTCTCTCTCTTCTTCCGTCTGCCCAATTTTCAATGTCTCCCTTGACAATAGTTAAACTTGCAGAGGTGTATAATATGATTAACGCCATGAAACTAATTATGATGTAAGAAAGAACCTTTGGCACGGTCGTATTTGGTTTGCTTCATTATCAGTGTGTGACGGTTAATAAATGAATCTCACAAGTTTCTGTTTGCAAACTCTCAGCAATTTGGTGGGATCATGACGCTAATTCACGATTAATTTCCTCGGCTAACCATTAATAATGAAATAACTCTGTTTGCTTGTCAGCTTCCATCTCTCTCTTTTATTCCAATCAACGCAGCACATCCATGTACAGAAATTACACAGATTAGCTTTTCCGCAACAAAGGGAGAGATAGTAAGCAGGCCGGATGATGATTCAGGCCCCCAAACAAAGGCTTAACTGCCCAATTTCAGCCTTCAAAGCACCACTCCTGGAATGCTGGGTGTGTGTGACTTTTGAGAGATGCCACAAGGATGGACGCTGCCTAGGGACCCTGTGGGGAAGGGGATGGGATGGACCCAGAGAAGTGTGTCTGAGAATCCAAGGGAGCTTTAGACTTGTGTTTGTTGCCCCCTCCCACCTGCAATGCCACATGGTAACTCCATTTTGAAGCTGAGGGGAGTTGCAAAAGCTGTTTGTGATGAGGCATGGAGTTGGGGAGAAGTTCATAATCTCTTGGCTTGAAATATGCATCTTGATGATTCATAATGCTCACCTTCAAACTGAGGGGACTCACTGAAGTCCCAGAGTGTTTCCCTCGCTTAGATTTCGAGCTGAGTTAGAAAACCCCTAACCCGATACAGGGTTGCCTTCAGATGCCTTCTAAAAGTCAGATAGTTGTTTATTTCATTGACATCTGATGGGAGGGTGTTCCACAGGGCGGGTGCCACTACTGAGAAGGCCCTCTGCCTGGTTCCCTGTAACCTCACTTTTCACAGTGAGGGAACTGCCAGGAGGCCCTCAGCGCTGGATTTCAGTGTCTGGGCTGGATGATAGGGGTGGAGATGCTCCGTCACATATACAGGACCGAGGCCGTTTAGGGCTTTAAAAGTCAGCACCAACACTTTGAATTGTGCTCGGAAATGTACTGGGAACCAATGTAGGTCTTTCAGGATTGGTGTCATATGGTCTCAGCGACCATATGGGACAAATGCATAGGTGCAGAAGAGGAGGGGTTTTTTTGGGGACGACGACAAAAATCCAATTGAACCCTACTATGTCCATCTCTCTCTGTGAGTGGGGGTGCTGCTTGGGGGTGCTGTGGGTGTTGCGGTTAGGCTGCAACTCAAGGAAGCTGATTTAGATGCTAGCCAGGCTCAGGCTCACAGCACCTCATCTGATGCTTTGGAAAGTACGACAGAACCACCAATAAATTCAAAAGGTAAAAGGTTAGTCAGAGAAATATTTTCACCCTCCAGGGCTTGCATGGACTGTTAACGATTATATAAAACCAGCAACCACGAAACAGCGACACATTTCCCTTCAGAGAGATGTGGAGCCTTTCGTGACGCTCTTGCTGCGCAGATGGCAGGCCCCTCAAAGGATTCCACCTGAACCAAGTGGAGAGTGCGGGAGGATGGGGAGAGAGCTGGGAGAGGGCTCCATGTTGCCAGAAAGGGTCTCTAAAAAGGGGGGGCACCAGAACCCGCAGGAGACAGAAGCTGGTTTGGGGGGTTGCTATGTCTCGCGCCCTCAGATCGTGTTATGTACTGAGTTGAATAGGATCCAAAATGCAGCAGTCCGATTGGTCCTAGAACAATAGGATTCAAAATGCAGCAGTCTGATTGGTCCTAGAACAATAGGATTCAGAATGCAGCAGTCTGATTGGTCCTAGAACAATAGGATTCAGAATGCAGCAGTCTGATTGGTCCTAGAACAATAGGATCCAGAATGCAGCAGTCTGATTGGTCCTAGAACAATAGGATTCAGAATGCAGCAGTCTGATTGGTCCTAGAACAATAGGATTCAGAATGCAGCAGTCTGATTGGTCCTAGAACAATAGGATCCAGAATGCAGCAGTCTGATTGGTCCTAGAACAATAGGATCCAGAATGCAGCAGTCTGATTGGTCCGCAGAAGTCACCCAATCCAACTCCAGGTGGAAGTGAATCCGCAACCTGATTGGCCTACAGGAGAGTCCTAGAATTAGCCAATCACGTGGGGCCCATGGTGTAAATAATGTATATAAAGCAGACATTTCGGGGGAACTTCCATTCCTCACTACTATGAGCTGAATAAAGAGCATGAAATCCACACTCGACTCCGACAACACAGGCCAGGCTCCTCAGGTACCAGCCCTCAAGCGCTCCCCAGCCCTGCTGCCACACAAGGGCAGACCCTCTCCCCTCCCTCAGCTGCCTGCCTCCCCCCTTACGGATTCATGAAGTGTCTCCACAGGAGCCCCACTGCAACCTGCTTAGCCAGAAAAATGCTTTATGGGCCTTGAGATGGAGAGGCGGCAGGGACTGCCCCCCCCCCAGCTGCTCAGGGACCAGCAGAGAGAACAGGCTGGTTCTCTTGGGGAAGGAAGAGAAGGAGGGGGTGTGAAGCCTTATCTATTTTGAGATGGAGGACCCAGCAAGGCACCTTCGCCCCACTCAAGCCTCCTTACTAATCTCCTCCAGATTGCCTTTTACGAGGAGGAGGAATGTACATAATTATGTTTTTATAAAATATTCATCAAGCTCATATGGAAGAAATTGGGTAGCACGCCTTTATCAATAATTGAGACTTGAGAGAATCATAATCTTGTTGGGGGTGAGGAGAGAGCGAACGGAGCTCACCGTGCCCCCCCCCCCACCAGAGCTTATCCTGAGTGAGTTTTCTTATGTGTAAAGAGGCATGAAGGCATCTCAGCAAGGGCATTTCAGGCCAGTGCCATCAGGGCAACTGGCGTTGGGTGGGGCTGGGGGAGCAACCTGAGAAAGAGCGGAAAGAGAATCTGTAGGAAGAGCCTGTGACGATCCCAGACCTTTCACAGATGCCAGCCATTCTACAACAGAGGCCATGGAAAGGGGCCTTTCCTAATTCCATTTAATTAGAAGCAGCGTTCTGTGCCAAGGTGGGCACCCAGCAGGAAGGCACAGATCCAGGATACCTGCTCCCTTGGGAACCAATTGCCCCTCCTTGCCTCTCCCCCAAAATGCAGGAAGGAGGGCAGAGGCAGAGTCCAAATGCTCAGTGACTGCATGGCTTGCAGCTCTTTTATTTGTGTGTGTGTTGGGTATTTCTCTGCATCTGGCGAAGTACTACTGTGGGGTTATCCACAGTTTTTGTCCCACTCCATCCAGGCACAGGTCTGTGCTTAAAAGCTCCATGTTGGAGCACTGCCCGGGAAGGGTGAGGGGCGTTGCCCCAGAGCTTTCCCTATGAAAACCTGCTCTTTAGCATTCCATCGGAGTGAATGTCAATTTGGCTTTTCTGCAGATTGTAATTTACCCTGATTGAGCTTTAAAGAGTGTTTTTTGTGGGGGGGGGAGCTCCAGAACAAAAGCAAGGGTGCTCAGGCATGGATCTGTAAAGTGTAATGTGTACCTGGAAAGAACAGAGGAAAAGTGTGGATAAGCCCTGTGTCAGCAGCGTTTGAGCCCCACGTTGGGCAAAGATTCCTGTGTGTTGCTGGGTCTAGAGACCCCGCTTCCAATTCTACGATTCTTATGACTCATGCACAGATACAGCCTTGTGGCTCAGAACACCTGAAGAAACATGTCTAAGAAGCCCTGCTGAAATCAGCAGTGCTTACTCCCAAGTAAGAGGGCAGAGGATTGCAGCCTCAGGCCCACCTCTGAACAGTACAGACATGGCAGCAGACTGCACTGCCAGCCCCAGTCAAGTCATTTCAGGGCTCCAACATCCATCATCTCCTTCTGAAATAGGTCTCAAAACTCTTTTGCAAACCCATTTAGCACTAAAGTGCTGCTTATGATGAGGCAATTCTCTTCCGCAGCAAATAGCTGCCCTGGAACACAAAAGATTAATTATGACATTTCAAAACATTCATCAACAGAGAAGCACTTACCATGGCCTGGGAAATCCAGCGTTGATGAGGAAGAAATTAGAGAAAACATTAATAGTCAGGTGTTATTGGGACGGGGCAAAGCAACACTTAATAAGCTGATTGGTATCTAAGCAGCAGAGAAACCACATTAACTGCTGGCATTTATTTCTCCATTTCAGAAACATCCATACAGGCAATTGGACGGATCCATATAAGAAGAGACTCGGGAGAGAGAGAAACACGGAGGCCCCATGGTTCACTTCTCCCTCTTATGAGCACAACTGCAACTCAGTTAGTGCAAAGCAAAGCTGTACAGTGGTACCTTGGTTCCCGAACGGCTTAGTTGTCAAACAAATCGGCTTCTAAATGCCGCAAACCCTGAAGTGTTCCAGTTTGCGAATGTTTTCTGAAGCTGAACGTCCGAAGCGGCTTCCGCTTGAGTGCAGGAAGCCCCTGTAGCCAATTGGAAGCCACACCTTGGTTTTCGGATGGTTTCAGGAGTCGAACGGACTTCCGGAACAGATTAAGTTTGACAACCAAGGTACCACTATATTGAGAAAGTGGCAAGTGGTAGCAAACATCTGATTGCAAAGGAACAATATTATTGTTTTATTTGGAATCTCTTTGGGGGACTCTCAGCTACTCTGTAACCTCGTTCACTGGAAATCTGGACTCCAGATTTCTCCCAGAACTGAATATAGATTCCACAGCTAATACAGAGAAGTGCAAAACACACACATTCATGTGAAAAAGTCTGCATGCATGTAGCACGCTTATTAGGAATGGGAAGGAGACCAAGGTGACTCTCTTGCGGTCTCACATGTTGCCATAGATCACTCCCACTAGATCACTAATTGTTGGTCATGATGACTCCACAGGTTATGTTGTTCTAAGCTTTGATGGACCCTACGCCAGGGTGAAGTCAGCCCCCTCCTTCGGGGCTTGCTCACAGCTTAATTCCAAAGTGAAGGAGGGAACAGCACAGCCCTTGTGACCAGGAAAAGCAGGTGCCGGTCATTGCATGCAGGGGCGCATGTTCAGCACAACGCCAGGAACTTACCACATCTCTGACGATGGGGAACGTCTTCTTTCGGCGCAGGTCTGGCATGCTGTCAATTCCATACAGTGCACTGTTGGGGCTGAAGAAGAGAGAAAATATGGGCTAATACGGAGGGAAACATCACAAGTGTTCTTCGTTGGTTTTTAAGAAACATTCTTTCACAGAATCACACAGTCGATAAGACCAATTAAAAACAGCGCTGGAATGTCTGAGGTTTGTGAAAAAGGGATGTGAATGATAACAAAGATCACATTGGGCCTCTGAGCTGCAGCATCCCATTGGAAGCTCCTGCACAGCTCTAATCCAGGGGTCAGCAAACTTTTTCAGCAGGGGGGTGATCCACTGTCCCTCAGACCTTGTGGGGGGCTAGACTATATTTGAGGGGGGAATCCCCCCAACTCTCCCCTCCCTTCTCCACAGCAGTGAACGAGCCCCAGTGGCTGCTTACCGGTGCCTTAAGAGCAGCAGGGGCTAGCAGCGGCAGCGGCGGAAGGACGATGAGCGGTGCGAAAGGGCTGGCTCCAGAGAGGGGCTGCTTAAAATGGTGCTCAGCCAACCACTGCTCAACAAAGCCCAGCCCCCTTCCTCCTCTAGGCAGGGTGGGGAGAAGCCAGGAGGAGGGTGGGAGGAGGTGTGTGAGTGTGTGTGTGTGGGGGGGGAATGGCGCAGCCCAAATGATCAGAATCCCCACGCTGATCCACACGGTGATTCCCAGACCGACTGCGGGCCAGATCCGGTCCCTGTGCTGGGTTTGCCAACCCATGCTCTTATCTATCTCTATCATCTATCTATCATCTATCTATCATCTATCATCTCTGAAGTCCTGCTGCTGAGCCAATGACACACTTTCCGTAATACGACACTTTGTACTTCACTGCACCAAATTCGAGCTTGGAGGATGGGTGTGCAGTTGGCATCCAGTGGGGGAACGGCATTGGGACATCTGATGTAAAATAAAAGAATATAGAGTGCCAAAGTCTTTCTCAGTAAACTGACCTAAATCCATTTAAAACCAGTTTTAAAGGCAGGGGAGGAAGGAAACATCCAACTTTATTTGGACTAACTCATGACAGAGGTGTGTAAGGGCTTCTCCACACTTCCCCTTCCGCTGTGCTATCCAGGCACGGTCCTCACTTTAAAGCTCCATGCCCAAGCACCCTGTGAAAACCTGCTCTTTAAATCTGTATTGGAGCAAACTGCAACCCGCTGAAAACCCAAATTGCTGCTGTGCTTCAGCTTTCAAGAATGAGTTTTTGCGGGGGAAACTCCGGCATGAAAAGAAGACAGCTTGGACACAGAGTTTTAAAGCACAGACCTGTACCTGGAAAAAAGTGGAGCAAAAGGTAAGTGCGAATAAGCCCTAAGATTGTGCATAGTGCCACACAGAATTATGGAGCTGGAAGGGACCACAAGGATCATCTAGTCCTGTTAAGTTGTGGGTTGACATAGCAGCCGGCACAGCGATTTCTTCAAGTAGCTCTTTATTTTGTAAGCTGGAATAGAACTGACTGCAAACAGCTCAGCCGGCCTGCTTTTATAGGCAGCCGGCTGTCAACATTGTAACAACAACAGCCCAGAGTTCCCGCCTAAAATAACTGCCGCGGACCTGAGTGAAAACTATCTACAGACCTGAGTGTAAACTATATACAGTATCCCCCGTTGGCCCAGGGTGAAACTACACTACATAACAAGTCCAACCCCCAGGAATGCAGGAATCTTTTGCCCAACCACAACCCCGAGATGAAGAGTCTCATGCTCTATCGACTGAGCTGGATGGAGAACGGGATGGGGGAGACGTTGTTCTCCCTCTCTCATGATAACTCAGACCTAACTGGGTTTTCCAATGAAGCTGCATATTGAAAGATTCAGGACAAAAAGAAGAATTCCTCCACATAGTTAAACTATGAAACTTGCTCCCCCCAAGATGTCATGATGGCCACCAACTGCTTGTGGGCTTCCCATAATGGGCATCTGGTTGGCCACAGGATGCTAGACTAGATGGGCCTCCTCTGGCCTAATCCTGATTCAGGGCTCTACAGATGTTGCACCAGTTTGATCTGTGCATTTTTTGGTCAGGCTTTGGTTAGGTGTTGAATGCAACAGTAAAACAATGGCTGGCTGGCGAGGGGGGGCAATAACTGTCCTGTGGCTGGCCAAATCTTGCCAGGGAGCAGCAGCAGGGCTTCCTGGCTCTTCTGCTTCAGCTGAGAATCTGCTGCCAACAGAACCACCTACGTTAATTTCACTTATTTCAAACTTACCCTTGCAAAAGCAAACAAGGGCTAGCTTCCTTCTATCCAACTCAAGCACAGGGAAAGCAGTGTAAAGAAATGCAAACAGGAACATGAAGGAAGTGCAAATCTCCCACCGCAAAAGGGCAAGATCCAAGATCCAAAGCTGCTGCAGTCTTTTAAGCACCAACTGGTCAAATCAAAGGCATCCTTTCCCCCCACTGGCCCTCTATTTCCCTCACTGGCTGTGCAGTCTTCATTTCCCTGACAAATATGCAACTTTATCAGCAAAGCAGAACCAGCTGGTGGGCTCCTCTTTTGCAGCACCCAGAACAGAGACTCAGCTGTGCTCCCTCCCCAGAGGATGACTGTCCATTCTGCAGTTTCCTAAGGGAGGGACATAATCAGCAGGGAAGATGGCGCAAAGATGCCTTGATGCCTTGCCAAAACTGAGCTATGTTAAAAGTCCACTAACATGTGATAAAGTATTATTATTCCCTTATTGCTGTAAGCAAGCTGTTTTTTTAAACAGTTCTCGCACAAGTATAATAGCAACAGCATAAGTTTGTCCCTAGACCAGACATCATTAGTGAGAAGGGGCGACCTCCTGGACAAACATTGCCCTGCAAAGGTGGTCAGCTATTGAACCTGGAGGAATTTGTCTCTCCTTTCCCATTGCTCTTTCAGTCTGGGTTGGCTTCCGGATTTCGCAGACTGCCAAGCAAGAGAGACCATCACTAGGCCCATGGATAGAACACTTCAAGGGTCTCTCTCTCACACAACCACACCTCATGTCAAAGTCTGCTTCAAAAAACTTTGTTAAAAGAATTCTATGGAGTCATGAATAAAATGCATGTTCATAAGGGCACAAAGTAAACACACACACGTAAGTGCATAAACCACATGTCTGAAATAGCACAGAGAGCAATGCAGCAGCCATGTTTGGCCTCTAGTCAATCTCAGGGATCTCCTCAAGTCACATAGCAGGAAATTCCTGATAGGTCGCAGAGGAGCTCCTCTGCGAGGACAAGTATCTGTTGAACAGCAAAGCTGATCTGTCAAAAGAGCAGATATCTCTGTGTGAATGTAACAGGTCCTTGACAATGGATTCTGGAGCCAAGGTATTCACCATTACAAAAGGATGTCTCTAATGGGCCAGGAAGGGCAATTATCAGAAATCTTGATTGACAGATTTGTAAATAAGTTGGAGAGACATGAACTCTGAGCATGATCCGATTTACATGTACAACTCATTTTGTATTGTATCTATAACATTTCTGGGGTGGTCTATCCCAAGGGTTTAAAAGTTGTAACACACTTTTGTTCTGGGCCCCTCACCTCCTTGCAGGGAGATGGTTGCAACAGACCAATGAAGATCAACAGTTTGTTTTGCCTCCTGGGTAGCCTCCAATTGAGTCTCTGACCAACAGCACACCTCAAGGGAGCCAGAGTCCCTTGATGGGGAGTTGGGCTGTAAAAGCCAACCTCAACCTTCTTACAACAACTTCAGCTTTGTCTCCTGAAATGCCAGGGACGATGCCATTCAAGAATTGGGGTTAACCCTGCCACGGCACAAGGATGTGGCATATCTGAACCACCCTGTAATGATGGCCGATGACATCCCCTATAAGAGAACTAGCACCAAGGGAGGGAGAAAGGGTAGGGAGGATCCTGTGAAGAAGGCCAGTTCTTGGAATGGCCACCACTTCTTATAGTGCCACTACTCCCAGGAAGTCTCATGAAACTGCCAGCGCTCTGCTGGGGTCTCCATGAGACCTGACACCAGCCAAACAATACATAAAGACATGTAGCCAATCAGATCTGGTTATGGGATGATGCTGGCATGCCACATTGAAGAGAAAAATGCCTCCTCAGTGCAAAAGGGCAAACATCACCACCTTGTTTGGCAGCCCCTCCATCTCAAAACCGTTTGACGCAGGGCCTGAATTTTTCATGAAACTCCCTCTCCCTCCCCTCAGTTTTGGCTCAATCCTGCAAACAACAACAACAAGCAAAACAAACAAAAGGCCACCCATCAAGATTTCCACCTAAATCATAATTCAGATTATATCAGGCGGAGTAATTTTAATGTTAGTGCAGAAGTGGAAGAAACACTAAGCCCTGCAAAAGACGGCAGGATGGAATTATACAGAAGAGCCTATATTAAAATGCCATGACAGAGACTGCTTAACTGTCTTTCCAAAGGGGATTAAAGAAGCTTTAATAGCAAGCAAAAATATCAGTCCAATTCCTCTGCAGCAGAGCAGTCATTATCGCCTCCCATCATGCAGGCTCCAGCGAGGGGATGGGCCGGATGGGTCCGGGAGTGAGAAGCCAGCGGGCGCTCAGAGCCAGTGGGCTGCTCATGCCACAGGAAAATGCGGGGCAGGGGAGGGAGGAACCGGGTTTGCTTAAATCCACTCATCTCTTCTGCTCCCCATTTGCATCTTTATTAGCACAGCTAATGCTGGGATTATCCTGCGTAACTTTATGACGCTGTCCCATGGGATGCTGAGTGGCTGCCAACCACCTGTTGCTCAGAGGACCTTCTGGGACCATCCAGGCTGGGGCTGGGGAAGGGCCAGCGGGACACTCTCCTTGGCCAGCCGTCCTTTGCCCTGGGCAGCCTTGCAGAAGACCAAAGTGAGCCGGCTAATTGCACCTGTCTGCACTGCCGTCTCTCGAGGTGAAAAGGGAGAGGCCCCAGGCACCTCGGACTCCCCAGCTTTCCTGGATCACTCTTCTGCCACACAAAGCAAGGGACTGTGGGCTCCATCCTTCCCCAAGTCATAAAGCTTTGGTTTCAAAGAAAGCATGCTTCTAATGTCCAGTTATGGTTCTATAAAGAGCTGGTTCTCCCGCAGACACCTGCCCCGGGGGACTGATCACCATGTCACTTGGACAAGACTGAGCAGACCTTTTGGGCCTCCAGTTTTACAGCCAAGTGGTAAAGAGGGTTTTACATGCAGCTTGGCATATTTATTTCTTCCATTTCCAAAGTGTCCTTCATCCAGGCCACTTTGTAAAACTCAGTTCAAACAGTACTTCCAATAAAAGCCATTTTAAATCTTAACGATTACTGGAAAGCCACATTCCAAACCTGACGTCACTTCAGCAGAAAGGAAACATCAATACGTGGGCCTAAAACTACCCAACCAACGTGAAAGGCAACAAGGCAACAATCTACCCTCCCTTTGCTCCTGTGAATTGCAACATGGGGTTGGGATCCTGTCACCTTGCTGCTGTTGAAGCAGCTGCACTCTGCTTTCTACATCCCTCTACTGGGAGAACTGTCGATTTATTCCGACTCTCTGATTCCTGCTACTGAACCAGCTCCTGATCCCCAAGAGGACCTTCCAATTTCCTTTTTACCAATCCCCTTATTTTTTGGGGGAAAATATCCTCTTTTGAATACAATCCATAAATGCACTTAGGATGAGCTGGCGGGTGCCATCCCACTCGCCTCTGTGCAGTTGGAGTGATGTGGCATCTGCCCCGTCCTCCAAAGAAAGGCCCTGCAGGGTCACACCAAGGGTCCTTTGAGCTCAGCACTGTCTCCCACTCATGATCTGCCAGGTTCCTTCACCAAGCCAAGCCCACAAGCTAAGCACAAAGGCCTCCTCCACTGTTCTCTGCACCTAGCAACTGGTACTCAGGGGCACAGAGTACTGCTGATCACAGAGAAAACTTGCAGCCATCACAGCAATAGCTGTGGAGAGATCGCCTTCTCCTCCTCCCTCATGCTTATGGGGCCGTGCTGTGGTCTAAACCACAGAGCCTAGGGCTTGCTGATCGGAAGGTTGGTGGTTCAAATCCCTGCGGCAGGGTGAACTCCCGTTGCTTGGTCCCTGCTCCTGCCAACATAGCAGTTTGAAAGCACACCAGTGCAAGTAGATAAATAGGTACCGCTCCGGCAGGAAGGTAAACGGCATTTCTGTGCACTGCTCTGGTTCGCCAGAAGCGGCTTAGTCATGCTGGCCACATGACCCGGAAGCTGTACGCCAGCTCCCTCAGCCAATAAAGCGAGATGAGCGTCGCAACCCCAGAGTCGTCCGCGACTGGACCTAATGGTGAGGGGTCCCTTTACCTTTAAGCCAGTGCTCTCCATCACCATACTTGGTGGTGGAGAGAGTTCCTGCATCTCCCATCACTCAGGTTCGTCCTTGGCTTCTTCCTCTATCTATTTTCTCCACAACACATATAATTTTAGACACCTCTATCCCATCCGCCCCCTCACCTATTTTCTGCACTATAAAGGCCCAAATGTTGTAATGTTTCCTCCTAGAAGAGTTCTTCCAGCCCCTTGATCAATTTGTTTACCCCTTTCCAGCTCTCTAGGTGTGAGTGGCTGAAAGTGATCACAAGAGCAGCCCACACCTTAGATATGTATTAGTCCATCATGATACCAGCAACACAGATTTGTCTAAAGGAGGTGCGATGGGCTGTGTCACTTCCAACTCTGCCCTTGGTGCAGAGTCCGCTTGTTTTGCTCACCCACACATACTAAGCGGAGCTGACCACCAAGGCCCCAGAGAGTCACAGCCAATTTGACCCCCATCTGTGTGCACACACAGTTGCAAAGCCTTGAGGCTATTGCAGGAAGATCCTGGTAATGTCTAAAGATTAGGTCATTCTCCCACTCTAGTAGGCAACTATCCATGGGTTTATTTATTTCATTCCACCCTTCGTTGCACAGAAATCCCAAGTTGTCTTAGAGTAAAACAAAAACATACAATAAAAAGGTAAAGGGACCCCTGACTGTTAGGTCCAGTCGCAGACGACTCTAGGGTTGTGGCACTCATCTCGCTTTACTGGCCGAGGGAGTCGGTGTACAGCTTCCGGGTCATGTGGCCAGCATGACTAAGCCACTTCTGGAGAACCAGAGCAGCGCATGGAAATGCCGTTTACCTTCCCGCCGGAGCGGTACCTATTTATCTACTTGCACTTTGACATGCTTTTGAACTGCTAGGTTGGCAGGAGCTGGGACCGAGCAACGGGAGCTCACCCTGTCACAGGGATTTGAACCATTGACCTTCTGATCAGCAAGCCCTAGGCTCTGTGGTTTAACCCACAGCGCCACCTGTGTCCCTTAAAACATATAATAGCAACCATTTAATAACAAAGCTCAATGCAAAATTCTTGGCGTATGATACCCGATCTGTTGCCATGATAATTGTGGCCAACAAGCTCACTTCTTCACGAGGCCACCCTGGATGAAGAAGAGGTGGGTTTCAAATTGATACCTAAAATGAAATAGTTTCTGTAACAGGCCTAGTCTGGGAAGTTCAGGTGCCACCACACAGAAGGCCCCTCTCCTGACTAGCTAAAGGGCAGACTTAAACAGCCTCCGTGGTAGAGTTAAAAAGCCTAGGCAGGCTAGTGGAGGAAGATTCCCAGGTTGTATGTTGTTTGGGGCCTTGTATGCCACTCTCTCAGCAGCAGCATAGGAAGGCACAAAACACAATGGGAAAATGGTTAATAATATTTCTAACAAATTAGAGAAAAAAGGATAAGATGAAGGAAAAAGGGATTGATAACGAAAACCAGGGAAGGGTGGTAGGAAGTCAAGGGATTTGTTATGTAAAATCTAATAAAAAGAAATTTGTTATGTAAAATCTAATAAAAAAATATTTATTTTTAAAAAGGAAGGCCTCAGAGCAAGACATAGGGCTTATTCATACTTACGTTTTGCCCCTTTCTTTCCAGGCAGAGGCTTGCACTTTAACCCTCCATGTCCAAGCTCCCCCCTCCCCAAACTCCCCCCCCCCAAAACCTACACTTTAAAACTGAATCGGAGCAAATGTAAATTCAGAGAAAGTTCTGGAGCACAAAAAGGGCACTCAGACATGGAGGAAAGGTAAGTGTGGATAATCGCATACAGTATTGGCTTATTTGGAGATCACAGATATCCTGGACACACCATTCTGTGTCTTTGAGTATTAATGGGCTCATAACCTAGCTTGATTTCCCACTAAGCAGAATTTCTGTTTCAATTGGAAGGCTGAAAGAGCCATGCATAACACTTTGCAACGAAACAGACTGACTTCCTGTGCTGGTTGATTTGAGTCCAAGCAAGCAAGCATTGTGGGATGTTCCCAAGGTGGTAGAGAAACACAACTGCTGGGACTGTCTAGGATTGGGATATGGCAGCCTTTCAAGATGTAAAATAAGCCTAGAGCTGGAGTGCCACTTCTACCTTGCCTGAGAACCTTTCCCCCCCGCTGTACTGGTGTGGGGTCGCAGAATGTTCACAAATACTCCAACTGTCCAGGGTGAACATGCTCCAAATTGCTACCTTGTTTAAAAGTGCAGGGTTCAAAAAAGAAGTGGAAACTCAGTCTGCTGTGGGGTGTGGGGTCACTTGCAAATAGCATGAGGGCCAGAATAGGCCCTGAAGCCAAATGGCTCAGAATCAGAAGGGCTGCAGGACGTTGAGCAGAACGGGCAGTATGCTCAGCTCAAGTGCTGTATGGAAGCGATGGAAAGCAGAGTGGCACAGGCTTAGCAAAACTAGCCCTCGCCAGGTCGCTGGTGCTTAGAGGGTCACGATTTGCCTGCCTCCCTCATGACCATCGCCTTGGACTCAGGGGATGGGTACAACAAAGCAAGGAAGAAGCCTTTATCCTCACCCGCCCCCCAGCAGTCCGTTTGCCCTTCCCTTGCATCGCGGATGAGCTGTAGCTTGAAACAAATGGACCGCTGTAGAGAAATTATTTCTGCAGAAGATCCAGCCTGTCCCTCTTTCAGCTGTGTTTACATTTGCTCACGATATTTATCCCTTCAAAGAGTTCACAGGAGCGCACAAACAAGCATTGCAAAACACAAGGAAGCAAAGGAAAGAACTGATAAACAAACAGATCAGCAGAGAAACAGATTTTTAAAAGCCAGTAGTGTGAAAATACCATGGCATTAAATACCCTCCGCCTCCCCTCCACTGGCCACCGCAGAGAGCGATAGAAGTCAGGCCTACAAAGGGAAAGGCGTCTCCCAAAAGGAACTTTTTCATCTCTTGCCAGAAGGCGGGTGAGGGTCTGTGGGGGTCTAGAGTCCCAGGGTCTTGGCACAGCAACTCCCCCCGCCATTCCTATCAAACAAAGCAATGCCTCTTAATTCTACAGCGCAATCCTATCTATATGTCTACTCAAAAGTAAGCCCTGGTGAGTTTAATGGGACTCGTTCTTGGTTAAAGGTAAAGGTATCCCTGACCATTAGGTCCAGTCGTGGACTCTGGGGTTGCACGCTCATCTCACTCTATAGGCCGAGGGAGCTGCCGTTTGTCCGCAGACAGCTTCCGGATCATGTGGCCAGCATGACTAAGCTGCTTCTGGCAAACCAGAGCAGCACACAGAAACACCGTTTACCTTCCCGCCGGAGCGGTACCTATTTATCTACTTGCACTTGACATGCTTTTGAACTGCTAGGTGGGCAGGAGCTGGGACCGAACAACGGGAGCTCACCCCGTTGCGGGGATTTGAACCACCGACCTTCTGATCGGCAAGTCCTAGGATCTGTGGTTTAGACCACAGCAGCATCCACGTCCCTTACTCTCGGTTAGGTGTGTCCTTTAACTGACACTGTTGACAGAGAAGCTAAAAAGACCACAAGTGAAATGGTCACGCCTGTGCTTTTCTCGATCAAATTTGCTTTTGCTTAAATCGATGGGGTCTAGAGGGAGGAGTGCAGTTTGTTTGAGGAGAAAAGGGTGGCACTGCTACTCTGTGCCCAAGGGTCCCCACTGAAATGGGGCAAACAACAAGCCGCCCAAACCCAAATTGCTGTTTGTTCCGATTCAGTGTTAAAGAGCAGGTTTTCCTGGGAAAAGCAGCTTGCGGGCACCGGGAGTGCTCAGGTGCAAACCGGGAAAATGTGGAGCTGTGCCTGGAAAGCGTGGGGCAAAAAGCAAGTGTGGATCAGCCCACAGGCTCACAGCTTAAAGCAGCTTTTCAACCAACTTGAAAGAAACACTCATTTCTAATCTCCTCCTGTTTTCATGCTGTCAAATCAGCTGCATCAGACTTCGAACCCTGCAGGATGGAGCATCTGAATGGGGAGTGATCTGACTGCAACATTAAAAGTTTCTGAGAAGGTGGAGCGGGAGAAAGAGAGATGGAGACTGCAATCTAATGCAATCCAATCTCCCCTTCCCACCCACAGGAAACAAGATCTATAACACAAAAGAGTGTACAAAACTCATTCAATATTCCATCACATACGAAAAAGGAGGCAGAGCAGAAACACCCCCAGTGACCCCCAGCAGCTGATGCAAACTCAAAGACATCTATCATCCCCCTAAGCGGCACAGCCTGCAAAACGTCGCCACAGCCATATTTCCACATATCCTGGGCAAACCACATTGTACGTGTGCGTGAACAAGGAGCTACTAGACCTCAGCCATGCTCTGAAGTCATAAAACGACCACCTGTCGTTTGAGCAGCTGGAAGGAAAGAGGCATGGCTCAAGGTGCTTTCTGAGTCCACATTAGTTCCAGTGTGTCAGCAAGATCTTGTTTGGAAAGTGCCGGTTGACAGAGCATTTTGGGGCATTGAGCTGCTCCCTTCCTCTTAACTGGCAGCATGCCATGAAGCAAACGTCAACAGAACTGTCCTCTGAAGGGGCTGCCATGCACTTGTATGTGCCAGTGATGGTGCCTCTCGCACTGAAAGGGATCTGGCTCCTTCACAGCCGGATGGAGCCAGAGATCCAAAGCAGAGCCAAGGGGACACAGCAAAGGTGCAAGGAGGAAGCCTTGTCAGCCCAGCAAAGAGGGGAGCCCTCCAAGCAAGGAAAGGCAACCAAGGGCTCACATACCCCTTCCAGGCAGGATACAGAAGCAAACCTAACCAACCAAACCCATGACGACATGCTTTTGCTGCCTTCAGTATCAAGGCTTTGCCAGGGGACACACATCATGGGGGATCAATGGCTGAGCAGCCTCCAATTCCCAACACCATCCCTGACCACTGGCTATTTTGTGGCTGCTGGGAGCTGGAGGCAAACCACGTCTGGAGCCCCAGCATTGTCCTAAGCCACCTGAGTCTTAGCCATGGCCTCCCAAGGAATTTCTGATTTCTCTTCCTACCTTATGCAGAGCTGTGTATGTTTTTCTTGGGAACACAAATGCAAAGGACACAACACACTTGACACTCGCGCTCACGGTGCAGCTGCGCCCAATACTTACCCAGCAAAGGCTTGGATTGCAAGCTTGGAAGCGTCCAAAGACCCACCGCTGACTATGCGAGCCTTGAATGGGGAAGAAGGAAAATCTTGGTTACTCTGGGGGTGGGGCGAGCAGAGCGTGCCAGACACAGAAGACACCTAGGATGGAGTTGCTAAGCGGGGCCAGCTCCACGCCAAAGCTGAAGTCCTTCCCGTTTGAAAAGACAACAGAGCCACGTTCAGCATTTAGAGAGAAACCTCCGGCAGGGCGGCTGCTGGGGGTGCCCAGGAACCCCCCGCAGGCAGTTTCCCTGCAAATCCTGGAGTGCAAGCAGGGGTGGGGGTTGGCAGCGGCCTAGGCGACAGGTTGCCACAGCAGGGCAGCAAAACTGGGAACCAGGTTTGACCGTAGCGGACCCCCGGAGCTGGCACAACTTATGAGGTCAGAGAATCACAACAGTGAGGGTTCACTCTGCATATCAATGGAAGGCATTTGGAAGACATCAACTGAGGAGGACAGACGAAGCATGGAAAGCTGGGGGAGGGGAAACATGCGCCATCTCACAACTCAAATGAAGGGACCAAACAGGTCAACTGAGTCACAAAACAAACAGTCCAACAAAAGACATGACCCTTTAAGGAAATAGGTGATTTTGGAACCTTTTCATCCACAGAACTGCTATCTGAAAGAGAATCGGGAAGAGGAGGAATAAAGGTTAGATCAAAGAGTCTCCAAGAAACTGTGCATAGCTCAGAGTGAACAGTTACAATCCTACCTAGAACCTGGCCAGGCAGCCCTCACAGTCCTGGCTTTGCACTCTAGGGATGAAGCAAAGAGGAACAGATCAGGAAGAGAGGCTGGATGCCCCCACCCCAAGCCCAGGTGTGCGTTTTAGGCCCGGTAAGATCTGGACTGTCACGGAGTGGTGGTGCTGGGAAGCCAGCCCCACAGGCTCAGGCCAGAGGAGGCTGCGACATCATTTGGGGCACTGCTCTCAGCAGGCAGCCTCACTGCTAGGCATGTCTCTGGGAGGGGGTCTTTGTGTGCCTCCCTTCCGGCACACAGGAGAAACAAGGCCCTTGCATCATTCTAACAAATCTGCTCAGAAATCTCACCAAGGAAAGCAGTGAGCATATGGCACTTCCAATTGTCTCTCACATTTCATGCTGCAAAATGAGCTCTACATTAGCACATTGTTCACCAATGCTATAAAAATATAAAGCTGTCAGAGAAACTAATCTTGCTGATGATTATCACATATTTCATCCTTCTTCTCCGAAGAAGAAAAGCCACATTTGCTGAACTAGGTGCTTCTCCTTTGATCTGATCCACCTGCAGGGCTCCTATTGAGTCCTTAGGAGTGTTGAAGTGACATCTGCAGCGCAGCCTGTGTCTTTCAGACATGCAGATTCCCTAGTCCTCCAACATGTCCAAGTGGAGAGGCCACATTATTACTGTTATTATTTAGATTTCTTACTCGCCCTTCACCGTGAGGTCCAAAAGTGGGTTACACCAATTTAAACATACAAAATTAAAATCAGTTAAAGCAAATTACACCCAAGAGAACAGGGCGTGCTTGACAGTATTTCTCTCAGGTGTCAATGACACATGTTGCCGAGAGCTTAGGAGGGAAGCTGGACCACTCCAGCAGTAACAAGCACAGGGGCTGCCCCATCCTCCAACACCCCCAAAGGTGGCCACAGGTCGCCTCTCTAGCTGGCTGCTGAGAGGAGTCACCTGTTGCTCAGAGACCACCTGAGCCAAGAGACTCAACATTCTTTTGCTCCTAATCCTGCAACCAAGGGCTTAGCCACACTGACCTTTAGTGCTCAATTGGAGTAAACGTCAAACCATGTTTCCTGCGTATTGCCGTTTGCTCTGATTGAACTTTAAAGAGCAAGTTTTCATGGGGAAAGTTCCATAGCAAAAAAAAAAAGGGCGCTCAAACATGGAGCTTTAAAGCACGGACAGTGCCTGGAAAGAACAGAGGAAAGGTAACTGTGGATATGCCCTCAATGTTTTATTTTCCTTTTGCACCCTCACTGCTGTTTTCCCCTTCACCTTTTTACAGCCCTCTTGACCAGACTTCTTGGCTGCAATGCTTTCTCTTTTCTGTGTTTCTCAGAACACTTGGACAATACAGTGGTACCTTGCAAGACGAAATTAATTCGTTCTGCGAGTTTTTTGTCTTGCGAATTTTTCGTCTTGCGAAGCACGGATACCAAAGTCTTCAAAAACCTCAAAAAAGGCTACCACACCGCGTGCTATGAGTTGCTCCTCGAAGTCAAGTCGCAACTGCACCTCTTCAAGCAATGCACCCTGGGTATTAACGGTTTTAAGAAAAAGGAAACAAACTTGCAAGACGTCTTGCGAAGCAAGCCCATAGGGAAATTCGTCTTGCGAAGCAACTCAAAAAATGAAAAACTCTTTCGTCTTGCAAGTTTTTCGTCTTACGAGGCATTCATCTTGCGAGGTACCACTGTACCTGCTGCTTTTGGAGAGGAGGGTGGCTGAAGCTGTCAGGCAGGAATTTGGCAGGCAGCCCCCTACTCGAAGTAGATCAGTGCAAGGCAGCAACCCAACACCAAAAAGGGAGAGAAGGCAGGTCATCTGCTGCCACAGCTGCGGGGTTGGCACCAGAGTTAAAATTCACCATGCTTCACATCCTCTTAATCATGGTGGCACCATCCAAATTAGGGATAACCAGTGGGGCGGAGTCCAACAACATCTGAAAGGCAGCTCCCGTCCTTCTTGGTTGGCCATTGGCTATGCTGGATGCTGAACGTCCAACATCAGTTGGAAGACCACAGGCTCCCCATCTCTGCCATCAAGACTAGAGCAAGCATTGAAGAACTGGAACCCAGTCGGACCCATTGGCCTCTGAATGGCCCTGATGCATTGGTCAGCACCTGGAGTAGCCAGCAGTGTAGCCTCCAGATGTTCTCCTTGGACCACAATTCCCATCATCCCTGACAATTGGCCTTGCTGGCCACAGGTTCCCCCCCTGTATGGTCTTGCGGCCCTGTAGCAAAGGAAGTGACCAAAAGTTTCATGTCTTCTTGTCATTTTGCTACCAGAGAAGCCCTGGCGTGCAAGAGAACTGAGGAAGAGGGTGTGAGTCTGCTCCTGTTGCATCGGGTCACCTGCATGCCAGGACACTGGATTCAGCATCCCTCACTTGCTCAGGCAGCGAAATGCCAATCACACTCTTTTACTGTCTTTGCAGACATGCTGTGTGAATCACACAGTCAAAAGGTAAGCAGCGATGAGGCCCCAACCGCCTCTGGAGAGAACAGTCTGAGCCGGGCTGTGAAGAGAGGCAGTCTCTAGCCACATCCGTAGTGGCGGCGGCTCTGCTTTGTCCATCCGCTGCGATCGAGGAAATTGCTGCAGCTGAATTCGTGTTCACATTAGTTACATTTGCACCCAATGTCAAAGCTGCTTACCCTAGGCACCTAAGCCTTTAGCTCGGACCCTCAACCCTCCTGGTCTCCCCAGAGCCCTATCCCAAGGAGGTCAAATGGTCATCGCCTTTGGGGTGGGGAACCCCTGCTGCCCTGGTGTATGAAGCTGCCTACAGATCGGTCGGCTCTTACACCATGAGCCGTTTAGCTTTTACTCTACAATGATAGCAGAAGATGACTTGTTTGGCTTCTGCTCTTGCCAGCAAACGAACCCTTACATTACAAGCAAAAGACATGATGGAGAATTATAAAACATGAGCCCTTGTATATAGGAGGAAGGAAAGCTGTAATGCTGGGCTTTGTTACACGACTCCTGGTGGGCATCTCAGCACTGGGCAGCTGGTGAGGGGACATTCCACTACCTGCAAAACACACACTTCAATAGTGCAGGAAAAAGAGACTCTGCTACATGGTGATTTATATGCTAGAGGAGGGAAAGCTTTGTATTAAAGACCCTTCTGAGTCAACAAAGTGCTGTCAATTTCATGCTATTTTCCTCCCGTATTTGGAAAATATTTTGCAAATCACCCACATCATGCTACAACTCTGTTTTTGCTCACATTCCAAAACGTTGTCCTCAAAATAGAGTGTCAGGCTGTGTGAATAAAAGGAAACCACCCCAGGCTTGAGATGGACCTGCCCAGGGTAGGGGGCCCTTTTTGGTGGCCAAATCCAGCCGCCCCCCTCTCATCCTGTCCCTTTCAGATGACCCGGCTTCTCTAGTCCTCCATCACACACGTGCTGCCAAGGATGCCATGCCTTCCCAGTAATGCACAACTGCCTGTCGCTGGGCTTGAAAGCTGGGCAAGTCCAGCAGCAGTTAACCACCCCATCCCACCTTTCCCAGGTAACAGCACCTTAGCTCTGCAAATATGTAAATGAGTTGGAGCCCACCTGCCTCAATGGTCTTAAAACTGGGCTACTGCCAACATAGCATTGCCTCTCACCCCCTCTTTGACCATCCGAGATGCTGAGTTACTTAATGCGAGGAGGACTATCATTTTGGTGAAGGAGTGCCCAACAGCTTCTAGGTCTACCTTCTAAACATTTTCTTTATTTTCTTAAAACACTCTTCTGCTTTCCCCCTTGCTGCCTCTTAAAACCTCATTTTTACAAACTTCTTAATGCTGGCTGTTGGGTTTCTTGGCTGTGTTTGTGCAAGGTCCAAGGGATGTTACTGCATCCTGGGCCGAGACTGTTTGGCTTTATGATGCGTAAGGGAGGCGGGAGAGAATAGCCAAGCACTTTGGGGCCCGGTGAGAAGAGTGGAAGCTGGGGGCTCTCTGTCTCCTCTCACCAATACTGGCCTTGCACCACTGGGTTTCACAACCCCCCAAAGTGGGGTGGGGCGCATCCAGCGGTTTTACTCCTCCCGTACACCTGCCTCAATGGGGGAATGCTTGCCCAAGAACAGGGAAAGAAGCTGTGTGCATGAGATAAGAGGAAGGAAGGAAGGAAGGAAGGAAGGAAGGAAGGAAGGAAGGAAGGAAGGAGGGAGGGAGGGAAGGAGGGAGGGAAGGGGACAAGTGGGAGCCGGAAGCTGAGCAAGCAGGCTGGCTATAGCACTGCCAAGCTATTTATTGGCATGTTGATTTTACACATACGCTTTCACAGAACGAGCAACAGTAACATTGCGTACAAGCACACCCACGAGTCTTCATTTTGTCTTTTATAGATCTTGCACGTCTTTTTCAGTTGTCCCTATTTTTATGCCTCCTCCTGCTGTTCTCTCTCCCTCTGCTAGGGTTGCCATATCTTGAAGAGCAAAAGAGAGGTCAGTCCAAGTCGCTGCCAGCCCGAGCCAAAGAAAGTGGTGTGCGGGTATGGGTGTGTGAGGCCAACGTGCCCGGTTGCCTCTTTTCTTGGCTAGGGCTGGTAACAGCCACAGCCCAAAAATAACCACATATACCCAGACATTTCCTTTAAAATGTAAAAATCCACCTGGATGGGCATGCTGGCTCCGAAAAAGAGGACATGTCCAGGTTTTCCGAGACATATGGCAACCCTAGCCTCTGCTTTATATTGTGGTGCAGATCGGGGAATACTGGATTGCGCTGAAACCAGCCTGTCTCCAATAGGCAACCATGTCTGCTAAGTGGGTGGACCGTGGCTTTCTCGCTTTCCCCCTTGCTTCAGGCCGCAAGGCTAGCGATCACACAGCTCAAGCACAGATAGCTGGACCACCAAGCTGGAACTGAGCGAGGCCGGCTGCTTGGTGTGCTTCAGGCTGGTGCCTTTGAAGCTGACAAGGAGGTGGCTTGTCAGTCCAGAATTATGCAAGCCAGAGAAGCCCCTTGTCATTTCACAGTGGTCTACAGCTAAGTACTTAATTTGCTTTTGCAACTGTGCCAGATGCTTCCTTAAGCTAAGTGTCAGCATGGAAGCTCTCTCCAAGATGGCATCTCAGGGCCTGGTAGTCACCCACAGAGTGGCCACTGGGCAGAACGACTGGGAGGAAATGAGTCCCCAGATCCTCTTGTTAGGGTGCCCCCAAATGCTTCTCCCTTTCAAGGCCACTGCTGCCTAGTTGAAGCCACTGGATACTTTTCCCTCCCCAACCTTAATCACGGAACCCTGGGAGCTTGGCATCTGCCCAGGGTGGGATAAAGGTAAAGGGACCCCTGACTGTTAGGTCCAGTCGCGGATGACTCTGGGGTTGCGGCGCTCATCTCACTTTATTGGCCGAGGGAGCTGGCGTACAGCTTCCGGGTCATGTGGCCAGCATGACTAAGCCGCTTCTGGCAAACCAGAGCAGCGCACAGAAATGCTGTTTACCTTCCCGCTGGAGTGGTACCTATTTATCTACTTGCACTTCGTGCTTTCGAACTGCTATGTTGGCAGGGGCAGGGACTGAGCAATGGTAGCTCATCCCGTTGCGGGGATTCGAACTGCCGACCTTCTGATCGGCAAGCAAAACCCTTTGCTACTAGACCACGAGCAAACAGCCCTTTTCCAGGGACCCCCACCATGACCGAAGGAGAAGTTGCACATGTGGAAGATGCTCTCACTCTTTCCCCTTTATGTGTTTTCCTATGAGGAAAATAAGCTGGTGCAAAATAAAATAAAGAGCTGACTTCCCTGGGTTGCAAGGAAGTCAGGATGGTTTAAAAACAGTGTTGTTGCTATGAAGGCAACTGAGGCCTAATGGCATGGATTGATAGCATTGCCCATTCCTTGGAGAAGGGGGGGTCTCCCCCCTCTCCTGCCGGTAGCCCAGATGCTTTCTCCCCAGCCCTCTGTACTCTTCTTCCAAGCTGCCCAGGACCATCAACTAACTTGCAATACTTAATATGGGGGCAAAACCACGGGCATAAATCACACAGATGTATGGCAATAATTAAAACTCTTTCTCTTGGCCATGGAAATAAAGCCAATTCAATTACAATACCTTAATTACAGCGGAGGTTGTGGAATGATTAAAACGAGGAGGGAGGGAAGATGCATCTTAAGAGGTTGTGTCACCTCCCAAAAGTGACTGATCCATCAGCAAATGGGCTGTTGGGGGCGACGCCGTTCTTACGCAGGGCTTAACAAATATCTCACAGCGTTTAGAAACTATACTCAAGGCTTCCTGTGTAAAAGAACCATTACACTACAAATTACATGGTTTAATTGAGGGCACATACTGAAGAATTAGAGCGCTCACACAGGAGGACTTTGACTTAATTGGAGCTCCGCGGCCTGTAACTAGGAGCTGCGTAAGCAACAGAGAGAGAGAGAGAGAGAGAGAGAGAGAGAGAGAGAGAATTTGTATATGTGCATGTTTGTCTGGGAGAAGGGTAGAACCTTGTACAGAGCAAATTAACAGCCTGGCTCCTCCCTGCCTAGTTTGTCTAATGGCAAAAGCCATATCCTCCACCATTTCTCCAATGAAAATAAGGATGTCCCATTCCATAATGATCATTCTACTATTTATACCCTACATATTTTACTGGGTTGCCCCAGCCACCCTGGGAAGCTTCCAACCTATAAAAAAAATAATAAAGCATTAAACATTAAAAAAACTTCCCTCTACAGGATTGCCTTCAGACAGCTCGGGAGGCAAATAACTCCATCCCCTCCAACTTTTCTCCAATGAAATTAGGGACAGCCTAAGGAATAGCAGGACATTCCAGGATCAAATCAGAAACCCGGATGGCTTCTCTAAATCAGGCACGTCCCTGGAAAATAGGGACACTTGGAGGGTCTGAAATGCAAGCCTCCAGGCACGCCCTGTATCACCTTTAATTATGGGGTAAATGAGCATTTCTGAGCAACTCTCAAGGCAGGGGGGAAAAGAGAGTCCAGTAAGTTCCAGTTCTAGAAATTTTTATTCCAGAAGCTGGTCCCCCCCTTAGCCCCCTGATTTCCCTGGAAGGGGGCAGCACAGAGCCACTTCCCAGCCCCCAAGTGCTCTCTGTAACTGTGGGTACTGGGAGGGATCAGGGAGGGTTACAGGGGCAAGCAATTTGCAGTCCAACAATCTTTTAATTAGTGCCCAGTTGCTGGGAGGCAGTCAAAGAGGTAACGAGGGAGGCACCAAAATCAGTCATAACAACCCAAAGGAAACCATGCAGGAATAATGGATTCTAAAATTACCACTCCGCTGCAAACGTATTAAGGCGGATTTGCCTTGAGCACGTTCTGTTGCCCAGAGCAGACACGGAGAATATAACAACATTCAGCGCTCAAAAGAGAATATTAAGGCTCACGCATCATAAGGAATGAATAGCACTTGTCTGATCCAGAGAAGGTCAGAGCAGAATTATGATTGGTTGATGGGAGAAATGAAAAACTGCTGCCAGCCTCTCCGGAGCAACGAGGCAGGAAAATTAGCCACAGTGCATGTCGGACTGCCCTGTGCCCACTCATAAGTGCCACTGAGCACCCGTCACCTCCCTTCTTCCCCCCTTTCCTCTTAAAAGTGGTGCATGGGGCTGGGTGCTTAGTGCTCCACATTATGGAGGGTTTGCCAGGTGTTAAATGGGTGCCTGTCTGTTAAAGACAGGATCAAGGAGGCGCCACCCCATGCCAACTCGCAAGGCAGGAGGGGCAAGAAGTGTCTTTTCCAAATGGGTCAGAGCCAATCGCCTGCTGGTCACAACAGTGGCGTAGTGTGGGGGGTGCAGGGGGGGCCGCCCGCACCGGGCGCAACATCTGGGGGTTAGGGGGTGCAAATCCACGGGTTAGGGGGTGAAAATTACTTGCCTTGCCCCAGGTGCTGACAACCAACGCTATGCCACTGGGTCACAAAATTAGGGGGAATGGGCTCATTCGCTGAGCCTCTGCAAAAGACAACTGGATCAGGAGACAACGTGCACCAGCCTCCTCTCCTGATCTGCTCCAGAGAAAAGAAAGGGGAAGAAGGGATGGACATTTCTGCACCCAGCCATGGCCCAAAGTACTCCCCGACGTCACACATTTGCAGCCTGACTGAATAGGTGGAAGGAACCAAGGAGACCCCACCCCCTGGTTGGAGCAAAACAGTCACTGTGCCTTCTTTCAGCCAGCGTGTTTCCATCACAATCCTCATGAAACTGCGCTCACTTTTGGAGCAGAGGGCAGGTGTGTCCCTTCCTCCAGGAAATCTTCCAGGAGGATCAAGAAATTGCCAGGATTTGGCGTTACATCCCAGAGCCAGAGCCCTGCAGGATTCAACCATTTGTGGCCATCTCCTTCTCAGTTACTAGGAAAACTGTGAAGCTTCTGTGCAGAGAAAACTCTGGCCAACCTTCTCTGCCGTGATCATCCACTGCAAGGAGGAAGGAGATGGGGCGGCGTTTGCAAAGGGGCCCAGAGCAAAAGCCCAGCCATTACCCCGCTCCCCGGCAAAAAGCTGCAGAGGCTGAATGTATTAATACATGGCCACATGAGGGCAAACCTGGAGCTCCGAATTAATAGCACACAACATATGGAGCAGAGATAGATGGGAGGTGCTCAGGAGCAGTGATGGATCGACAAATTCCCAGGTGCAAACATCGAGGGGCTGCTCTGTTATTTAGCATTTATGGGAGAAAGTGGGGAGGGGAGGGGGCCTTTACAGAAAGGGCTTTCCCCTTCCATGAAGAAGCACAACTGGCAAAGAACACTCTAGCAAACGGTGATCAATTCAAATGCTGCTGTTAATGCGGGGAGGCGCAAAAACTCTTGCTGCAGAAAAGGTCTTGAATTGTCCCTCTGACTCTCCAGCAGAGCCAAAAAGCATTTTAATTATCTGCGCAGAAAAGGCAGATCTCCAGCTCTGCCTCTCCTCCATCCCCCCCAGGGCTAAATTAGTGAGAAAGTCACCCAGGCCGTGGAGCACATTTTCTTGGAATCAGCGAGAAGTGGTTTTGTAAGAGAGGGGGATAGACAGGCATGGAGATCATCACAGTTGAGAGCAGCCTTTCCCAATCTGGCGCTCCCCCCCCCATGTTCTTGGGGCTCCTGGCTGATGGGAGTTGGAGCCCAGCAACAGCTGGAGCGCAGCGGGCTCTTGGGGGCTGTTCTGCAGGGGGACACAGGTGACCTTATGTGTTGGAGGGGAATGGAGAAAGCCCTGTGGCTTTATAGGACGCCCCATCCAGCAAACCCCAAATGTGGCAAGCAGCTGAAAAACCTTACAGTGCAATTGCACAATCCCCATTTACTCCAAAGGGGGCTGTGCACCCACAATGCTTCCCTCCCTCCCAGCACACACACACACACACACACACACACACACACACACACACACACACACACAAGCCTGACCTCCTTTTCACTTCCATTTCCACTCCAGCTGCTCTGCCAAATGCCTTTTTTAAGCTCAGGCATTATTTATCCGTAAACTACTATATGCGACATGAGCACAACATGCCACGATTACGGAAACGGCTCTTCAATGGCCCGGATCCTCTCGCTGCTTAAGGAAGAAGGGGGTTGCCTTATTTACACAGGATGAGCCCAGAGCTCAGATGCTTCTGACCTCCAGCTAAGACACAAAGATGCTTCTCCTCCTCCTCCTTTGTCACAGTCTTTTCTTTGGCCACAGGAGTCAGAGGGAGCAGGCAAGCAGCCTGCACAGAGTCAGGCCCGGGCATGGAAAGGGTAGTTCTAAGCTTGCCTCATTGCCCAGACCTGCAACATTCACTGTTCAGAAGGGATCTGAAACAGGGGACTCTTCCATCATTGCTGATCTCAAGGCTACATTCAGGGTCCCCTGCCCTCTTCCTCTCTCTAGGCAACACCTTCCCTCCCCATCTAGGAAATGTTTTCCCCACCAGAGAGGCTCGCCTGCCCCCTCCCCTGCAAATGCCTTTTCAGTACCAGGAAGAGACCTTGCCATCTCCCCCATGACTGTGATGTTTCGAAGCTGCTGAATATTTTGCACCAGCCTTTTGCCGGTTGTTTAGTATTCATTTATTGTTTTGCTATCTTTGTTATAGGAACCATCCTAGAAATGTTGATTCAAAGCTGATATAGGAGCTCACATGAACACAGCACAGCCAAAGCCAGCTCCAAATTCCAGATGAGTCCAGCGGCCCCTGCCTGGCACAACCACCCCACCCCAAATAGCAAGTCCACAAGATCGGCATGTACAGCTGCAGCCATTCTCTGGTGCAGAGACCAAAATGCAAAGCCCAGAACTGTTGAGCCACAAGGGTCACAGGCTTTGACCTGATTTCCCCTGGAGCCGAGAGACCCAGACACTCCTCCCATAGCACATCAGTGCTAGCTTGGCTCAGTCCAAATGACACAGAGCTGGCAAGTCTAAATGCACTCAGAGCAGAGCCTCTCGAGCTCAAAGCATCATAACGCCTCACCCCAAGGGCCCATTTGCAAGGGGGATCCTGCCTCACTTCAATTTGGAACCTGACTTGCTTAGACACCGCTCTGGATGACTCACTTCAGCCTTTGAGAGCCAACAGAAAATCGCTGCCCGCCAGAACCTCCCTCTGGCTCTGACCAGCTCTCTCGAGGACTGGCTGGCAAACAATCTCATACTTGGTGCTGATGCTTCCTTTCTTGTCTCTGCACAGCTCCTGAAAACGCTACACATATTTTCAGGAGCCCCCAGAATCTCTACCTTGCCAAAGTGTTTTGCTAAATCAAAGCACCCTGGCTGCGGTAGTGGACTGGATGAGGGTCAATAAATTGAGCTTGACTTCTGGAAAGACAAAGGCCTTGTGGGTGAGTGGTTCCTGTGTCGAGGAGATGTATCAACTGCATGGCACTTCATCTGAAGAAGCAGGAACGCAGTCTGGGGGAACACCTTTGTCCATCTCTGTCACTAGAGGTCCAAGAGACCTTTGGGGCTAGGAGAGCTTTCCACCAGCTCCAGCTGGAGCACCAGCTGCAACCATTCCTGGACAGTGACAGCATCACCAGAGGGGTTTGTGCCTTGATAACTTCAGGACTTGATCACTTAGCCATGCTTTATGTGGGGCTGCCCTTGTAAAAGGTAAAGGTAAAGGTACCCCTGCCCGTACGGGCCAGTCTTGACAGACTCTGGGGTTGTGCGCCCATCTCACTCAAGAGGCCAGGGGCCAGCGCTGTCCGGAGACACTTCCGGGTCACGTGGCCAGCGTGACATCGCTGCTCTGGCGAGCCAGAGCCGCACACGGAAACGCCGTTTACCTTCCCGCTGGTAAGCGGTCCATATTTATCTACTTGCACCCGGAGGTGCTTTCGAACTGCTAGGTTGGCAGGCGCTGGGACCGAGCAGCGAGAGCGCACCCCGCCGCAGGGATTCGAACCGCCGACCTTTCGATCGGCAAGTCCTAGGCGCTGAGGCTTTAACCCACAGCACCACCTGCATCCCGGCTGCCCTTGTAACTGGTCTTTAAATCCCTATATGGCCTAGGACCCTCGTACTGACAGGACCGCCTCTCCTGGTATGTCCCACGGAGGACCTTACGGTCTTCAAACAAAAACATCTTGGAGGTCCCGGGCCACGGGGAGGTTAGGCTGGCCTCAACCAGAGCCAGGGCTTTTTCGGCTGTGGCCCCGATCTGGTGGAACGCTCTTTCACAAGAGACTAGGGCCCTGCGGGACTTGACATCTTTCCGCAGGGCCTGCAAGACAGAGCTGTTCCACCAGGCCTTTGGCCAGGGCACATTCTGACCCCCTCCTTTGGCAATCCTCACAGAACTCCAGCCCAATGGTTGCTATTAATTTGATTTTGAACTGATTTTAAAAGGAATTGATTTTAGAATGTTGTGTTACTTTTATTGTTGTTAACTGCTCTGAGCCCGGCTTTGGCTGGGAAGGGTGGGATATAAATAAATTATAATTATTATTATTATTATTAGCTGCAGCTGGTGCAAAATGTAGCAGCTGGATTGCTCACAGGAGTAGGCAACGGTTGACATGTCCCTGTGCCGCTGAGAGAGACACACCGGTTGCCAATCTGCAACTGGGTCCGGCTCAAAGTTCCTGCGTCAATTCACAAATCCTGAAACAGCTTGGGATGCAAATTCCGTATGCTCCACATTGATCGCTGAGATTCTCTGATGGGGCACTCAGATGTGGCCCCTGAGGTTCAGTTGGCCTTTACTAGGGACTGTGCTGTTAGTGCTTCAAACCCTGCCCTGTGGAACTCCCTGCCAGTAGAGGTTTGGCAGAAACCGACCCTGACTTCTTTTAGACGTCCTCTAAAAGTGGCATGATTTAGAGAGGCCTCTGGAATATGGATTTTCTTTTAACCAACCAGCATTTATTGATCTCGCTTGTTGCATATCGCCTTGCTGCACTTTTATGAAACTGTGGTCTAGAAATATTTAAATAAAGAATATAAATAAATAAGGAAATTGTAAGTGAAATAACGGCATACTCTTCTCCTTTTTGCCCCTACCTCCACCTGTTTCCCTCAGCTGTCTTTCTGCATTTCAGGATGGACTGACACTTGACTTGATAGCATACACAGGAGAAGGACCTGGAGATCTTAGCAGACCATATTATGGAATCCCCTCCTAAGGGAGGTAAGACTGGCTCCCTTGCTGTTATCCTTCTGCCAGCAGGCTAAGACCTATCCACACAGGCCTTTCAAAACTAAGGGGCAGATGATGCTGACCACTGGGCTGCTGTCAGGGCAGACCATCATTTAATGCTGCTTTTAAATCTGTTTTGATATATTTTAACTATTGCTTCTAACTAGGTTGGGTTTTATTACTGTACTGTGTCATTTTATGTTTTTAAATCTTGTCAGCCGCCTTGAATCCCATTTTTTAAAGAAAGGCGGGATACAAGCACATTAAATTTAAAAAAATAATATAAAACGAAGTAGGAGCCAGCCCTGGAATGCAGCGGCCAAAAATCCTAATGCAATTCTGGGCTGGATCAACAGGAAGAGAGTGTCCAGATTACGAGAACTTAACGTGCTGCTTTATTTTGTTTTGGTCAGACGTCACCTGGAGTACTGTGTCCTGGAGGTTCCCAAGCACAGCATGGCTGCCCCCATCAGTCAGCAGACTTCCTGCATTGGCCAGGGGCTGGACTAGATGACTTCTGGGGGCCCATCCTACTTTTCCATTCTATGATTCCTTTTCCTTCCTCGGTGTGCTGCTTGGGGTGGGGGCTGATAGGAGACTCCAGGGACTCTGCAGCGCCAAGAAAGTGGCTCTCCAGTGAGCCCACCTCCCTCCTTAGCTCAGCTACTCTGTCGTTCAGGAATGCTGCTTGCTCTGTCTGCCGTGGGTTGAGTTTAATGGAGGCTGCTTTTCCCTTTCCGAAATGCAATGATGGAGAAATATTCAAATGCGGTGCAACTAAGGAGGGGGGGCTGCCTTTCATCCAAGCATTAAAAGATTAACTTGTGCTCTTTTCCACAGCGGGATGAGCACGGCAATGTCTAAATATGCCCTTGAGGCTGACATTCACGCCCAGGTATGATCTCAGCTCTGGTGAATATATTTTAATCTATTTCCATCAAGAGGCCACAGAAGCCTGAAGAAGCACATAGTTGTTGCTGGATTGTTAATCCCTGCAGGCTCAGGAGCACTACCAGATCTGCACAGAAATCTACCATGGAAGCGCAAATGGAGGCTTTAGCTGAGACTCTTCCATTGTAGAGGGCTGGACTAGATGACCCTCGGAGTTCCTTCCAACTCTACAATTCTATGAACTGTCCCATCATTGGGTCACTCAAAGTATCTTTGGAACTCTATGGCCAAGTTTTTCTGCATTCTCATTTTGCCCTGAAAATCCCTGGCCAAAGAGCCTGGCCTGTGTTCCACAAATCCCATCGCACACTTTTGATGGAGTGCCTGTATTCAGGCCAGGGCACAGGTTGGTCTGCCAGCCAGGTAAGCCAAACAGGCCATGGCGACAGCCAGACTTGAAAGGAGGCTGTGCTGCCACCCGTGAGCCTTGCTCTCAGCACAGGGGCATTTCTTTGAATAAAATAGGACTGAAATTGGTCTGGAAATGAGCTCTACGTGGGGCTACCTTTGAAGGTGACCCGGAAACTACAACTAATCCAGAATGCGGCAGCTAGACTGGTGACTGGGAGCGGCCACCGAGACCATATAACACCGGTCTTGAAAGACCTACATTGGCTCCCAGTACGTTTCCGAGCACAATTCAAAGTGTTGGTGCTGACTTTTAAAGCCCTAAACGGCCTCGGTCCAGTATATCTGAAGGAGCGTCTCCTCCCCCATCCTTCTGCCCGGACACTGAGGTCCAGCTCCGAGGGCCTTCTGGCGGTTCCCTCACTGCGAGAGGCCAAGTTACAGGGAACCAGGCAGAGGGCCTTCTCGGTAGTGGCGCCTGCCCTGTGGATCACCCTCCCATCAGATGTCAAAGCGATAAACATCTACCTGACATTCAGAAGACATCTGAAGGCAGCCCTGTTCAGGGAAGTTTTTAATATGTGACATTTTAGTGTATCTTTCATCTTTGTTGGAAGCCGCCCAGAGTGGCTGGGGAGACCCAGCCAGATGGGCGGGGTACAAATAATAAATTATTATTATTATTATTATTATTATTATTATTATTATTATTATTATTGAAAATGGGCTGCGGAGGCCCTGATCTTTGCATGTTGTTATATTTGGTACTGTTGTGCTGTTTCACTATGTTATTATGAAATAGAAGAACTGAAACCCAGCTGGACCTCATGGCCTCCTGACATCTCAGTAGCGGGCAGGGCAGGGTACCCATTGCTCAGCCCATTTCCTAGGGCCAGCCTGTCTTGAGTCTTATGTAAGGAGGAAAGCCATAACTCCCCAATGCAAAAAGGGTTGGGGACTGAAGACACGGAAGGGAGGCAGCTGTTGCACACCGTGAAGGAGTATGATGGGGATGTGGAGAAGCAACAAGCCAGGACTAGGAAGCTGAAACCAAAAATGAGGTCCATAACATCCCCCAGACTGAGATGCCCCTGGAATCCAAAGAACTGCAGATGCGATGAACATCTGTAGATTGCAGATTCCAGATGAAAGTGGCACACTGGCCTGCAGGTTCCAAGCATCCTCTGGGATTTCATCAGCTATGGGATGAGAGGGGAAGACAAGCCCCTTTCAGAAAGGCTCACTGGGAGCAAGACTTAGTGGGCCATGGGTTGTTCACCTGACCCAACAAGGGAGCAAGCTGAAAGGGGCTGGCAAAGAGGGAGAGTGAGAAGGAGGAGGAAGATGAATGATGAGCAAAATGACAAGGATATGGCCACATCCAAGGGAGCCTGGCTGCAGAGGGACAGCAGGAAGGAGAGAAAGGAATCTGGGTGAGGAGGCAGAAGCAAAGGAGAGAGGAGCGAAAGAGGCAGTGCGGAAGAGGAGGAGATGGAAGCAGAGGAGGCAGGCTGGTACCTCCCAGAGATGGGAGTGCCAGAGAGGCCAGAGAACAGCAGTTGCAAGGAAGGAACAGCAGCCTGAAGAGGAGAAGCAAGATTCAACCATGACTAAACATTTTGTGGGAGGATGGAAGAGTAGCAAGAGACAGTCGGACAGGGGGCAATGAACAACCACCCCAGGGCTTGCAAGTGGAGATAATGAAGTGAAACAAATCAGCGTCTGAGTCCTCCAGCCATTCATTCCCAGAGCAGCGAGCAGTTTTCCCTAGCCTGATACCCTCCAGAGGGTGTTGGACTCCTATCAGCCCCAGCTAGCAGGGCCAATAGCCAGGCATGCTGGGAGTTGTAGTCCTCAACAGCCGGAGGGCACCAAGTCGGCAGGCAGAGTGGGATCCTGGTGCCTTTTGAAGCTGAGCTGCTCCCAGCAAGCCTCACAGGATCCCAGCAGGGAAGTCACCACCGCTTCATCAGAACCAGGTTCCCACCACCCTCAGGTGCGGCTTCCCGCTGCTTCACAACACACTCCCAAGTGGAGTAGACTGAGATGCCTCACTGCACAAACATGCAGAGACTGAAAGATTGCACAGGCATCAGAGGCCAGAATGCAGGGAAGCATCATTGCCTGCAGGAAGGAAGAAAGGGCCACCCAAGCCCTGCTTAGAACACAGTCTAGAACAGGGGCCAGCAAACTTAGCGCGCTTCAGGCCGCTGTCTCCAGCACCGATCGTGCGGCGGGCCGGAAGACAGGGGAGCGCGTGCCCATACATGTGCGCACACACTATTTCCAGTGCACTTCCAGGTCACTTCCAGGTGCGCATGTGCCCGGGCCTCCTCCAACCTGGATGTGCAATGGAAATAATACTTGCGCATGCACAGATAGCACTTGCGCATGCGCAAATAACGCTTGCGCATGCGCAAATAAAGCTTGTGCACAAGCTGTTTCCAGTGCTCCTCCAACCTGGAAGTGGACAGTCGCGCAGCGCAGCGCTGGTAAGAGCAGGTGGCGGCAATCACCGTGGGCTGGATAAATGAGTCCCTCGGGCCTTATCTGGCCTGCGGGCCTTAGTTTGGGGACCCCTGGTCTAGAAGACCCCCTCCATCCCCACTCGGTATTTAAAAGAGCTGGGCAAAGCTACAGTGATGATGCCCATGGTTGCAAAGAAACCTTAGCCAATCAATGGCTCCAAAAATAACACCCCCTCCTTGTTTGGCTGTGGGAAGAATGTCACAGAATCCATGGAGATCTGAAGGCCACCCATGTCCTCCACCAGCCCTGAGGAAGAATCTGGCATGGACCACAGCAGACAAGAGAGGGAGAGATGCATCATCCCAGCCTCTCATCTCAGCTGGGAGGCTGACCGTGGCCAGTTTCACATGAAGATCAGGCGGTGGTACAGAAGATTAAGCCACATGGAGGCTGCTCCTGATCCAGCTCAGCACCTCCCACCTGGACATTTCCCCCACACCTCCCGACTCCCCCTTGGCGGCTTGTTTACATCAGCAGAGCTCAAGTTCCTGGATCCATGTCCTGAGATGCTTTGCCATTATGGATTGTGGCTGGGCAGTGGGGAGGGCGGCAGCCAAGACTATTTGCATAGATTGAGGCTGCAGGAGAAGAGATGACTTCTGGCTCAACAGAACTAAAAACCTTCTGAGCGAAGACGTCTCTATATGGGCAACTCAAGGGAGTCATCTGCCGTATTGGCAGATTGGGAGAGGCAACCCCAGAAAATTTTGCTCCATTGGTCTCTTCCTCTGAACCTCCATGAACCTGGTGCCCTCCAGATATTCTGGACTCACAGGATCCCTCCCCACAGCAGTCCCCTGTTGGGTCCAACAAGTGCAAGGTGCAGCTCCCCCTCTAGGGCCAATCCTGCTCGTTTCAAGAAGGGGGGCAGCCCATCAAAGCGAGGGGCCAACCTCACCACTGTGCAAAGTGAGCACCAGCATACCTGCTTGGGAAGAGGAGGCTGTGCAGCCCCTCAGCTCGCCCCCCAATGGTTTATGCTTGGTGAAGCTCCCCTGCCTGGGAAGAGATGTTCTGGGAGGCATGGGCCCCCCACCCACATTCAGGGCCACTGTGGGGAACAGAAAGGCAGCTCTGAAGTCAGAAGGGGATCCCAACAGAAAAGACAGGGTTTCCTTTCACACAACTTGCCTCTTGACCCATTAGAACACTCCACCTTATGAAAATGCAAGGTTTGATTGAAAGCTGTAGGAAAACACGCATAGCCCCAACCTGAAAAACCATGTCAATGTGGCTAGCCTAGAACAGCTGAATGCAACAGAGCACTTCTCTCCTCTTCCGCAACCCCAAAAATGTGCCTTACACAGGCAATGCCTGGCCTAGAGGCGCATCAAAGGCATTCAACCAACTGAGCATTTGAATTGGAGGCCCCATGGTACAGAGCCATAGGAACATGTCCCCTATTAGGGTCCGATGCTCAGGGAATGTTTGAAGGCCTAAAAGTTCTCCTGAAGCCTCTTTGATCTCTGCTGGACAAGCACACCATTTATTTCCCTCTCTTGAATGTCAGATCTCCTTTTCTTCTTAGGACACAATCTGGACCACTTACTGATTAGTAAATGACAGCAAATTGTTCAATGAATTGGACAGGCCAAAAAGATCTTGAGAAATCAGTTCTAGAACTCCCACAGGTTTGTTGTTGTTGTTTTTTACAGAAAAGATTCCAGAATGAGGATGCTCCCATCCTGCGCTTTAGAAGGGGTTTGAGTACATGATATGTAAAGCATTCATCGCTTCAAGACAGAGAAAGATACATTAAGAAGGATAACATTTCAACCATCAAGAAATTCTTTTTGGGGGACACATGCAAACAGTTTGATTTACAATTCAGTTAGCCACACTTGGATGGATTTAAGCTAATTTACTCAATCAATTTCAGTGGGATGAAGAATCTGAACTCTTTGGATTTAACTGAATTGTGGATTAGGTCGGATGACTAGTAATGTTTGGGTTAAGCTACAAAATTCCCCCACTGAAACCAACATCTTTTCTTCTTCCTTAAGTTAAATAGTTTCTGTGATACAGAATTCCACAGGAGTAATAGCAGCACCTACAGAACCCAAGGCATGTTCTTTAGCGATGTGTGTGTTTGCTTTTTACATATGTATAGATACACACAAATACACACTTATGCATTTAAGAATGTCAAAAGTGCTGTACCTCCAGCAAGGATCTTCTCCTCCAGCTCACTCATCTGCTTCCTGTAAGCCTTCAAAGCAGCTTCTTTGAAAGAAGGCCGAATTGTTTTTTTCACTGGCATCTGAACAGGAACTTCGGGGACATTTTGATTTTCATCTTCCTGTGCTTCTGCTTCTGTTTCAACAACTGTATCCTCTGTGAATTCCATCACATCACCACCAACCACACCGGCATCGAAATAGCCGTCAGGAGTGTCATCCTCTTGCGAAACAGCGCAAGGGCTTTCGTAGGGAGTCTGCTCTGGCTCGTATTCCTGGACCAGTTCCTCCGATTCATTGGTACTAGTTCTGTTCTCCAGTTTAGCAAGAACTTGCTCCATGACTTCCACATAATCCGTTTCATTCTCTCCAGCTGGCTCACTGTAGTCTTCCTCATCTTCGGCTTTGTAGTAATAAGGCTCTGTGTAAACGTCTGAATCCAGGGTTGTGCTGGATTCGTTAGCAGTGGATTGGGACAAAGTTCGAAACCTCCCCATAAAAGATGACCCGCTGTCCTCGTATCCACTCAAACTCTGTGTGCTTTTATTCCATACCACTTCCAAGGCTGACCTGGCCCGCTGCAGAGTGTTTCCAAATTTTGGAAAGCTGAATGTCTTGTCCGAAAGGTCAATGCTCAGCCTGCTGTGCCAAGACTTAGGAGGGGCTTCCTCAGAGTCGTCACTTGGAAGCTCACTTTGGCTTCGGTACATCATGGGCTTCCTGTTCTGGTTCTGATACAGTGTGTTGGCATTGGTCTCCTGGTAGTCGTCATACTGGCCAATCCACTGGCTCTCGGCTTCGTTACTGAACTGTGGGCCAGAGGGAGAGTTGCTATCCAGGGCAAAATCATAACTTTCAGTGTCATACTGAAGGTCAGAAATCTGACCATAGTCTACCTGTTGGTCAGAAGAGCTACTCAAGTCATAAGCCAAAACTTCTTGTGTTGACGAATCTAACCCCAAGTCCGTGTTCTGTTCCAGCTGATTCCAGTCTTTCCATGGAGAGAGATCATCTTCTAAGGAGACTTGAGAGTTGCTGTAATGACTCCTGTCTCCAGACGCACACATGATCCCATTGCTGAGCCCACTGTCAACCGTTTCTGTGTTCTCCGCTTCATTCTCCACCCTGTAGGGGGGGCCACCTTGACTGAACGTCTGCTCTTGTGAACCACCCCCCCAGCTGGATGGGTCGTCATGTGTCCTCTGCCAGAGTTCTCGATCAGAGGAAGACAAGAGAGAGCTGCCATTGGTTCTGCTGAAGTACTGATTCTCTGAAAAGTCTTCGGAGTATGACTGGCAGAGTTTAGTAAAGTCAGATTCTGAACGGCTGAGCTTAAGCGTTCCAAAGTCATTCTGCGACTGCCACAGAGGGGTCATGCTGGAGTAACAGCCGCCCTTGGACTCTGCCTGTAGGCTCTCAGCCCCTGGTGACTCTTCATTATAATTTATTTTGTTTGGGACAGTGTTACCATCTGAAGCTCCTTTAAGGATTCTGCTATTTGAAGACTCCTCTCTTGCCTTTGTGGTACTTCTTTTCATTTGTGGTGCCGATTTGGATATCTTTGCATAACTGTTCCGGTTTATATCCGATTCCAGTTCCCTGTCGCTGCTGTCAGGGGATTCCCAGGCATGCCTTTTAGTTTTGAGGTCAACGGGCAGCAGTTTCATGTCCATGCTTTCGTACGTCTGCGATGAAGGCAGACTTCTGTCCTTTCTCTCTTTTGTCTCGTGAGAGATGATATCGGTTGAAACCCCAATGCCAGTTCCTTTGAGCTTGTAAGATTTTTTCAAAACTAAATCTCTTTGCTGGGGCGTTTCAAAGTACACAAGAATGGGTCTGGGCTTGGCGTTGGGGCATTCCCTGTGGTGCCCCACCCGCTGGGCAAATTCTATCTTCACAGGATTGGGGCTTTCAGAAAACCCCATTTTCTCCACTAGAATTCTACACACCACATGCTCAACATTTTCAAACTTCTCTTCCGGGACATTGAGAAACCTCAGGCTGGCTTTGCTTCCCGTGTGCCCAATCTGTTTGATGTAATCATGGATGTCTCTCGTCTCCCTTCTGGACTGGACAAAGCCCGTCCGCAACTGCTCGATCTCGCTCTGCACGACTTCCACACTGCTGGAGATCTCATCAATAGACTGCTTCAAGGCGTTGACATGCCCCCGCAGCTCAGAGAGCTCGGTTTCAATCTGGCTGATTCCCTGAAGCTCCTTGAAAATCATTTCCATCACATCGTGGGTCTGGCTGATACAGCCTGTGGAACTGAAGCTGGGTTCGAGGGCGCTGGACTTGGGGGCCCGAGCTGTTCTGTCCAAGGACTTGCTCCTGAGGCCCCAGGTCTTCTTCCATGTGCTGAGCTCGGAGTCTGAGGAAACGCACTCCTGGCTCTTCTTCCATTTCCGCAGCTTCCGCAAGGCCCCGAGCTTCAAGCTGTGCAAAGTGCGCTCGCCGTCAGAGCTCCCGTCCGAGGGGGCGAGGCTGTTCAGGCTCTTCCGGTTGCGTCTCACCGGCATCGTGTGGGACGAATACGCTTGGTCCTTACTCGGGCCCTTGACTTCGCTTAAGGACTCTGAATACGAGCTCTCGTTGGAAGATAGATCTTGGAATGGGTCCTCATTGTTATTTGTCAAGAAAACACCCTTCTGCAGTCCGTTTGCAATTGCCACCCGATAGCTGAAGGTCGGGGAGAGGGAGAATTCTTTGTTGCCTTCCTCCTCTTCGGTGGACAAATTACGGGCGGAGGAGCACTTGGCGATCTTTTTGACCGTGCTTTTCAAAGTGTTTGAGAACTTGGGATTCTTTATGTGCCCAACCTGGGGAACTTCTTGTTCGTGTTTGCTTTGACAGCTCTCTTTCTTCTTTGTACTATTGCCCAATTTCTTTGTAAACATTCCTTTGTAAATCTTATATATGTAGGAAGAGATCAGGCTCTTAAAGAGAGCAGAAACCATGGAGGGTGATTTCAGTGGGCCTTTTCCCACAGAGATGGCAATTTTCTATCCATGAGAATGCTGGTTTCCAACACAGTCTTCAGGCGGTCATCGCGCTGACAGCGGCAAGGGCTAATCCTGGGCGCTGGCACCGTTTCTGTATAGTCTGGCAGCAAATCAGTAGAAACCAATTCCTGAGGGAGGTCCACAGGTGAAGCAAATTTGGGTCCTGATCCCCATCGCTCTCTGCAGCATCTAGAAGGAAAGCAGAGGTGTTACTATGGCTCCCAAACCAAAATTTTCAATTTCAGATACGTGCCCAAGAAATGCTGGACACTTGCTCACAACACCTGACATTTTGCAATATGGGATTTTAAAGAATGAAACTGATACATTTGAAGAATCTGCTTTTCTTGAATGCATATTAATACAGGCCGTTGATCTTAGGAGAAACTTCACGGATGAAATCTGACTTCCAAACTAAACATGAAAAGCTGATCAAGAGGAAGTTATTTCCATGCAAGAGGTTTTCATGGCACACTCAGACCTCACAGCTTTAGAGTTAAGAGGGATCTTGACTAGGAGGAGGAGGAAAGGCTGTTAGCTCCTACTTACTCAGAAACAAATTTGACTAAATTCAGCAAGACTGAAGTATGAGCAGCCCTTTCGCTCAGAAGACATCATGGGGTAGGCACATTAAATCCAAGAGACTGCCTACAAGTAATTGCTTTGAGGAGTGCACAGAGGACGTGTAGGGATACTTTTACATGCGTAACTTTCTTTTTTTAAAAAAAGACACCCCAAAGTTTTTGGACCCTGAGATATCTTTCTGCAAACTCAGCCAGTCGCCAGCTTGGCTGGTGCTTTCCCCCTCTGCCTACGGATTCTTACAGTTCAGCTGTTCTGCCCTTCGCATCGGCTAGAACGAGAGCAGCCAAAGAGCACTTCCTGCAGCCAGGCACCACCGCTGACTCCGGCGATGCGAAGGATGGTTATGCAATGTGCAACTGCAGGCAGTGAAAGAACGGCGACTCTCAGGCCATGCAGGAAGCAAGCAAAAGACCCTTCAAGACGCACAAATGTATCGGGAAACAAGCTTGCTTCTGATGAAGCGGACATGGGTGTCCACAAAGCTTATACAATGAGCAGCATGTCTGCCTTCCAGGTGTCTGAAGGCCTTTGGGCTGTTTTTGCTGCCAGACTAACAAGGCTGCTGACACCCCCCACCGCCCCCCTTCAGAAGCTGTTACAGTCTTGTCCTGTCAACCCTGTGGATAATATTAATCCTTGAGATTTATCCTTCCCCCACTATTTTAATGCAGGGTGCAAAAAATTGATTTTTGCAATTAACTTTACAGTGTTTAGTACCAAGATTTTTAAATACGGTTTCCAAGCATTTGTCTTGTAAACATCTGAACACCTGAAATGATTGTCTGAGTCAAAACAGCTCATTCAGAAATATCTCATTTGTTCTGCTGCAAGCAGCTTCCCAGAGCGGACCTACCAGTGCTTGCAATTTAGCCACAAGGCTTGGAAGGCCCAGGAAAAAGGCAGAGGTTGCATACATCTAGCTGCTCCCAGCCCAGCCCCCAACCCAGTCGTGCTTTGCTAACCATGGGAAAGATTAAGGAGAGTTCAGTGGAGCACAGAAGTCAATAAGGAGACAAGAAATCCAAGGCAGATCTTAGAGAAGCTCATCGGCACACAGTTCTCATTTGGTAGCACCGACTTCATGTACAACAAAATGAATTCCACCCACCAAAACTTATGGCGGGATGCAGAGCTGAGCATCAGCAGGAGACAGAAGTTATGAGGTCTTTGATGGGCCCTCACCATTTGAAAAAGACAGTAACACGAGGATATAATGACAGAAGGGTAGGAATGAGGTGGCCTCGGCAGTCTGTGCCAGACCCTGGTGGCTCTTGGCATTCCATGTGGTCAAGAGCCTTCAAATTACCAAAAAAGGGATTTCAATGGGAGTTTCTGAATAAGGAGCTTCTAAACTGACGCATCTCATCCTGACCGTAGGGGTGTCGCTGGAAGTGATGCTCAGGATGACATTTTAATTTTCTTTTTAATGACATTTTAATTTTCCACATCTCTCAGTCGAGTGGAAAAAGCCTCATATATTAAAACAGCAATGAGAGTCAAAATTGCTCCCCATTCCATCTCCTTTTTTCCTACTGGCTTCCTCTCTCATGCAGGAACAAGATTCATAAGTGACACAGGAGAGAAGGGGGGAGGGGGGTGTTTGGAGCATCCTCAGATTTAAAAGGGAGCTGTGTGGTGTTTCTACCTAGGAAATCTCTCTTTCCACTGATGGGAGATGCTGCCGCCTCCCTGCTCACTTGTGCTGCCCTTGGGCATTGTCTCCCTCTCACCCATGTGCTTCTGGGCTCCCACCCACCCGCTCCTCACTGTGTGGCCCTGGCTTCTCCACTCTGTTCTCCCCAACAGGGCAGGCAGGATGACTCTACTAAAGCTTGGCCAGGCCAACTTCACGTGCTTCTTTCAGGGAAGAAATCCCCTTGACTCATTTGGGGGAATGAATGGGGATCTGCAGTAGCAGGGGCTGCCATCCCGCCCCTCTTCTGCTCCCGGGATCAGCTGCACCCTGCAACGGAAATGGAAGTGGTTGGCTGAGTGACAAAGGCCATCATGGGAAGAGTGTGCTGGGCCTGAGGGAGGACAGCCAGCATCTCTCTTTGAATTTGTCTATATGGGGCTAATGAATGGGTAGAGGAGGAGGGGGTGGATTCAGGGAGATAAGCCACAGGTGGGTGGGGGCAAGCAGGGTGCTTAAGAGATTCAGATAGGGAAGGAACAGGTGTGTGTGTGATTTTGGGGAAATTCTGATCTTTTGGGAATTTGGTGAAATACATCAATAGGGTATGTCCTTTTAATACATCACACACAGAAAAGAAATATAGAAGTAAACAAATATCCATCACCTCCTAGCAAGTAAAAGGGGGGAAAAAGAAAGAAAAACAACAACAAAAATACATTAAAATGAATATATAGATTTCATTTTAATGTATTTTTGATGTTTTTCTTTCTTTCTTTACACACACACACACACACACACACACACACACACACACACACATGGTATGTCCTCTTAAGTGGGGGGCAGCTGTCCCCTATTATGAAAGGGGCATATTTTTAAAACTGGAATACCACGAAGAAGCTTCTAAAGGCCAAAGAGCAACACCCCAAGAGGTGCTGACCCTTGGACTGCTTTTGAGTCTCTCTCTGGTGCTATTTACATTCTTCAGCCAGAAGGGAAAGCGAAAGAGGGACACTGAGGATGCCAAGGATATTCTGGCCAAGGGAAGTTTTGCATTTGCTCAAAGCACTTGCCGTTTCAACAAGTGTGCAAAGGGCTTCCAGGAATGCCTTTTGGCATGATGTCCAGTGCACAATTAACACGATATTGACAGCTTTACTAATAGGGTTCAGCAGACTTAACCCATTTGAATGAAGTGTGTGTCAGGGCTGGGGGAGTCTTTTGCAAGACTACATTTTCCACCTTCCCTGACCATTGGTCAGGTTGACCGAGACTGGAAGCCAGCATCATCTGGAGTGCTCCAAGTTCTCCATCTCTCAGATAGGCTATATCCAGGATTTGTGGAAAGAGATGTAGGGAGTCTCTCTTGGTACACCGTTATAAGGAATGTGACAAGTCCCAGAAAACAACAACTGTGAATGCATTTCAAGCACCCAGGCATCAGAGGGGGAAAGGCTCCATTCAGACTGGCCCACAGCAGAACGAAACCAGGGGAGAAGTCTTGGTGGCCATAGGGGAAGCAGAGTCCCCAGCTGGAGCTTGTCCCCTGCCTTGAGCAGGGCAAACAAAAGGAACTGTAGGAGAAGGAACTTTGTGCTTAGTTGCCACACTCCAGAGACTGGTTTGAAACAGGCCTTTCCTTGTGCATGCCACTCACTGGTGTGGGGAGGGGGAAGAAAGCTGTTACTGGATTATCAATAGGCAGCCCCAACCCACAACCTCCTTCAGCAGAAATCCTTAGATAAAAATAATCAGTCAGCTCAGGAACTGGCTGGGAGAATGATAACCCCACACAGCAGAAGGCAGGCACCCACCAGCCCCTGGAGTGGTCTGCATCTGAGCTGAAACCCTCTCTGAGCCTGATCTCCAGCCCTGTTAGGCCAGGACCAAGCTGCAGCCACAAGTCGGAAGAACAGGTGCGCAGTTTGCTGTGGGGTGTCATGTCACTCCGGGGTTCTGACCCTCTGGCTCCAAGGGTAATGTTGGAGAGCTCCAACATTAAACCATTTTGTTCCATCAATCACCTCTTTTGGGGGAGGGGGCTGGGGGCGCTGAATCCTCCTGGCTCTCCCTCGGCGAGGAGACCCTCCAAACTCTGCAAGCTTGCAAAGGGAAAACTGACATTGGGCAACATCTGACGTTGCTCCTCCGTCCACCACCGCTGCCTGCCCATCGCCAGCCCTCGACTTGTCCTCACTCAGGAAGAGCCTCTTTCACAAAGCTCCGTGGATCTGTCTGGATCCATGGAGCTGGTTTTAGCTCCCACCTCACCCACAAACTCCAACAGCTGGTTTTAGCTCCCACCTCACCTACAAACTCCAACACAAGGTTTACACAGAGAAAGATGATGCAAGTTTCTGGGAAAATTGATATTGTCCACTGCTCTCTCTTAGTCTCCCCCACCTTGCCACCAGAACAGGCCACATCAATGAATCCCCGCTAACTGCAGAGTCATGCTGCAAATACACTCAATACCCTATGATGGGGCTGGATTCTTCACTGGATCATAGGGGTCTGCTTGCTCCATCGAGGAGGGTTGGGGCGACTTTGACTCTGGTGAGAAAAACCTGACACAGGTCCAACACCTGGCCAAAATTAGATGCATTATGGATAAGTGTCTCCAGTCATGTTCTCAAGAGGATATAGCAATAACAGCCACTGCAGGAGAGCCTTGCCAAAAGATTTCCAGATTCACCCTGGGAACCCAATTCTGTGCGAAGAAGCCAGACCCCTCCCGGTCCAGGCTGGGTTTGCACACAGGTGATAGCGGAGGTCCCCCCCCCCCCCGCCACAATGCGAAACAGAATTTGGGGCCCCAATGTTGGCAGCCACATGACGTAGACATTAGGCTCAAACCCAGCTTTTGGCCACATTCCATGGTTTGCTAATATCACTCAGAAGCAAGAGACTGAAAGGAATCTTTTGGGAAGACAGCTTGAAGACAGAGGAGCTGGGGCAGCAGGATGGTAGTTTGGTCCCACCCCGCTGCTGCTGCTGCCGCCACCATCCCTTTTCTTGACCAACAGTGACAAGGGGCAGTGGAGACACATTGCTGCCAAGCAGCCCGGCCCCTGCTGGTGCTGAGGCTCCCCACAGCTCTGTGGCCAAGCACAGGGGACTGGCTCAGGGGAGACCCTCTGACAGCACCTTCCGGCAGCATCAGGGTTTCCCAGACCCGGAGAAAAGGGGCTTCTGAGGACAAGAGTGCAGAAGGAGTGTGCACAGCTGTCCCCTGGGGGCAGAAGGATCTGAACCAAAGAGAAGGGGCCATGCCAATGTCCTAGCAAACCCTCCCCTGCTGAGGAAGGCATATTTGTCTCCTGCGATGTTACTTTGGAGTCAACTCCGAAGGGTAATTAGGAGTCCTTTCCATCTCACTAATTCGTCGCTTGCTTTTAATGCGCCCTGATCTATTGCCCGCTTCGCAACTCGCCGGCAGGAGACGGAGAGCTCCAACATTAAACCATTTTGCTCCATCAATCGCCTCTTTCGGGGGAGGGGGCTGGGGGCGCTGAATCCTCCCGGCTCTCCCTCGGCGAGGAGACCCTCCAAACTCGGCCAGCTTGCAAAAGGAAAACTGACATCGGGCAACATCTCGACGTTGCTCCTCCGTCCACCGCCGCCGCCTGCCCATCGCCAGCCCTCGAGGTGTCCTCGCTCAGGAAGAGCCTCTTTCGCAAAGCTCCGTGGATCCGTCCGGAGACGATTGGCGGGGGGGGGGGGGCTCCACTAACACTGGAAGTCGCCATCAAGGCTTCTCTCGCCCCTCCATACTCCAGCAGCTCACGTAAGAGTCGGGGGAACTACCTCCACCGTGGGAGAGCCCCCCAGCCCCAGAGCGGAGACTCCGAGGGAGCTGGAAGCCGGCGGCGGCGGCGGGCTGGGCGCCTCTTCCACGGGGTCGCGAAGAAGCCCGCCGCGGCGCCTGCTCAGCCCGGAGTGGCACCGGCGGCGAGGAGCGGGCAAGGGCGAGGCGTGTGCCGCCGCCGCTGATCCCGCCCGCCTCGTGGGGACGCGCCGGGAGGGCGGCTGGCTTCCCTTGGGACTCGGCGGCTGCCTTGCCTCCCCACCGCCTGGCGCCTCCCAGGCCAGCGAGCGAGCGCGTCTCTCCGCGGCGCTGCCCGGCCCACCCTCCGCCGTCCCTCCGCCGACTTACCGGGCAATGTACGGTTACGGCGGCGGCGGCTCCTGTCAGCGGCCGGAGCAGGGCGCCTCCACGGCCGGCTCCGAGGAAAGGAGTCCACGCCGCGCCGCTTCGGTCTCCCATCGCGCCAGTCGCAGCAGCCAGTTGCTCGCTCGCCTGCTCGCCTGGCACAGCGGAGCGGAGCAGCGCGCGCCTCGTCTGCCTTCCTCCTCCTCCTCCTCCTCCGCTGCTACTGCAGCGCCTCCGCCTCCTCGGCGCCTCCTCCTCCTCCTCTCTCCCCGCCCGCGAGGTCTCGGCCGCCCCGACGCAGCCGCCTCCCCCTGCTGGCCGCGCCGCCTCGGGAGCTCCGGGTCCGGCGGCAGAGCGAGGCCGGCCGGGCCCTCCAGGGCCACGTGCCGCCAGCGGGTGGGGGAAGCCCTTCCGCTGCTCCGCGCCCTCGCCCACCAGGCGGCTCCCCAAGGCCAGGCCGGGGCTCCAGGGGCCTGCCTGGGAGGGGCGGGGGGCGCTCTGCAGGTTTCTCTTCTCCTGCTTCTGAAAAGGTGGAGGAAACGGGGGAGAGGGGCGGGGGGCTTCCTTCCGAAAACAGCGCTGGCTTGCAGATCCCTCCCAAGCAAGCAGACCATTAGCGATGCAAATAGCAATAGCAATAATAATAATATGGAGGAGTCGGTGGGAGCTTCTGCCTTAATACGTGTGCTCAAGGTGTCCAAAGACCTTGTTTTGTTCTTCATTCCGTTTGCATTGCGCGTTCCTGCCCTTGGGGGAATCTGGGGATACCTCGGGAGATGGAGAGAAATGACAGAAAAAGCCATGTCATAAACTAGCAGCAACCCAAGGGCAGTTGTCCGTAAAAGAGGAAGCAACAGCCCCCCCCCCCACAACCGTAGGCACCCCTCCTCTGGGGGCCGTCAAGGTGGTTCCCTCCTGCACTGTCAAAACGCCAAAGCCGACTGTGGGATCTGGGACAGGTTCAGTCTTCCACTCAGAACGTGTGCAGAGAGAATTTGCACCATTTTGGTTCTCTGTGCATGCTCTAAAGCCTGCAGCTCTATGTGGGGGAATGAGTGATCTTGGCACCAGCGAGGCCTTGGGGAGGTGATGCTGTCACTTCCAAAGTGAATAGAGAGCAGCCAAAAGAGGAGAAGGCTCTGCCTTCCAGGAAGAAAAGAACAGTGAGCAAAAGAGGTCCTACAGCAGCTCCTCACATTCCTGGAAAAGGCTGAAGAAGCAGATTTCACGTGTGGCTGACTGAACGGTGTTCTTGGGGCAGGCTCCCGGATTTTGAGCTTCATTTCTTCTTCTAGCAGTCTGAAAATTTCACAAACTGCCAGGACTTTTATTTTAAGTTACATGTAAAAGGGTGTGTGTGTGTGCGTGTTTTGTTATAAATATATGTGGTGGTGTTTCATTCCTGCCACTCATGGGCTCAGCCTTCCTCTACAGAAACTTCCCACGTACTTTTTGTGTTGGGGCCTGAGCTCAATTCGGGAGAGATTTGGTGCCTCTTGCCTGGTGCTCTGCAGCTCATGGCTTATAAAACAATCCCATGGAGTATATATGAGCATCTGTTAAAGTCAATTACAAGGTTATTGATCTGCCTTGGAATTAAAAGACCATAAAGAACTAGTCTTGCCAGCCAACTGTCCATTTTGGTCTTAGCAAATCATGTCTGGGGAGTATTATAGGTTTGCACATAACAAGGTTTGGAAGGGGAGGGGAATCTTCTTCCTTGGACAAAAGTTGGTGGGGGCGGGAGGGAGGAATGCAGCTTGCCTAACATCTGCAGCGCCCCTGCTTATGGTTTGGTTGACCGAGGTCTTTCGTAAAAAGGCTTTCCCCTCCCTCCAGATGCCTCCCAGTCATGGTAACTTGTCACAATCCAGCATGTTATAGCAGTGAGGGCCTCTTTGCTCATGTGGACAGGGCTGAATGGCAGCCTTACAGCCTCATTAGGGACTGACTCCCCCCCCCCCATTCACAAGTCAGAAATGCTGAATATGCATAGCATTTGGATCAAGACCACCAGACCTTGTTGCCCACAGACGAAACAACTAGACTGGAGCCAGGGCAACCAGACCAGTTTGTTTCCATGGCAGGAGGAACTTGTGGGCAATCTGAAAACCACCTCTTTCCATGAGTGCACCTCTTAGGCATTGCTTCCCTGGTGTCTAGTTTAACCCAGGCCCTGGAAAGTGTTGCTGTTGAGAGAATTGGAACCTCCTGGCTTCCTAATAAAAATGCTTCCACAGCATGCATACATAGCAGAGATTCCCCCAGACAAATAATCCGACATCAGCTACCAACAGATGACATTTCTATACTACGTAATTAGAGTAATTTCTATACGCTTCACTGCTACAGTGAAATTGCTTTACTACAAGTGAAATTCCAGATGCAAAGGAACTGGGTTTTTCTGCTCTTGACTTCTAGCCTGGGAGGCTGAAGAGTTTGCAGGGAATACAGTTTTTCCTCTTCACCTGCTGGAGGGGACCCACGCCTCCATCCGCCCACTGGAGCCCTACAGAATGCAACCGCTGTCAGCATAATTAAGACCAGAGTTGATCCTTAACTCCAAAAGACAACTTTCCAACCTCATCAGTATCACCAGCTTGCAAAACGTGGAACAAAATGTGTGCTGAGGAGAGGCGGGGGGGGGGGCTGGAGAGGGAGCTTTCTTACACATCAGATTCCTTAGCTGGATAGAACTAAGCCAAGAAGAGCTCAGTAATCTCCGGAGAGTAAATAACTTCATGGCAATTTCATTTGCAAAACATTGGAGATGGACGATGGCTCAAGCTGCAATATTACATTGCAGCACAGGAGAAAAATCACCCCCCCTTCACCGCCTGCCCTTCCACACCCCTTGCAGGTCAGGATACGGTCTGGCTCCCATCCCCCCTTTTCTTTTGCATTCAGAATTAGGGGACAAATTGTGTCCAGCTCCTATTATGAATTCAGTGATGACGGCTGGTTGTGTGTGACAGCTTATCTGTGGCAAATGAGGTGCAGCTAAGCCGTCCCTGAGCAGTGTTCCCTGTGCCTTGGAAGGGGCTCTGCTTTCAGAAAAGGACACCTTATAGGGGTGTAGGCCAGAGCTGTGGATTTGTGGGCCAACCCTCCAAGCTATGCGGCCTAGGACCCACGTACCTACGGGACCGCCTCTCCTTGTATGCCCTGCGGAGGACCTTAATGTCCACAAATAACAACACTTTGGAGGTCCTGAGCCGCAAGGAGGTTACCGTAGATTGGTTTCAACCAGGGCCAGGGCCTTTTCAGCTCTGGCCCCGACATGGTGGAACCCTCTGTCACAAGAGACTAGGGCCCTGCGGGACTTGACATCTTTCCACACAGCCTGCAAGACAGAGCTGTTCCACCTGGCCTTTGGTTTGGACTCAGTCTGACCCTTATGTTTCCCTCCCCTTATGGTCTTGATTTATCGGCTACTTTAAAATGAGGCTGCATTTTAAGTTGCATTTTAACCTGTATTTTAAATCCCCCCCTTTTTCCCCTATTATTTTTTTACTATGATTTAATTGGTGTTAGTTGCCCTGAGCCCGGCTCTGGCCGGGAAAGGCGGGGTATAAATAAAATTTATTATTATTATTATTATTAAGCTATTGTCTGCACCCAGTGGCGTAGTTAGCCGCTCAGGTGCCTAGTGCAGGGGCGTGTCCTGCAGCCAGGGGCGGGGCAAGCTGCCCATGGAGGCGGGGCAAGCCTCTCTGATGCTTGGAGCCTCTCCACCGCCTCTCCCTCATCTGTAGGGCGGCTGAGGGACAGGCAGACGCAAATCACACACTGCCCTCTCAGGCAGCATGGAACCTGCAGGTGCCTAAGCCACCACGTCACCCCTAAAAAGTTTCATGAGCTCTTTTTTTTTTTTTGTATGCCTGCCCCACATTCCTCTTAGAGATGAATTTGAAGTATACAGAGAGCCCCTTACAAAGTACTGTACTGCAAGGGGGCACCCTCTAAGATATGCCAAGGGGAATTTCCCCACCCAATGCAATCTCTGGGGCTTCTGGCTGGCTGGTTGGCACAGATTCAAGGGGCTCGCAGTCCTTCACTCCTCTCTCCCCCTGCTTCATTTGTGCTAGCAGAGTCCACAGAACCCTCCAGCTTCCTTGGCAGACTCTGCCCAGCAATGTCAACCTCCCTGGAAAGAGGCACAGCTGGCCAGTAATTCAGTTACAGGTCTGTCTTGGGAGCCATACAACACTCCTAATACAGTGACCAACCATAAAACCAGCAATAAATAACACCCCACAAATCTTTAGAAAAGAGAGAGCTAAACAAATCAGGGGACTTGGCTGCAGGGCTGAGGGACCAGTGTCCCTCTTCCTGCCAAGCTGATTCAAAAGAGCAGCAGAGGCTCCCCACTGCCAGAGAGGTTGCACAACCCACTGGGTTATTGTGAGATGTTTCTGCCAGGGAACCCCTAACCCTGACTCTCCAGGGCTTCAAGAGAGATAGGATTTCCTGGGAGCAGACAGAGTATGATCTCTGCCCAGGCAGACAAGGCTGGGCTCCTTCAGTACTTCCCTCATCTGGCACCACCAGCAGCAAAAGAGGACATTTTCCCAGTTGCAGGTCCTTCCTGGGAGGGATGGGGAAGAAATCTGTCCACATTCCAAAACAATACTACGTGATCCACACATTCTGAAGCAATACCTCAGTTAAAACATACTCCTTCAAAACCTGCATTTCTCCAGATTTTGCAATGCCATTCCCCAGCCAAGTCATGTGTTCAAAAATGCATATAGCAGGGTGAATTGTGCACAAAAATGCACTTATTATTGGAAATAACTTAACAAATGTGTCAGGCACAAGGCAGCTTCCCCCCGTCGAACTAACGCAGAGGACAGCCCAGCACAAAAGGCAGATCATTAAGCAGTTTTCCTTCAAATGTTTAAAAATGCTGGAGGATAAATCTGCCCATGGATTTTCATTACAAGACATTATACAATGCATTGCAACAATCCTCCTTCAAAGAGCTGCGAGTGTTTGCTATCAGCATTAATCTCTTGCTTATGGAAATCTACCCAGCCAGGGCAGCTCCTCTGCAGTCTCCATTCATAGCTCTGCACTGCTCTTGCTACTCCAGCAGAAACCTCACCGCAAGGGCAGGGAGATGGAGAGCAGGGATGCTTACACCCAGAACCAGCTAAAGATCAACTCCGAATTCCTGGGGCTGAACATCAGTTTGCCCCAGAGCAGTCAGAGTGGCCAGGATTATCTGCCACCATCAGAGGAGTCTTTATAACTTACCGGACGTTCTGCCTAATTGACCAGAGAGCTTCCAGGCAGAAGTGAGGGCCCCAACTACCGTATCAGATTTACAAAATGAATGCAGCAACCACAGAAGCATGTTGAGCTCATCCGTCCCCCAAAGTGGTTCCCCCTTGCCTTGCAGCATTCAGTATCCGTCATGTGGTTTCCTGTCTCCTGCAGAATTTCTCCGTGTGGATTCCATGGCTTATTGTAGGCAAACACCTCCCATGGTAGCCAATCCATCTTCCTAAGGGGCTCCCAATTGCATTCAGTTTGAGAAAGCTCACAGAAACACAATCCATAAAACTGTTTTATATACAGCACCTAGATGCTGCAGGAATTCCTGGACGCAGCAAACGAGCTGGAAGACGATGCTGGCAAGACTCATTCGCCTCCTACCACCCAGCCCTGGGGATGAGGCACAATCAGGCGTGTTGTGGTGGTAGTGAGGAAGGGGGCTGCATCTGTAGGTCTGCTCAGCAGCATCCAGTGCCCCTGGGAAGCATGGAAGCAATCTGAGCCCACCCAGAAGCTGTGTACCCTAACCCCATGGTGGCCTTGACTCCCACAAAGAGAACAAGTGACATAGAACCTGCTTTATCCAGCCTCCTCCCCCATATTCTTCCACAACTTAATGTGCCCAAAGCACAGACATGGACCAGTGGGGACGGAGGTGAGGTGGTCATTCATCCTGCTGTTTGCCCAAGCAAGGCAAGTTGTATGGGCAACAAAGCATCCGCTTCAGCCTCCAGCCATCCTGAAGGCCACGTTCTGTCTCAAGGGCCACAGCAGTAAGAGTGTTCAGAAGAAGCCCCCCCTAATGTGAAGCTTTTGAGGAAGCCATTCCAGACCACTCCTGAAGTCACCCAGTGTCACCAGAAAATAGGGACACAGACAGGCTGCTGCCAGGCCTATATATGTGGAGATGCCCAGGAGGGAAACATGAAAGACCAGCAGGCTGTCCTTCCTCCTGTTCTGGGTGCCACAATTTAAGAAGGATATTGAGAAGCTGGGAGGTGTGCTAAGGAGGGTGACCAAGATGATCAAGTGTCTGGAAAGGAAACCAAGCCGGATGAGGAACGACTGTGGGAGTTGGGTATGTTTAGCCTGGTAAAGAGGAGACTGAGAGGGGATACAATAGCCATCTTCAAACATCTGAAGGACTGCAACACAGAAGATAGAACAAGCTTGTTTCCTCCTGCTCTGGAGGCTAGGATCCAAAGCAATGCATTCAAGTTACGAGGAAGGAGATTCTGATTAAATATAAGGAAGAACTTTCTGACAATAAGAGTTTTTCAATGGTGGAAAAGACTTGCATGAGAGGTGATGGACACTCCTTCCTTAGGGGGTTTTAAGCAGAGGTTAGATGGTCATCTGTCATGTATTATTTGGTTGAAATTCCTGCATTGCAGGGGGTTGGACTAGATGAGCCTCGGTGTCCCTTCTAACTCTACTTCGATGATTCAATTTCAGGCTCCCTGCCAAAGGCTGCCATAGCAGGGGATTTCAGGCAGCTAGACTCACCTTTAAGGACCTCCCACCTGATGCCCCTTCCACTCTGGCTATCATCAACACCGCAACAATGTCCACCTTTGTTGTCTTTCTCCTCATTCCTCAGTCTCACAGTGCCCATTAGCTTATGAGCCTTTGAGACAAAGATGCTTTCTACCAATTTGCTGAGGACAAAACTTCAGTTGACAGGTCTGCAATTTCCAAGATCCCTCCTTGATTATTTTCTTCTCAGTTGGTGCTCCATTTGGCTGCCTGCCAATCTTTGCCTTTTGTCTTGGAGCTCTTCCGTAGGAACCCACAGCTCAACGGGCAGCTAAACAGCACCCCCTCGCCTCTCACGGCATGAGATGCTCTCGTGGCTCTTTGAGGTTGAATCAGGCACATCACAGACCAAAAGCCCAACATCAGGCAGGCTTGGGTGGTGAGCGTCTTCTCCAGGGGTTTTACACAAATACCTGCATCCTCTGCCTGATCCAAATGGCCCACGACCCATGCCCCATAGAAAGGCCTGGTTGCCAACTCCTCTGATCACCCAACATTTACTCTGATGGTGGCATTCCAGAGCTCTAGCTGTACTACAAGACTGTGGCTGCTGAGGGCCACATGCTATGGCTCACAAGTCTCTTCTGTTGGCCATTAAGGAAGGATCCAGAGAGGAGCTGGCAGGAGTCAAGCGAGGCATTCTGAAACACAGCTTAATCTTTTTGCAGCCAAAAAGTCTTTCATCAAAACTGAGCTAAGCTGTGTTGGTGTGATCAACAGTTATTTGGCAGGTTAATTAACCGCAGCTACAGTTAGTGCAGTTCAGTGGGAGTGGAACTGACCAGAAGGAAGTCAAGGGCAGTCAGAAACTCACAAGAGACAGAAGAGGTGAAGAAGGAGGATCCAAAAATTGTGGAAGTACCAAATCAGCTGTTGGCAAAGCCTGTAGGAACAACAACTTTCTTTTGCCTGAGACATCATTCAGTATATAACCCTGTAGAAATATTTGGTACCAGGCAGTAGAGGAAACCATTCTGAGAAAGAGATGAAGAGTTCCAAGAGTGGTGGAAAGTTCTTTCCAGTACTGACTGCAACATCAAAATGCATTTTCATTCAATAGCCTAGTCAATATGCACTTATTAGGAATGGGCTGAAAACAAAGAATCTCAGAGCTATTTATTATTTTCAGCTCCATTAAGGTGAAGCACACTGAGCCATTCTCTCACTATTTCAAAGACTTCTTTTCAAACAGAGCATTAGATGTGTGCATCACAGTTAAAATTCCAAGGTACAACCAATGTTTATATATATCAAAAGAGAACCTTGAGAGCTGATCAACTCTCTCCCAAATAAATAAGCCAGTAATATGAGAATTATCAGCTCTGAGAAATGGCAGAAGCGAGAAACATTTCCACCAACCACAAACATTCAAGCAAAATTGCTTTGAACATGGTTAATAATGATAATAGAGATGAAAGTGCTCACATTTTACCTCCCAGACGAGCATCCTGGAATTGCAGCTGGCTTGTCATAAAGCAAATGATAACATTCTCTACCTTTTCTATGGCTCAGACCCAGCTGGCTGTTGCAGAGGCCCCGCTTCACATCCCTAGAAACGAAGACACAACAATCAGCTGTAAATATTAACCTGCATATCAACAACTCATCTAAGAGTACCACTTCTGCATTTCAAGCAGGTCCAATACTCTGTTCTCTGAAGCACACTCACATGTAAGGTGAATCTAAGCAGAATGATTTTAATTGCAGGGCGCAACTCTGTGTCTCTGACTAGGGATGCGGAACCCACCCCAAATGAATTTATCTCACAAATTCTGTTTTTACAAAACCAAGCATAGAACATACTTCAACACAAAGGGTTGCATTCAACTAAGTCTAAATCAGAGTAGACCCATTGAACATAACAAGCCTAATTTAGTTGTGTTGAGTAGAACTAGCATGAAATGCCCCCACCCCTTCCTCTACCCTCGCATCTGGATTGCTTCTATGCAAGTGTCAGTTGCAGATTTTGTAGTTCCAAGGTTCTGTAAACACTTTTCAGGCACATTTCACTCACAGTCACAGTGCATAAGGGTGATTACTTCCAAACAGGCTCCAAGCCAATGCACTCAGTGCTCCTTGGTTCAATTAACACACAGGTCTCGCTTCCAGCTGCCTTACCTACTCCAAGAGCAAAGCAGCTTGCAGATCCCCCTAATATTTCTAAAACCCAGGAACTCTGAGACAAATGCAGCCTGCAGTTCCCTTATAAGTTACTCAGAATGTAAAGGCAGCCTATCTTCCCCAAGTCTCACCTAGATCATACTGGCCCCTTACAACTCTGCTTCCAAATTGCAGTGGTCAAATGATGAAACATTATTAAAAATAAAAGGTAGAGGAAAAGCAGGCAGAAGGTCAAAACAGATTACAAAATCAGCAATGGCTCTAACACTGGAATTATCCTACCCACTAAAATATAACGATTCTAACTTAAAGAACATATCAGCATTTAAACTTGTGCCTTTTTGCAGAGATGATTTGATATAGATGCAAATCCCATTTGCCTTGTGAACTGTCTGGTATGTTAAATTGCTCTGTTGCCTATGTCTTCTCAAGTCACGCAGCAATCATCTACCTACAAATTTATCTAACCCTCTCTAAAAGTGTTTTCTTATTTTCAAAAGCACTTGTTTACTTGTTGGATTAGTTTTTCCTTCAAACAAACCCCTTCAGGTGGAGGGGCATTTTAAACTGACAATGTAAGGATACAATAATGGAGCGAGCCTTCCATTTAGTGAGTAAATACTTTAGCTAATATCTGTAATCCAAAACTACCTACATTCTAAAAGCTGGGGGTACACTCATACTCTACCAGGCAATAACATTGGATATATTGTTATAATGTGCAATGTTTTGCACATTAAAACTCTATTGAACTGGTCTGGTGTGTTTTGAGGAAGATGGTGGAATGTGTCTTGGGTCTCCAGTACAAAGCTGGGGCAGAAATCCATAAGAGGTTTGCATTATGCTGAGTCAGACCAATAGCTTATCTAGCTCAGCATGGCCTACACTGACTGGCAGCAGCTCCCAGGGGTTTCAGGTAGGTTTCAGTAAGGCTTTTGACCAAGTCCCCCATAATATTCTTGTGGAGAAGCTGGACAAGGTTACTGTGAGGTGGATTTGTAGCTCGTTGACTGACTGAACCCAAAGAGTGCTCACTAATGGTTCCTCATCTTCCTGGAAAAAAGTGACAAGTGATGTATCACAGGGTTGTGTCCTCGGCCTGTTGTTATTCAACGTCTTGGATGAAGGACTTGAGTGGATGCTCATCAGATTTGCAGATGACAGGGATCAGGAAAACAGAAATGGCATTCAAGATGATCTTAACAAATTGGAGAACTGGGATCAAACTAATAAAATGAATTTCGATAGGAACAAATGTAAGGCAGGAAGAACCAGCTGCACAAATATAAGATGGCGGACACGAGCTTGCAAGTAGTACATGTGAGAAGGATCAAAGGGTCTTAGCAGACCACAAGCTTAACATGAGTCAATAGTGTCCTGGTCAAGCCAAAGGAAGAAATAGTACTGCTCTATTCGGCCTTGGTCAAGCCACACCTAGAGTACTGTGTCCAATTCTGGGCACCACAATTTAAGAAGAGTGTTGACAAGCTGGCACATGTGAAGAGGAGGGCGACCAAGATAATCAAGGGCTTCAAATCCAAGCCTTATGAAGAACGGTTGAAGGAGCTGGGTATGTTTAGTCTGGAAAAGAGGAGACTGATAGTCATCTTCAAATATCTGGAGGGCTGCCACTTGGAAGATGGAGCAAGCTTGTTTTCTCCTAGTCCGGAGTTAAAAGAAAGGAGATTCTGACTAAACACCAGGAATAACTTTCTGAAAATAAGTGCCGTTAGACAGTAGAACAGATGCCCACAAGAGTTGGTGGACTCTCGTTCCTTGGAGGTTTTTAAACAGAGGTTGGATGGCCATCTGTCATGGATGCTTTAGCTGAGATTCCTGCATTGCAGAGGGTTGGACTAGAGGATCCTCAGGGTCCCTTCTAAAACTACAAATCTATTATTCTATTCCCTCTCCAAAACTGCTATTTGGAGACCAGGCCAATGTTCTCAGCCCCAGCTGTGTTCCAGGTAGATTTCTTGCCGTGCTAATTGCTCATTAGTCTGCTTCTTCAGTCCACCCTGGCACTCCCCCTCCCCCTCCCCCCCCAGCCCCAGCCAGCAGCCAGGAAGTCTGCCACACTCAAGGGAGAAAGCAAGCTATCTGCCTCACTTGACAGAAGCCTAACAATCACAACACCCATTAACACACCAGCTGCTGCACCAAAGCAGAGAAGCTCTGGATTTCAAGCAAAAGAGCTGAGGTTACTGATCTCAGCTATTAGCAGATCACAGCAAAGGGGAATAAGCAGCACAGAACCCATCTATCTGAGTATCCGCCATGATTCTCAGTAAACAACAGCAATATTTGGAGCCTATGGCTGCTGAGCATAAGTAGAGCTGGGGACAAGGCCATGCCTAGGGGCACGTGTTTGCTCCGTGTGATGTGATACACACACACCCAGAGGTCTCAGGGCGGTTCCCAAAACAGATCAACATAAAAACAACTATATCATCTATCTATATCTATCATCTGATCTATCTATCTATCTATCTATCTATCTATCTATCTATATCTATCTATCTATCTATCTATCTATATCTATCTATCTATCTATCTATCATCTATCTATCTATCTCTATCATCTATCTATCTATCTATCTATCTATCTATCTATCTATCTATCTATCTATCTATCTATCTATCATCTATTATCTATCATCTATCTATCTATCTATCTATCTATCTATCTATCTATCTATCTATCTATCTATCATCTATCATCTCTCTCTCTCTCTTTCTCTCTCTCTCTCTCATCTATCTATCCATATCTATCTATATCTATCTATCTATCTATCTATCTATCTATCTATCTATCTATCTATCATCTATCTATCTATATCTATCATCTATCTATCTATCTATCTATCTATCTATCTATCTATCTATCTATCTATCATCTATCTATCTATATCATCTATCATCTATCATCTATCTATCATCTATCTATCATCTATCTATCATCTATCTATCTATCTATCTATCTATCTATCTATCTATCTATCATCTATCATCTATCTATCATCTATCTATATCTATCTATCTATCTATCTATCTATCTATCTATCTATCTATCTATCTATCTATATCTATCATCTATCTATCTATCATCTATCTATCTATCTATCTATCTATCTATCTATCTATCTATCTATCTATCTATCTATCTATCATCTATCTATCTATCTATCATCTATCTATCTATCTATCATCTATCTATCTATCTATCTATCTATCTATCTATCTATCTATCTATCTATCTATCATCTATCTATCATCTATCTATCTATCTATCATCTATCTATCTATCTATCTATCTATCTATCTATCTATCTATCTATCATCTATCATCTATCATCTATCTATCATCTATCTATCTATCTCTATCTATCTATCTATCTATCTATCTATCTATCTATCTATATCATCTATCTATCATCTATCTATATCTATCTATCTATCTATCTATCTATCTATCTATCTATCTATCTATCTATCTATCTATCATCTATCTATCTATCTATCTATCTATCTATCTATCTATCATCATCTATCTATCTATCTATCTATCATCTATCTATCTATCTATCTATCTATCTATCTATCTATCTATCTATCTATCTATCATCTATCTATCATCTATCTATCTATCATCTATCTATCTATCTATCTATCTATCTATCTATCTATCTATCTATCTATCATCTATCTATCTATCTATCTATCATCTATCTATCTCTATCTATCTATCTATCTATCTATCTATCTATCTATCTATCTATCTATCTATCTATCATCTATCTATCTATCTATCTATCTATCTATCTATCTATCTATCTATCTATCTATCTATCATCTATCTATCTATCTATATCTATCTATCTATCTATCATCTATCTATCTATCTATCTATCTATCTATCTATCTATCTATCTATCATCTATCTATCTATCTATCTATCTATCTATCTATCTATCATCTATCTATCTATCTATCTATCATCTATCTATCTATCTATCTATATCTATCTAATCTATCTATCTAATCTATCTATCTAATCTAATCTATCTATCACGACTGCTGCTGCTGCTGCTGCTGCTGCTTGCGTGAGTGTAGGGAGGACCGCTCCCTCTCCTGCCAACTCCATCCGGCCTAGGGGGCGGGGCCTGCACTACCACTACAGTTTAGAAGCCTGAGCAGCTACCGGCAGCAATGGACAAAATGGTTTTAAATGTTTTAATCACTTTTAATTTGCAGCATTTTAAATGGTGGTTGTTGTTTTTTAGAATATTATATTATTTCATTATTTTATTTTTGCTTGGGGTGGGATAAGCACTGAGTCAGCAGTATTGTTCCTTGCTTTGTTTTGTTTTGTTTTGTTTTGCTCTGTTTTGTTTTATTATTATTATTCTGTTAAATTATTATATAGTTTGTATTTTGCCTTTTAAGGGGAGGGGTCATGGCTGCCTGGGAATGGGCCTCAGCCAATAGATTGGGTGGGGCAGGTTCCACAGGGGGGGATGTATTGGGACACCCGATCTCAGTGATCACGGGCAGGAGGAGGAGTTATGCTAAGACCAGACCATGTCAGTACCGAGGAGGCAGGTTTAGTCGTTGTCTGAGGACTATCCCTGCCTCCAGGTCTGGTCCTGACCGGAAGGATACAGTAATCAGCAAGGGAAACCCACATGACCTGAAAGTGTTGCTGTGCAATGCCAGGTCAATGATGAATAAAACCACTGCCATCCACGACCTGATTGTGGATGGAGGATTTGACCTGGCATGTGTGACAGAGACCTGGTTGGATGAAGCAGATGGGCCTGTCCTTGCCGCTGCTTGCCCACCAGGTTTCTCTTACGCACAGCAACCCAGGTCATGTGGGCGGGGAGGGGGGGTTGCAGTGATTTTTAGGAAGTCATTAGTCTGCACCAGGCGTCCTATTGGGAAGACCCAGTTTTCTGAGTGCATGTTCTGGAAGTTGGGCAATAGGGGCAGTACAGGATTCCTACTGGTGTACCGACCTCCCCGCTGCACCAAGGATTCCCTGCCCGAGCTGCTTCAGGTCGTGGCGGATATGCTCCTGGAGACACCTAGCTTGGTTGTCCTGGGGGATTTTAACATCCATGCCGACACGACCTTACAAGGAGCCGCTCGGGACTTCGTGGAAAGCATGGCCTCCATGGGGCTGTCCCTGAATAAGTCTGGCCCAACTCATAGCCACGGACATGCCTTAGACTTGGTGTTTACCTCTACGGATGTTGGTGATCTGACATTAACTAAAAGCGAAACAAAAGAAGTGCCATGGTCAGATCACTTCCTGGTGCAACTGGACTTCTCCGCAACCCTTCCCCTCCGCAGGGAGGTGGGACCGATTCGGATGGTCCGCCCCCGCCACTTAATGGATCCAATCGGCTTCCAGAGAGTGGTAGGGGATGCTTTATCCCAAGTTGATGGCCTTTCAGCTGATTCCCTGGTGGCCCGCTGGAATGCGGAGTTAACCAGGGCAATTGACTGTCTGGCTCCGAAGCGCCCTCTCCGATTGCATGGAGCCCGGACAGCCCCGTGGTTTTCCCCGGAGCTGAGGGTGATGAAACAATCGTTGAGACGGCTAGAGCGCCGGTGGCGGAAAACTCATTCTGAATCAGACCGGACACGGGTTAGAGCTCAACGTCGAGCCTACCAAGTGGCAATGGCGACGGCGAAGAGGGCCTTCTTCGCCGCCTCCATTGCATCTGCAGAAAACAGCAGCAGGAGACTTTTTCAGGTGGTTCGCAGTTTATCGGAACCACCTGTACCACCGGGGCCTGGTAGGGACCCCAAGATCTCCTGCAATGCTTTTGCAAAGTTTTTTGCAGATAAAATCGCTCAGATTCAGAAGGAGGTAGACTCCACCGTGGGAGCAGGGCCAGGGCGGGAGAGTGCTAGAGTTCTGTCTGGTCCTGTTATATGGGATCAATTCCAATCTGTTACCTCCGAGGATGTGGACAGGCTGCTTGGACGAGTGAAACCGACCACCTGTCTCCTTGATCCTTGCCCATCCTGGCTGATAAAAGCGAGCCGGGAAGCGCTGGGCGATGGGCTCTGCGGGGTGGTGAATGCTTCCCTCTGTGAGGGAGCCTTCCCAGACCCGCTGAAAGAGGCGGTCATTAAACCGCTTCTTAAAAAAACATCTTTAGACCTGGCCAATTTGGCCAACTATCGCCCAGTCTCAAATCTGCCATTCTTGGGCAAGGTGATTGAGCGGGTGGTTGCTGAACAACTCCAAGCACGCCTGGAGGAAACGGACCATTTGGATCCCTTCCAATCGGGATTCAGGCCTCACCATGGGACTGAAACTGCCTTGGTCGCGCTGGTTGATGATCTCCGGCGGGCTAGGGACAAAGGTGAGAGCTGTTTCCTAGTTCTGCTGGATCTCTCAGCGGCCTTTGACACCATCGACCATAACATCCTTCTGGACCGTCTAGAGGGGCTGGGAGCTGGGGGCACTGTCATACAGTGGTTCCGCTCCTTCCTCCTGGGCCGTGTCCAGAAAGTGGTGTGGGGGGTGAGTGTTCAGACCCCTGGGCTCTCACTTGTGGGGTGCCTCAGGGTTCTGTCCTCTCCCCCATGCTTTTTAATATCTATATGAAGCCGCTGGGAGAGATCATCAGGGGGTTTGGACTGGGTGTTCATCAATATGCAGATGACACCCAGCTCTACCTCTCCTTTAAATCAGAACCAGTGAAGGCGGTGAAGGTCCTGTGTGAGTGCCTGGAGGCGGTTGGAGGTTGGATGGCGGCTAACAGATTGAGGTTGAATCCTGACAAGACAGAAGTACTGTTTTTGGGGGACAGGAGGCGGGCAGGTGTGGAGGATTCCCTGGTCCTGAATGGGGTAACTGTGCCCCTGAAGGACCAGGTGCGCAGCCTGGGAGTCATTTTGGACTCACAGCTGTCCATGGAGGCGCAGGTTAACTCTGTGTCCAGGGCAGCTGTCTACCAGCTCCACCTGGTACGCAGGCTAAGACCCTACCCCCCCGCGGACTGTCTCGCCAGAGTGGTGCATGCTCTAGTTATCTCACGCTTGGACTACTGCAACGCGCTCTACGTGGGGCTACCTTTGAAGGTGACCCGGAAACTGCAATTAATCCAGAATGCGGCAGCTAGACTGGTGACTGGGAGTGGCCGCCGGGACCACATAACACCGGTTCTGAGAGATCTGCACTGGCTCCCAGTACGTTTCCGAGCACGATTCAAAGTGTTGGTGCTGACCTTTAAAGCCCTAAACGGCCTCGGTCCTGTATACCTGAAGGAGCGTCTCCACCCCCATCGTTCAGCCCGGACACTGAGATCCAGTGCCGAGGGCCTTCTGGCGGTTCCGTCATTGCGAGAAGTGAGGCTACAGGGAACCAGACAGAGGGCCTTCTCGGTAGTGGCGCCCGCCCTGTGGAACGCCCTCCCATCAGATGTCAAAGAGATAAAGAATTACCTGACATTCAGAAAACATCTTAAGGCAGCCCTGTTCAGGGAAGTTTTTAATATGTAATGCTGTACTGTTTTTAACACTGATTGGGAGCCGCCCAGAGTGGCTGGGGAAACTCAGCCAGATGGGCGGGGTATAAATAATAAATTATTATTATTATTATTATTATTATTATTATTATTATTATTATCATCTATCTATCATCTTCAAAATAAAAATGGCAACCCAATACCCCCCCCAAAAGAGCCACATTTTAAAAAGAGCATAGGATGTCAATCAGATCAAGAAAAGGCCTGGTTAAAAAGGAACATTTTTGCCACGTGCCTAAAGGTGTATAATGAAGGTGCCAGGTGAACTTCCCTGGGGAGAGCATTCCACAGGTGGGGAGCCACTGCAGAGAAGACCCTGTTCTCATGTTGCCTCCCTCTGGACCTCTCAAGGAGGAGGCACACAAAGAAGGGCCTCAGAAGAAGATATCAGGGTCCGGGTAGGTTCATGTGGAAAGAGGCATTGTGGTCCTGAGCCGTTTAAAGTTTTATAGGTCAAAACCAGCACTTTGAATATGGCAGCTTCCTGTGCATGGGCTGCAGCAAGTTGGGTGACAGATGCTATGAGGTAAGTGGATGAGGGACCCCAAGACCAGCTGCAGTGTATGGCTGCTCTTTGGGTGTGGCACAAACTGGAATTGGGGTCTTGTATTACTTGTGACCCCAGGAGCTTCCCTTTGGTTGAGCTATTCTTTGCTTCTGGCTGTTTTGATGGGGCAGGTAAAGGTAAAGGGACCCCTGACCATTAGGTCCAGTCACGGACGACTCTGGGGTTGCGTTGCTCATCTTGCTTTACCGGCCGAGGGAGCCAGTGTTTGTCCGCAGACAGTTTTTCCAGGTCATGTGGCCAGCATGACTAAGCCGCTTCTGGTGAACCAGAGCACGGAAACGCCATTTACCTTCCCGCCGGAGCGATACCTATTTATCTACTTGCACTTTGACGTGCTTTCAAACTGCTAGGTTGGCAGGAGCAGGGACCGAGCAATGGGAGCTCATCCCGTCGCGGGGATTCGAACCGCCGACCTTCTGATCGGCAAGTCCTAGGCTCTGTGGTTTAACCCACAGCGCCACCTGCGTCCCTTTTTTGATGGGGCAGAATCCTTATCAAAAGCTGAATGAGGTTCATCTGGCCAAACCATCTGAGTGAAGGGGTTTACAACAAAAACAAACCCCCCGCCTTGTGGAAAAAGGTGCCTTGAGCTGTCTTTAAGGAATCTCAAGCAAGGCAATGCCAGCAAACTACCAGAGAAAGTGAGCAAAACAAGATGCCCATTGCATGTGGCTCTTCTTGTTTCTCCTTTCCTGCCTTCCCATCATGCAACGCAGGCAGGAAAGAGGAGAAGCCAGGCAGTTTGGAGGTTTGGGGTGCCAAAGAGGTGGTGTGGACCAGAATGCAGAATCTGCAGTTTGAATGGGCCAGCTAAATCTTTGGCAGAGGACCAAAGGAGTCGCGTCACTGAGATGCCGCCAACATCAGAGCAAGACAAGAAGAAAGGAACAGCACCCTTCCAGGCACTCTCTTCTCCTGAGCAGGCAAAGGACATCAAAATAGTCTGAGGACTGCTGGGTCAAGTGAAAGAGGACTTCTCTAGTCCAGCACCCAGGTTGCCACTGTGGACAACCAGAGGCTTCTGATACACACTTGACCACCATCATACCGTATTTGGTCCATACCTTTACTGTCTTCCAACAATCCTCAGATGGAAAGACAGACATACCTCACTCCCCCACAACTGAATTTCCTCGATGCCACATGGCACATCCATGTGGACTACTGGCACCCAAAATGGCTTCCACGGTCTGGCTCTGACTGACGGAACAGGTGGAGCGGCAGAAGGTGGGGGGAATCAACAGATTTCTGACAGCAGGAAACTGGCTCCTTAGAAATACCCACTTCCTTCAGCGCAGGAAACTATTTTGCCTTGGATTTTGATAACAAAGAGCAGCAGCCATTAAGCAACACCACATTAACCTGCACACCTAGAGCGAACGCGTGCTCTCCTTCTGAGTTCACGGCCCTACCCAATGCTAGATGCCTGTAGATTTTCAGTGATTTCCTTACGATTACCCAGCAAGGCATTTAGGGGGAATTCGCGTCTGCTTTATGCTTTGTCATCTCGCAATCTCTCTCCCTGCTCCTCCCCTGGGAAGAAGATGTTTACTCCCGTCTGCATGGGGACCGACTGGAGAGCCACGTAAAGCAGCCGTGCTAAGGAAGCAAAGAGGCTGGCGGAGGCAGCAGTTCTGCAAGGCTGGAAGTGGGGACCAGCATCATGAATGAAGAAGCAATCTCTGTGTTGTTGTTTTTTAAAAAGATACCCACTATTGCCAAATTGTGAGGTGGGGGACGGGGGAGGGGACCAGAAATCATTTGTGCAGTCTTGTGTTACCATCTCTCCATTGAAATACTCGTGTACAGAAATGATGTAATCCCCAAGACCATTCTGCAGAGATTGGGAAGGGATGGGTTTTTTTGTAATTTTTAAAAATTAGTTTTCCAATATATCACCCCCTCAAAATAGCCAAATGATAACAACAACAATTAATTCCCAAATTATACCATTATCAAAATGCCAATCAACTTCCACTTAATACAGTTTCGTTAAAGTAACTCCCCGCGTGGTAGATTGGGTGCATTTCCGATCTTATATCACTGTGTTCCGTAATCTTAATTAATATCATTTACATTTCAGTTATAATAATAATCCCTTAGTCAACAGCTACATAATTAATGATTTCCATTCATGATGTTATAATATATAAATTTATAAAGCTTCAAGTGAGGAATTCAAACTATTATCTTTCTTCTGCCCTGCATGTGAAAGCTGTTATGTCCATGGAGATTCCTTCTGTCCATATATGTTGTTGCCTCTTTCACTTCCCAGTTGTTGTTTTCTCCCATAGTGATGTGGGCCAGAACTGAATCTTGAAGTTTCTCAGAGGTCTTATCTCTCCATCCCTTGCTTTGATGTCTTGGAGCAGGCAACTGTCAGCTGAAAACCATTCTACCTCACTAGTAAACATGTCACAGATCTTCGTCATTTTTCTCTCAGCCTAGGAAAAGGTGGGCAATTTTCAAATGTGCTAAAGATTTAATACTCCTTTCCAACTCCCAGAACTTTTGCAGCATTCTTATCACAGCCCCATAATTCTTTTCCTTTCAGCTAGAGATTTATGGCCCAATTAAACTTTATCTTAGATTACATTCCGTCAGTAGCACAAACAAATCTCAGTCTCTTTTTACTTGTCTGTTGTTTTTAAACAAAGGTGAGGGGAATTACTCTATCTTTCCAACACAGTAATACTTGAGCTCCCCACCCTCTCCTTTCTTCATTTCAAATCACACATAGTTTCCATTTTTGCTTGTTAATATCAATATTATTCCAATGTCCCTTCCTCACTTGTAAATATCTTTTTATCTTCTGTTCTGGAGAGGGTTGCCGAATCATAAATACATAAAAGAAACTTAGAATAAACAAACTGTGGGCTTCCCTCTCCCCAGTGGACTCACACTGAAGAAAATCTTATCTCAATCCAAACCTTTGATCCATGTAACTGATATGTTCCACAGTATGTTGTTGCAACCCTTTCCCATCACATGCTGGTACCTTAAAGTCATTTAAAAATCAAATTAAACAGAGAACCGCTGCTTCTTAATCTTAATCTTCTTAATTCTTAAGGAGGTTTTCGCCAGACGAAGTGCTTTTGCACTCAGCGCCTTCCTGCCTCCCACATTCCATGCCAGAATGAAAGCCAGGTACCGAGACGAACTGCGAGAGAAGCCCATTCCCCCCATCCCTGGGGGGGGGGGAATTTGCGAGGATGATTTACCCTCTGTCATCCTTGTTTTTCGTTCCCCGACGATCCCCCACTATCATGGGGGCTGCCTCCATTAAGGCAGGCAGGACTGGAAGCCTGGGAAAGGATGGGTTTTGACCAGGGGTTGTATCCCATACCTTCCAACATTCCTCAGATGAAAGTAGGGACATTTCTCACTCCCTGCCCAAATGGGCCCTACTCAACCCCCCCATGCCCACCCCTGTGTACTTGCTGTCAGAAGGAGGGCGAGTGCCCCCAGCACTATACGAACAGGGCCCAGCACCCACCCACACCACTCCATCCAAAGAAAACTCCTTAATCCCGATTTTATTTTATTTTATTCTTTGGTAGATTTACAAAAAGAAAAGCACACACCAATAAATAAATTTTAGAAAGTGGCAGGATTAGACACGGATACACAAAACTTTTTTAAAAAACAAAACCAAGCCAAGACTCCTTCCATTCCGTTCTGCTCCACTCTCTCTTTCTTCCCACCCAGCGGCTCTGCCCTCTGCCTGCCCTGAGGAGATTTCACCCCTCCCATATCCAAGAATCTCCTGATGAGTCTGCTGATTCTCCAGAGAGGAGGCGTGGTTTTCTACTCTCTACTTATTCTGCTCCAGCACCACATCAAAGAGTCAGTCAGTCAGTCAGTCAGTCAGTGTGTCGGAGAGAGAGAGACTGAGTGTTAGAGATCGTGTGTATAGATAAGGTTGCTGCTAAGAGCAGCTGCAGACACTCAGTATAGTGCAGCATTATGCTTAGACCTCATTAAGCTCTGTATATAGTTGTATAATAGTTGTAGATAGAATAAAGAAGATATTCTACAGAGCTGCTCTCCGAGTCGTTTGTACTCTGCTATACTCTGCTGTGCGACGACTGTCTTCTTGTTGGAGTGAATCCGGTGCTCACAACTCTAAGCTGTGAGTCCACAGCACTTTGACCTGTTCCTGTGCAGAAGGTGGTCTCTGGAAGTGCTACCCAGCTCGCCTAGCCCAGTCGGGGCTGAAGTAGATGAGTCCAGTTAGTGGCACTGGCTCAAGGGTGATGCTGACATGCCCCTCAGAGCCAGCGCATCATGTGGGGCTGGGTCTTGGTGGTGGCAGCCTCTCCTCCTCCTTGCCCACTCTCCAGTAGCCACTACGCACTGCCCAAGGGAGGAGCCCAGCAGTGGTGGCCATGGAGAGGCCATGGAGGGGGAACCAGATGTTGCCTTGCACCTGCTGCCACCCGGGACAAACACCAGCTCCTCTTCCTCCCCAAGCCTGGTGGTGGCAGCATTGGCGGGGGAAATAGGGACATTCTGGGATCAAATCAGAAGCCAGGATGGCTGTTGTAATTCTGGGACTGTCCTTGGAAAATAGGGACGCTTGGAGGGTATGGATCCTTAGATGGGGTTGTGTGTCAGACCCCCCTAAAGATGTTCCATTTTTCTAATATTTGTAATAAGGTTCCCACCAGTGTCTATCACAAAAGCGATTTCATTCCTCCTTTCTGCTTGATCAAACTGGGCCAGAGGTTGGATGTCCACTTCCTTGTTCAAAAGTTTCATCTTGGCAGGTTACCAAATTACCTGGTTCTCTGCCAGAGATGGCAATTGAATTCTTATCTCTCTTCTGTGGACATGGATCACAACTGCAAGACCGAGATAAGATAAGGATGGCAGGCGCCAGCCATTACCTTTGTGGTTTAACTTTGGAATCTTCATACTCTTGCGGCAAAGTCTTTTAAAATATTGCCCTGAAGGTATTTGGAGGATTCTTAACATGGCAGATTAACATAAAGTTGCCACCTGGCTTTGTCTTTTTGTCCGAAGGATCTTAGAGAAGCCTTCAAGGCCTGCAGGGACTTTATTTGCTTATTTCACAAGAATTATATACTGCCTGATTGAAATAGTAAAACCGCAAAGCAGTTTACAAGACTTGATTGCCCCTTTCTATCTGGTTAAGGTGACCAGAGTGAAGTTGTGATGAGAAATTGAGGTAGCGAGGAAATTGAACCGAGGAGTTGATTATATGCTCCAAAAGAAATATATTTTATCAGCACAGGAGCTGGAGCCCCAGACAGAATCTGCCAGGCCCTTTCTAAGATTTTTTTTGGCAGACGCGAAAGCCGGCTGCCACACTCAGTGCTGAATTTGTGACCCAAGAGGCAAAATCCTCCTCCCTCTTTGGCTCCCACACGTCCAACTCTCCACTTCCCAGTTTCTTTTCTTCACCCATCTCCGAAATTAGTACTAAGGTTCCAAACTTTTGCTTTCTGCTGCCTGGGATGAATCTCCTTGAATTAATCGTCTCCTGTAGAGCTAGGAACGAAATCCCCACTGACAGTGAAATGAACCACTTGTCAGAGGCATGAGACAAAACCCAGCCTGTGATTGGCATTTCTGGAAATCCCTGAGCCACCCGAGGCCTGACAATGTGCCCTCTTAACTTAGCAGCTAGAAATGACATTTCAGCCAAAAAAGCGTGGGGGGAGCATCTACCCCACTTTCACAATCTTTCATGCATCAGATTCAGGGCACAGAAATTTATAGAAATGTGTTTCTTTTGGACTGAGAGACATGGGTTGTTGTTGTTGTTTTGCTCTTTTTGCAATTTTTTTGCAAAATCTCAAAAAAAGAAAAGAAAAAAAGAAAAGTTTCTGAGCTATTTTTAAGGAAAATTGCAAAAATCTACACTTCCAACACAGACGAATCTCAGCTATGTCCGGGAATTTTGGACATACGGCAACCCTTACAAAGGGACTTTTGCCCAAGGGGTCTCCACAACCAGCCATCTCCCTCTTTTTGTGGATCTCATAGGAGCAGCCACCAGTGCCCTCTCCCCTCCCCAGAGCTATTTTCCTAGAAAAAAAGTGTTGCCTGAACTCACCATGAACACCTCTCTTGTTCTGTTAGAATGGCAATGGTGCCGACCTGAGAGGTGCAGGAACTGAGTTCCTCTGAGTTCCAGCTGGAGAAAGACCATGAGGTCTTGTGTAATGGAATTTTAAGGTCATATATATATATAATAAATGTTCATAAATGTACCAATGTCTGGAGCAGCACAGGAAGACCTTCCTGAAACCATTTTGACTCCCTGAAACCATTTTGACTCCCAAACTGACCAAATGTTTTCTCTGCAAGGAGGGAGGGGGCTGAGGGAACTTTCCCATTGTCTCAGGAAGTGGGTAATCACCAGGCAATCAGATAAGGCAGTATCAGAAAACCTGCCAGACAGGAAAAACAACAGCACTCAAATTTCTGCTGTAGACCGCCTTTTCCATGATGTAGGTATGATGTTTTTTTGGGGTGGTCTTAGGTTACACTCCTTCTGTGATGTATGTATGATGTATGGAGGGGTGGTCTTGAGCTCCAGGGCAGGGAATTTAAAATTTCTATATAAGGGCTTGGGGTTCAGGGTCCTCCTCCTTTCCTGCGTGTGAGGGGAGCACCCTGTTGCAACAGATCAATAAAGATCAGGCTTACTAGCTGCTTTGCTTCTCAATATTCTCTGGTTGGCCTCTGTTATTTTCTCCTACCAATAGGGAACCCACGTAAGGACTCTATACGGGCTCTTGGATACCCTGTAAGGGAAAAGGGGCAGATTTTGTTTACAACACTTGCAACCTGGCTGGGAATCCTGGGGGCAGTGCTTGTGGCACTCCACTGCCCCTGGCTGACCCTCCTGCCTGGGTCTGTCCCTCCACACACTCTGGGAACATCTCTTTTTCCACCAACTGGCCATTAATGCAATGCTGGCAGCCGAGGTGAGCTTGGGCTGTGCCACCAAAGATTCCCTCTTGGGAATATGAAAAAATGAAAAGCATCAAGTGGAGGGGTTGAAATGCCCCCCCCCCACAAAGGGTAAGGGGAGCGTATGAGAGGTTCTGGGATGGCAGCTGATCCGCTTCCTGCCTGACCTCGAGGAGGCAGTTGATGGACCATGCGAAGCAATCCTTGCTGGCTTGTCTGTGACATCAGTTGGACAGAGGAGCCATCATTGCTTCTTTATACACAAGAACCAAAGAAAGCTCCTCACAACTGAACACTGTGTGGAAAGCATCCTGCGCATCCTTCATCAGCCAGCGGTTTGGCAGTCTACCATGCCCTGAGTCAAAATAAGCGGTTGCTTCATGGCTGCCATCATAAAACAGGATGCAAGTTGCCTCATCAACTTCTTCAGAAGTTTCTTTCTTCCTCTCCCACTGCCTGCTTCTCCCAACCCCCTCACTCCCGTTGTTTGGCATCCAGGGAGCCCTTTAATCAGCCCCTCATCTTTCCGGAATGGACTCAGCCTCAAGGAGATTACCTGGCAGGTCTCTGGTTTGAATGCTGTGCTCAGCACCCTCGAGTCACAAAGTACAGGGAGGCAAAGGCAGTTGAACACGTCCAGGTTTTTTGTTGTTGTTGTCCTGATCCAAGTGGCAGCCTGATAAATTGATAATGTAGTAAAGCTGGGGGGGTGGGGGGTGGACAGGACACCCGATATAAAATCACATAGTACCCAACTGTGGGTGTCCTGAAATGCATTGTGTAAACAAGTTTTTAAAATTATTATTGAAACGTGTGTGTGTGTGTGTGGTGATTTTGCTGGGCGCCATCACCACACCCCCTACTTCTGTTGGGGAGGTGCTCCTTGATGGAGCCATGGTGGGGTGGGGTGTGATACACCTTTCTTTTTTAAATAACAACAACAACAACAACCCCACAATGATAACCCATTGTTGTGTGCAAGTCTGGCATATTGAAAAAATTGTATCTCAAAAATTAAAAACTTGGCCACAGACACAGGTAAGCACATACCTGCCGACATGCCTCAGGTTCCTAGAACATTGTGGGGGGAGGTTCTAATTGAGGGGAGGGGTCCCCAACCCACAGTGTAAAGACCCCCCATCCTAGCAATGCCTGCTACTGGGGACCTGGAACACTGAGATCACTCAATGAAAAATGCTCATTTGATAAGAGCTCAGTTGAAAGTGCTCGTGTGTGGATGCACATGCACAAAAGCGCATATGGAGGGGGAGGCTCAGATCTTTGTGACCCACAGACATAATGAACCCCAGTGCTGAATTCCTCTGGCAAACAGAATCATGTCTCCCCAACTGAGCCCTCGAAAGGTGATGTCAGAGTGGCCTCTGGTGGACCTGCAGAGAATTGTGCTTTCCAGAAGAAAACAGGAAAGCAGGTTTAGTGAAGAAAACAAAGAGCTGCAATACAAATAATGTACAAACTTCCCCCATTCCTGCAAAAGAAATCTGTTTGCCAGAATGCTAAACACAAATACATAGCTGGGCACAGTCCTAAATAATATTCAGAGTAGGCCCATTGCAACGAATGAGCTAAATTATGTGATCCCCGTGCCAAGGAGATAAGTAACCATACAACCTTTAGAAGACATCTGAAGGCTGTCCTGTATAGGGAAGTTTTTTAACGTTTAATGTTTTATTATGATTTTATATATGTCAGAAGCTGCCCAGAGTGGCTGGGACAACCCAGTCAGATGGCCGGGCTATTATTAATAATAATAATAATAATCACCATCAACATCACTGTCATGGAATAGTATAGGTAAAGGGACCCCTGACCGTTAAGTCCAGTCACTGATGACTTTGGGGTTGCAGCATTCATCTTGCTTTATTGGCCGAGGGAGCCGGTGTACAGCTTCCGGGTCATGTGGCCAGCATGACAAAGCCGCTTCTGGCGAACCAGAGCAGCACATGGAAACACTGTTTGCCTTCCCGCCGGAATGGTTCCTATTTATCTACTTGCACTTTGATGTGCTTTTGAACTGCTAGGTTGGCAGGAGCAGGGACCGAGCAATGGGAGCTCACCCCGTCGCAGGGATTCGAACCGCCGACCTTCTGATCGGCAAGCCCAAGGCTCAGTGGCTTAGACCACAGCTGCCCCTATTTGCATCGGGAAAATGTTGGAGGGTATGTTAAAGAGGGAACTGATGCCAATGGTCCACTTTGAATATGACACAGGGCCCCTCCAGGCATCCCTTGTTCTTCATGACGATTTGTGTCCAGGAGGGTATTGGGGAGGACTCACTGCCAATACTGTTTGAGCCTGCAAAAGGTTCTGGAAGGACAAACTGATCCATTTCCAGTTGGTGCATGCCTGGTAGCTTCCTGGCAGGAAAGGAGGGAGGGAGAGGGAGATTCTGGCAGGGTCAAGGCTCTTCACTGCAAAATGGCACATGCAGTTTCTCCATAGCTGTCAACCTTCCCTTTTTTTGCGGGAAATTCCCTTATTCCAGCGCTGTTTCCTGCTGCTTCCTTCTGCTATCCCAGATTGTTAGATATCCCGTAGACTGTCCCTGGGACAGGTGATGCTGCTGATCCCTTATTTTTGAGGCAGCTGATCCCTTATTTTCAAATCTGAAAGGTGACAGCTATGCGTTTCAGGCTTCGCATTGCAAGGCACAGGCTGGCGGTGATGATGAGGAGAGATGCACCCACCCCCACCATTTGCCTTGTCACCATTTGTGAAATTCTATCTATTATCACAAACAACAATGAGGGTTTATGCCCTGGAGGGTTTCCAGGGCGAGAGTTGGGGAGCAGGCCTCCCATTTCTGTTTCCAAAACAAGGTAGAATGTTGATACAAAAGGGGGGATTTTTCATCAATACTCCATCACATTCTGCAAAAGATGACACAATAAATCCTTTGCCCTTGATGCGTCTTCCCTGAAGGAATCTGAGCTGTTTTGTCTTTCAGTGGTGTTGACATCTGTCACAAGGTTGTTAACCACTAATTAGCTGTCTGCAGCCCAAGAAGCTCTCCCCCCCTTTAGTAGAGATCCTCAAGGTCTGACAAAGAGCGCTGGGCAAAGTCATACCCCCTCAGCCCTCCACAAATTGCCCAGTGTTCAAATATGGAGCTCATCACAAAACTGACCTCCTTTTCAGACGCTTGGAAAATAGAGAAGGCTGCTTCATTTGAAAAGGTTCCAGGATACCAGAGGGAAGAAGGGAGCTTCTTTCCTCCGTCAAAATCCCACTGACACACAAATGGAGCAGGAACAGCCAACGCAGGTGAGGGGGGCATATCCGTTTGCACAAACATGCACAAGAGGCCCAACAGCTGATTTTAAGAGGTTTATGGAAGGTTTAAACAGGCAATAAAGCAAAAGCACATGAAATAAATAAATAGCTCAGTTCTTCTTCTTTTTAAATATTTTTATTAGGAATTTAAATAAAACATGTTATCTTAAAACATATCATCCTTAATCCCCCCCCCCCGACTTCCCTCAGTTCCAATCTCTGGTTTCTCTATAGATGCTATTCTCTGCATGTTATAAAATTGTGTAAGCCCTTAGTTTATCTGACTGGTTATTATCAATAAAAGGTTTGTGAGTGTTTATTAAAAGCCTGCCAAGGAGTCCAGTTCACTTTGTTGCTAATAAATAGCTCAGTTCTACCTGTCCTAACACAGCTACTTCACAAAGAGACTTCCGATCTCCTTGTGAATAACATAGCTTCCTTGTATGTTCAAAAAGACATTGAGGGGAGACAGGGAGTTGGCAACATGTCAGCTTTCAAGGGCCCCTGACCCTGTCAAGCTCTGATTGACAGGTGGATCGGTCTAGCCAGTAGAATGAAGGCGAAGGAAGGTGCTGTCAGTGGTCCATTAAGGCAAATGTGTGCTGTCCCACCAACCTTAGCCTGCCCTCAGCCAGCCCCCAACTGTGTGCCTTCTTTTTTTTTTTATAAATATTTTATTGGGTTTTTAATAAACAAATTTCCACTTTCAAATACATACTTCCATAAATCCAATGGACTCCCCCCATCTCCCGGGCACCGCATTCCCTGTGTAACCAAAACCTCAGCAATTTGTTAACTTGTTTTATACATAACAATATATCTTCCATTTTATCGTGTTATCTAATGTAAACATTTCAATACAATTGCATTAATTTTTAATTTCCACACAATAAAAATATTTCGTTACCTTACTTCTGTCTTATAGTGTCTTATTTATCAATTCAGAAATTTGCCGATACTGAAGCTATACCTTCCTAGAGAGGAGCATTTTTTAACATTCATACAACTTATAATACTTTTTCAAATAGTCCTTAAATTTTTCCCAAACTTCCTCCGTTTCTTCTTCTCCCGAGTCTCGAATTCTGCCAGTCATTTCAGCCAGTTCCATATAGTCCATCAGCTGCGTCTGCCATTCTTCCAATGTGGGTAGATTTTGTGTCTTCCAGTGCTTTGCCAACAGAATCCTCGCTGCTGTAGTAGCGTACATAAAGAAAGTTCTATCTTTCTTGACCATCCTCTGGTCTACCATGCCCAGAAGGAAGGCCTCCGGTTTCTTAGGTAAGGTGAATCTCAGCCCCTTTTTTAATTCATTATGTATCATTTCCCAGAAGGCCTTCACTTTCGGGCAGGTCCACCAGAGGTGTAAAAATGTCCCTTCCTCTTCCTTACATTTCCAACATTTATTATCTGACAGGTGATATATCTTTGCAAGCTTGACTGGGGTCATGTACCACCGGTATATCATTTTCATAATGTTTTCCTTCAAGGCAGTACATGCCGTGAATTTCATTCCGGTGTTCCATAACCTTTCCCAGTCTTCAAACATAATGTTATGCCCCAAATCCTGTGCCCACTTTATCATAGAGGATTTGACAATCTCATCCTGTGTGTTCCATTTAAGCAGCAAGTTATACATTCTCGAAATTAGCTTAGATTTTGGCTCAAGCAACTCTGTTTCTAGTTTCGATTTTTCCTCCTGGAAACCCACTTTTTTGTCTGCTTTAAAAACTTCCTGAATTTGAGCATAATGCAACCAATCTCGCACCTTGTTTTTTAACTTTTCCATACTCTGTAACCTCCATTTATCTCCAATTTTTTCAATTATTTCCCAATATTTAGGCCAGTGGGCCTCCATATTGAGTCTTTTACGTGCTTTGGCCTCCATCGGTGAGAGCCACCTCGGAGTTTTACTCTCCAATAAGTCTTTATATTTTGACCAGACCATGAAAATTGCCCTTCTGACAATATGGTTTTTGAACAATTTATGAACTTTAACCTTGTCATACCACAAATATGCATGCCACCCAAAAGCATTATCAAATCCCTCCAGGTCAAGGACGTCGGTGTTCTCCAATAGAATCCAATCCTTCAACCAGCAGAGGGCTGCAGCTTCATAATATAACCTCAAGTCCGGCAGGGCAAACCCCCCTCTTTCTTTCGCATCTGTTAGTATTTTAAACTTTATTCGGGGCTTTTTGCCCTGCCAGACAAATTTAGATAAATCCCTCTGCCATTTTCCAAAACATTCCACCTTATCCACGATCTGGAGGGACTGAAACAAAAATAGCATTTTCGGCAATACATTCATCTTTATAGCAGCTATTCTGCCCAGCAAGGAAAGTTTTAATCTTGACCATGTTTCCAGATCTCTTTTTATCTCTGACCAACATTTCTCATAGTTATCCTTAAATAAATTCAAATTTTTGGAGGTCAAGTGCACCCCTAGGTACTTTACTTTTTTAACCACATTTAGTTCTGTTTCTTTTCTGAACTCCTCTATTTCAGTAGTTGTCAAGTTTTTTGCTAAAACTTTAGTTTTTTGTTTATTCAGCTTGAATCCCGCCACCCGACCAAAATCAGAAATTAATTCTAACGCTCTTTTAGTACTAGAGACTGGCTCCTGTAATGTCAATACCAAGTCGTCTGCAAAAGCTTTCAGTTTATATTGTTTCTCTCCGACCACAATTCCCTGTGTCAACCGGTCATTTCTAATCATGTTCAGTAGCACCTCCAGGACTGAAATAAACAACAGAGGAGATAGAGGGCACCCCTGTCGTGTCCCTTTTTCAATTTTAAACTCCTCTGTCACCACGTTGTTTACTATCAATTTGGCTTTTTGTTCTGAATAAATTGCTTCTATTCCATTTTCAAACCCCCGCCCTACTCCCATCCTTTCCAAATTTTTCTTCATAAACAGCCAAGAAATGTTGTCAAAGGCCTTCTCCGCATCAATAAAAATCAACACCGCTCTTGTGTTTGAATTAATCTGTAAAAACTCCAAAATGTCAATGATGTTTCTTGTGTTGTCAAATAAATGCCTACCAGGGAGAAAGCCTGCTTGGTCCTTATGAATCACTTCATTTAAAACTTTCTTAAACCTACTTGCCAAAATGTCTGCAAAAATTTTGTAATCCACATTTAGGAGTGAGATAGGACGGTAGTTTTTAAGTTGAGTTTTTTCAGATTCTAGTTTTGGAATCAACGTGATGAAAGCTTCTTTCCACGTTTCCGGTGCCTTCCTCCCCTCCATAATCTGGTTACAAACTTCCAGCAATGGTTGTGTCAATGAGTCCTTCAGTACCTTATAATATTTGGAAGTAAGCCCATCAGGTCCCGGAGATTTGCCCAGTTGGAGGTTCTGAATGGCGCATTCAATTTCTTGGGTTGTAATATTACAGTTCAGGGTTGCTCTCATTTCCTGGGGTATTTTTTGTAATCCATTAGTTATAACAAATTGGTCCACCTCTAAACTTTTTTGTGGCCTTTGAGAGTAAAGTTCTTTGAAATATCTCTGAAAGGACCTTCTAATTTCATCGGGTTTCTGAACCATTCTCCCTTCAATCTCTAGATTTGTAACTGTATTAAGTTTTTGTCTCTTTTTCAACTGCCAGGCTAACAATTTTCCACATTTGTTTGCAGATTCGAAGGATCTTTGTTTCATTTGTTTAATTTTCCATTCCACCTCTTGATTTATCAGTTTCGAGTATTGTGCCTGGAAAAACTTCACTTCTCTCAATACTTCCTTTGATTTAGGCCTGGATCTCAGTTTTCTCTCTCCTTCTCTTATTTTCTCCAAGATCTTCTCCTTCTTTTCATTCCAGAGTCTTTTTTTAATCGTGTTCTGTTGTATTAAAAACCCTCTTATCACTGCTTTGCTTGCGTCCCAAATTATTCTTTTTTCCACATTTGTCTTTAAGTTTATTTCGAAATAGTCCTTTAAAACTTTTTGGGCCTTCTTAACAATCTCCTGATCTCTTAACAAGGCGTCATTCATTCTCCATCTGAACGATCCGGTTGTATTTAGTCTCAATTCCATTCTCAAGGCGTTGTGGTCGGAGCAGGTCTTTGGGCAGATTTCCACTTTTCTGGTCTTAGGCGCCAGCCCTCTAGTTATCCATATTTGGTCGATTCGCGTCCATGTCATATGGGCCTCCCAACTGTGTGCCTTCTTGCTTGGGCCTAGTCCAGGGGGTGGTCCTCCTCCTCCTCCTCCTCCTCCTCCTCCTCCTCCTCCTCCCTGTAGAACTCAGAGGATGAGGGCAAAATGAGAGCCAGTTGGCTCTGTCCACCATTGACTCTGCCTCCATCGACTGTTGGTCTCTCTGCCTTCTGCCCACCAGTCACTGCTGGGTGCTGTTGGCCCCTAGGGAAGTGGAAACTGAGGCTGTTGAAGTATTCCTGCCTGCTGGATTCCCCCTCCCCTCCCCTCCTGAAGGGCAAAGTTCCCACAGACTGACTACTGGAAACTTGGTGGGACTCCATGGCCTGTCTCCTCTGGGAAGCTGAGGGACTTGGAGGTGTTTAACTACAGGTGTCTCAGGCCGGAAGGTAGCTGAGAATGAGAGGTGGCCCAGGATACAATATATTGTGAGACATATGAGCAGCCCTTCAAATATTGCTGGTGGCCAGCATGGGCAATGGTCAGGGAGGATGGTGGTGGGCCCCATGGTATCTAAAGGGAACCCAGTTGGGAGGGGAGCATGCGGCAGGGGCAGAAGAGCACCAGCTGGGGTGAGAAGAATTTGACTTCCCCCTGTGATCTAATGGATGATAGGTCTGGTCATTGGCCGGGGGTTTGCCACCATTCAAACTAAACTTCACCTTTTCCAGAATCTGCTTCTCTTCACCCTAGTTTGGAACTGAACTGGCTGAAAAAAGGAAGGCACCTCCATGCTGCTTCATTTATCAGAATTAAATGCACCAATCCTGAAGCCCAGTCATCTGCCCAGAATAAGGAGAGCGTGCCCAGTCATCTTGTGGTAGTGGGGGCCAACATGCACCCACCTTCCTGGCAGTGCCAAATCTTCTCCAAAGCAGGCTCAGCTATTCCACTGCAGCTTCAGGGAGAAGCTCAGGGCTGGGAGAGGCAAGGTGGGGAGGAGAAGGCTGGGTGAGCCAAGCCCAGTTCCGGCCAGCTGGGACTGCTGGCCCAGAAGGTGCCCAACCCTCAGCCAAGGTCAGTCTCTGTCAGAGCAGGCAAGGGGGGGGGGGAGGGAGCGTCTTCTGCGCTCAGCCAGCAGCAGCAGGTGGAGACCCAGAGAGAGCTCCTCCTCCTGTGAACTGAGAAGAGCTCTAAGAACAGCAAGCTCCCCACAGGCAGGCTGGACCCATTTCCCAGCACCTGGCTGAGGAGAGGGAAGAGACTGGTTAGGAGCACACGTCCCCAGCCCCGTGAAGAGCCTTGATGCTGGTGAGTTGGGGTTGCAGAACCCAGTCCTGGGAAAGAGTCAGGATCCCCCCTCTCCCTCCCTCCCTCTGTGTCCCCCTGCCCCACAAAGCTTCCCTGGCTCTGGGTCAGCATCAGCCCAGGGGAGTCAACAGAAAGAGGGTCCCATCTGGGCACTGAGGGACATACAGCCCACCTCATGCCAACTGCCATGAGCTCTCCTCTCTTTCGCTCCCAGTGGCTGGCAAGGAGGCTGTGCTAGTGTTGGGGTAGAGGAACACCAGTGTGGATTCAGTGGAGGGATTTGTACCCCTACCTGACCCCTGGGCCCTCCCCTCCCTGGATCTTTGGGGTGGGCAGGGGCAGGCTCTGGAGAGCCTACTTGCAGGGCCAAATTCAGGTTTGCCTTTCCTTGGAAATTTAGTGCCCGAAACTTTACACCCCACCCCATCTCAGTTTCTGGCACTATTCTAATATTCAGCTAATGTTTATTGGATGGATTTCCCCCCAAATTGATTTTTTGAATTCTGAATTTATTGTTATTCACGTTTTATACTGTATTTTATGCTGTTTTTTTTGTTGTGTCAATTAAGTGTTTTAGATTTGTTGTTAGGTGCCCTGAGCCCGGTTTTCTGAACTGGGAAGGGCGGAGTATAAATAAAATATTATTATTATTATTATTATTATTATTATTATTATTATTATTCTCTGACCCACCCTGCTGCTGATTACAGAGGAGGTTGTGTAGCTGCATCCTTTGTTTTGGGAGGGGGTTCCAGATGCTCTGTCTGTCAGTACCCACCTGGGCATAAATAACAAGGCCTGGGTCCTCCTTCTAATTCCATGCTGGTGTCATGGAGGGTCTGTGTTGGCAAGAGGTGGCAGGCAGGCATTTTCATTTTGGGATTCCCTTCTAAAAAAGGAGAGGTTCTGAGGCTTGGACCTGCCTGCAAGCCCCATCCGTCCCTCAGTCCCAGACACAAAAAAGCACTCTGCATATGTAAAGAGGCACTCTGTTCTCTGGGATTACTGTTAAACCTCTGGCTTTCAAACTGTTCTTTGGGGGTGGGGAGGCAGGGAGGTTGTGGGCTTGTAGGGTGTGGTTCAAATGACATTCCAGCCCTTTCCCCCTCTTTCCTCCCTGCAGGCAGCAGCCCTGCATCAAGATGCCTTGCAAAGCCCATTAGTCATCCTTGCTGAGTGTTTACCCTAAACAGTGGCTGCCTAACAAGAAGAAGGAAGAGAGGGGGGGTGAGAGAGAATGCAGCTCAGTCCCAAATGGAGAAGAATAAGGAACAGGCAGAAAACTTGGGCCATGAGAATTGCCAGATCAAAACAGTTGAGTTCTGATGATCTGGGGATTCAGTCCCACCCCACCCCCCCTTGCTGGACAGAGCCACAAGGTTGTGTGTGTGTGTGTGTGTGCGCATTTCAGAAGTGTGGCCCAGGCTTTGCTTCCTGATGGACCATAAATGCTGCTCTTGTGTACTGTTTCAACATGACCGGATGCTTCTGAGGAGCAGGAACCAAAACATGGCCTGTAAGATCTGCTTGGCAGGGTTGAGTGGAAAGAGAGGTCAAGGTCACAGGAAAGCTCCTGCTGGCACCTCTGCTTGACAACTGGGAGCATTTGGGGTCTTCTCACTCGGTTGACTTGCTTCAGACCCCTTTGCTTTGATTATAGCCGATTTTGTCCATTTGGGGTGCAGATATTGCTGAACTCCAGCTCTCCTCAGCAACCAGCATAGCTGGTGGTCAGGGAAGGATTCCAACAACCTCTGATCAGTCCCAAGATCCCTAAACTTGTGTACTGTTGAAGCCTGTGGAAATTCGAGGTCCCATCTGATAGTTTAAGCATTTGAGAGGCCATTATTTTTCCTTTATGGCCTTTTTCTTTAAAAGTTCAACATTTATGAATCACCATGGGGGAAGCACTGTTAAACCCCTTTGAAGCATTTGCAGGAATTCATCATGTTCAACCTGAGGCATAGCTCAGTGGTAGAGGATGAGACTCTTAATCTCAGGGTCTGGGGTTTGATCCCCATGTTGGGTGAAAGATTCCTGCATTGCACGGGGTTGGACTAGATGATCCCTGTGATCCCTTCAAACTCTATTTATTCTATGATCTTTCACCTTTTTCTAAAGCATTTTGTGTGCAAAGAGGTCTTGTAACAATTGCAAAACTTTGCATGTAGCCATGTGTGGGCCGTATGTATCAGCCACAGTTGAATTATATGGCGAGAGAGAGCCTGGTGTGTGTGTGTGTGTGTGTGTGTGTGTGAGAGAGAGAGAGAGAGAGAGAGAGAGAGAGAGAGAGAGAGAGAGAGAGAGGGAGGTGGGGACTTTGGTACTGCCTTCCTGCAGGCTTGTAGAAGATGTGTTCAGAGATTCTTCTTCTCTTTTCACTGCCCTGTTCCTCAGTTTAGAAGCAACATAAACTATTTTAATTAATATTGTGTCACCAAAAGGGCTTGAGATGGCCAATTGAATTCTACCAAGATATAGTATTTTGATGAAAACATATCTTTATTGATTGTTGAAGATGAAAATCATTCTTAAAATGCAATCCAGAGAAAAATCATATCCCCCCGAGAAAATTCCTGAGTGGCAGGCCAAGATTAACATCATAAAATTGAATTTGTGCTTCAAACCTTTGATGTAATCAGCAGCTGGAGGATGGTCTTGCCCTCGCCGTGCTCCTTCTGATGGTGGGGAATTATGGAGGGGAATGAAATAAGTGTTTCTGGTGCCACTCATCCTAGAAATACAAACAAGATATTACTGGCGGACCCTGGCTGGTTGAAATAGCCTATATTGATCCCTGGATCCAGCTCACTGTGAGAGAGTGAGGGTGGGGGGAAACAGCACACGTGGATGGCCAGGAGGTGGGGGGGAGATGGCTGTCACTCAGCAGGGACTCCTCTGGCCAATCAAAAGGCAGCCATTGCAGGGTCCCAGGAGCCCAGCAGGTTGGAGCTTCAGGCAGAATCCGGGGAGGTCAAGAGCTCTTGCACATGAAACAGAGACGGATTTAGGGTAACACAACTGCTGTGGTCACCCCGAGTGCCGTGCTGCAGGGGTGCCAAAACAATGCTATAGAACAGAGTGCACAGGGCACTTTGAGACACAGGACACCACTGAAATTCAAGAACCCCAAGTCCACCACTGCACAAAGGGAAGTGGAAAGGCCAAGAGGATGTGGCAAGGGCTCTTTATGCACAGCTGCTGAGCAAGAGGTGGGGCAAGATTTGGGGCAACCGACTCATCGCTGCACCTTTGCACCACATGATTATACCCCCTTCCATAATCTGAAAAGAGCCCACAAGAAGTCCGTGCCATTCCTAGCCTTCTGGTTATCCTGTGTGTTATGTACTGAGTTGAATAGGATCCAAACTGCAGCAGTCTGATTGGTCCTAGAACAATAGGCTCCAAAAGGCAGCAGTCTGATTGGTCCTAGAACAATAGGCTCCAAAAGGCAGCAGTCTGATTGGTCCTAGAACAATAGGATTCAGAATGCAGCAGTCTGATTGGTCCTAGAACAATGCAGCAGTATGATTGGTTAGCAGGAACCACCCAATCATGCTCCAGATAGAAGTGAATCCACAACCTGATTGGCTTACAGTAGAATTCCGGAATTAGCCAATCATGTGCAGCCCATTGTGTAAATAATGTATATAAAGCAGATACTTGAGGGGACTTTCATTCATTCCTCCTCACCACTATGAGCTGAATAAAGAGCATGAAATCACTTTGCGACTCTGAGTATATTTCACTGTGGGTTTAGCCTCCTCCTCCCAGGCCATTCTTCTGTCCCACCTCCCCAGAAATCACAGCATTTCCATCACAGCAACAACAAGATGGTGGCGTGTGCAGATGCTGTGTCCCCAAACACCCCGGTAATAATATCATTAAGTTTGCAGATGATACAATGGTGGTTGGTCTAATTACGGCTGGAGAGGGGGAGGCGGCCTATAGGAAGGAAGTCAAGCAGTTGGGGGAGTGGTGCAGGAAAGACAACTTACTCCTTAACTTAAAGAAAACAAAAGAGATTATTGTGGACTTTAGGAAACGTAAATCGAATATTCAGCCACTTATTATTGAGGGGAAGTGCATGGAACAGGTCTCGGTGTTTCGATTTCTGGGAATGGAGTTGAGAGATGACCTAACCTGGGGAGAAAACAGCAAAGACCTGATGAAGAGAGCACAGCAGAGGTTATATTTTCTGAGAATCCTCTGGAAAAATAATCTCTCAAACGACCTGTTGATGGCATTTTACCACTGTACTGTTGAGAGTGTATTAACTTATGGTCTCTCTGTGTGGTTTGGGAGCTGCACGGTCAGGGGAAAAAATGTTGTCCAAGATTGTAAAAACTGCAGAGAGAATAATTGGGTGCAGTCTTCCCACCTTGGATCAAATCTATGCTTCCGGGTGCCATAAGAAAGCTGCAGAGATAGTTCAGGATAGTGCGCACCCCGGAAATGATCTCTTTCAGGTTCTGCCTTCTGGAAGAAGGTACAGGGTTATAAAGACTAGGACTAGCCACCTGAGAATAAAGAGTATTGTATTGTATTGTATTGTATTGTATTGTATTGTATTGTATCGTGTGACTTCTAACTTCTGCCTCTGTAAATGAAAGCTGGTGTGTTCCATCTTAAAGTCCCCAAACTGCTCACTTCTGAAGACACACACTTCTTTGATATGTCCCTCTCATCTACCAGGAATCATAGAATCATAGAGTGGGAAGAGACCACAAGGGCCATCGAGTCCAACCCCCTGCCAAGCAGGAAACACCATCAGAGCACTCCTGACATATGGTTGTCAAGCCTCTGCTTAAAGACCTCCAAAGAAGGAGACTCCACCACACTCCTTGGCAGCAAATTCCACTGTCGAACAGCTCTTACTGTCAGGAAGTTCTTCCTAATGTTTAGGTGGAATCTTCTTTCTTGTAGTTTGGATCCATTGCTCCGTGTCCGCTTCTCTGGAGCAGCAGAAAACAACCTTTCTCCCTCCTCTATGTGACATCCTTTTATATATTTGAACATGGCTATCATATCACCCCTTAACCTTCTCTTCTCCAGGCTAAACATGCCCAGCTCCCTTAGTCGTTCCTCATAAGGCATCGTTTCCAGGCCTTTGACCATTTTGGTTGCCCTCCTCTGGACACGTTCCAGTTTGTCAGTGTCCTTCTTGAACTGTGGTGCCCAGAACTGGACACAGTACTCCAGGTGAGGTCTGACCAGAGCAGAATACAGTGGCACTATTACTTCCCTTGATCTAGATGCTATACTCCTATTGATGCAGCCCAGAATTGCATTGGCTTTTTTAGCTGCCGCGTCACACTGTTGGCTCATGTCAAGTTTGTGGTCAACCAAGACTCCTAGATCCTTTTCACATTGAGTTGACGGAACAACTTCCCTTTAAGTTAACACCCACCCAGCTGCATCTCCTGGCCCCACAGGTCTTAAGAGCATCTTCCTGGCTAAGAGCAAACTCTGCCCATTGTCTGTGGCAAGCAGGCAGCCCATAACTCATGGCCACCTGAGCTCAGACATCATGCATATGGCTTATGGACAGTGCTCCTTTCTTCCTGCCTTTGACCAGCTAAGGATGCTGCCTGCTTCATCCCACTCTGGAGTATATGAGCATTTTGGGACTCTCTGCTATAGTCTGCAGCTAGATAGCTGTATATATTCTTTCTGTCTCTTAGATCCTATTCTTAATTCTGAAAAAAAATGTTTCTTTCATCTGGTGTTGAAGTGAGTTTCTGATGGGCTCCTTCACCAGCTAAGGTGGGGCAAGTCCATGAAAAGTGAACTGTGTTGTGGCCTGCAGAGCAGGAAGGGAGTTGTCCTCATCCAGGAAGGTAGTTCTACCTTCCAAGTCAAGAGTGAGAGGACTAAGGGAGGCAGCGGCAGCACAAACATTGCCTTGCTTTTGTTGTGCAATTGGTAAGCACCTTGGCAAGAAGATGGACTCTAAATATATTCAGCAATTAAGAGAGGTCTCTGGAATAACCACATTTTCTTCCTCAGGTGCCAAACCGCCCAAAACAATGGGGCCAGGTGGAGGGGAGAGAGTTCCACAGGGGTGGTGCAATGACTGAGAAAGCTAAATAATAATAATCTCTCTCTATTCAACTGACCACTGAAAGCCCTTTCCTTTTGTTTTTAGGTTAGCTCACCATGAAGACCTCAGTTCAGCTTGTCACATTGTGGGGTAACCGAGCCCCAGCTCACAGCATCACAGCCATCTTGATCACGGAAGACCAGAGAACCATTGTTACTGGGAGTCAAGAAGGACAAATCTGCCTCTGGGACCTGTCATCATCAGACCTGAAGGTTTGTGGCATTGCAGGGGAGTCAGCCATCTTGCTGCCCCATCCTATCATGTCTTCCTTTCCTCTTTCCATCCCATGAGGCCTCTTATAGCTACCGTGCCCAAGACATGACACATCCGTGGTCAGAAATCCCTGTGGAAGAAACCCTTCTCAAATAATATTTCCCATGGTATATAAAACTATTAGCAGTACTATTTTTGAACAGCCACTTTAGAACACGGGCTTGTCGTGAGATACCAGAGGCTGTATGAATCTCCTTCCCCAAAAGGGCTCATAGTAACCCCAGAAGCACCAGCCCCCCTCTCCTCCTCTCAGCAGCAGGAAATCTGCTCTGTGTGGCCGAAGAAAAGCCACTTCCGCCCTTCGGAGGAGATGGAGTTGTGGGCTTCACAGCCCCACCACACACGCGGTAGCTGGAAACCAGCCCTCATGCGATTGCGGGGATCCCCGGGCGCGTCACCTCCTGGCCAGCCAATCGGCTGGCTCTGGGGGTGTGGCCTGCCCAATTTAAACCAGGACATGGCTGGGGATCTCCCTCTTTGCCGCCTGTTCCTGCTTTTCCCACCCTACCTCCCTATAAGGTTTTCGTTCCTTGACCTTGCTATGGACCTTGGTTGGTTGCTGTTGAGGGGCCTGGTAGGAATTTTTCCACTTAGCAAATTGACACCAGCCACTTGGTTTTTGCCTACCTTGTAGCAAATCGTCACAACTTTCTTGGTATTGGCGGTTAGGCATTGGTATTGCTCTGTAGATGGAAGAGGGGAGGTAGCGCCGTCACCTGCCCCGCATATTGAAGGGTAGTCTGATAAAGGATTCCAGGGGGCGTGGCCCTGTCCGCAGCCTGGGGAGGTGTGGGCCTAAGGCACGCCCCCTGTCAGTGACCCCGGGGGAGTTCCTAGTTGATGTGCATCAGCAGGACTCCCCCAACTGGTGGTTAACCCTTCCTGGACTTCAAGTGGATGGGCTGAAGTTGGATATAGTCAGTTATGACCAATGCCTAAGCCAATACTGCGCATCACCTGTAACCAATAAAGTTGTGGCCTTATTTAGCCCATTAACCTTAACAATTGTGTCATTATTTCCATGGGGGGGGGGGCGGCGGGAACTCGCCACGCAAGAATTTTTACTCGTGTGTCCTTAGAAAACAGCCACTCTGACATTGCTGCATGGTTTTGCTATTCTAGATTTCATCAAAGCAAATGCTCTTTGGTCACACGGCGTCAGTGACATGCTTGGCCAAGGCGAGGGACTTTGAGAAGCATCCATACGTGGTCAGTGCTACTGAGAACGGGTCAGTCGCTTGCATTTCCCATGATGTGCAACCATCTCTTCATTTCAACGGTGGGAATTCCCAGAGTGGCAAGGAAGGATGCAATCTCTTCTTGAACAGTAGGCTGGTGATTTGTGGCTTTGGGGAAGAGCGGTCCTTGCTAGACAAGATCCATCAGGAACATCTGGAGGAGCCCCATGGAAGATGGTTCTGCTACTCCTTCCCCAGGGGACAGTCTTGGGGGGAGAGTCCTTAGAGCATGAAGGTCTGGCAGATGTAGCAAAACAAAACGAGCTCTCCAAAATGCCACAGCCTGTAAACATAAGTGTATATATAGAAAGCATGTTTTTGAGCTCTTACGGTCTCTGAATATGTGCACCTGAGAATGATGAATGCCTGTGTGAGATAAAATATTTTAATACCACCCTTCACCCAAGGAGTCCTAGGCAGTATACAATAAGCATGAATAAAAGTATTCTTACACAACATAAACACAATAAAATCAGTGGCCTTCATAGCAAACAGAAAGGCAAAAACCCTAAAAACTACTGAACAGGACTAAAGCAACATAATAATTTAAAATTCCTGGGCATATAAGAATGTCTTCTTAATCTAACATCCAAAAGATGTAGAGACAGCCCCAGTCTTACCCCTTTGGGGAGGGCATTCTGAAGCCACAACCGAAAAGACCAGGTCCTCCTGTCTTCATGCATCAAGAATGTTTGCTAGAGTGTGGTATTGGTTGAAGATTGTGAGACATTTTAAGTGAAGCTGCTGGCACACCCAGAGGTGCTCCTTCGTGCATTCGGGTTAATGCCAGAATCTTGATCTGAGCTCAGAAGCCAGCCAGCCAATGTTGTTTGCTTTCAAAATATGAAAATACCTGGCTGAAGCAGTTTAAGTACTGTAATGTGCTTCCATGAAGTAGCTTGTGTGGTTATAATTGTATGTGCCCCAGCAAATGTGATGAAAGTTGATGTTTACCAATAATGTGATGAGATAGGAAGGAAATGTTTGGGATTTGGACATTTTGATAAACCACTGGATTTCATCATAATAGTCATCTTGTCTTCCTAATCTCACTTTTCAAAATGAATTTCATAGTGGCAATAATAATAATAATAATAATAATAATAATAATAATAATAATAATAAATTTATACCCCGCCCATCTGGCTGAGTTTCCCCAGCCACTCGGGGTGGCTCCCAATTGAGTATTAAAAACAATACAGCATTAAATTTTTAATTGAAGGATTATAAAGGGTGAAGATATTTAAACATGATATTGAGGCCCTTCACAGAGGCTGGTGCATCTGTGGACATTTCTAACAGAAGGTCATTCAGGTGGTCGGTCTGCAAGGTCCAAGATCATAGAATCATAGAATCATAGGGTTGGAAGAGACCACAAGGGCCATCGAGTCCAACCCCCTGCCAAGCAGGAAACACCATCAGAGCACTTCTGACATATGGTTGTCAAGCCTCTGCTTAAAGACCTCCAAAGAAGGAGACTCCACCACACTCCTTGGCAGCAAATTCCACTGTTGAACAGCTCTTACTGTCAGGAAGTTCTTCCTAATGATTAGGATGTATCTTTCTGGATGTTTGTGATGATGCTGACAGTCCACATAACATCACAATAGGCTGAGAAAGAAACAGAGAGGCTGCCAGGGGTTTGCATGTATGGATGCACTAGGGTTTTCTTGCTCTTCAAAAGAATAGTGCCAAATTAAATAGATTTAGGCTGCATTCCTATACTGCACTTATTTCCAAGTAAATGTGCATAGGATTGGGCTGCGAAAACGTTTTGATAGACCTAACAGAAGGCCTGTTTACTAAATTTGAAATAATTTGCACATAAAACAATAAAGCTTCAGCAGTATGAGCTCACGACCCTTGAATTCACACTGCTGGTTCTGCAATGAGGTGCACATCTCACAGCTGTCCTCAGGGTGTCACTGTTTGTTCTTTGCCCAGATTGACACGGTTTCCGAGCAGCCCTGATCCTGGGCAGAGAGAAAGGGGAGGGAGGATGCTTTGCAAAGCAGGCAGTTCAAGTTTAGTGAAATGAAAATCACTTTCTGCTCTTCCAGTAAATGATAGCTGCAGTGACAAGTTGACGAGCTGTAATGGGAGCCATAATGGCCGCTTTTGTCACAGGCCTGTCGTGCCCTTGCAGGTAGCTATGGCAGCAGCCAGCTGCAATTTCCAAAGCAAAGTGAGGCTGTGCTGCTCCTGCTGCTGCTCCTGCTGTCTGGCCTCCACCCCAATAAACAGCAGCAGTTTCCCTCAGGTTTCCCTCTGCAAGCCAGCCACACAAGTGGTCGGTCCTCTGTGCCAAGGAAAATCACCCAAACCACAAGAAATTATTATTCTGACTGGGTAAAGGTAAAGGTACCCCTGACCGTTAAGTCCAGTCACGGACGACTCTGGGGTTGCGGCACTCATCTCGCTTTACTGGCCGAGGGAGCTGCCGTTTGTCCGCAGACAGCTTCCAGGTCATGCGGCCAGCATGACTGAGCCGCTTCTGGCGAACCAGAGCAGCGCACGGAAAGGCCGTTTACCTTCCCACTGGAGCGGTACCTATTTATCTACTTGCACTTTGGGGCGCTTTCAAACTGCTAGGTGGGCAGGAGCTGGGACCGAACAGCAGGAGCTCACCCGTCGCGGGGATTCGAACCGCCGACCTTCCGATCGGCAAGCCCAAGGCTCTGTGGTTTAACCCACAGCGCCACCATTCTGACTACAAATCCTATCGGATGGAGAGTAACAACAAACTAATTTTTTTTGACAGGGAAATGTGCGTCTGGAATGTTATCTGTGGGCAGTGCGTGGAGAGCACGAGGCTTCCCTTTCGGCACACAGCAATTTGTGTAAGTACAGCCAACTTCACGGTGAAGAACTTCTGTCCATCTGCCCATTGGGACTCTCTGTACCCAGCCTGGATGATGCTTCTTCCATAAGTTTTTTAAAATAAAAAACAGATCCACTGAAATGCTGTCCTTCCTGGAGCAGATTAGGTCACTAGAATCTTAGCTAAACAGCCACCATTAGTACTAGCAACCTGAGCTGTCGGAATACAGGCTACCTCTTTATTTGCTGTTCAATGTCTCATTGGTGCAGCTGTTCCTTTTCTGCCTGCTGGTCCTTGTCCTCAGTGCCAGGAGTTAGCTGTTCCCAACACTGCAGGGGCAAATCATTGGGCTGGGTAGAGGTGGAAGCTCCACTGGTGGCCCCCTCCCCCCCATCAGGCCAATGAAGGCCAGAGAGGGAGAGAGGGAAACAGGTCAAGCTGGGCAACTGCTAGAGAGGTGGCTGGTGTGGATGCCACTGCTGAGGAAATGTATCAAAGTGCCACACCTGCTGCCCCTGGATATCCTCTCCTTCACACCCATGGGGCAGAGCAGATGCACACCTGCTGGCAAACCCAGCTGAGGACCTCAGGATATGGCAAGGATGAGCACCTGGACCAGAGGAACCCGACAGTCTCTTTCCAAAGAGATCAAAGCAAGCCACAAGGGAGTCTCCAAAACCTCTTGGGGGCCATGCAGCAGGCAGGCGAGAAGTCTTACCTGCTGGCCCCAATCCAGCTGCTTGCAGGAAAGCTGCAGGTGCCTTTTCTATGCAGCAGAGCACCTTTTAGCATTTTTTCGTAGGCTTTGAAGTGTGTCCAGTGTGGTTTCTGCCCATGGATTTGGACAGGTCGCAACCATTTCTCTACAAATGTCAAGCGTATGCAATGCTCATGCTGTTTATACGAGTTGTATTCCATTTGCCGCTTTGTATTCCATTTGCCACTTCCATTTGGGTCCTGATTCTATCATAAGCTGTACAAGTCTATTGTACGGTGTTGGAGAGGGCTGGGGGTGGGCAGGGAGGGGCATGAGCCATTTCCTCCACTGCTTGCACAGGACCTCTCTGCTCTGGGCACCAATGGGGTGTAAATCCATGGCATGGTCTATTCATTTGCCAGAGGTGCCAGGAATCTCTTTTTTGTCCACCTTTGGGCTTTGGAATAGGAATAGTCACCCTAGGGTAGTGGCGGCAGTTTTCCTGGGGAGTTCTCAGTGCAAACCAATGCTTTGGAAGCCCTCGTTGGAGTCAGCCAATTCCCCATCTCCAGATCTGCACCTAAGAGTAGCCAAAAAGCATTTTAATGTGGGCGACAACATTTTGCACATCAGCCTCCCATGACCGAAAGCAATCCCTCAGTGGTCTTTTTGTGGCTAACCTGTTGTGGCTTTCCCCTTTGCTCAGTATTACCACAGCTCGTTCCGCATGACAGGAGAGGGTTGGCTCCTCTGCTGTGGGCAATATAATGATATCCTCATCATCGATGCCAAAGCGCTGTCTGTGCTTCACACCTTGACGTCCTCCCAGTCTTCGGATTGGATCAGCTGCATGTGCTTAGTGCATTCCCCTCGCATCCAAGGTAGGTCAAAGCTGTGGGAATGTTCAGGGATGCAGGAGAGGATATATTGTTTGATTATATCCTTTTCCAACTTGTGTTAACAAGTTCACAATTTAGCAGAGTAACATTCCCCTTTTTAAACTTGCAGCGGATGTGTTTGCTCAGGCTTGCTAAAGCCTCTATAATAACTGTGCTGGTATTTCCCCCTTATTCCCTCATAAAAGATAAGACACGACACAGTCTTCTACAAAAGTATAAAAAGAGTTTACTCACATATCATTCTGTTCACAATAGGATCCCAGAAGGCAGACTTAGCTTAGAAAAGTAACATACACTTGGAAACTATTCCATAAAAAGACAGTGCCTTTGTCCGCTCTTGGCTGGAGGCCAAGAGAGCATCTTTGGCTAAGCAGATGTTGCTTCTTCGACGAAAGTAGTCATAGAGAGAGAGATGGCTGCCCTGCCCTGTGCTTTTGTCATTACCTGCACAGGTGAGGCCATGCCAACCTCTAGTCACATGCAGAGAAAGTCTGTCCCAGCCCAGAAGGAAACAGGAAGTTTACCTGCTGGCTGGACAAACATTCTTCCCCATGTGTAAACATGTTCACTCTAGGAATGTTGTACTTGGCTGCTCCTGTGTTTTACATCCCACAAAAGCTGGATGTTTCTGTGGGACTGAGGCCAAAGGCTCTTCACCAGGCAGGGCCAGGACCAAAAGGACAGGCTGAGGCATCCCTGCTACAGACCCTGCGGCTGCAAAGCAGGATCTCAGCTGAGTGGGTGTGCAACTGCTGGCCAACCAGTCTGTTCCTTTGGCCCTCCCAGCTGGTTTCCACCTGAGCCCTGCTTTCTCCAGGCCTTCAGCTTCCTCCTTGACACCTTTTGCTACTCTCTGCTGTCCCCTCTTCACCTTTCTCCCTAGTCCCTGCCCTTCTTTCCCCACTTATTCCTGTTCCTTTCTGTAGGAATGGATTTTGGCACTAAGAGAGGATATATGGCTTAGTTCTTACCCTTCCTTGCTCATGTGAGTGAGATCAGCAGAGTATCGTACTTGAAAGTTAAGCTTTTGCGGGGCCTGAAGGGACCTTGGCCCCTAGGAGTTGGCTTGTATGCTTGGGAGACGGCTGTTGTCAGGGGAACCGTTATGAACGGGCAGCTGCAAGAACCAATATTTCATGCAACCATAAGGAAAGAGCGGCGGGGGGGGGGGGGAACAGCTTTCAGTCAGGAGGAAAGGTGGCTCATGGGCATTAGCTAGAAATCCTGTTCTATGGCTTCATCCTATCAAGCATCTTTGCTCCTTCATTTCACACAACCAGCCCATATCCTCCTGCCTCGCCCCCTTGTCCATGCCCCTTGCCCTTTTGTTTCAGCTCTATCCCCTTGCTGTGTGAATTGCTCTTCCCATTGAAAATATGTCTGTGTTGCTTTTTCTCACAGAGGACTCCTTAATAGCCGTCTCTGCCACAGGAACCCTTAAAGTCTGGGATCTGTCCTCATCAGTTAGCAGGATACGGGTAAGGAGCTACAGTCTGGGCTGGCAGGCCCCATATGTCAAAATTCTAAATTCTATCCCTTGTGAAATGCTGTACTAGTTTTCTGCAGCTACTTGGCTTTTATTGAGGATCAGAATTTTTGACTCATCTGCAATGAGCAGTGGCTAGAAGAGGAGGAGGAGGAGAATGCAGATTATGGCTAGAGGAACGAGGAAGGGCCTGTCTGGCCCTAGGACTCTTAAACCTGGAGGCTTCTGCAGTCAGCACAGTATCACAGTTCTGAATGCTAGATTTATATTTATTTATTTTCATCCAGACTTTTAGGGTCAAACGTAAGGAAGCCTGATTAAAACATTAATATGATTAATAGCAAAACAATCCATAAAATAGTAGTCTGCCAACAAAAAACATCACTCAATGGAGTCAAGACTTTTTAAAGCATCCATTTGAAAAGTACAAGGGAGGCAGGGGATGAGGATATAAAGTGCTGGAGGGGTGTGGAGTCACCACCGAAAAAGCCCTGCTAACCTGATTGTAGCAGTGGACCACCAAGCTGGACCTCTAGGCTGGGCAGCATCGTGTGGCTCTAGGTGGTCCTTCAAGTGGCCTGATCCCGAGGCATATTAGGGAGCATATAAAGTGTCATACCAGCACTTTAATTTGAGCCTGAAAATAGATGCATTGTGTGTGCAATACTTGCAGTGTGTGGACTGGGAGGGCCTTGAATTCAAAAAGTTGCGGCAACTTTCTCTCAAGACACCTTGGGACGCTGGGCTTTGATAGTCAAGAATCACATGAAAGCCTTGACTGATCCACTCAAGCCACAAATAGTAACTTAGATTGGCCTCTTTAATGAGAGAATTCCTCATGGAGAGCCACGCCTGAAAAGGCTCTGTAGCTCCCTGTAGCAACTGGCCCTGAGCACCTGCGGAGAGCCACATGGGAGCAAGAGCATCATCTTCACGGCTTCTTGCAACTTCAGAGGAAAGGATGGAGATGTGAGGGAGAGTTTAAACATTCATGATGGAGCTTCAAGACCTTCCTCCTCCTCAGCCTCAGGCCCTCTGGCTACTTTTTTGCTAAAGGTCTGGTGCTATGCTGTGGGGTTTTTTTTTTTTTTTGTGTGTGTGTAATTATTGGTATGTTTGAAACAGATTTTATATATGTATATAGTTCTAATTCTATCAGTGTTTGATTGTGTATGTGAATAATTTTTTTATTAAATCTCAAAAAAAATTCCAAAACATTTATCGTCATATACTATATCTCCCCAACATAAATTTCTTCTTGATTCCCCACCCCTCCTTTCCCAATGTTTGTTTTGGGTTGTTGTTTTTATTTTTATTATGTATTTTGTGGTTTTATACAGTATCTTGATTTTATTCTGTGAACTGCCCTGAGACCCCTGGGTATAGGGCGGTATATAAATGCAATTATTATTATTATTATTATTATTATTATTATTATTATTATTATTATTATTATTACTTCTTATCAGCTGTTTTACAAGACATATGTTTTTATTATCTAAACTTCACTATCATTAGATCTTTCAGTAATCTACTGCTTATATTTCAAATCCTGCCGACGACTGAGTGATAGAGAAGTGTTTAATTGTTTTTTAGTGATTGCCTTTTTTATGTTTTCCGCCATTCTTGTTTCTATCTGTAAGCTGCTTTGAGTCCCGTTCGGGGAAATGGCAGGGTATAAATAAACATACAATGTTGTTGGCATCTGTCTGTCTCAAGGGACAATGGAGGAGTGTGCCTTTGGGGCTAAAGTCAAACCATTGGAGAGTTACAGTGTCTGCTATGGCTGTAGATATTGATAGCGGAGAGACATGTTTTATTGCAGATGAAGGCGTCTGGTTTCACTGTTACCAGATACACCATGGCATTTCTCTTCTCTGTGCTCCTCCTAGCAGACAATAATAATAATAATAATAATAATAATAATAATAATAATAATAATAATAATAATTGGAAATCGAGTGGGGGCAGAGGGAAGTGGGAGGAAGGAGAAAAGAATAATATGATGGATTCAGGAAATATAAATGTAAATGTATGGCGGGATGGGGAGGAAATGGTGTTGGCTTTGGCTTTGGCACATCTTTATTGTAATATAATATGAGAAAACCAATAAATAAATACATAAATAAATAAATAAACTCTGAGGAAATAATAATAATAATAATAATAATAATAATAATAATAATAATAATAATAATAAAAATAAATAATGTCCTAGCAATAGAAGAAGAATATTGCAGGGGTGGTGCTGGGAGCCTTAAAGGTGGGGGACTCCCCCCCTCAGCCTGTGCAGATGCAGCCTGTTGCAAAGGCAACGTTTACATCTTCCTGCAAGGAACCACCTGGGTGGCTGGACATCCCTCCTGCTGCCTCTGGGAGTTCTTTGGCTGCCCTGCTGAGAGACGGTGAGAGTGCCTTTTGGCTCATGCAATTCTCTTTGCAGACTCTGGAATGCCTTCAGTTGTTCCCTCGTTCTTTTCATAGCAAGGCCAAGGTCTTTATACCAAGAGCACCCTTTTATTAGGATGACGACTGGCTTTTTCTTGTTCAACGCAGCCATGCCTTGTTTTATTTTGCTTTCAGGAGAGGCAGAATATTCATGAAAGGGAATCCAAATCTCTGGACTGTGCTCCCTGCCGCACCGTCAGATTTTGCACTTTCACGGAAAGGCTTCTTCTCGTTGTGTTTTCCAGCTGCTGGAAGGTACATGCTACAGAATCGTGTCATGGAATAGTCTCTTTCTCTCTCTCCTTTCTGTAAAACTTCAAGAGCTTGTGGAATACCAGATGATTAGTGAACTCTCCATGGGTGAAATTGCAAAATAAAACCCCAAATCCATATATGTTGACAAACTCATGCAATCTACTGTTGTTATGTTGCTTTAATTTTAAAAAAGATCAACATTTGCCCAAGTTGGAAAATGAAATAAAACCAGAATAAAGGCTTACATCTTCAATTGCCATTTCTTTATCCATCACTGAATTGAAGCAGACTTTCCGCTATGTGAACTGTATCAATATTACAAAATCAGGCCTGTGACTCTGCACAGCTTCTGTGAGAGCCGATTAATGAGTTGCACAAGAGGTTTTCACCTTGACTTGGCAATTTGCTCTGTCCAGTGAGCTCAAATGTTTGCATGATGCTCCCTGGCCTGAAATAAATACCCCCCCTTCTCCCACCTGCCCCTGTTAAGAGGAGGAAAGCAGAGGAGGCAGCCCAGCAGCTCACACAAGCAAGAGCTACAAATTATTATTTATTAGCTTACATACCACTTGTGGAGCTGGGCAAATACGTTTTGCCATTGCCGGATTTCACTTCTTTATGGACACTGAATTATCCATGGAATGATTAGAACTGCTCCTCCTGACGTAATGAATGAATGAATGGAGCAGCCATTGATAAAGATCCTCCATGTGGGGCTCTAGGTACCAGACATCCCATTTTACATGGAAATTGCAGTTAAAACCCTTCTTTCCCTTGGGGAGACTATTGAGCCTTTGCTCATCAGAAGCTGCTATTAATCTCAGTGTCTCGACGGGGAAACCAGTATTTCTTTCTTTGACTTTAGATATACGATTACTGTGACTTCTCCTTGCTGTGGACTGAATTCAGCCTGAGTGGACAGTCCTTTGCTGGAGGCGAAGTCCTCGCCGCTCACAGGCTCATAATCTGGATGGAGGATGGCCGTGGCTTCATCTACCAGCTGCTGAACAGGTGGGCTCAGATGGGAAGCCCACAAAGAAGTTTCAGGCACCAGATGAACTTGGGGAAGCTCATGATGAAAAGCCCCCAGTCATAGCAATGGAAGCACAAGAAGCTATGCTCCAGTCTTTGTTTGGCCTGGCAGGGGGTGAGATTAGCCATGCCAGGAGCCATGTCAGCTGGCCAGGGGTGGGTGTATGCCTCCAAGAAGGAAATGCCCCATAATTACTTTTAGGTGAACTTGGGAGTCTCAGACGCTCCCTGCTTGTCGTCTTGATGCATTTCCAAAGTTTTGACCTTCACTCCTCCCACCTTTCTCTTTGACTTATCCAGTGGTCTTTCGCGAAGCATCCAGCCATGCAATGGACGACCGCTCAAAGAAACCCTCCACCCTCAGTTACTTTGTTCTACTGATGTGGGAGATGAGAAGGTAATGCAGTTGGGCTCCAGAGCCACCTTGGCAGCAAGTAGCAGCAATCTGTGGCAAATTTGGCAATTTGGCTTGGGCATTGCCCACCAGCTTAGGGTATCTTCTTTGCTTTTTGAATATCTTGCCTTTGTGCATGGAAGTAAAGAGCAACACTGAACACAGCCCGCCTCAGCTTGAAAAGTGGCTCTCTTCTTCCTTTGTGGAAAGAAGAGCTACCCAAATGATTTCTGCATTAAAGACTGAAAGGTGACAAGAAGGCATAGGTGCCAACTCCCTGGGGCCCTGGGTGCGTGAGCACCTACAAAATTCCCCATCAAGGGGCTGGGCACCCACAAATTTCAGTGCCAGGGCCATGCACGCTGCTTGGCACCCATGGCCCTGGGCATGCATGGTCATGGGGCCAAGCTGGCACTCTCGCCTGAAGGTGATTTCACAGGTGGCAGACTCAGACATTGACCCTTCCCAAATAGGCAGATGATATAGAGCTCTATTTTCCCCTCATCCTGAATCCTTTTACCCTCCCAGTGAATGCAGAGTGGGAGTGTGATGCTCTTTGACCACCTGAGCTGTGTAGTTATGGGGCATTCTCTGGTAGGTGGGTTGCTTCAAGAACCCTTGGCCTCCATTGCATGTGATGTTCTCAGATTCCATGATGACACTGGTGAAGTCAATGTGGGATCAGAGAGTTGACGCTGGGCCTTGCTGCAAGATCTAATTCTTGGGCTTTCAACTCTGTTAGGTGGTCCATTATGGGTGAAAAGTTTCTCCAGACTGGAAGACCATTTGCAGACAAGCGCTGGTCTTCCTTCTAAGCTTGTGGGAGAGATGGGTAATCTTCCAAGAGAGGCTGTAGATCCTTTTAGATGCACGGGAGAGAACTTCAGCAGGGGGGCTCTAGAATACCCTCCAACATTTGACAGAGGAAAATAGGGAAATGCACAAGATGGCTTCTGCATTTCCAGGAATGCCGTGGTTAAATTGTGGCAGTTGGAAACTATACTTCCACTTTCGAGCTTGTCGTGGCAACTTGCTGGTCTCACTGGGGGCTACTGTAATTTTAAGAATGCTGGAGGTGATTGTCCCAAAGATACTGCCCTCCACCTTAACTGCTCATGAGCAACAATGGGCCATCCCATAGAGATAGAGACCTACAACCCCCCCTTGCAACAAACCCCAGAGCCGACTCCATCCCTGCCAAGAAATTGTTCTTTTGCACATCTTCTAGCATGATATATGCCATCATATGTGCAAGCAGGGACCTCCTGCTATTTACATTGGCCATACCATTTACATTAGTATTTACATTGGTCTATTATTCAGTATGCATTATGCAAGAGAATAAATGGAGGCAAACGAGACATTAAAAATGGTGATACTCGGAAACCATTTAAATCTCCCTGGACATTCACTCAGAGACATCAGAGCTGACTGGGCTTAAGCAGAAAGTTTTAAGAGGAGGCTCGTGAGGTGCATTTCAGATGCAGGTTTGAGCTCACGCAAGACTGGCAATGGCTGCCTCACAGTCACTACTGTATATTTGGGAGTGGTCCTGCAGCAGGTGTTTAGCAAATGGTGTTCATCTTGCTTTGGCAGCTTATTATCCACTGGGAACAGCCAGTCCTTTTGTACAAAACCCAGTTCACAGTGGTAGACCACTGCGCTTTGCTTTGCTTGTGAGAAGTCCCAGATTCAATTCTTGGCAGCCCCAGGGAGTGTTGGAGAAGACTACTGTCCAGAACCCTGGAGGGTGGTGATACATGATGATGACGTTAGGTGGTCCAATCACTGTTAGCTGGGCAGCTTTCCTGTGCCCCTGTGATTGGATCTTCCACCTTTTCCACTGGACTTTATTGGCCTTTGACTAGGCGTAGTAATGGGGCATACCTCCCTCTTGAGTTGCAAGGTCTCTCAGTTTCACTTTGTAAGGACACACCTCATGCCATCTTCTGCGTTCATTTGATAGGAATAAGGCCCAAATAGAATTGCAAGACAAACTGTTAGAGTATATAGAACTGGCTAGATTAACAGAGGCAATTAGAGATCACACTAGACAAGAGTTTCAAAAAGCATGGGGGAAAAGCAGCGAACACTTCGAAAAACAGTGCCCTAAAAATACATACCTGGACTTGTTTCAATTAATGTCTGCAGGAGACTTTGTGGATATTTAAGTTATAATTAGAAAAATCTTAATAATTATTCATAAAGGAAACAGCTTATAAGAAGTAAATAAGGAGACCAGATACAGGATAAAGGAAGTCTTTTATTTGGTTGTTTGTATTGTTGGATGTTATGCTTATTGTATTTCTGTATTGGGGGGGGGTTATGTTATCTTGTAAATAAAATTTTCAATAAAAATTAAATTTAAAAAACGGAATAAGGCCCATATTGATGTGACCCTTTAGCCATGCTCCCGGGACATCTGCACAGATGCTGTGGGCATGACCAGTGGAGCATGCTCACAGAAGGGAGAGGACTAGTGGGCAAAATCCTGCTCCCCATCGGAATAGGGCCATGGATAGATATAATATGGATAATTCTTCATGCATCTGATAAAGTAGCCCACAAAAGCTAAAGCAACATTAAATCTGGTAGTCTTTAAGGTGCCACAGAACTCTTTGTTGCTTTTCCTGCAACCGACTAATACAGTTTAAACGTGTGGTTTGTTTGTTTGTTTTTAATAAACAGAGTTTTTCTTACATTATGGGCTTCATCAATGAAAGAAAGGAACCTTTTTATAAGATCCTTTACTGTGGAGCAGCATCAGGCAGAATCACTCTGTGGCATATTCCAGATGTGCCAGTTTCAACTCTGGACGGCTCTCCAAAAGGTTGGCTCAACTTTTGAATCATTCAGGAGGGCTGGGGGGTTTAAAAGGATTGTGAAATGGGAAAGGTCGGGGTCTCCAGAAGGGGGAGGAGGAGGAGGAGGAGAAGGAATGCCACCTTGCCCTGATTTGATTGAAGGCAGGATGATGACTCAGACAAAGGAAAACCTTTGCGAATTTTCAGACTCTGGGATCCCACTGCACTCAAACAACAAATGGCCTCTTGTCAACAGATATAATATTTTATGCTTCATTTGCCTGCTTTACTAAGGAGTTCCTCAAATTGGACACAGAAGACTGTTACATAATACAGAGGGTGGCTATTACTGAAAATGAGTTGTTCACATATCACCAACATGTCATTGAAAACAGTGTTGTTGTTTTTAAAGACCTTACTGGATTTAAATACAGAAAAAATACAGACTGGCATACTGATGCCAGCAATGTCCTATGAGTTTTATGAAAATTATAGAGCTGGAAGGGACCCCCACGGTCATCTATTCCAACCTCCTACAATGCAGGAATCCTGCCCACATGTGCTCCCACCCCACCTCACCCACAATCTGGAAGCAGCTCTTAGAAAGAAAAACCTGCTGGGTTTCCCCGGAGGCAAAGAGGCATAATGCTTGCTTTGAAAACAGGATCAGAAAGACCCCCATCCTAATTTCTATAGCCGTGGCCTACAGGTTGCAAGGCAAACATCAGCAAGGTCTTTGAATTTTGCCTCCGTCTGCTCGAGCAGTTGGGCTCTGTGGACGACTCCCTATTTCTTTTTCTCCCTAGAGATCCCTATAGCAACATCCTGGACTCTTCAGAACAGCTTTGACAGCTGCAGTCCTGCGGCTGAAGGCATCATCGACCACCTCTGTGGAGCTGAGAATGGGATGGGGAGTGAAGCCATCACTTCCTCCATTTATATCCCCAGCCTTGATAAACTGGTGTGCGGGTTTGCAGATGGCAGGATCTTCATCATGTTGGCTCTGCAGGCTGCCAAGGCCAGGCTGATGGGAAAGGGCTCCTTGCTGAAAGGTGAGTGAGAATCCTGCAAACACTCCGGTTGCCCGAGTTTCTGGCTGGCATGGGTTGCTCATTTTATTAACTAAAATGCTACACTGCTTACTATATACGGTATCTGTCTAAGTGCTTTGCATAGGTTTGTGTCCAATGAAGCTCTACTCAGAGTAGACCCATTGAAATCAATGGGCCTGTCAGTTACGCACATCCATTGTTATTATTATTTATTAAATTTACATACTGCCCGTCGTCAAGAGACCACAGTACGGTTTACAATGTAGAATTTCAGTATGTCAAACGTTGGAGACAACACAATAAAATGACAACAGCATTCCATAAAAATTCCTAACAACTAGATAAAAATGAAAGAAAACCCAAATGCACCTGTATTTAACAAATAAAGCTGAGCAGTGTACAAAAGAATTAAAAATAAAGAGTCGGGGTCCAGGAAAGCTTGGGTGAACAGGCACATTTTAAAGAGGCATTTAAAGGTCATTAAAGGTAAAGGGATCCCTGAACATTAGGTCCAATCGCAGACGACTCTAGGGTTGCGGCGCTCATCTTGCTTTACTAGCTAAGGGAGCTCCCATTGCTCAGTCCCAGCTCCTGCCAACCTAGCAGTACGAAAGCACGTCAAAGTGCAAGTAGAGAAATACTACTTCCCAGTGGGAAGGTAAACGGCGTTTCCGTGGGCTGCTCTGGTTCACCAGAAGCGGCTTAGTCATGCTGGCTACATGACCCGGAAGCTGTATGCCGGCTTTCGAACTGCTAGGTTGGCCAGAGCAGGGACCGAGCAACGGGAGCTCCCAAATTGCCCAAGGGAGGGTATCCCAGAATCCTGTTCTGTTCTGCTTTTGGGAGTGAGAGCAAGCTGCTCTCCCCCATGGCAGCCAAAGCACCAACCTGGGTGGTCACCATCCTAGCCCTGGGCAAACACTTGGAGGGGGTCTACTCCTCTTTACAAGAAGATGTAATCACGGAATCATAGAACTGTAGAGTTGGAAGGGACCTTGAGGTTGGCAGATGAAGGTGATAGACTACATGGAACTGGCGGAAATGACTGGCAGAATCCGAGACCAGGGAAGAGAGACAGCGGAAGAAGATTGGAAGAAATTTAAGGACTATTTTAAGAAACATTGCAAAATTAATGAATGTTAGAATGACGTTGTGTCAGGGAACTGCCATCCAAAGAACCGGAGGTGCAAAGGCTCATTGAGGTTGAGAGAGAAGTAGCAGCGGAAGAGGGAACCAGTAGAGGGCGAGCAAGAACTCCAAGGGAAAGTGAGTCGGAGGGATGGCTCAGAGACGCTTCCAGCGAAAACAGTGGGGAGGTCTCAGGACCTCCTATAGGGACACCCACTCCTCGCCGGAAACTGTCACGCCGAGAGTCCAGAAGACGTGTTTCCGTTAAAGAGCTTTTATGTTGGAAACGATTCCGAAAGCAACCACTTTCGGATTCTACTAGCGATTGACGCAGCCATGCTGGAGGGGCTCCGTCACAGGCAGAGGTTTGAAAACCTGATCAAACTCTGAGGGACTTGCATTTTACGCACAAGCAGCTCATCATCCCATCACAGCAATCCGAAAGTCTCCGAAAGCCAGCTTGTGCAGGGAGAAGGCATCATGAGCAACCCAGCCGGAACTGGAGGAGCAGGAGCAGCTGGAGGGGGTCCAAGCCTGGAAGAAAGGTACAGGGCGTTGGAGATCCAGCTGGCGCTGCAAACGGCGAGGCTTGAGGAGAGGAGGGCTCAGGATGCAGAAAAGGGAAAGGAGAAAACCACCCCGCTCGCCAGAAAGGTGCCAGGATTGGTGCAGAAATTCGGGGGGGATCCCAGGAACTATCATGCCTTTAGAACAGAGATGCAATACGCTCTCAACCTGCAGTTTGATGACTTCCCCGACGAGGAATCGCGAGTGGCTTTTGTAATTGGCCATCTCGAATCGGGGGCGAAGGACTGGGTTAGACCCCTGATGGCAGCGAATAATGAGATCCTAAAGGACACGAGGAAGTTTTTTCGTGCCATGGACCTGATGTTTTCCAGCGACATTGAGCAGGGGGTGGTGCGAAGGCAGTTAATGGCTTGCCAGCAGGGAAGCCGATCTGTCCGTGAGTACTGGACTGAGTTTACTATGCTGATTCATAAATTGGGGTGGGACCTATCGGCGGAACCCATCCAGATGCTTTTCGAAGAGGGGCTTTCTTCGGCCGTCAAAGATGAACTTTCCCGGGGGCCCAGGGCGGAGTCTATGGATCAGCTGACCAAATCTGCGCTGTCCATAGGAGCGCGCCAGGAGGCGAGGGCTTTGGAAAAGCGGGAAGGGAAAGGAGACCGTTGGAGGGAGCTCCGCATTCCAGACATTCCAGAGCCACCTTTCCCGCCGGCAGAGCCGATGGAAGTTGGAACAGCGCGGGCGCGCGCAGTTTCAAATCCCAGTGAAGGGCGGAAGAAGGAGGGAAAGAGCGCCAAGAGATGTTATCTCTGCCAACAGCCAGGGCACTTTGCCAGAGTCTGCCCACAAAGAAAGGAATGGCAAGGGATGGCAGGGGCTGTTGGGGAAAAGGAAGAGGAAAGCAAGGAGCAAGTAAAAGCCAACGCCTGGCTGCCACCGTCGGGGCACAGCAGCCAGGCCAAAGAGCAGTGAAAGTGCCCACGCCGGAACCTCCCAGACCTGCTTTAGTGATAGAGGTGTTACTAGAACTGCCAAACGGACACCCACTAAAGATCAAGGCGCTTTTGGATTCAGGCAGCTCCTGTAATTTCATGAGTAAGGAGTTTGCAGCTGAGCACCAGATACAGACCATCCCTTTAAGTAACCCCTTGCAGGTGACTACGATTGACGGCAGAGAGCTGTTGGGGGGAGAAGTTAGCCAACAGACTGTCCCGATGATAATGAGGGTGGCAAGGCACACCGAACGGATAGCGTTTAATGTGGCCACCTTGGGAGGAGCTCCCATCATTTTGGGGATGAGCTGGCTGGCGCTACACGATCCGCTAGTGGGCTGGCATCAGAGGGTGGTCTCCTTTGGGTCAGCGCATTGCCTAGAACACTGCAAGGAGGGGAAGGTTCCGGGAGGAGCCAGAGTCACCCTAGCCGGGATGGAAGTAATGGACAAAGGGAAGGTGCCCCCGCAATACGCAGATCTGAGCAACGTATTGAGCGAAAGGGAAGCAGACAAACTGCCACCGCATAGACCCTTTGACTGTCAAATCAACCTACTCCCTGGGGCCCAACTCCCAGTGGGCAAGCTGTACGCCATGTCAGACAGGGAGATGCAGGAGCTGAGGGAGTTCATTGACAAAAACCTGAAGCGAGGTTTCATCAGAGAGTCCCGAGCGGTGGGGGGCAGCCCAGTGTTTTTTGTGGACAAAAAAAACACAGATAAGCCGAGACTTGTGTGTGACTTTAGGGCCCTGAATGCAGTGTCGGAACCCCTGGCTTTCCCTATGCCCCGAATTGATGACATTTTGACCAGGGTAAGGAAGGGAAAGATTTTTACAAAGCTGGACCTGCGGGGGGCGTACAATCTGATACGCATAAGGAAGGGGGATGAATGGAAGACCACCATGTTCACCCCTTTGGGAGCCTTTGAATACCTCGTTATGCCCTTCGGTCTACAAGGAGGCTCCGCGTGCTTTCAAGCTTTTATTAACCACGTTCTGGGACCTTTGCTCTACAAGAATTATGTGGCCTTTTTAGACGACGTGTTGGTGTATTCAGAAGATGAGGAGCAGCATGTGAGGGACGTTCGAGAAGTGTTGGGCAGGCTGCAAGCCAACCAGCTGTGGGTGAAACTGGAGAAGTGCCAGTTTCATACCAAGGAGGTGGAATTCCTGGGGTACCGCTTGTCAGACAAGGGATTGGCCATGGATCCAGGCAAGGTCCAAGCGGTACTGGAATGGAAGACACCGAAGACCAAGAAGGATGTGCAAAGATTCTTGGGGTTTGGGAACTTTTATCGGAAGTTCATCAAGAACTTTGCCCACTTGACGGCGCCCATCACCGACTGCCTCAGCAGCAAGAAGAAATTTGTTTGGACGGCAGAGGCGGAGCGAGCATTTGAAGAACTGAAAAGGGCTTTCGCCTCGGAAGAACAACTTCTGCATGTGGATTTACGAAAACCCATGAGAGTGGAAACCGATGCATCCGACCGGGCGGTAGGGGCGGTACTTCTTCAACCGGGGAGGAGTACGTCGGAGTGGAGACCGTGTGCCTTCTTCTCGCGGAAGCTGAATAAATCCGAGAGGAACTACACGGTGTATGACAGGGAACTACTTGCCATTCACGAAGCGTTCCGGAGGTGGAGACATTTATTAATTGGGGCACAACACAAGGTGCAAGTGTGCACCGACCACAAGAATTTAGAGTATTGGAGAACAGCTCGAGTGCTCAACCAACGACAAGTGAGATGGGCACAGGAATTCTCCAAATTCCACTTTGAAATTTGTTATGTGCCAGGCCCAGAAAACGTCAGGGCGGACGCGCTCTCACGCAAACCAGAGTATTGGGAAGGGGAGGGGGCGATCGAAGAGAGACATGTCATCCCTGAGGACCGCTGGGTGTGTGGGGCGGCGCTGGTGGGGCAACGAGAACTGGTAGAGGAAACGGAAAATGATGAATATGCCCAGGATAAGCTCAGAGGTCTCAGGGGGGAGGGCGAGAGCCCCGGAGGTTTTGAGGAAAGAAATGGGGCATTGTATTACAAAGGGGCACTGTATATACCCGAAGGTGAATTGAGGGGGAGAGTACTCAAGCAGTTGCACGATAGCCCCACGGCGGGACATTTTGGGCAACACAAGACCATGTGGTTGGTTACCAGGGAATTTTGGTGGCCCAAGGTGAGGGAAGATGTAAGGGAGTATGTAAGAGGGTGTGACCAATGTCAGCGAGCCAAAGGGGAAAGAAGGGCGCCAGCAGGGTTATTAGAACCATTACCCACACCAGAACGGCCTTGGGAAGCGGTATCAATAGATTTTATGACGGATCTGCCGAAGTCCAAGGGGAAAACAGCCATCATGGTAGTAGTAGACCTGTTAACTAAGATGTGCCACTTTGTAGCATGCTCACATGCAGTCACAGCGGAAGAAACAGCGAAGTTGTTTGTAGAACACATCTTTAGGTTGCACGGGGCTCCCTTGAGGGTGATCTCAGACCGCGGCAAACAATTTACTTCCAGGTTCTGGAGGAAGCTCATGAGCTTGCTGCACGTGGAAGTCAATTTTTCAACTGCCCGGCACCCTGAAACCAACGGGCAGGCGGAAAGAGCAAATGGCATTCTTCAACAATATCTGAGGTGTTATGTCAATGACAGAGAGAACGATTGGGTCGAAAAGTTGGCGCTGGCAGAATTTGCCTACAATAATGCGGAGAATGTGTCCACAGGGATGAGCCCCTTTTTGGCTAATTACGGGTGTCACCCCAGGGCATTTCCAGGGGAAGGAGGGGAGAGATGGAGCGTCCCAGCGGCTGAACATTTTGTAGAAGAGATGGAAGCGATCCATCATCAGCTCCAGCTCAACTTAGAAAGGGCCAAGGCACAATATAAGAAGCAGGCAGACAAGAACAGAAGGGAAGGTGAAACCATAAGGGTGGGGGATCAAGTGTGGCTGTCAACCCAAGGGTTGCCGTTCAAAGGGGGTTGTAAGAAATTGAGGCCCAGAAGATTGGGACCCTTTGAGGTCATTCAGCAGGTCAACCCGGTGGCTTTCAAACTCCGGTTACCCAACCACATGAAATTGCACCCAGTGTTCCACAGGTCGTTACTGTCACCATACAGGGGGGGACGTGAAGGGGAGCACGTCAGGGGACCAGCCTTGGAAGAGAGGGAACGCCGCAACCATGTAGCGGAAATCCTCGATTCCAGGTGGAAGGGAAATCAGGTGGAGTATTTGGTGGCGTGGGAAGGGGAACCGGAGTCAGAAAACACCTGGGTGATTGCAGAGGAAGTCAATGACGAGGTTTTAACAGAAACGTTCCACCAAAGATTCCCGAGGAAACCTCAGCCGGTAGCAAGGTTTAGGAGGGAGTATTTCGGCACCACCGACGAGGAAGAGGAACTGGAAGGGTTCGCGGAGTCGGAGTTGGAAGAGGGAGTGGACTCCGATGACGAAGAGTACCGAGAGACCAGGGACAGCAACAAGTGGAGGGAAGTGTTCGAGACTTCGGAAGATGAGGGAGGTTCTTTCAGGGGTTTTACCTCCTCACCGCCCGTAGGGGAGGAGACGGGAGGGGGTGAAGGGGGCCCTGGAGGGGAGGTGGATGTCAGGGAACTGCCATCCAAAGAACCGGAGGTGCAAAGGCTCATTGAGGTTGAGAGAGAAGTAGCAGCGGAAGAGGGAACCAGTAGAGGGCGAGCAAGAACTCCAAGGGAAAGTGAGTCGGAGGGATGGCTCAGAGACGCTTCCAGCGAAAACAGTGGGGAGGTCTCAGGACCTCCTATAGGGACACCCACTCCTCGCCGGAAACTGTCACGCCGAGAGTCCAGAAGACGTGTTTCCGTTAAAGAGCTTTTATGTTGGAAACGATTCCGAAAGCAACCACTTTCGGATTCTACTAGCGATTGACGCAGCCATGCTGGAGGGGCTCCGTCACAGGCAGAGGTTTGAAAACCTGATCAAACTCTGAGGGACTTGCATTTTACGCACAAGCAGCTCATCATCCCATCACACGTTGGTTTAGAAATTATGTGGTTTACAGCTGTAATGGTTAAGTAAAAAGAAAAGAAAGGCTAAAAATTAAATGAAAAATAAGGGAGGGGATTTGCTGAATTAATAATTAGAAATTGGAATAGAGAAAGGGGAGGTATGAGGAAGTCGGGGAAATAAGTTACAAGAAAATAAGGGAGTGAAATTATACTTGTTTTTGTTTGTTTGTATTGTTGTTTTGTTTTGTTTTTATATAATCTTTGAAACTTTAATAAATATCTTTTTTTAAAAAAAGGAAGGGACCTTGAGGGTCATCTAGTCCAAGTCCCGGCAATACACAAATCCCTTACGCAACTTGGCGCATGAAGCCACAACCCTAAGATTAAGAGTCTCATGCTCTAGGAAGAGAGAGGGATGGACTCTCCTATTTAAAGCAGGAAACATTTCACTAATTTTACAATCATTTCAACATTTCAAAACTTGACCACCTTCCCTCTCCTTCTGCGGTTCCTTAAATTCATTTTTAATATCTTCTGCATATCCAAATTAACTTAATTTGCTCATTTATTCATCTACTTTCAATATATACTCGTAAACCTGCAGGTTATTACCATAATCCTGCCAATGTTCTTATCTGTTTACAACAAACCATTTCCATCCTTTTATAAAAAGTTTGTTATCTTGATTTCTTATTCTCTCGGTAAGTTTCACCATTTCTGCATATTCCATAAGTTTTTGTATCCATTCTTTCCTTTGCTGGGACTTTTTCTTTTCACTTTGGGGCAAGTAACATTCTTGCCGCTGTAGTCGTGTACATAAATTAATTTCTATACAATTTAGGTAGTTCTAGGCCTATAATTCCCTATACAGTCATACCTCGGGTTGAAGTTGCTTCAGGTTGAGCGCTTTCGGGTCGCGCTCCGTGGTGACCTGGAAGTAATGGAACGCGTTACTTCTGGGTTTCGCCACTCGCGCATGTACAGATGGTAAAAATGACGTCTAGATTTGTCTGGCAGGGCAAGAAGCCAAGAATTAAATTTAAGATATTAACTGATGCAAAAGAAAGGGGCGGATTTGCCCTGCCAGACTTCAAACTATACTACGAATCAGCAGCCTTTTGCTGGTTGAAAGACTGGCTACTTCTTGAGAACACTGACATTTTAGACCTAGAAGGATTTAACAATACTTTTGGGTGGCACGCATATCTGTGGTACGACAAGGTTAAAGCTCATAAAGGGTTTAAAAACCATATTGTCAGGAAAGCATTATATAATGTCTGGATTAGATATAAAGATTTGTTGGAAAGTAAAACTCCAAGGTGGTTGTCGCCAATGGAGCCAAAGGCTGTTAAAAAACTAAATATGGAGGCTAAATGGCCGAGATATTGGGAAATTTTGGAACAAGAAGGGGACAGATTGAAATTGCAAAGCTTTGAGAAATTAAAAGGGAAGGTGAGAGATTGGCTTCATTATTATCAAATAATGGAAGTATTTAAAGAAATATAGTAAAATTAATGAGTGCTAAAACGATGTTGGATTAGAAATTAAGTGGTTAGTAGCGGTAACGGTTAATTTAAGGAGAATAAGCAATATTAAAAGTAAGTTAAAAGCAAGGGAAGGATTTGCTGAAAATAAATTTGAAATTGGAATACAGAAAGGGGAGGCATGAGGAAGTCGGGAAAGTAAGCTATAAGAAATTAAGAATTGAACTTATATGTGTTTTATGTTTTTCTATGTTTTGTGTTGTGTTTTCTATTTTTTGTTTTGTTATGATAAAAATTTGTTGAAACCTTAATAAAAAATAATTTTTATAAAAAAAATGATGTCACGCGCATGCACGGAAGCAGCCAATCATGACCCGTGCATGCGCAGACGCACAGACGCGGGTTGCGCTTGCTTCTGGATGTGAATGGGGCTCCAGAACGGATCCTGTTCATATCCAGAGATACCACTGTAATTCTTCTTTCTGCTCATGGTGCATTATTAACACTTCTCCTGTGCAAAGGTGGCCACAGTTTCTGGCCAGATGACCTTCACTCTTTTCTGTCAGGAGAGAGTTAGCCCCTGCTGGACTCGTTGTTGACTTCTCTCTCTGTCTCCTCGTTCTTTCAGACACCCTGCCTCACAGAATACTCAGCCACCACAGCACCAGTGTGACCTCCTTACTTTACCTCCATGGCCGATCAGCCCGGTTTGATCCCAGCTGGCTGATGTCCGGGAGCCAGGACTCCAGTGTGGTCTGGTGGGACATTTTTACCGGGGAATTATTGCATTGCTTTTCACTGCAAGCTGGTCCCGTCACAAATCTGCTGTTGTCTTCAGAGAACTACAGGGTAAGTAAAGAGCATAAGGGAGATGGGTCTTCCTGGAAGGAGAGAAGAGACAGGGCTTAGTCTACCCTCCTGCCTGAGTTCTTGGGCAAGACTTAGAGGACAAGAGCAACAGGCAGGGTCAGATTTTATTTCCCCCTGGGGAAACTCAGCAGCACTCAGCAGCATGACAGGTGATGCAAAGCCCCATTCTTTGCACCCACCAGTCAGTAAACAAAATTAATAATAATAATAATAATAATAATAATAATAATAATAATAATAATTAATAATACTAAATAACAGCATGCATTGTCCACACATGACACAACTGTTTGCTCAGCTCACTGACATAGGATTTAATTGCATCTGGCTTTTGACATATGCCATAAAGAATGAGCTTGCAATTAGTTTTTGGTTTTTTGTTGTCCTTAATTTTATTACGTATTTTCTACTTTTTCTATTGTAAAAAAAACAAAAACCAATTTTATCTGTGTCTTCTTTGCATGTAGATGACCAGGGAGGCAAACTCTGCCAATTAAAAGTGCCTCTGTTTACTAAAAATCTGTCAGTGGCACCCCTCAGTTACCCCAGAGAAGCAGCCCATACTATTTAAAGCAATTTCTCTCTGCCTCTCAGCAAAAAAAGAAAGAAAAAGAAAAACAGCAAGCCCAAGGCATTCCCTACCCACTGCAGATAATCCAAAGCACAGGGCATGGGGTCCTGCCAGGCCAGCCAGCCAGTGCTAGCCCCAAGAGGTTGGAGGTGGTGAAGACAGTGAGCTTGGGGTACCATGAAGTGGGAGGGGAAAGAGGGTGGCCACCCAGACCTTCACCTCACCAGAGCAGCCCAGTTGGCTCTAAAGCTGCTTTTGCCTCTTTGTTCTGAGCCCTTGGCACAAGGAGGTTCATAATCAAAATATGGGATGAAGGGCAGGGTTTCATGTGGAATTTATGAGATGAAGCCTTTGCGTCTTCCTGTGATTCAGCCTTGCCACAGTGCCCTCATCTGGCCAGATGTAGACTTCAAAAGGCTTTCAGTTAGATTTCACAGAAGCAACCAACAAAGGAGTGTTCTTAGGGAAGAGAGAGGTGTCTGTCATCTTCTTGCCATTGATGGTTTCTTTTCTACTGAGAGAAGGAGTCAAGCAGTTCAGATGTGGGGTCAGTTGCTAAGGGTGTTCAGTGGCACTGTCTCTTCCCCTGATATTTCAAGAAGTGGAGGGGCAGGCAGTTGCCCAGTGGGGGTGCTTTGTATGGAGCTGATCCTGTCTTAAGGCAAGGAATGAGCTTCACAATTGCATTTCCAGTGCCTCTAGAAGACTAAAACCCTGTGCTCAGCATCCATTAGGTAAAGCTGTTAAGGGTGTGAAATTGGACTCATTTTGCACAAGTGTGCTTTGTTTACAGGTGTGTAATTGGAATCCCAGTGTTACAGCTTTATTATTTCCCCTCCTGTCCTATTCCAAGGGCAACAGGCAGTATGTATACATTTCCTTGTAGCAATTTTGAAGGGGGGGGGACAGGATGAGCAGAAATCTGACTGGATCCCAGGAGACAGAAGCAGGCAACTTGGCTGGATGCAGGAGCTCAGCCCCTCCTCAGCCCTGCTCAGGCTGCCTCTGCTACTTGTAAATAATAATAATAATAATAATAATAATAATAATAATAATAATAATAATAATAATTTATTTGTACCCTGCCCATCTGGCTGGGTTTCCCCAGACACTCTGGGCAGCTTCCAACAAAGATTAAAAATACATTAAAATGTCACACATTAAAAACTTCCCTGAACAGGGCTGCCTTCAGATGTCTTCTAAATGTCAGTGGTACCTCGGGTTAAGTACTTACCGGTAATTCGTTCCGGAGGTCTGTTCTTAACCTGAAACTGTTCTTAACCTGAAGCACCACTTTAGCTAATGGGGCCTCCTGCTGATGCCATGCCGCTGGAGCACGATTTCTGTTCTCATCCTGAAGCAAAGTTCTTAACCCGAGGTACTATTTCTGGGTTAGCAGTGCCTGTAACCTGAAGCATATGTAACCTGAAGTGTATGTAACCCGAGGTACTGCTGTAGTTGTTTATCTCTTTGACATCTGGTGGGAGGGCGTTCCACAGGGTGGGCACCACTACCAAGAAGGCCCTCTGCCTGGTTCCCTGTAACCTCACTTCTCACAGTGAGGGAACTGCCAGAAGGCCCTCGGCGCTGGACCTCAGTGGCTGGGCAGAACAATGGGGGTGGAGATGCTCCTTCAGGTATACTGGGCCGAGGCCGTTTAGGGCTTTAAAGGTCAACACCAACACTTGGAATGCATTAAATGCATTTCTGTTCCATCTGGAGTGTCATGCATAGCACAGTCCATTCAGAAACTCTAGCTTTTGCCTTACAGTGGTTTCCTACTGAGAAGAGAAGTCAGCTCCCTTTATATGTTTCACACATCCACACACACTCCCCTTAGCACACTTTGGTGTTTGTGCAGGCATCTGAATGACTCACCTTGGCATTATCCCTCTTTGCAGTTCAGAGGGCACCGGATCGTGTGCTGCTTGTGCAGCGATGACCATGCTGTGGTGCTTCTCCACATACAAGAGCGAGCCTGCCTCATGCATGCCCGGAAACACCTTTCCCCTGTGAAGAGGCTACGGTGGCACCCCGTGGAAAATCTCTTGGTGGTTGGATGCGAAGATGATTCCGTTTACGTCTGGGATATTGAGACCGGTAAGACCTCTCTCTTTCCCCGCCATCTTTGTAAAACACAAGGGACCCCACCTGCCTGGAGAAGCAGCTAGCAGAGGCAAACTCTGTTTGAAATGCCAAAGACAGAGAAAAGGCCAATCATAACTGTCAGCAATTTAACTTGGACTCTGAATGGTGAATGATTAGCTAGACTTCAGAGCCTTTGCTGTTCTGGCCAGTTGCCTGAGGTAGAGTGAGGCACAAGCCCTCTCCATTTCTGGTGACACTGAATTAGTCGATACTGATAAAGGGTGTCTCCAGGTTGTCCCTTTATTGTAGGAGTGATTCAAGCACATACCGGAACTTTCTGCATTTAAATCAGGGGTCGGCAACCTAGCGCCCATGGGCCACAAGCGGCCCACAGGGGTTGTTTAACTGGCCCATGAGCTGCTCCCCAACTGAGCCACCTGCTCGACGAGTCCCCCTGACACGTCGTGGCACAGGGACTTGATTCTGCAGTGCCGGAAATTGCGTCTGTGCAGACATAGATACCGGAAATTGCGGGCGCATGGGCGTGATCTGGCCCACGGAGGGATCTCCGCTGGAGCGAACCAGCCCAGGCGAGGTAAACCTTGCTGACCCCTGATTTAAATTAAAGCACTCTTGACACCCTGCCATAACAAATCCACTTTAAAAACACAACAAAACACAACACAGACTTTTGGGTGTTCAGAAAGCAACGGGGAAATGCATTGAAAAGTGTGTCTGAATGAATTAATAATGGGAAGACGAGTAAGCACCCCATAAGCAACTCTGCAGGATGAAGACTCATTGCTGTATAGGCATCGCTTAGACAAATGCTTGGAAAAGGCAGAACATTGGGGTCCCTCTAGCGTTTTTCCTCTCCTTTGGGTGCATTCTGCAGCATTGTGACACTGATACAACAATAGTGCCTCAGTGGTAGATTTATACTGGGTCATCCACATGTCATTCTGAGTTGCTCTGCAGTGCTTCCCCAATGCTACCATGCTCTTGCCACCTAGAAGGCCATAAAAAACCCCTTCAGGATGAATTTGAACTAGTTAATTTTGTAAAAGGGGGAACTAGTTCCTTTTTGGAAAGGATGAACTTGAACTAGAACCAGTTCCTTTTTAAAACACACTTTTCAAGTATTGTGTACAGACAGTCTGCTCTGCTGCAAGAATCCATGGATCAGGGCCCCTGGCTGTATTCTGCATGGGAAAGAAGACTGGTTGAGAAAATCATATCCTACATAAATCAGCATATAAAATTCGAGTCCGTTTATAGTCTGGAGGATTGCTATTAAAACAGTTTACTTACTGTTTTGGGCATGCTTGCATATCTACTACATAAAATATAGGCTTATAACAATGTGCTTTTAAAAATAAATAAATAAATAAATCCATGTATGTTCCGAGATGGTTGTGACATTTCCTGTCAATTTGCAAACATCCAGCGACAGACCCATTTGAGCTACAGTTCTCCTGGTTCCAAGTAAATGACAGGTCTTTATGACAAGCCTAGCAGTGGGTGAAAGAGTCAGACCTCTGCCATATCACACTCAGGCTGTGTTTCTAAATGAGAAATATTGGGGTGTCCAGGAGGGGGGCCACATGTTTGGGGCTTATCACGCCCATCCGATCTGCAAGACACTCTGGGACCCTAAGAAGAGGCATGCAGGAGCTGCTTGTTTGCAGTCAGCACTTCAAACTGCCCACCTTCTGATCAGCAGGCCCAAGCTCCTGCCAACCTACCAGTCTGAAAGCATACCAGTGCGAGTAGATAAATAGGCACCACTGCAACAGGAAGGTAAATGGCATTTCTGTGTGCTCTGGCACTCGTCACAGTGTCCCGTTGCACCAGAAGCGGTTTAGTCATGCTGGTCACGTGACCCAGAAAGCTTGTTGTTGTTGTTTAGTCGTTTAGTTGTGTCCGACTCTTCGTGATCCCATGGACCAGAGCATGCCAAGCTATCTGTGGACAAACGCTGACTCCCTTGGCCTGAATGTGGAGATGAGTGCCATATCCCCTAGTCAAGTTTGACTGGACTTAACCATCCAGGGGTCCTTTACCCTTACTTTACCTAGTCAGCAGCGAAGGAAATTAACTCTGTACATGCTCAGATTTCTGCTATTATTTCTCATGCTCTGGACCCAAGAAAGGGTCAGAGCGTGCCCCCAAAGTAAATTGCAACATGCTTTCTAGACATCAAGTGGATTGCCTTTAGAAACTGGGCACATGCCTCCATCTCTCCTCCTCTCCCCCGCCCTCTCCCTCAAGTTAACAAACTTTGCCTTGAGGGAAAGCTGACATTCCTTTAAAGAGGCATATAATCCAATTATGGAACCATTAGGTGTTTTCAGGGAGCTCTGTAAGCTTATGGCACCTTCCTGCACTCTGCTATGGTTGGAACGAGCATGAAGGAAATATCTGTGCTGCGATGCTTGACTATGAGCCTGTCTGCATTCTGGACATTTGGGTTTGCTGGATTTTTAAACGACTTCTTTGCACTTTTTGCCATTCTTTGATCATTCGTATTATCAGTATGCATGTACACACACACACAAACACGAAATACATATATCAAAACAAAGGGCTCAACGACAGTTCTGTTTGTCCCACGCCTAGAAAACAGAGGTCTTTCTGCTTGTCTCGCCACTTTCCCAGGGGAAAACCCCCTCTTTAGTGCTAAATCAGAGCAAACATTCCCTGCACACGCATTTCCTGTTGGAAATGGAAGCCCATGTTTAAGAAGACCAGAAGCTGGCCTCCGTTTGTCTCAGGAGACAATGGAAGAGTACACCGTTTGGGGGGGGTGAAGTCAAACTGTTGGAAGTTTACAGTTTCTGCTGTGGTGGTAGAGACTCATATGAGAGAGACATGTTTTGTTGCAGCTGAAGCAGATAGAGGCATCTGGTTGTGCTGCTGTAGATACACCATGGCGTTTCTTCTCTCTGTGCTCCTTCCTCTGATCACTGCTATGGATATATGACCAGCAGGGCCGTCTTAAGCATATCCGGTGCCGTGGTGCAAAGCACCCTCCGGTCCCCCTCCTCTGGTTTCTCAGAGGTTTTTTTAGGGAGGATGGCACTGCCGGCGGGGCTGAAGGAGGCAGACAGTAGCTGGAGGGCAGCTCCTCCGGCAGGAAAGAGGCGGAGGCTGGATGCGGCACCTCCCAGATCAGCTGGCCGCTTCATGCTGTGGTGACCACAGCAGACAGGCTCCATCTTGGCTTCGGCGCAGCATGGCGGAGGCGGGTGAGGGTGACGAGCTGATGCCGGGACGCGCCACGTCCTACCTCCGCCTCTTCCCTGGCACCCTCCAGAACTTGGTGCCCTGGTGCCCTGCGCCACTAGCCTCTATGGGTAAGATGCTCCTGATGACCAGATTGACAGTCTCCAGATCAGCAGAAAACTCAGCCATTTTTTCTCTGTGGTTTTTATTTTTATTAAGAACAAATTAGAAAACATACATATTTACAACAAAAGAAAATACATATAACCAAGGAGAAAAATTAGAGAATACCTTGTCTCTTTTCATATTTACAGTTATTTATACCTCTATAAAATGCTATTCACAATAAAGGAGTGAAATGAAAGATAAGATATCAGAAAAAAGAAAAAAAAGAACAAAGAAAAAATAAAGAAGTAAAAGAAAAGGATCGTAGGTGAAAATTTCGGTGTTTTGGTTTTAACTGAAGGCCTTTTGTCTTACTGGTTTATTTTTCTATATCAAAACTTCCTTAAATTAATAGATAAGTCCTTGGTGCCTTCTGAGGAAGTTCACTGCTGTGCTAGGATTTTCATGCAACAATATTTTTGAAAAAAAATAAAAAAAAATCCCAGCTCAGAATGGCTGTAAGAAAGTCTAGCAGAATAGAGGGACCTTCCACATTTTCATTTGTTCCATGATTTCAAGTGATAGGTCTGAGTGTTTTGTTTGTTTTGTCCCGCTGCTTTCCCTGGGAAAACCCACTGTTTGTTGCTGAATCAGAACAACCACCAATCGGGTTTTCTGTGGGCTGACATTTGTTCCGATTCAGCAGTGAATTTCAGGTTTTCCTGGGAAAAGTCACAGGACAAAAAAATAAAATAAATACCTTGTCAGATCTGTGACTTGAAATCAGGGACCAATGAAAGTGTGGATGGTCCCAAAGAGGAAGTGAGGAGGAGGAGGAAGACCTCTCTCAATGAAAAGAGCAATAGGATATTATAGAAAGGGAGGGAGGAAAATTGAGGCCTTCAGTGGCTTTGGTCTTCCAGTGAAAACAATTCAAGGAGTCAGCCGGAGAGTCTTGTCTCATGAAGTCAGAGGCCTGGTCCCTCCTATCTGTGCAAATGTAAGTAAGATGGAGCATAAATGAGCAATGGGAAAGATGCACTTGTGAAGAAAAGAAACAACAAAAAAGGGACCATCTGCCTCTTGTCATTTGATACCTGGAACACTAGGGGACAGCATTCAAATGCTGAATGGATGCTGACTATTGATTGGAGTTTTCAGGCTAACCTGTAAGTTATGAAGTGTTTCTGCTGAGAGACTGAAGGCGATTTGGGCAGGCAGCTTCCAGGGTAAAAAACAAATGGAAGAATGAAACAAGCCTGATGATGTCCCTCCCTTACACTCTGGTTGCCCTGAGCAGCATTTCAGATGCTGGAGAGCCCCTGGAAGCACATGGAAAACGTGGAACCAGGTACACCAAATGTGAATGGTTCCAACTGCTTTTAATGTTGCATTTCTACAGAGTTGCAACCCACCCAGGGACCTTATGAAGGGTGGGTAAGAAATCCTGTTGTTGTTGCTCGTTACAATATGATTTGATATAAGGTAGAATCCTATGCTGCTTCTACATTAGAATTAAATTAATCAGCTGCTCACCGGAAAGGGAATAAAATGTGATGATTATATCCATTGATTTCTTATCATTTAAGTGTACGTCTATAACTATCCCCTATTACAGTTATTAATTATTCCATTCACAGCAGCTGTGTATGGGGACCAACCATGTGGGTGACTTAAATGGTGTGATTCCTGGCATAAACTGGAGGCAGGAATGGCAATGGTGAGGGGTGGTTCTTCTTAACTTTGTGACTGTAGTCATGCTATAGGCCTTGTATGTTTATATACCTGGCATGGGTTCAGCTTTTGGCAGAGAATCCCTTTGGGAAGTTCTTTAAGCCCCTTACAGAACTGACAAAATCCTATACCAACTTCCTTCAGAATATTGCGCTCAGTGGGGCTTCCCATCTGAGCAGGCAGGTGCTGTATGATTCTGTAGCTGGCTTTTTGCTTGGTACCATTAAACAGCTATCCATGGGGCAGTCTTAATGCTCACCTTGGTGAATGAACTTGTCCAGCTTCAACTTACCTTCTTGGCCCTGATTCTGCCCCGGAGCTCCTGCTCTGCTTATGTGAAGTCATGCTCCGCTGCCTGTAAATTTCTCAAACCACTATTTCTCCTCTGCCCAGGAAGTCTCGAGCGCCATGAAACTGGGGAAGTTGCCCAGGCAATCCTTGCTTGCTGTGAGGACTCAGTCATGGCAGCAGCAGATTCTCTGTCGGCCGTCTTTGAAGAAGACACACCAAAGCAGGAAAACCTGGATGGCCAGTCTTCCAACTCCTATAAAATCGGCACTCTTTCCTACAGCAGCCTCGCTCATCGAGAAAAGTCTTCCCACCATCAGGTGAGTGCACAGAAAGGGGAGACTTCGGATCAAAGAATTGCAGAATTGTAGAGTTGGAAAGGACCTAAAAGGTCCCCTGGTCCAAACCCCTGCCACGGATCTTGGGCAGCACTCAGCAAACCTACCTTGATGCCACATGACCCAAAGTTGCTTTCCCATCCCCCTCTTTGGAAGGGATGGTGTTACAAAAGCACCATTCAGGAGAACATTAAAACTTTAAAGCAGGTTTTGCCTGCAAGAGCTGAGGCACGTGCTGATCTTGTAACTGGCCACTTTAGCCCAGGCTCCACGCTGGCTGAATCCTTATGGGTTCAGGATGTTGGCTGGGAGTGAACTTGCTCTGTAAATTGATAACAAGTCCATATACTGTATTTTTCCGTCTATTACACAACCCCATGTATAAGACGACCCCTATTTTTGGGAGCCCTCAACAGTTGTTGAGCTTCTTTTGTAAGTTCGCTGAGCTGTGGAGCAGCTTTTTGAGGATCCCCCACTCTGGCTGACGGAACTGGTGCCGTAATACACTGCATACTGGCGCTCACCAAATACTCTTCCTAAGCAGCCTCCTCTCCGACATTTCCCTGCTACTGCCACAGCATCCGCCCTTACTTACTTAGCATATTAACCCATGTATAAGACGACCCTCAATTTATCACCAAAAAAATTCAGAAGAAAGGTTGTCTTATACATGGAAAAATATGGTAAATGCTACTTAAACTATAGAAGCCCCTCCAATTTCTTATTGATCATGCCTCAGAACCACCAACTACGGATGAAACTAGCACTTCTAACAAGATATCTTGACCAGTAAATATATGAAATATAACTATATTGTGCTTGATGAAAAGTAAGTCTATGAGTTTTACATATACAACAGTGGCTCAAAAAGCTTTGGCTTTTTGGTGGGGAAGGAGCCTCGATTGTTCCCTATCTTTGCACATGTAGAAGGATCATTTAGGTATTTAATGGTGACTGCCCATCATCTCCTGTTGATTAGGAGCAGCTATTAGACATGATAATCACCCTCTTTGATATAACACTATTTATATAGACTAAACAATGACTGATGAAGAGCAGTAGTAGTAGTAGTAAGATGATAATGCTATTTAAATGTATGTGGTTAATGAGATTTCGAACCAGGTTCGGTGCTTAATTCTGCAAATCGTAAAATGGATCTGCTGGGAGACTGAAAAGGTCTCCACTGAAAACAGAGCTCTAAAATAGCAAGGAATGACCTAGCCACACTCCAGCACTTTAAAGTCTCATTGAATTCCAGAAAAGGGAGAGTTAACCACATGCTTAAATGCCTCCCATGGAAAACAGTGTTTAAGTGCTTGAGGCAGGCTGTGTGGCACCTTTCTTGTACCTCATGGCTGGCCAGCTTCTGAAGCAGATTCTCCATATAAACATATTTGTCCTCATGGAAATTGCAGCCACCAGGACCAAGGGCTGCTTGGGTGATTTTTGGGGTGGAACTGGGACGTGTGCCCAGAAGATAAAGTTGGCCCTGTTCCTCCTGGTGGGACAAGTGCCGTCAGTGCAAAACGAAGCATGCGTGTCGTCAAATTCCCTTGATATACAGTACTTAAACAGGTTTTAATTATTTCCAGCATCAAAAGGCCCCCTCATGTGCGGCATCATTGTTTGCCAGAGAAAGCGCCACTCTGAACGGGGGTGAAGGGGTCTCTCCCCAAAATCAGACCCTCAGCATTTGCCTCAGTCACTGACAGGGGGAGAGGCGGTAATTTGTGTGGTGAAGCCTATTTGAATAGGGTATTGTTAGAATACTTATGGTCCACTTGACAAGGGCTCTTGCTGTAAATAGCACAATTTGACTCCAGCTGTTAAAGGGAGGTTTTGACAGTCGCTGAATGGGATTGGGGGGGGGGGAGGTGCTTTGCTGCAGAGGAGAGAAAATCAATACTGGCCTTTCGTTCAAAGCAACCTGCTCTTTTTCTTGTTCAGTTCTCCTTCCGGGTTTATATAAGGTGATCTGCCATTTAGAAAGGAAGACCTAGCTACTGTTTAAATGCAGGGTTGGTTTGTGTGTGTATGTGTGCAGACTAAACCAGGCAACAAATGCTGGCAAAGTAGATATTTTTCTATCGGTAGATCTGTGATCCTAAACGAAATTGCACATAAATCCACATGAAAGCAAAGAGATCCACTTGGTTTCAGGTATTACAATTGCATTTCTGCATACAATCGGTTGCCTCTGTACTGTACTTCAGTTTTGGAGCTGGAACGACTGTCTAACTCTGCTTGTTTTTTCCCTGGCTGTTATTAAAAGTCTTACAAAATCCACAGCTGGGCAGTAAGACATTTATTAGTACCAAGCAACTTTCCAAAAGCCTGCCACTATTCTGTGACGCTGTCATTGGCCCTAATAAAGACATCACCCAACTGTGGATTTTTGAATTTTTTACTGGGCGATTTTTGCTTCTTAGAACAGATTCCTCTTCTGTGGACCTCTTGGGCTCCCTGACAGTGTGGCTTCCTCTATGGCCTGGTGCTGATCATTGCCATCTAGCCAAGCTGTGACCTGACACTCCTTAGTGACAGAATACCTGGCTAGGGGTAGCAAGAAGGCTTGGGCATGGGGCTTCCATGGCACCACATGAGGGGTGGTCTTTGGTAAATTTTCATAATATGGCACCCTGTGCGAGGCCAAAAATTGACGCACCCAAACTGATCTCTCAATTATGGATGTGCTCAATTGTATGGCTCTATGCTCTGTGCGGGGCAACCATCTAAATCATTTTGCAGCACAAGGGTTTGATTGTGCAGGTACCAGCCAACCTTTAAAAATGATCACTGCTCCCCACCACCCAAAAAACAGAAGGGAGGAGGAGTTCCAGTGCTGCGCATGCAGCAAAAGAAACATTTCCTTTGCTCAATTCTCTGCTTAATCCAGTTACCATTTTCTGCTTCTATGTAATGAAAAATGAAAAACACAGAATCATAACAATAGGGAGAGGACTCTTGGTTTAAGAGATTTTTCTCCTAAACAACGAGTCCTGATTTTTCTCCTAAACCAAGAGTCCTTCCCCTATTGTTATGGTTCTGTGTTTTTCATTTTTCATTACACAGAAGCAGAAAATGGAAACTGAATTATTATTATTATTAATGCTTAATTGTGAGTGAATTTAACATGTAATAAACTACAGTTTGCATGTCAGTGCATTGATATAGTTCTCTAACACCCCAGAGTTAAAATGGCTTCAGAAATAAATGTGTTCAGCATCTAGGCCCACATATGTAGTGGCACTTCCAAGATTCAAAGCTCCCAATTATGAGCATCTCTTTCTGTTGTCAGGAGCTGCTAGCTTTAAGTGCCTGGCGGGGGAGGAGGTGTGTGAGCCTCACTGAGAGAAGGAAGGAAAGACTATCCCCGACAGCTTCAGACAATGCAAAGGGGGGAGGCAGCAGATCGATGCTCCCTCCCCCAATCTTGGAAGTCTCTGCTGCTCCTCGCCCCTCCACTGTCCCGCCCCCACCCCCGGTCAATGTAATGACAAGAAAATTGGTGTAGAGGCCAGTCTTGCAGCTAGATCATTTTAGACCCTGGACTTAATGGTCCTCCAGCACACGCACACACACTAAACAGTCATGTGTGTTACTCTGGTTAGGAAGCTGACTGCTCTTCTCTCTAGCCATGCCAGGGTCTGGCACATGAGAGCGAAAAATAAACAGCCCCCCACCAAAACACACACACTAAAGGTTGGACAACCTGATAAAAAAAGAGAAATACTTTGAGCATGTGCCGTTGCATATTTTATACTCGCTTTAATCTCCAAGACTACAGGAATCAGCGGCGTAGCGTGGGTTGTCAGCACCGGGGGCAAGGCAAGTAATTTGCGCCCCCTAACCCCTAACCTGCCGCCGCTGCCAGCTTCTTCTTGCTGCTGCCTGGTCTGGTGTGGTTCTCTCCCGCGCTCAGCGCTGCGCTGGGCGGCCGCTGCACTGTCCCTCCCCCAGATAGTCCCTCGCTCTCTCTCCGCACCGCACGCCTGGCACCCACCCCCTCCACAGTGGGTGGCGACCCGGCGGCTCGGATCGGATTCGCACAGCCAGCACTGCAGTGAGAGAAAGTGAATGAGCCAGGTAGGGGCAGAGAGCTGTGAGTGCGAGCGCGCCCCCACAGATGTTGCGCCCGGTGCGGTCGGCCCCCCCTGCACCCCCCACGCTACGCCACTGACAGGAATAAAACAAGGTTTGCTTCTGTAGCCCTGAAGCTAGGCACATTTACTTGTAAAAAAAAGGATAATAAGTATTTTTAAAGTGAAAAGAAAAATATAGAAATGGGCATCTGTAATCGCCTGCTTGCCTGTCTGGCTCTCCCTTCCCCTATAACATGGTTTTAAAGGTATGAAAGGCTGCTGTGGGAGTAACCACTGTCAACCTCGGTGGGGCTGAGACCAGGCCTGCTTGCTGCTGCCCCCCCTGCACAATCTGTTGCTCCCCGGGTGGTCATTTGGTAGTGGGGGGCAGGGTGGAGGCTGGACTTTGGCCCCAGGTCTAGCCTGAGCTCCACCACCAGTAGAGCCTTCAACATTTGCATGAATTCTGCTCCTATTCCTAAATGTGTGCTAAATGAAGCAGAGCTGTTTTGCATTGCAGTGTGTGTGGAGAGCAGCAGCGGTCAGTGAGAACATAGAAGCCTCTCAGATACCCTCCTGTCTTAGCTCTGCGCTGATAGGCTCCCACCTTGGGTGCCTACAGCCAGCAGCTCTGCCGCGTTGGGGAGCTGTCCAGCCTCCTGGAGCCTGACAGCAGGACTGGGTAGGTGCCTTCAGAGTTGTCCCCAGGATCAGGTTGCTTGAAGGTTGGCAGGGCGGGCAAGGGGGTACATGGTGTGCATGCCCTATACTCCTGCCCCTGGTCCCCCACAGCTTCTTGGCCCAAGGTCCCATGTCTGCCCTACTGCTGTGTGAGCCCACTGGGAGACTTTGGCTGTCTGGAGGTTACACAAGGGTCCTCCCCACCCTTCGCAAATGACTGGGAACTTGAAAAACAAAACAGAACTCTTCTCTTCAAGGGCACGGGCATCTTTGAAAAGGAGAAAGCTGTACTGACATTCAAAAAACCTGGTTTTATATGGAATTTTACTGTCACTGAAATTAACTCAAGTTTCATTTGAAGATAACGCAGCACAGCTATTTAAAGCCTTCTGAATGCCAAACAAAGGCTCATTTCCGTGCTCAGTTATTACTGGGCCTCTGAACACTCTATGCTGGGTCTGGGATTATTTTTTTCCACTTAAAAATGTTTATATATTAATATAAGCAATTTGTAGATTGCCATTTATATTTCTTTTTTTAAAAAAGCATTACTGTGCTGCCATAACTTAAAATCTCAGGGTGATGTACAACAATGAAATATAAAACATAATTAAAAACTGCAGAAACCATAAAAGGGAGCGCACTGAGAGCAGAGCAGTCAAAGCAGCCTTGAAATACGCTTCTAACAAGTAGAACTTTCTGTGGCATAAGAATCTGGACCCATTTTTGTGATATCAGTTTAAATCAAACAAACAAAACACACCAAGCCGCCGAATGCAATTTCTGCCAGCCTCTGTAATCAAGTACAAGAAGCTCACTAAGCGGTGGCCTTTCCAGTCCAAAATGTTTGCTGATTTCGTGAAGCAATATTTTATGCTCATAAACTGGCTGCAAGGTGGGAGTGCAATTCTATTTATCTTGATATTCTTTAGCTTTATAGAGCCTGCCAAAGTGTCCATCTGTTCGGCGGAGATTGCTTCCCCTCGCGAGTGGTCAGGGGGAGTGAGCCAGGAGAGGTCAAAGGAGCTTCTTGACCTCGGGTGTTTCTCGCCGGAGCAATTGGAGTAGAGGGAGCCGGGGGCCATTACGAGGTGCTGCTCAGCAAAGCAGCCCCCACTTTAATTGGTAATGATAGCAGGGAAGACACAGCGAAGCCGCAGCCAGGAGAAAACAAAAGGCATCCAATATAGTAATTTATTACCGGTCGCTGGGTTTCAGCCGCTCGGTTGTTTTACCCCTGCCGTGGCCGCGGAGAGCAAAAAGAGGCTCCAGCACTTAATGCAAAATGGAGGCCTTGCTGCCGGCAGGGCAGCGTGGGGCTCGGAAGAAGATTGCCTCAGCTATTAGTTGGATCATGGATTTGTGCTCGTTGGCTCGGCTCTCCAGGCCCTTCTCTCCAGTGTATCAGCTGCAATTTCCGGCTTGCTTCTTCGCTTACAATTTGCCCTGCCAATCTTCAGGCTGCTGAGCTGGTGTCAGTACTCAAACATGGTGAGATGTTGGGGCCCATGGAGCCAAAAGAGGTGCATCTGTCCACTGTGTTGTCCTAGGATGCCTCTGGTCCCACATTTACAGGTGCCAGAGGCTGCTGCAGCCTCTCTGGGCAGTGGCCTGTGGTGTGCCAAGCACTAAAGCTGCCTCTACTCTTGAGCATATGGGTGGGGTGGAGGAGGGCTGCAGGTGGTTGGCACCAGTGGGGGGTAAGTGAGGGTGCTCAGCAGAGAAGGGCCAAGGGAAGCACTGGGAGTAGCTCATCAGGCTGCTGTCCACCAGGCACATCTTAAGGAACCTGCTTTGCATTTTTGCTCATTGCTTCCCAGAGCCAGCAACATAGCCAGTGGTTGGAGGGACTTGTTCCCTTGGCAACCATTTTGTATGGTTCGTTTAGTCCTACTTTGAATTCTGTCCATGATTCACCTGCCTAGTTATTCCTGCTCTCTGCTTGTTGTTCCTTAGGTAAAGGTAAAGGTAAAGGGACCCCTGACCGTTAGGTCCAGTCGTAACTGACTCTGGGGTTGTGGCACTCATCTCGCTTTATTGGCCGAGGGAGCTGGCGTACAGCTTCCGTGTCATGTGGCCAGCATGACTAAGCTGCTTCTGGCGAACCAGAGCAGTGCACGGAAACGCCGTTTACCTTTCCGCCAGAGCAGTACCTATTTATCTACTTGCACTTTGACGTGCTTTCAAACTGCTAGGTTGGCAGGAGCAGGGACTGAGCAACGGGAGCTCACCCCGTTGTGGGGATTCAAACTGTCGACCTTCTGATCGGCGAGTCCTAGGTTCTGTGGTTTAACCCACAGCGCCACCCACGTTTTGTTCCTTTTGCTAATCCAAAAGAGGACCTTCCCTCTTATTTCATGTCTTTGAAGGTGTCTTTGGTGAGGAAGTTTTATAAAAAGCTTTTTGAAAGTCTAAGTTCACAACTGTATCACCCCTCTCTATATGCTTGTTGACACTCCGAAAGAACTTGAAGAGTTTAGTAAGATAGAACTTATCCTTGCAGAAGCCCCACTGCTTCCACTTCAGGACTTATTCTTCTATATGCTTTGTAGGTCTTAGTTTAACAACACTATCCACCAGTTTTCCTGGAATAAACTTTAAGCTAACCAGTCTGTAATTTCCCCGATCCTCTCAGTATTCCTTAAAAAAATGTTGCTACAGTGGCTGCTTTCAAGGAAGACTGAAACAGCCCCAAGAATCATTCAGTTTTCCAAATAACGCATCCGATGGCAAAAGCATCGCACCAATATTATTTGAGATGTAGAAGAGGCATCTCTAACCCTGGTGCCCTCCAGATGTTCTGGACTACAACTCCCATCATCATCATCCCTGATCATTGGCTGTGCCAGCTTCTAGGACCAATAGGAGAAATGTTGGTGTGGAATGTGTGATTATTCACGGTGCGTATGAACATCCAATTAATGTTCAGATTTGTTGGGAGAAATTCTTTCAGGCAGATATGAATATTCAAATAGCATCTGGAAGATCTCTCCAAGGCAGGATCTGTGAAATGTGTACTGGAGAGATGTGTGCTCGATCATAGCTTTGTAGAATGTGCAAGGACTTGGCCTCAGATTTACTCCTGAGTAGAAATGAGTTGGTAGGCCTGTATGTTGCTCACCTTCAGCATTCTGATTCCCCCAAGTTTTTTGGGTGTGACAATCTCTGGAGCCTTTCTGCCCTGTCCTGACTCCATAAACACACAAGATATGGTATGTACGGTTGTTGACAGCTTTTATATTATCTTTGCTGTAAAAATGTGTGAGATTACAATATTGTATTTATTTGCATTACCCAGAGTTTGAACTACTGACGAAGCTTAGGACAGCGAAACAAGGCTAATATTACAAAAATCCTTGTCTTAGACACTGTGAAAGGATTCTGTAGAACTGCAACAACCTTTCATGTGGATTGTTGGACTCTATGAACAGACAGGTGGAACAGACACTTTCACATATATGGGCCTTATGCATAAACTGATTAGAGAATGAACTGATCCACTGGGTCTTCTACTTTTTTCGTTGAACTTTATGAGCTACTTCTGTTGAAATCTACAATTCAATACAATGAATAGAATATATTATTTTTTAAAACGTACAGCCGGTTACATCTTGTGTGTTTATTTAATATGTTTCACGTAACCAGGGGTTTGTTGTTGTTCTGTCCTGACTCAGACAGAGCAGCCTCCTTGCAGCTTCTGACTTTTATTTCCTATCCAAAGTTTCTTAGCAAAAGGCAACAGTTTCTCATTTGCAGACTTAGCAGACCTGGGTGTAAAAGCATCCAGATTTCCTTGTTTTCCACAGGTATGAATAACCATTCCAGTGTCCGTGCCACTGGGAACCAGGCCTTTATTTAGAGAGCACAGGGGTGTGGTGACCTCTCCCTTTAATGGAGAAGGGAGGATGGTTTTCTTTGCAAAACTACCACATGATTCCATTTCTTGGTTCCCTTGTGGAAGGAGAAAGCTTTGGTTGCTCCTGTTGTCTCTCGAATTAGCACTAATCCTGCCGTAGGATGCCTTGGCATCAGGAAGCTGGAGTGCCTGAAGAATTCAAGTGCTCTGCTTCCTAATGGACGTGTGCATTCTAAGTGGGCAAGACATAGTTCCTAGAAGCAGGTGAATCCCAGCGGCAAAGAGCCTGCAGAGATGAAAAGGTCACCTGGTAAAATAGCATTTCCATTGTACTTTCCATAAAATGTTTGTGTGGTGGGTCTGGCTTAGACCAGTTAAGGTTAATAGCCTGTATTGATGTATTTGAGGATGAGGGGGAAGAGAAGAATGACCTTTCCCTGGAAGCAGGGGATTAGTCTTCTCTCTCTGCTGAGTTTTGCCAGAGACTCTTTCCCCCTTTTTAGTCACTGAGTTTGCAGTGAGCACTAGCAGAAGCAGCGAAGTCTTGGCTCTTGTTGAATTGCACATGGTAGTTCTACATGGAGGAACTGAAGAGGAAGGAGCAAAAATGGTGAAAGAGACCCCCCCCATTGCAGTCAACACAGGCTCCATTTGCACCCTCCTCCCAAATTGACTTCACCACTCACAATTAAAATGTTAGGATTGCATTTTTATTTCACTCTGCCTGTTTTTAAAAGGAACTTCTAAAACAGTCTTACAAGGCATTGGAAGTTGTGGTAGTCATCAAAGAAAGCAGTTTGCTTCAGGTGAGTATGAAAGCATTCCTCCTCTGAGCATTTCCTAACATACTTTAAAAATTTATACTGGTACTTTCCTCTTCAACAGGTTTCCAGGGCAGCTTACAGAAAGTGAACATTACAATAGAACACCACCATACAAATCCATTTTGCCACCTGCTCACCTCTGAAATGCCATGCCCTGGTTGAGGTTGCTTTGCTCTCAGTGCCATCTTGGAATATGTAATAATAATAATAATAATAATAATAATAATAATAATAATAATACCCCACCCATCTGGCTGGGTTTACAACAGAATATTAAAAACACAATACAGCATTAAACATTAAAAACTTCCCTAAACAGGGCTGCCTCCAGATGTCTGCTTATTGCCTTGACATCTGGTGGGAGGGCGTTCCACAGGGCGGGCGCCACCACCAAGAAGGCCCTCTGCCTGGTTCCCTGTAACCTCACTTCTCGCAGTGAGGGAACTGCCAGAAGGCCCTCGGCGCTGGACCTCAGTATCTGGGCTGAACGATTTGAGTGGAGACGCACGAGAGACAGGGCCTTGCCTGGAGTGCTCTCCCAAGAGAAACCCATCAGACTCCTTCTGTGGGTCACCAGAGATTGAAGATGCTTTTATTTAACAGTCTTGACTTTTGGTTTGCATTCGCTTTTGGTTGTTGGTTGCATTTTGCTTTTAGAAATGGTTTGTTATATTTACCCTTCTGTTGTCTATACTATGTGCTGTGGGTAATTTTTAGTGGCTGACCAAAATGTACATTATTCTTGTTCTTATTATTTTCAGCTACCCACTGCCTGCCATACCCAGTGGCCTTTTACCATCCTGCCTGTGAAGACAGAGAGACAGAACATCCATTTTTATGTCCTTCTCTTTGATTTGGAAAAATTGGCCGAACTCCTGCATTCAGCCCAGCTCAAGGGACTGAGGTCCTCCAGCTCATTCCACAGCTATGACGCTCTAAAGAGAGCCAAGAGCACAGCTGACAAAAGGATGCTAATGCTGAAACGAAACAGAACTTCTGGGTCACTCTTTCCGTTGGATGGGCAAGTCAAAGCTCCAGCTGAAGAGCAAACATTTGGAGAGAGTAATGCAGTTGGCTCTTTGGAACAAAGTGGCGGCATCAAAAGGCACAAAAAGCCGAAGAGTTCAAAGAAGGTTCGGAGGCAGCCATCAGGAAAAGTCAATGTGAATGTTGTCATGGATGCAGCGAAGCTCCTCTTGTCATGCCTCTTGCCTTGGGGTATGGATGGGGAGTTGGATGATCTCTGTGTTCAGTATTTAGATATCTTGAGACTTCTCTATCCAGTCTCACTTGGACTTATGTCAAGGAACAATCATCTCTCTCTGACACTGCCGGGATGGCGCAATGCCAGTTCCCCAGGGGCGGAACAGCAGCAGGAGGCAAATCACTTGTTCTCCAGAAAAGTGCTGGATTTGTGTCACAGGTACATTAGTGTGGCCCAAGAGCAAACAGGAAGGTTCAATGGACACACAAAAAGCATCCGTACCACAGAGAGATCCCTGACTCTGAGTTACTTACTGAGAAGGATATATTTAGTTCAAAGGATATTTGGCAGGCCCTTAGAAAAGACCAGGTAAGAACTTTCATTTTCTGGTGTTTCTCTAAACCCAAGCAGGCAAAATGTTAGATGGCGCAGATGGATGGGCAGACATTCCTTTGTCTGCCTATCATTTGTCATTCATAGTGTAGCCTGGTGCCATGCCCTGGAAACCCATTAAGAGTGTTTCCAAATTACTCTTAATTAACCCACATTTACATCCTTTGGTGTACCACTTATGATTTAGCTCCTCATTTCATCTCCATGAAATGAGAATAATAATTTGCATCATTTATTTGTTTTGCTTGCTCTGTTTATTCTTTGCTTTCTAGGGGGTCTTACAGACAACTCTCACTTGGTTTACTCCCAGCTAGGCACTGCTCAGGGGCAGAAATCCTTTGCTTTAGTCACTGAACTTTAGTCACTTTTGCTTTCAGACCATTTTTCTGGGCCATGATTGTGATGGAACTGTGTTTTACAGTGCTTATTCCACATATTGTCACGTCCCTTAGGCTGCCACAAAAAGGGGAGCAAATGTCTCAGAAATTACCAAGGGCAGCCCCATATAACTTAGGCTTCATTTTATGACATCTAGGCTTGAAGACATGAACAAAGATATATTTTGTGAAACAGATTCCAAGCCACTGTTGAAAACTGGGGTCTCCACATAACCTTAATTTATGTGGGAGGCTGAACCTTGTAAATAATGATTGGGTTTATATCCAAGGAACTAATGACATCTCCCATGCCTAGATTCAGTTTCAGGCCCTGTCCCAATTCTCAGCTTCACCGAAGCCATCAACCAGATTCTTTCTTTTCTTTTTTAATGAGGAAAGAAGAGCTGGATACTATTGGTATCATGGCAGCATCTCACACTAAGTACTTCTGCAAAGTCCTTGCAGGTAGGGGAGAAGAACATATGGAAAAGGCTATGAGGAGGAGAAAAGTAGATCATCATCAATCATTCCTTGCTACCAAGAATGGAACCTGAGAGTAGTTTCCATTTGCCATGCTATCAACACTTCCTGCTCAAGAGTGTCACATACCTTAGAGTTGGGACCTAGTGAGCCTAGGACTTGCCGATCAGAAGGTCAGCGGTTCGAACCCCCACAACGTTTAGGATCACAGATATACCGATAGAAAAATATCTACTTTGCTATCATTTGTTGCCTGGTTTAGTCTGCACAAGGGACTTGGGTGGTGCTGTGGTCTACACCACAGAGCCTAGGACTTGCTGATCAGAAAGTCGGTGGTTCGAATGCCCGCGACGGGGTGAACTCCCGTTGCTCGGTCCCAGCTCCTGCCAACCTAGCAGTTCAAAAGCACATCAAAGTGCAAGTAGATAAATAGGTACCACTCTGGCAGGAAGGTAAACGGCATTTCCGTGCACTGCTCTGGTTCACCAGAAGCGGCTTAGTCATGCTGGCCACATGACCCGTAAGCTGTATGCCTGCTCCCTCAGCCAATAAAGTGAGATGATTGCCGCAACCCCAGAGTCAGCCACGACTGGACTTAATCATCAGGGGTCCCTTTACCTTTAGAGTCAGTCAATAGGACAGAGCTCATCTCTTACCCATCCCCACCCACCTCAGACATAGTTCAGCACCTCTCCCTTATAAGGCATTATAAGCCTGGAAACTAGTAAAGGTCTTGAAATTGAATATCATACAATATTTGTAGTGCACATTTTGAGAGACCTCAGTCTCCCTACCTTGATAGATATAAATATAGACCAAAAATGCCTGGTTGGGGCACTCCTGGTGTTCTATTTGCATATAAAAAACTGGACCTTGGAAACTGGCATTTCCCAGAATTAATTAACCTGAGCAGTTGAAATTGGCAAGTTGCAGGAATCATTGTCCCAAGACGCAGTAAGAAGGCCCCTTGTCTGGTCTACCCTTTTGAAAGTCCACCATTAGTTGCCTTTTTATTACACCTGCCTATTAAACAGGAATGTCAAAATGAAGTTGCTTGGTTGGTTTGCTTGTTATGTTCATACCTACTCAAGGGCACATTTATTTTTCTGGCTGCTCCTTCAGCATCTGGGCAGGAGAGAAACAATATGTGCCGTGTTTTTGGCCGAGCCAAATGGAGCATGCTAATTAGACAACTGGTGTGGGTGATCATTGTCCTTCAAGAAACCTGCATGGCTCTTGGGTCTGGCCTTCTAAGGACAACTAACTTGAAAGCTGGGGGGAGGGGAGAGATTGTACTGCTGATTCTGCCAACAGTCAAGGCAAGACGAAAGGTGGCTGTGAGGGAGGAGCCTGTGGCAGGCAGGCAGGAAGTCTAGATGGCAACTGTGCAGCTGCCAGTCATTTCAAAGGGCTGCTTTATGCCAAGGGCCTCCCATGACTGGCAGCTTATATTGATGAGGAGCACAGTCCTTTCCCAGGCCTGCTTCCTTGGATGCTGGGAACTGAGCCTGACAAGTCAACACATGCAAGAGGCTGGGGGTTTGCTTTGCTGTGGACTGTGGGCAAGAGAAGGGCCAGGCAGATGATTTTTCACACGGGATCCTTCTTGCTTTAAGCAAGTGAGCCTGCTCTCTGTGCCAGCCACTGAGGACAAATGGCTCTTAGGAGGCTGCCCAGCTTCACACTCTTTGATCATCTGAAAAGATAGCTGTACACTAAGGTAGGGTCCTCCTCCAGTTATATATATATATTGGGTTGGTCCCACTCAGAGTAGACCCATTGAAAATAATGGGCATGACTAACTTAGGTCCATAAAGGTCAGTAAGTTTACTATAGCCCAGGATTGCTTAGTGGTATCTCTGCTTGCCTGCACTAATCTCTTTGACTGTTATAACATTTCCCCTCAGTCGCCAGAAACTGGAGTCTGCACGCAACAAATGGAGACCCACACCATCTCTTGGGACCACAAGTTCTTATGAAGAGTCCACTAAACGTGAGTATCAGGAGACAGTGCAGAATTACGGCACAAGACACAACCCATGTTTGTTTTCTAGGCATGACAGCATTGAAAACACATTTCGAGGTGCTGAAACATTAATGTCATCCTGCGAGTTGTGAAAAGGGAGCCTGAGTTGGAAGCTGGTTGTCTGAAAGGGCCCAGGGAACAGAGCTGCTCAGTTTTTACTCAGAGTAAGCTCCATTGAATACAGTGTGACTTCTTTCTGAGTAGACAGTGTAAGGCTTCATTTACAATAAAGGAATCAACATTCCAAGTGTTTCCTGCTGCCTACAGAAGCATTGCAATTAAATAATTTAAAGTGGATTGGTGACCTTTTTCTTCAAAACTAAAGGAAGAGCTTCACCATTTCCTTCATTTGGTGCAGGGATTTTATTTTCCCTATAAACAGGACTCCAATTTTGCACCTACACCCCCCCCACACTTTTAACTGTTCTCCAAGAATATAGATGGAAAATAAGATCTGGACATGCAAGAATGAATAATAAATATAATGGAACCATGGAGAGGGTAGAGAGAAGTCAAGGGATTGGAGAAATCCCACACTGTGGTATTGTATTGATGTTTATTTTATATTGTTTGTTATGAATAAAACCAATAAAAAATAAAATAATAAAAATAATTGTTCTCTGAGACATGGAGGGAAGGGAAAAGGAAAACCAGGACATTCCTGGATCAAATCAGAAACTGGGATGGCTTCTGTAATTCCAGGACTAACCCTGGGAAATTGGGACACTTGGAGGGTATGTGAGGATAGAGCCTTCTGCCTGCGTGGGGCCTCTGCCCCGCCATTAAGTCACAGCCCCGCTGTGCTTCTCCCCACACCAACTTCTCCCATTTTCTGTACCAGCTCCATTAGCAGTTCCAGCATCCTCAAGATATTCCTTACTGCTCTTTTTCCGTTTAGCTTTATATAGCTCATATGTGGGTGATTTATGGGTAATTTAGCTATATCCTTAATTCTTTACTGATAAGAAAAATAGCCATTGGTAACCAAGACTAAAAATAAGGTATTGGTTTTTTTAAAGCTGGGAGAAATAGATACTCTCCTACGCTGATGTTATGTAAGTAAACTGGAGACCGTAGGGCATATTACATTACACCCCAGGATGGATTTTCTTCAGGGGAGGGACCTTGGAAATCAAAACTGAGGAATCCGGAACTTCAGTTACATGTGATTTGATATGTGTATGGTCAAGTGGATTAAATTTAAGTGGGCTGTATATTGCAAACAGAAAGTTCAGAGGTAGTCAACAATACCCGGATTGTTAACTTGTGTACAACCTTCCTGTTTAGTTGCAAATGCTTCATGAAACTTCTTCTCTTAAACTGCCATCATCTTTTACAAGGCCTTCAAGACAAGTGGTTCTGTTTTAAAGGCCTGGTGCATTGTTATACTTCAACTGGATGCAGCCTGACTAAGAGTGTTTCCTCTATTTTCAGACATATTGGGGTTTCCTGTCCATGAGCCAGAGAACAGTTCACTTGTCAAACTCATTTCTTCTTGGAGAGACCAATCCATAGAGGTAGGAAGTGGGTGCTCTTCTGCCATTGAGAACCACTGAGGACTATTGTGTAGGCTTCCTTGAAGCAACAAAGTGCAAAGAGACCTTGGACAGGTGGTGGCAATCCATTGCAGACCGCTGGCATGGGACACAATATATGGTAGCTGAGACATTTGGTGTGACAGAGAAGCCCACAGTCTGTTATCTGTTGGTGATGCACTTGGTGCCGAAATCCAGCCAGGATCGCCTTCCTTGTCAGCATAGTGTGTCCTGCAGGGGCACCTTGGCATCTAACCAAGGTCAGCTCATGTGCGCAAGGGAATCCAGACTAAAGCAGCTTTTGCAGATCTGGGGGAATCAGGAAAGCCCCACAGCCTCCAGGTCTCTGCCTTGATTCAGAACCAGTTCACCAACACAGACACAGCCTGCTGAAACCATGAGCAGAAACTCCATGTGACATATTTGTTGCTGACCTGTCGGATTTCCAGTGATTGCCCTACACATGTGTAAGACGATTGTGTCAGGGAATAGGCTGGCCCTGAACCTTTCGCATATTGTGCTAGTTCTGCATGTATAGAAATTATCTGATATGGACGACCATGCAAACCTCTGAAATAGCGCTTTGCATATAAAAAGGTGATGCATCTAGGGGGAAGTTTTGGCCTAGCCATCCGTCTGATGTGTCAGTGTGAGGAGAGGTCTTTTTTTCTTTTCTTTTTGACTGTTCAAAGTCAAAGAATATCAGGAACTGGCTGCTGTGTATGTGACAAGTGGTTGAAAAGTTCTCAGCCTCTCCAGTCTGATGGGCGGGAGAGGTTCTGGTCACCTCCTCAACCCCACCTAGCTGTAGCACCCCCAGGCCCCTCTTCTTCACCCCCTCCTATCATGAAGCCAGTTGCCACTGATAGAGCAATGCAGCAGGGCAAAGGGTCAGCCTAGCTTTGCCTTTCCTCTGCACTGAGCATCCTTGCATAGGTGCTCAGAAGCATAGGTAAGTAAGTAGGCCTTCCCTGCTCATTGCCCCCTCCCTGAAGCAGTGTTTGGGAGAAGAGGGGTGGAGGGAAGGAGGCCTGGGCTTGGGGCAGGACAGCCTAACATCCCCCTCACTGACAGCCTGCATCTCTGACAGATGACTGAAGCCATCCAGGCTGCTCTGCTGGCTGAAGTTTGGCAGGGCCTGAGAAACCATCGGAAGACCTTGGCCAACGGTCATGGGCAAGCAAGTGCCAAAGTGGAGGAGCAAAGGACCGAGGAGCCAGAGATAATAAAGAGCCACCCCTTGCTGGGTAAGTGTCTCATCTGTTGGTGTGAGGGCAGGTTAAGGTGGATGGAGAAGCATTTAATTTCTGAGATAATACCAGGGTTCTCCATCCCAGAGTTCCTGCTGCTGCAGATCTCCCTCAGGTAGTTGCTGCTACTATTCCTGTTCATCATCTCCATATTTAAGGCGTGGAGGGGAAAGGGTGTTGCTTTGTGTAAATGTTCAAAGTGCTTCTAGTATTTCGTTCTTGTGTATATTGGAAATACGATTGCAAACAATTGATGCATGCCATTTTATAGATAACATTAGTGAACAACAAATTATATGGAAATGAGCAGATGTTTTCAGATTTATCTTTTATCAATGAGATCAGACTTATACTAAAAATGTTGCTGCTCCAATTTTATAACTTCATACTATGAAATGTGGAGTTTTTATGCTTTGGTGGTAGAATAATCCACATTGTGGAAATTAGTTTTACAGCTGCATCATTTCATTTTACAGCGGGCCTAGTTGCTGTTACTTTTAATGGTGTTCCTGTTGATGGGCAGGAAAGTCTGATTCAGAATTTATGTTATGAGATGATATCCAATTTTCTTTAGGCCATTAGCTGAGCCTTAAAATTAAGTGACCTGAAGTTTACATCCAATCCTATTAGTGAGTCTTCTCTGTCATAGCTAATTCATAATCTCGTGGTGTGCATGTGTCTGTCATGAAGATTTGTGGCTAGCACGTTTGTTCCAGGAATCTAAGAAAAGTTAAAAATTTTCAGCCATAAAGAACACGGTTTCAGTTGTGCTAATATGGACATGCATGTGGGATTATCTTTTGTTTTACAATGGGTTCCCCTCTCCTGTCCCCATTCTACACCAATATTTTGGTATTAAGATTTTTATTAAAGTCATAATACTGCAAGATATAGAAAACTAATGTACATTTTAAAAGAGACAAAAACAGCTACCAAAAAGGAAAAGAAAAAGAAAATAATATTTGTCAAGTCAGGTTCCCCCCGGTGCAGGTTACATCAGTGTGGGACCCCTGAGCATTCATGGAGTCACAGTTCACCATGCGTAACCTGCGTTTACTAGAAGGTTGTTTGGTTCGAATATTTAGGAAGTGGTGGTGCATTGTGAACTCTGGAAGGCACAATTCAGGAAGAGCGTCTTGCGTCAACCAACTTGGAAAGAAAGGCGTTGACAGCTGAATCTCAGCAAGAAGTGGGCAGTTTGTTGTTCACAAAGACAGATATATGCTAATACATTAGAAAAAAACTTGTTGAAATATATAAGCAATTTCCTTCTTTCCTGGAATCTCTTCCTTTCCCATCCTTAGCTATTTTTGTACCAAGGCTGGAGAGGGATCCATGTTGTATGTTTTTGGTCACAAGGTGATCCTTTCATCTGCCGTTTGGTCTTTGCACGAAACCCAACTGGGCCAATTGGCATGACTCTGTCTTCAGTTACCGAGTCAACACTGGTATGTTAAAAGAACCCTGTCTAGGTGCTGTAAGTTCTCATTAGCCAAGCCAATTCAAGCCAGAGCTCAAGGGGACCTTAATGAAATCCACAAGCCTCACCCATAAGTACCCTCCCATTTTAGGCAAACGGTGCCCCCTCCCCCGTGGCTAAGGTCCTAACAGAAAAGGTGACTAGGAGGGACCTGGGCCACTGTCATTCCTGCACTGAGCCATGGCCTGCCAATCTTCTTATGCGGAGGTGAATATCTGTGTTCACTCTCAGGTTCTTCCTTGGCTACAGAAAGGGGATGTGGCAGAATAGAGGCGGAGTATTCTGAGCGGCTGAGGTGTGAGATTTCTCCTGCCAGCAGAAGTGGTGAAGGCCACTTTACTTCAGTGGCTCTAAAGAAGGGATTTGGCAAATTCACAGAGAAGGAAACAGCTTGACAACGGTCCTTAGCCATGATTGTTCCATGGAAGTACTGTGCTCTTGAACTGCCTCGGTAGAGGTCCCTGCCAGCACATTTCTCCTTCTCTTCCTCCTCCTCTTGTGGAATATGCATCACTGAAAGACATTACACCCTTGTTTCATATTACAGCCCTTTCCTGTAAAGGAACACAACTCAATTTTGTATTTTATCATCCAACCTGTGGTTTAACTTGGCTACTGTATCATCTCATAGACATTCACTTAAAACTGTACCTTGATCCAATATTCTCTAATATTAGTGGTCAAGTATTGAAGGAAGCAAAATGGAAGACTCTGTAGAACTGCAGCTTATTTCATTCTTTGCTTCATATATTTTACCAGACATAACTCCTTAATGCAACAGAAATCAGATTTGTTGTGTATTTTTACACAAAATCCAATTGTGCAGGCGCCATACCAGGCTCATCCAAAACATTAGAAAGGATACGGTTCTGCTAGGATATTGTTGAAACTCCACACAGAAGCAGCAACACTTTGGATGCCAAGGCACAGGAAGTGCCATTGTAAAAGGTGGCGTCGTCCGCTCCCCATCTCTGGTGGGTGGTTTGGGGGAAAGATGAATGATCCCGATAGCTATTATTTATTTATTAAAATTATCCCACCTGATGTAACAAAACAATAAACACACAACATTCAATGAAACTTGGTAAAAACAAAACACAACTCTCTCATACAAATAACACTGTTATTGTTGTTGTTTAATCGTTTAGTCATGTCCAACTCTTCATGACCCCATGGACCAGAGCACGCCAGGCACTCCTGTCTTCCACTGCCTCCTGCAGTTTGGTCAAACTCATGCTGGTAGCTTCGAGAACACTGTCCCACCATCTCGTCCTCTGTCGTCCCCTTCTCCTTGTGATCTTTCCCAACATCAGGGTCTTTTCCAGGGTCTCTTCTCATGAGGTGGCCAAAGTATTGGAGTCTCAGCTTCAGGATCTGTCCTTCCAGTGAACACTCAGGGCTGATTTCCTTCAGAATGGATAGGTTTGATCTTCTTGCAGTCCATGGGACTCTCAAGAGTCTCCTCCAGCACCATAATTCAAAAGCATCAATTCTTTGGTGATCCCAACCACCCTTATTTTTATGCAATGCCCCCTCCAATTGCACCCAAGGCTACTACCGCCCCCCTGGATCGTTCCAGTGCCCCCCAGGGGGCAGTATCGCCCACTTTGGGAAACATGGACCTAGATAAACCTAAGTTTTTAAGAGGCATTGAAAAGTTGTTACTGTGACTGTCTCACAAACTACCCGATGGAGGGCATTCCAGAGGCTCACTTACATATCGTCAGCAAGTGGCAGTCCACCAAGGACTATCCTCTTGGGAAGATCTTAGAGACTGGCTTGGTCTGTACTAAGTATCCTGGTCCCAAATGGGGCTTTAAATGTTGAGAACTAAACCTTGAACTTGGCTCAGTAGCTGTCAGGGAACTGCCATCAGGGCTGGAGGAGAGAGCGGGCTACGGAGGGGTCCCAGAGAGCGTTCCGGGATGGGGAGAGGCAGCCCATCTTCTGGGGAAGAGAATCAGCGTAGCACCAGTGGAGAAGGGGGGGCAGATGGGGGAATCGGCGAGGCGGTCCCATGACTCCTTGCCAGGGACCAGCGGGGACAGTAAGGGTCCTCCGCTGCCTACGCCCTCCTTGTGCAGAAGGCTTCCGCGCAGGGAGAGTAGGAGGAGACTAGGCGTCAAAGAGCTTCTTTCCTGGAAGAAGTTCAAGAAACGCCCACTGACGCTGGATGCTGCCAGCGATTGAGACAGCCACAGGTGAGTGGCTGTCCGGACAGAAAAGGTTCATTCGGGCAACCCAGCCAGGTGTTGCACCAGTTTACGCACAAGCAACCCCTAGAACCATTACAGTAGCTAATAGAACTTTCAACGCTGATGGGTAAAGCTGGGTGCCCCACTCCCAGAAGCTGCTGCAATTTGCACTGGTTGTGCTTTCTGAATCAAGCACAAGGGTAGAGAAGAAATAACTAAAAGCCAGAGCTGAGGTCTTATGGGGGTATTTGGGGCCTTCCTGCTTTCCTACACTTATCTTACTATCTTCTCCCAATGGGGGCTGGGCAAGAGAAGAAGAAGCCAAGTTGCCCTGAACTTTTTATGCTTAGATTTGCTGCAGAACTTGCTGCTTCTAGTTCCTTCATCTTGCGAACATGACTAGATCTGGTGTTGCATTGTGGCATCTGAAAGCATTGCACAGATTTTGGCCCACCTGACATTTGGTGGGGTCATCAAGATTTGTGCTTCGTGCACTCCATGCAATTTTGAAAACCTCAACTAAGCATCTGCCCACGTGGGCCTGATATCTGCTGTACATAATGCACCCATCAATCCATTCCGCTAGAAACTCTAAAAATAAATTACAAACAAGCAAACAGAAACTGGAGATGGGAAGCTCCCTCTGCAGTACCTCAGCTCTGCTGCTCTCCTTCCACAGCTAACCTCTGTCTGTCTCCACTGCTGAGCCTCATCCATTTCTCTCTCCCCCTGACATTTTGCCTTTGCTAGATCACAAACTGCCTTTTTAGAATCCACCTGGAAAGGGAATGCCTTTCCTCTGTGCCACAACCAGCATGAGCTGAGCTGACGGTTTAGGATTGCCAGCTTCAGGTCCTACCTGGGGGAGCCCACTTGCCTCTCAGCCATTACTGTAAGGATGAGTCATTTGCAGGAGCATAACAGCAGCAGTTTATGGCGCCATTTCTCTTAGAAGCTCCCAGTCGTCCTCTCCTTCCCAGGTCAAACTGGGGGTCTTCTTCCTTGGGCCTGATCCAAATGGCTGTGCTCTCCAGCATATGGGTTTTAAGAATGGTTGTCTGCCAGAGGAGCTGAAGCTAGGAACAGAGCTTGAAGCAGGTGACAGCTCGGCTGCTTGGAAGGTGATTTGATGTGACCCTCGTCCACTGCACCAAGGAATGAGAAGAGGCACCAAGAGACTCACCCACATGCTGATGCACACAGTAAACTTTGCCAACAACCCACTGGAGCAGCAAGCCAGCCAGCCAGCTAAGGTGCCCTCTCTGCTGTGCCCACCTGTGTTTCCCAAAATCAAGCTGGTAGAGCCCATTAAAATTCTTGTTTGTTGAATTCTCTTAGCTAAAATTGCCAGTCATAAATTGCTGCAGTCACCAGAAAGTATCGTTTCTGATCCTTTCACTTAAACATCAACTTGGCTGTGTTAGGAACCCAACCATAAAACTGTAATTCAGTGGCTAATATTTTTAAAACCTGTGAACTGTAGAGTGGCTGCTCCCGTCATTTGAGCTGGACTGAGATGGCTCAGGTGTCAGAATGTTCAGTCTCCTCTTGCATCCATCCCTAAGTGGCTGGAGAGGCTGCTTGCTTAAGTTTGCTCTCTCATACACCAAACAGTCAGTGCAAAAGGGACAACAGTGTGTGCTAAGAGATATGCCAGTCAAGGACTTGACTTGCTCACAGAGCCATTACTCTAAAATAGGGGTCTAGACTGGAGGCCTGATGCAGCCCCCTTGACCCCCACCAAGTGGAGTGGAGTTAGCAAAAAGAGCCACACCCCCCCCCAAGAAGACATGCCCCACAACATCCAAAGTGACTTGGGAGGAGTTCCCTGAAATCAATGCCACTGGAGCTGCAGCACAGAAACCTGAGATTCAGCTCTGTCTTGGAAGATCCCTTTATGGTGTCCCTCAGGTATCACTCTCTACAGTGGTACCTCGGTTACATATGCTTCAGGTTACAGACTCTGCTAACCCAGAAATAGTGCTTCAGGTTAAGAACTTTGCTTCAGGATGAGAACAGAAATCGTGCTCCTGCGGCGCGGCAGCAGCAGGAGGCCCCATTAGCTAAAGTGGTGCTTCAGGTTAAGAACAGTTTCAGGTTAAGTACAGACCTCCAGAACGAATTAAGTACTTAACCTGAGGTACCACTGTATTGTAAAATGGCTTAAAGACAAATAAAAACCCTGCTTTCATAGAGGCTGACAAGGTCAGGGTTTCAGAAGGTGTAAGCACAGCTCCCCGATATTCTTGCCTGGTCCCAGAACAGCATAGTACGGATTGACTATATTATTTCCAGTTACCGGTACTTTCGTTGCATGGAGGGTGGGGACAATCCCACCTTTGAACTAACACAATCTGCTGTCCCTTTAAATCCTACGAAGTCTGCAGACCCCTTAAATGCACAGGGGGTTGTTGGCGAAGTTAACTGTGTGCATCGGCGGGTGGGTGAGTCTGGAGCAAGGTGCAACCTTTCCCTGCACTGTAATAAAGTAGCTGTTCATCTGTGGTCAGGGATTGTCAAGAAAGACCTTGAGTTCCTCTGCGTTATTTCACAGAGAGGCCATCAGACAGCTTTGCATCATCTCACTCTATCAATCAAGGGCCTCAGCCACTGCCTTCTGCGAGAACTCTTCCTGTTTTTCACAGACAGCTCAATAACTTGTCTAGGGGTTGTGATAAATGCCCTACATGCCTCACAAACTGTCTCCTCCATCGCCACCTGCAGCTCGGCTTTGCAGAGCTGGTGCTTCCTTTCCCCCCATCCAGTCTATTTCATTTCTTTGCACTTTTGAATGAAAGAGCCGCCGCATTTATATATCTGGCCCAGCGGAAAAGCTGCACTGCAGATTCCCCATTTGTCCCCAACAGAGAAGATTAGATTTCCGCTTAGGAACAGTAAGTGGAGAATAGACGCAGGCAAAATGATAGGAACTGTTGTTTTTAATCCCTCCTCCCGCCCTGCTTGCACTGAAACACACACTCTTTTCCTTTAATTTCACACACCAGTCATATTTTTAAAGATCAACTTTTGCAGCCCCAGCTGATCCAACTGCAGCCTCCTGCTGGTTCCGGAGCTGGAAGCCCCACAGAATCCCATCTGGGCACAATTGCCAGCAGTTGCTCAGGAGGCTATTACAGTAAATGAATAACTTCTCTCTCAGAGAGAAGGTGGCTCTTTCAGATCAGGTTGAAGGTCAATGGCAGGGGAGGACGAGGAGGCTCTCGTGTTGCAGCTGTCTGCAAATGCGCTTGGCTTCAGATTCAAGAAGGTCAGAAATCTGGAAAAGAACCAGAACTCTTGCGAGGTGGGGGTGCGCACAAATGACCTAAACCATGAGGGGAAAGCAAACTGCTACAAATGAGGCTTTAATGAGGCTTAGGGGTTCCATAGTAAGGAGACAGGGAACTTTTAAAATATAGTGGTTGTTCTAGTTTGAAAATCTGCATTTAGAAAATCCTCTCCTCTATGGGAAGCTGGAGCATCTGCTGTAGCAGGGAAGGCCAAAGCGTTTGGGGATTTTTGGGTTTAGAAAACAGAGCAACTAAGAGAGGACATGGTAGGAGGCTGTAAAATCAGGCATGGTGCATAAACAGTGGGCAGAGAGGAGTGTCTTCACACTCATTCATGCACTGCCACATGGTGCATCTACGGCCACAAGGTCAGGTGGCTTTGAAGAGGGAATTAGACAAGTTCATACAAGAGGTCCATTATGACTACATGGATGGGACATCCTGGTTCATGAGATGTGTGTGCCACTGAATGACATTTTCTGAAGGGGAAACAATAGGAGGGGGCCTGTTGCCCTCATATCTTTGTGGGGCTCCCATTGGGGCCTCTGGCTGCTATAGGAAGAAGCAGGGTGCTGAACTAGATGGACAACTTTGGGCTATTAATCACAGTGATTATACAGATAGAAATTACAGGTGCTGAGGCAATTCAATGCTTAATATTTGGCTGGAGACTAATATGGTATGTGTGGTTGTGGATGAAGCTATTTCCATTCTGCTGCAGTGCTGGGCTTCCCTGAGGTTTCTAGCTGATCCCTGGGTCTGACCCAACACAAGCAGATCAGAAACAGCCTGTTGGTCTCTTCCTGACACATGTGGGATGATGAGGCTGAGTATCAACCAGCAAAAATCACACTGAGTAAGTGAAGTTAATTCTATTAGAAGAAACAAAGCCTGCTCATGAATTAATTGCTGAGCAGGCTTAATGAGCTCAGCAACTCTTCTTGGTAGGTCTTGCACCTACAAGGCAGTTGTAGAGACCAATGTTCCTCACATTCCCACAGCTGACTAAATCTTCCCAAGCATTCTGAGACTACACAGGTCCCTTTTTTTTCTCTTTCCACTTCACACCTCTCCTGGTCCTGGGAGACCAGGGGGAAGAGGAGCTTGTTGTAGCAGGAGAGGGAGACACCCTGTCATCTTCACCAGCCTGACTCATCTCTGCCTCTTGGCCTCTCTCCTCTTCTGCTTCCACTTCTGCTTCTTCACTTCTTTCTGCCACAGCCTCTCCCTGCTCACTAAACCCTGTTACCTCTTCCAACACCTCCCAGTCTTCTGGCTCTGACCACTAATCATCATCCAATTACCAGTCCCCAGGCTCTGAGCCTTCTTCTCTCTGGATTCCCCCACTGGTGCCTTCCACCATTCCTCTGCATCTGGCCAGTCCATTACACTGAGTGGGAGCTAAGGCAGCATTGCAGATTTGTGCTGGTGGTCTTTCTCCAGTGGACCTGGTGATGTGCTACCTCCTCATGAGATCATGCCCACACTGGGATTGGCCTTAGGAGGAACAACTCCATTCTGGGTTTCCTTGACCCCCTTGGCTTCCACTTTCAGGCAAATAGAGCAACACTTTCCCCTTCCTGTGAAGCAGCAGGCCAGTGACCTCCAGATTGGCAATTGCTCTATCCAGGAGCTCATTAGTGGAGCTGTCTGTGTCTTTGCCATCAGCATTTGGTGAAAAGGGCTGCCACTGACCCTGCCAGACTTGGGTCAGGAGGTCAGGAGGTCTCGTTTATTATTCAAAATTGCTTTCTGACCTTTTCTCCACTAGGCCAAATGAGGTGGGGTGTCTTCTGGTTGGTTGGAGGAACTGTAACCAAATGCTGGTTTCTTGTGCGATTGATTCTTTTATCAGTGCTCTAAATTTGTGTCTACTTGTATGTACCTACTCATAGGCACAGTAACCTGAAGATTCTTGCACAATGATTTATACATCTTGCCAAATATGTACAGCATTTTGAAAATAATTGCAGCGCCATGGAGTCTTTGTATTGCTTCACCTGCAAATCTACTGAGTGATTCAGTAGATTGATAGATATGATAGATAGTTTGTAGTTATAGATCAAGTCCGAGTCTTTGCAGAGCTCCATGGTCTGAAGTTTTACTGTTTGACACTGATGGTTGTGGCAGTTGACCACCACAGTGTCCCTATGATGATGCACTATGATGACATTTTGCAGATGACAGCTGCTTAAGCCTCCTCTGGCTTTTGACAAAACTCAAAGAGAGCTCTCAGTTTGAATCAGATGGAAGTCTCATGCTGATTGCTCTGATCCTCAACATAGATCCCTGCTCTGTCTGCTTGTGAGGCTAATCTTATTGCATACAGCTCATAGGTCTGATGAACAACCAAGAGTCTTGCGGCACCTTAAAGACTAACCCATTGATTATGGTGTAAGCTTTTTGGACTACAGCTCGCTTCATGAGATACGTACGTTTGCATGTTTATATGGCTCTTCTTATGAACCACTTGCAGTTTGAACAGAGACAGCTGTACTATTAGGCAGAATAAGGTGACTGCCTCAGGCAGCTGATTTGGCATATTATGAAAAGACAGCAAATTATTGATTATTCCATTTATTATTGTAATTTTATTGTCAGGGAAAAAGAGAAGAGCCTGTTGGGTTTTCTGCATCAGGTTCCAAAATAAGTTGAGTCGTGTTCAGCATATTCACCTTGACTTGAGGTGGAGGCCCCATTTGCTAGAGGAAGCTGCTCCCAAATGCCCTGATTTTGTCTCCATTCATCCACCGTGTTGCAAAGGGATTTGATCCAATTCATTTGGCTGTTAATGCAGCTGACTTGACAACTAGCCTCCTGTTAATTCTGGTGAAGAGGCAGATGTGTTGAGACCAGGCAGCGATCTCTCCCAAATCAGCACGAGACAGCAAAATATCTTGGGCTGGCCTCAAGTTTGACATTAATTTAAAGGCTGTGTTGGGGCACCTGTTGTTGAACTACACCTCCCATCCTCCTCCCTGACCATGGCCCTTGCTGACTGCTGGGGGTGATGGAGGTCCAACAACATCTAGAAGACCACTAGCTCCCCACCCTAGTTTTTGGAACATATGTCCCATTCCCCATCTCCGTAGGCCTTTCTTGGGTTCTGGCAATTACAATAAAATCAATTCCTGATGTCACAGCCTGCTGTCTCGTGCTGATTTGGGAGAGATCGCTGCCTGGTCTCAACACATCTGCCTCTTCACCAGAATTAACAGGAGGCTAGTTGTCAAGTCAGCTGCATTAACAGCCAAATGAATTGGATCAAATCCCTTTGCAACACGGTGGATGAATGGAGACAAAATCAGGGCATTTGGGAGCAGCTTAAGTTGCCCAAGCTGGGGGCGGGGGCAATGATCTTCATCTATAAGGCAGTCTCGCAAGTGCTGTCTTGCTCTCTCCCTCCTTCCCTCCCTCCAGATCCATCCCAGCTCTCTGTGGTTCAGTTCCTCATCAGTCCTGGAAAATACTGGTCCTGGCCTGCCTCCCTGGGTCCTTGGGAGGGCAAACAATAACTAAATGGGTTTGCCCTGAAACTGGTGTCAAAATTCAGAGAGGAATCAAATGATTTTGAGACACTTAAAAGAAACATGGTTTAACAGAAAGTAGAGACGGTAGATGTTATCATGGACTGAATGTCTTAAATATTTTGTTCTTTTTTTTAAGTAACTGGCAGATGGAAAAAGTCCTTTTTATCTTTCTTTATTGTTTCTTTCCCTTTTCTCTTTTTCCCCTTCTTTTTTCCTCTCTCGCTTTCCTTTCTACTTCCTGTTTCTTTTCTTTTTATCTCTTCTTTCTTTCTTTCTGGTTGTCACCTCTCTTCTTTGTTTTCTTCTCTTGCTTCTTCGGCGTACTCTGCTTGGGGCCTATATTAAGGGCCAGAAAATGTGTGCTCGTGGGGGTGGTAGATGGTTGGTGGAGGGCCCTGGCTGGGAAGGCAGGGAAATGTTGGTCTCTGCTTCCAGCACATGGACATGCCCCACCTAAACCAAGTAAATAAATAAAATACTTAACTAACTGACCAAATGCATCACAGATAATTCAGTTCTGCCTCCCCAAAACACATAAAGCCTGCCCCCCCTCCAAAATAAATCCAGCAGCATCAGCTCCTGCTTGTGGAAACAGTATTGAAAGCTTTGTTTTGGGTGGGAAAAAGGGAAAGAAGTTTCCAGTCCTGTAATTCTGCTTGCTGTTGATATCCTTTGAATACACCCCCAGGCTGTTTTGGTGTGTTTATATATATATTCCCCACCCCACCCTGCCAGCACAGATGACAGTAGAATTAAAGATCACATTGCCATTTACATAAAGTAGGGACTTCTTTTAAAAGAGCACTGAAACCAAATAAGTATTCTATTCCCTAAATGCCACCAATTCATTATGAGACTTAGTATGTGAAATGAAATGATTTTAGTCTGCAGTCAAGGGCTGTGCATAATATAACACTCCTGCTGTTAAACAAGTCACTCCAGACCATTTAAATGCCTTGTTCATTTTGAGGCATACCTGGCATTTGAAAGAGTCCCTCCTCCATAATGGGTTTCTCCAAAGCTGGAAGGAGGTTTGGTGAAAATTATTTTAAAAGGGTAAAGGGACCCCTGACCACTAGGTCCAGTCGTGGACGACTCTGGGGTTGCGGCGCTCATCTCGCTTTATTGGCCGAGGGAGCCAGCGTACAGCTTCTGGGTCATGTGGCCAGCAGGGCTAAGCAGCTTCTGACGAACCAGAGCAGTGCACGGAAACGCCGTTTACCTTCCCGCCAGAGTGGTACCTATTTATCTACTTGCACTTTGACATGCTTTCAAACTGCTACGTTGGCAGTTAAACCCAGTCATATTCTGACACACACATCCCTCCCATGTCATGTGATGGTCAAATAGGATCTCATAAGGTGGGGCCCCTTAGCTGGCAGGGCTGGCTGATCAAACTCTGCTCTGTGGCTCACTCAGAAACTTCAGACTTGCCATAGAGGTCTGTTCAATCAGCCCATCCTCTGAGAAGGGAAATCCCTGGATCTTTGCCAAAAATCTAGACCCAGTCACAGGCTTTTAGGATTACAAGTAACTTAATAAAGGATAATGACGACCCCCAAACTGAGCACACCAGTATCACAAGCCAGCTTAACCAAGTGCACTTATAAAGCAGCAGGTTGATATTAGGTTTTAAGTCAGATTAAGTTCTTGTATAACCTACAATTACATGGTTTTTCAGTTTTAAAAAAAATGGAGATGATTGGGCTCAATAGACCCTTCTGTATATTTAACTTCTGTTTAATTGGATTGGGAGCTGCTAAAACATCTTGGAGCTAGAGCCTCTAATCTGAGGAAATGATCCCAACAGTTTTGCAGAGCTTAGGGCAGCAGACAGATAACATAAGCATGCGAAGAAGGCTCACACCGAGGCCCCTTCATCACCCCAGTTTTTCAGCAGCTTGTGCTGCCACTGTTGTTGTTTTTTAAACTGCAAACGTATCTATTAATTGTGCTCCACTTTGCCCACATTTGCAGGCCAAAAAAGTGAGTTTGGCCTTAGTTGCTCTGTTTATTTATTTTCATGCATGAATCACTTCCTGTACAACACCTCCAAGTTACATATGCAGTAGGTAACATATATTTAAAACAAAACAATTCCAGTTTCCAATTCATTACAAAGCCTTAATTAGGAGAGCTGTTTCTTGTCCCCTTTGCATTTTGTAGGTGCCAGAGTCCAAGTAACCACCCTTAATGAGAGGAGCAGCTGCTTCCTCTTCGGAGTACAATGGCTGTCAGAAAATCTGTACTTCCCTAATGAACAAGTCGTCTTCTCTTGAAATCTAGGAGGAAACTGCCACCCGATCCACAGTAGGGTCATCAGTTGCAACTGGATCAGCTGTGTGGTGTTGTGGCTGGAGGATCATAATTGAACTGGGGAGAGCTGGGTTCAAATCCCCACTTGTGAAGCTCCCAGTGTGGTTTTGGGTTGGTTGGCCAGTCATCTTATCTTACCTACAGGGTTGCTCTGGGAAGAGGGATCACTGGACGGTATGCCTGAGCACGTTGAAGGGGTAAATATATAAGACCCCTCCTTAAGAATTGAATAAGACCTAAGGGGTCCCTCAGCCTCTCCCAATCAAATGGGCTCAAAATTTAATGTGTTACATAGATCTGGATTGTGCTTCAGGCATAATTGGCATGGATCTCCCTTCATTTTGCAGTCTCCATTGCCCAGGCAATGCCATTGATCTGGGATGATACGGTGCCAGCAAAGCCTCAACTGGAACTTCCTTTGCTTATTGCCTTCGGGATCCTGTGAATCATTCCTTTAGCCATTTACTGCTATCATTTAAATTTCATTTACAGATTACACTTGCACTCCAGTGTCCTGTTTCAGGCAGAAGACCCTGCTGGGGGGGGGGGGTTGGTTGGGGGGCACAGCTGGTTCCAGAGAAGCCAAATCCATCCAGGGTCTAATGAGCAGAGCCAGAATCAAAAGTCCAGAAAAGCAAGTCTTGTACTCCAAAATGTGTAGTCAGATCATAGTGGAATGCCAGGTCTCAAACACACAGAGCAGAGAAGTACTTATCAGCACCATGGAGAGCTCTAGCTAAACTGAGCCCAAAGGAGGGTTTGGGCTTATGGCCCCAGTATGGTCTCTATTAACCTTAAAAGGGACTTGATTGCTTTAGGGCAGCGGTTCTCAACCTGTGGGTTCCCAGGTGTTGTTGGACTACAACTCCCATCATCCCTGAGCTCTGGCCTTGCTAGCTTGGGGTGATGGGAGTTGTAGTTCAACAACATCTGGGGACCCACAGGTTGAGAAAGGCTGCTTTGGGGGCTTTTGACTGCACCAACATGAGTGGGGATGTGGCATTATATGGCTTTGGAGCTTGCGCCCCTGGCATCTGTGGATGGCAGTGGTGAAGGGCAGTCGGGGGTCTGGCTTCATGGAACTACCTCCTGGTGACATGCGTTCTCAGGAGGTAGGGGTGCTGGTGACTTTGTCATACTTGCTTTATATAGAACATACATGAGGTGTTTTGGTGTCACATTAATCCCATGTTATAGACATAGGTAACCAAGGGTCGAATTCAGCCTTCTCGTGATCATGTGTCACTTCCTAACAGCAGTGGGTGTCTAATAAGGGGTTAACATGCTCCCCTTCTCTTCTATCTCTCTGACTTCATTCAGGCCATGTGCAGCTGTCAGATATGGTCTTTGTATCCATAAGGAGGAAGAAAGGTCATCTTGCTCTCTGGAAATTACACAGAGTGCCTATTGGTGTATGATGCTCTGCCCTTGCTAACTGTTGACACTAGTCTCCTGGCTGACCCCATCTATGTCGGTGTCTCTAAGAGATATTCCCCTCTGCCATATGGTGCTCTACTCACTCCAGAGTCCTAATTTCAGGGCCTCTGGAATTAATTCTTTAATCTGCTCTCCAAAAATTGTAATGAAGACGCTGACATTTAATCAGTATAACAGCAAGAGCTTACTACACATCAGACCCCAACTCTACATTTCAGTAACCTCCCTACCTTTTAAAAACTACACCACCAGATTACCAAGTGCCCCAGTACCAGGACTGAGCCACGGACCAAAAGAGCCTTACAGGTCACTTCCAGCTGTGATTTCCCATCCCTTCTTTGAGCTGTGCCACTGCATGAGGCTTTCAGCATCTCTCAAATGACACAGTGCAGCTATTGAGTTCCTCTGGAGATGTGGAGCAACCTTGAGAATGTTTCACCTGGGAATATTTGCATTCTGCTCCCTCACAGAGAAGTCAAAATGAACACAATCACTCTAGACTTCATTAATGGTTTTCTTGCAAGCTTTGGTGGGAAAATGGTTTTGACGAATTAGATTTGAAGCTGCTCAGAAGTCTTGCTGAGCTTGTAACACAACTTAAATTAAGTTATAGCTACAAGTGATAAGCCGTGCTTGCTAATTTACAATTATATTTATTCACTTTGTTCCCAGAAGCTTCTGAATGCTTTCCCTAGTCTAAGATAGATTTGCCTGTTTACCAAATGCTCCTGACTTTCAAAAGGTGTGCTTAGCTGTGTTGCAGCCTGAATAGAATTATGATCTGCTAAGAGCAGCAAAACAATCAGATTTACCCTCCCCCTCCTCTCCTCCTTCTCCTGAGGTGACCCATTCAGGCTCTGAGGTGGATTCCTGGAAGGACAGTCTTCCGAACCTCAGCTTAGTCCATGTGCCTCTTGCTTCCCTTGCCAGCTCAGACTATTATCACAGTGTGACAGCAGGCCAGCAAAAAGTTTATACAGTGGTACCTTGGTTCTCAAACGCCTTGGTTCTCGGACAACTTGGAACTCAAATACTGCAAACCTGGAAGTAAGTGTTCCAGTTTGTGAACTTTTTTCAGAAGTCAAACATGCTCCATTTTGAATGTTATGCTAAGGTCTGTCTGTTTTTGCTATTTATTTTGCATTTCTGTGGCTCTTTGTGTGTGTGTGTGTGTGTGTGTGTGTGACTGTGTGGAACCCAGTTCACCTATTGATTGATTGTGTGACTGCAGTATATTGTTTATTGCTTTCATTTTAGATCTTGTTAGATAGTAAAATTCATGTTAAATTGCTGTTTTTGGGGTTGTTTTTAAAAGTCTGGAATAGATTCATCAATTTTGCATTACTTTCTATGGGAAAGCGTGCCTTGGTTTTGGAACGCTTTGGTTTTGGAACGGACTTCTGGAATGGATTAAGTTTTAGAATCAAGGTACCACGGTATAGAGATGTAGATGTTAGGATTTCTTTCTCATCTTGTTTGTTTCCCGTACAATATATGTTGGTATATATGCACTAGAGGCTATGAATGTTGCCTTCTCCCAGGTTCCCCCATGAATTTCCCTGCAAATTGTTGGCCACCTCCTCCACTGTGGTGCTTCTTTCTCCATTGCCCCAGAAGTTCTTATTCCTAAAAGCTGGCTCAGTTCTTAGAGCGTATCAGTGACTGGGGAAAACAGTTGTGCTGGGTGCAGATACTGGGAAAGAGAAGGAAGAGGAAGGGTTTCATGTTTGTTTCATTTCTGGTTTGACATATATTCACATTTATTTTGTTAAATCTTAAGACATTTGGAATTGGGAGGTCTTAGTATCCAAACTAAGAAAATGTGACCTCAGCATAGACAGAGCAGCTGAAAGAAAGTTAGCTATTTGCTAGAGTGTTACTGTTCTTCTCTTTTTTCTTTTAGCTGCCACCAGTTGTGACAACTGCACAACACCTGCAGACCTCCAAGAAGGAAAAGACACGGCTGAGAGGCAGGTCTTGGAAGAGTCGGAAAATCCAGGTGAGAGAATCCCAGGTTCTTGCCTGGTGCAGCCGTGTGAGAAAGCAGGCAAAGCAGAGGGGTCAAGGCAATGTGCTTTCCTTTGGGGCAGTCTGGCCAGTTGTCTCTGGAGAATCCCTTTCATCCAGGTCCAGGCAGGGCAAAGCTGATAGAAGAAGTTTCCCATAAGAATTTGTGATAGACTCAAGATGAGAAGCTGGATGGACCAGATAGTGATCTCTTCTTTCCCAGAAAAAAAGGACCAGGGTGCTGTTCAACTATCAATCATGCTGCTCTTGAGAAAATTTAATGGGAAACAGTATTGTTGCATTTCCTTTTTTCTCCAGATCAGCAACTACTGTATTTCTCCTTCTACCTCTTCTCACATCCATCTTTGGATAGATGCCAAGTTCTCCCCATTGTTTAATCTCTTGTCACATGTCCTGCATATGTCCATTTTAACTTCCCACTACATCTGCAACTTTTGATCTTTGTCATATCCATTTATTATCTTTTCTATCTTTTAATGATCTTTCTTAGCTTGCCTGTTCTATGGGATGCTGTGCCGTTCTTAAGCTGTTCACGTTTCTCTGTGTCATGGTCCGGTTCTCTGCTCCATCACAGATAAAATGCACATATCAAACACTTTAGCTTTCAAATCTAAGGTTATATTTTTATTTTTTTGATATAAAGCTAAATTTTCCAACAGCTGCTCATGATTATTTTAGCCTCCTATTTATTTCTGCTGTTTGCGCTTCTCTTCCCAATGCGATCTTTTTCCTAATAGTATTATCCTAATATTTTAATAAAGGGAGAGGGGAAAATCTCCTGGAGCATCCTGTGGACCGATATATATTTGTGCACAAAGTACTGAAGTTATGACATGTCCCTCCTTCGACCCAGTCGGCCAGGGCTGTATTCAGGAGAATTTGCAGAGTGCTGTCTCTCACTCACAAAAGGGCTAAGCAGCCTTGTCCATCCATTCCCTCCCCCCTGCCCTCCTGCCACCAATATATTTTCTTCTCCTACATCTTTGTGTGCCAATCTGTGAACCATAAGCTGAGTTCTGTCAGCTTAGTTAAAAGCTCCCCAAATCTAGCCACGCATGTGTGCTGCTGAGAGGGCAGCTGCTGAGCGGCCTGATCCTTCCCCAAGGAGCACTGCTGAGATTTAATTTTCAGTGAAAGGGTGCAGCAGCCTGAAATCCATGTCAGGTCCCTGAAGTCATCTCAGACCCCACCTCAGGCTGTGGGCTACACGATTGGATTTCAGAGCACAGGATTCTCCAGGAGGGAGGTGAAAAGGAGCCGGCCACCATTTACCTGCTCTGAGCTGGGCTTGGTTTCTAGCACTGCTCAGGAATGCAGGAGGAACAACTCTTCTTGTGCCATAATAATAATAATAATAATAATAATAATAATAATAATAATTTATTTATACCCCGCCCATCCGGCTGGGTTTCCCCAGCCACTCTGGGTGGCTTCCAACCAAATATTAAAAACAATACAGTGTACCTCGGGTTAAGAACTTAATTCATTCTGGAGGTCTGTCCTTAACCTGAAACTGTTCTTAACCTGAAGCACCACTTTAGCTAGGGGGTCTCCCGCTGCCACTGCACGATTTCTGTTCTCATCCTGAAGCAAAGTTCTTAACCATTGGTAATATTTCTGGGTTAGCGGAGTCTGTAACCTGAAACATATGTAACCTGAAGCATATGTACCACTGTACAGTGTCAGACATTAAAAACATCCCTAAACAGTTGTCTTTTAAAAGTAAAATAGTTGTTTATTGCCTTGACATCTGCTGGGAGGGTGTTCCGCAGGGCGGGCGCCACTACCGAGAAGGCCCTCTGCCTGGTTTCCTGTAACCTCACTTCTTGCAATGAGGGAACCGCCAGAAGGCCCTCGGCGCTGGACCTCAGTGTCCAGACTGGATGATGGGAGTGGAGACGCTCCTTCAGGTATACTGGACCGAGGCTGTTTAGGGCTTTAAAGGTCAGCACCAACACTAAGTTAAAGAAGGGCAGGAGCTTCTTCTGAGACTGGCTCAAAAACAATAAAAGTCAGCAATTTCAGTAACAAAAAGAGCATATCCCGTGGCCTCGTTTGGTTGTAACAATGAACAGCCTGCAGTTGCAAATACTCTCCATGATCTGTTTCCCTTTGAAGGAAATGTATATTCTGGCTTTTGATTGTTTCTGCCATTAGCTCCCTTGAAATAGAGCCCATTCCCCCCTCTCTCAGAGATGTGCAGCTTGAAATCCAAGAGGTGTCAGGCCAGCAGCAGAGGAGTTAAGGGAGATTTCGCCCACAGGCAGAGGTGCGCCAGAGAATATGTTTACTGCTACAGCCTCTCCGCTGCATCTGAGAGCTCTGCCTGGCTTGCTCTCTTTGCAATCATGAATTTCCCCAGCCTTGGCCTCTGTCCATTCCTGCATTTTAAAGAACTTTCCTCCTCCTCCTCGGTCGGGAAACCTCCAGAGAGTTTTCTACGGGGCTCGTTGCTTCCCACTGAGAATTTGTAGCTTGGTTGTCATGGCGACGTCGTATTTCTCCAAGAATTGCTCATATTGATCCGTGGACAGGCGTAAATGGACAGGCGAGAGTGAAGAATAGAGAGGGCGGCTGGGAGTCCTCTAATGTGGCCAGAGGTTATGGGGCTGGAAATCAGCTCATAGCCAGCATCTAGAGAGAGAGAGAGAAAGGGACAGCTTCATTTCATTTCAGGGTTTTGTTTTCACACTTTGTGCGATTGTCGACTTTCCCCGTTGACTGGCGGGGGGGGGGGGGGAGGGATGATGACTTGTTAGTCGCCTTGTCACGCCAGATCTTCAGCGCTTGCTCTGACACAGCTGTCAGCCTCCCCTTGCCGGGCAGTTTGGGGACCCGCAACAAAGACCCGGGGACATGAATTATTTATTGCCGCTTGTAGGGATGGAATTATGTGATAAGAAATCGAGACACTTCTGACAGAAGCCCTTGTTTGAAAAGAGAGGTCTGGAGAGAGGAGCCCAGGTCCTTCTTGATGCCTGCCTCTTAATCTTTGGGCAAGCAAAGTGCCGGGAAGATGGGAAGGGTGCCCAACAAGGGCTGCCCATCCTGCTTCACTGCCAGAGGTGAAACGGGAACTTACCAACCCCCCTCTGACCCCTGTGCCAAAGCTGTGCTTTCCAGGGTGGCGTAGTGCGACTCATGCCACACATTGGCGATTAATATACACAGAACAATAATTATACATACCTTATCAACCTTCTGAGAAAAATTCAAAACATTAAACAAAGCCACAAAGACTTGCGAACTACCCGGTCTAAAATGATGTCTGGTTTCAATAGATTTTTCAAATGCTTCACTCAGTCTTTTAGATCGGTTCATGAAGATACAAACGAAAGGTAAGTTCAGTGATATTCACAATACTGAGAGATGCTAGTAGAATTGTAGATAGATGTTGATAAAGTTGTAGACAATGAAGTTGTAGATGACAGGGTGCCGGCATTTTGCACCTGTTTCGCCCTGGCAGTCCAAGTAATCAAAAGGCCACTGTTCGCCCCCCATGGGGCCCTTTAACTGGGGCTTGCAGGTAGCACACTCCCAAGATAGCTTCCCAGGCTTCTTCAGTGGTCTAATCTCAAAGTCTTGAAACGTATATTTATATTCAATCTTATAGAGAATACTCTTTCTTAGCTTAAGCTTAAGAGACTGATTTGCTTCCAGGGTGGCGTGGCTGCAGCTTCTGGGTGCCCTGCTGTGCCATGGGAGAAGTGAGGAGAAGGGGCAGCCAGGATTAGATCTCTGCTGAACCCACCACCGCCATTTATCTTTGCTTCTCTGGCTGTGGCAGGGCAGTGTCCCCGCAGGATTCCACCACTGGAGGTGGCTGCTTCAGTCCATATAAGGCCAGCTCTGATGCCGAAATCTCTTTGCCCTCAATAGCAAAGCTTGGCTAAATGAGAAGTTACCTTAACCAACCAACAGTACCTGGTTGGCCACTGGGTGCTGACTAGCAAGCTGTGTGTTTTACTGCCCCATGGCTGAGCTGATCCTCATTGCAGGGTCACCTGAGCCTCACATGCCTCCTCCTCCTCCACAAGGGCCTCATCCAGATCATCATCCCAGAGGTGGAGGTGCCTCAGGGGCCACCCCAAGGCAGCCACTCCTTCCCCAAGCATCCTTTCAGGCTGAGCACCTAAACAGCTGGCGCCTTCACCTGACAGGGCAATGACAGGAAGGGGTGCCATAAACTGGGCCACCTCATTTGCTGTGAGTTGCTGTCCCCTGAGTTGCTGCCAGTAGAGTAAGCATCAAGGTGGCATGTTGCTGGGGCTGCCAGGGCCCCGACTCACACTCCACTAGGCAGTGCCTGAAGGTGTTGCCACCCAGGGGCATTTGAGATCCTGCCCACCTGTTTGCATTTGGCAGGAAAGGGCATGTCCACCATTAGCATCCAACGGGTGGCTGTGATGTCAGTGTCTTCCCTCCACTGCCAATAATAATACAGTGAAACCTCGGGTTAAGAACTTAATTTGTTCCGGAGGTCCATTCTTAACCTGAAACTGTTCTTAACCTGAAGCACCACTTTAGCTAATGGGGCCTCCCGCTGCTGCCCGATTTCTGTTCTCATCCTGAAGCAAAGTTCTGAACCTGGGGTAAAATTTCTGGGTTAGCGGAGTCTGTAACCTGAAGCGTATGTAACCCGAGGTACCACTGTAACAACAACAACAACAACAACAATTTATTTCTACCTCACCCATCTGGCTGGGTTTCCCCAGCTACTCTGGGCAGCTTTCAACAGAACATTAAAAAACAGAATAAAACTTCAAACATTAAAAACTTCCCTAAACAGAGCTGACTTCAGATGTCTTCTAAAAGTCGGATAGTTGTTTATTTCCTTGACATCTGATGGGAGGGTGTTCCACAGGGTAGGCACCACTACCAAGAAAGCCCTCTGCCTGGTTCCCTGTAACCTCACTTCTCACAGTGAGGGAACCACCAGAAGGCCCTTGGAGCTGGACCTCAGTGTCTGGGCTGAACGATGGGTTCCAATGGCAAGGAATTGCAAGTGAGGAGCAGGCTGAGTTCCATTCAGGCCCTGCTTGTGGGCTTCATCCCTTAGGGGCATCTGGTTGGGGCAGACTGAAGTAGCCATCTTGGGTGGTGGAATCCCATGGGGTGGCGCCCATCCCTTCCCAGCTGCAGCGGCCAGAATTGCAAGGCATCAACAGCTTCCACCAAAATCTTGTGGAGCTATCTCAAGTCTTCCACAAGATCTCACAAGAGTTCCATGAGATCTCATTGGAAGCCTTCTCCGCCACCGTGTGATGCTGGTGAGGTTTTGGTGGTGCACGTGGCACCTTCTCATTTCACCTCAGGTGGTGGAACGGGGTGGTCCACCTCTAGAACTGGGTGTGACGCTCAGATCAGCTGCTTGCAAAGCTGAACAACACCCAACCCCAAAGAATAGGTCCTATGCAGGCAGCAGCAAGGCCCCAAGGACTGGTTAGCCTTCTGGGCTGATGCTGTTTGGTCCTTATGCAAAACTGGAAGAAAACATGCCTCATTTATTTATATAATGCTTTATATCCCATTTATATAATGCATGATTTGTGACGGCTCGCAATAATTGAAATCAAAATATCAAAGGCAAGACAGCAGTATCAGCAAAACACAGCAAAGGCAGATAAGAACATGATCTTCAGATAAAGCATTATCTGCCTAGGATCCAGCCTGCTGGAACAAAAAGGTCTCCACTAGCCAGTGGAAGAGAACCGTGGTCCAAGGTGTCCAGAACTCCACTGTGGGACACAGAGGAGACCCCCTCCATGTTATCTTTAATGAGTTGGCAGGCTGGTCAGGGGAGAGGGAGACCCTCAAAGGACCTTGCTTTGGAAATGTTGGTCAACAAGCAAGAAGGCATTAATGGGCTGAAAGGGGCATGTCTTGCAAACAAAAAGCAGGCATGACACATTTTAGGAATGGCAGGAGAAGGAGTTCCTTCCAAGGAGAATTGGCATGACAGCTGGGACCTTGCAAGGCCAGCTGAAGCCTTTGAACCAAATGAACTGGCGCAAGAGCAGAGATGGAGGGGGTATTCAGTATAAACTCATGGAAGTTAATTCCATGCAAATAGAATTTCCATGGTCAGAGGCAGTATAAACCCAAGTGCCAGGGGCAGGGTGAAAATCAGGGGTTGGTCATCATCACCTTCAGACCTTGCATGTAAGCTTCAGTGGGAAGCATCTGAGTGGCCACTGTGAACAACAGAATTCTGGGCTAGGCTGACCATTCATCTTATGGCTGTTAGCCACAGTGGGTATGGGTCACCTGCATTTGAAGGAGACGCTGTGAACAGGCAGTGGAAAAGAGAGCTCTTGCCTTCTTCATCTGCTGCTTAGAATCCTAAAATTGTAGCATTGGAAGGGACCATGAGGATCATCTAGTCCAGCTCCCTGAAATGTAGGAATCTTTTTCCCAATGTGGGGCTTGAACCCACAGCCATGAGATTAAGAGTCTCTTGCTCCACCAGTTGAGCTATCCAAGGTCCCCCTAGTGGCATCTGACTAGTCTCTGGGCGATGATGGACCTTTGGTCTGTTTCAACAGGGGGTACTTCTCTGTTATTATATATCAATGCTCTTTTATGTTTTCATTTTCCTGTGTGTTAAGCTCTTCAGAAATGGCCAGCCTTACCCATGGCTTTTAAAAATAATAATAATGAAAACATCATCACTACCTTTCCCTTGTTGTAAGCCTATCAGCCAAGCAGACAATTCACATGACATTTGAATAATTTGAGGAATGCATAAGGAATGTATCGAGCTGGCATTTCAGTTTGTCACACCCAGGGATTTTGCACAGCATCCAACCAAGCTTGAACAATGTATTTGAAACAATAGCCAGATTTTGGTAAATAATGTGCGCCGACCACATAAAGTCAAATGATAATTTGATCTATTGGTATTATCTAGCTTTTCTGTGGAATTTCTGATAATCCAGATAATGTGTCTGCCATCCATCTGTTGGGCTTTGAAATCAATTTGGTCAAGCAAGAAATTAATCCAGGATTTATCTGTGATCCTGACCCATCAGATCCCATAGGCTACAGTAAAGCAATTAAAAAGTTGAGGAGTCTATTAACCATTGTCCCACCCTTTTGCCACGTACCACTCCATTCACCATTACGTGGCTTTTTGCCTCTGCAGGTGACCTAATTTCAGGTCTTGACCTCTAGAGTGAGGTGGAAATATTCACACACAAACACTTCTTAAGCTGGACTTTCCTTGCCCCTCCATTTTCTAGGTATATGAGAGGTGAAAAGTTGCACAGATACCAGTCTGTGGTATGGAGGGGTGTGTGTGTGTGTGTGTGTGTGTGTGTGTGTGTGTGTGTGTTGTTTTGGGCCACAACGCTGTGAAATTTATGCAAGGCTTAATTTCTGCAGATGTTTGTTAAAGGTTATGAAAATGTGTTGTTCTAAAGTCAAGTGGCTCTTTGTGCTGCATGTGCATGGGAACCTTTTAAAAACATGCAAAATGGATCAGAAGATTTTTTAAAATGTGGCATTTTTGTTTTGCAGATGAGAAGAAGTCGCATCCTTGGCTGTTCAAGGTGTGTTCTTGCAAACTGTGTTAGAGGTCGGTCACACCCTCCTAAGGAAGGCAGAAGATGGAGAATTGTAGCAAAAGTGGAAATTCACGCTGTGTTTTGGTGTGACTGCCTATTTCTTGGGTTTTGCATTAACCATATTTCACGGCACCTTCTGATCCTTCCATGCCTCCACTCCCTATCCCTCTCCCCATTATTACATTTACCTTAAATTACCAGGGCAGAGTTCCTGTTTTGGATCATTATGCTGCTTTGGATCATTATGTTTTCCCCCCAAAAGGCATAAAAATAAAAACAGAATTTCAAGGAGAACATCAGTGTCACTGGAAACCTTAGAGATGTCTTGTGAGAAATGCAGTTTCAGAACCAACACCTGATTCTGCATGTTTTTTTTTATAAAGATATCTGTATTAATCTAATATGCAGAAATAAATTTGTTAGGTTTTTAAGGTGCCATAAGACTTTGTTATTTATAAAGGTCAGCGATTGTGCATTCACATTTCCTCTATCTTCATAGCAACCACCCTGTTTCAGAATCTGCTGTTATTAAAACTTTGAGTAACTGGGCAGCCTGTCCTTCTGAATATCAGTTGCAATTGTGGGGCCTCATGGGGGGGGGCAAGTGCAGATCTTGAACTCGTGGCACTTCTTATTGGCTTTTCTTGGGGCATCTGGGAGCTGGACTAGACGGGTCCCCTTTGGCCTGACCCAGCTGCCTGGCTGTTCTTTGAAGAAAGATTTGATACAGAAGTTTGACTTGAGTTTAAATAAAGTATTGTTGCAAAAGCTGTGTGCCACCCCTACTCTCTGCAAGATTCCTGGGGGTACCAGATGCTCACCCAGGGTCTCTGTTCCTTTGGAGAATTGAGACACGGCAGAGACTGTTGCAGCTTTAAGAATTATGGTTTATTCGCCTATTTACACCTTTAGTCCTCATGGAGGAAGTCCAAATCTTACAGCATTGTCATTTCAAGAGGGGCTTGTCCCCCGCAACAGTGCAGCCCTGGAGTCCCGGGCATCTCTCCCAGCCAGCCTGCAGCCAGTCTGCCCAAGATGGATCCCAGTCCTCCTTCTTCCTTCCTCTTCCCAGAACATCTTGCTAAAAAACTCTCATTTCCTGTCACCCCAGACCCAGTTAACCTGGCAACCTTCCAACCCTGTCTCTGTTCATACCTCAGGGCAAGGGGGAAAGGACAGTTCTCTTGCACTGCCAATGGCTTTCAGTGGCCCTCTATTGTTTCTTAATGGTCCTAGTTTGGCCAGGTCACTTTGCATAGGCTAGCTCAGGAATTCCTCTGCAGCTTGTATTTCTCCCTTCACACCCCAAATAATCAAAATCCTACCATTTATTAATTTCTAGGTTTAGGGAGGTTTCCCCTCACCTGTAACGGTATATTTTGAGGGCATTCAATGGAGTGCTAAGGAGATTGCTCCAGCACAAACATTTCTCCTCCCCTCTCCTCCCCTAACGTACTGTTCTGGGGTTTCTTCTAAGCCCCCCTCAGAGCCAATTTAGGTGGGGCAGAAGTGGGAGAGGGTGGGGAACCTCATTGTGCTATCAGAAGTCCTTCTATTGGCTGGTGAGGTCATTTGACTCATGAGGTCATTTAGTTGAATTCGGGCCCTGGTCTCTGACCAATGCAATGCATAATATATGAAAAGCACAGCGATCCTTTCCAAAGGCAGTCCTTCCCTGGTGCTCAGAATTCATCAGGCCTGGCAGTGGCCAAGTCACAACTGGCAGGTGTCCACAGTGTTCTTGGGCGTCGTGGAAATAATTACATTGATGCAACATCATGTTTCACAGCTTGCTTTTAATTTTACATCCCAGCCATTTGGCAACAATGCTTTGGAATGCTTCCTGCAGAGGTGGCCCAGCTCCAGCCACTGCAGGGGCTGCCATAATTCAGGCCGTGTGTGAGCTTTCTGTGCACCCGAGAAAAGTAGCCAGGTTGCCCAGCTGCAGCAACAGCAACCTCAAGAACCAAGAGAGAGGTGCAGGTCATGGCTGCTGCTCATATGATGAGGGCAAAAGTGGCCGAGACCAGACCCCATTGGCTAATGAGTGTCTGAATGCTACCTATCAGGAATTCATTGCTACCTTATTACCAGCTCAGTGTGTTTGTTCTTTGTCCTAACTAATAGATGCTGTAAATGTTTGATTCATGTTACCTTTTAATATGAGAATGTTAGGAAATGTTCCTGAACATAATCTCAACCAGATTGATTTCCTATGAAAAATTAATAGCTGACTAGAGGACAGTAATATGGGGTGGGGAGAAGATCAGCCCTCATTATATCCAGGCTTCATCTGATTTTCATCAAGGCCAGAGATCATGTTGCATGTTGTTGCCCTGTTTAGGAAAGGCAAGGAGGTCTCTTATCCACTGGCCAAAGCCCAAAGTGTATACAAAACACCACTGTGGATCGATGCAGGATGGAACACCAGATTAAAAGATTGAAGGGAGGGGAAAGTGGAGCTGAATATTCATGAGGCTGGCATAGGTAAAGGTACAGGGACCCCTGACCATTAGGACTAGTCGTGGCCAACTCTGGGGTTGCGGCGCTCATCTCGTTTTATTGGCCAAGGGAGCCGGCGTACAGCTTCTGGGTCATGTGGCCAGCATGACTAAGCCGCTCCTGGCGAACCAGAGCAGCGCATGGAAACGCCATTTACCTTCCCGCTGGAGTGGTACCTATTTATCTACTTGCACTTTGACATGCTTTCGAACTGCTAGGTTGGCAGGAGCAGGGACAGAGCAACGGAAGCTCACTCCATGGCGGGGATTCGAACCGCCGACCTTCTGATCAGCAAGTCCTAGGCTCTGTGGGTTAACCCACAGCGCCACCCGCGTCCTGAGGTTGGCATAGCCAGGAGCAAATACCTTGACTTCAGAACCCGGGGCATTTCATTGCAATCCAGACAGCAGCTGGTTTTTTTGGGTGTGCCTGAAAATGCTTTGGTTCAAGGAATATCTCATTAATATGAACCAATCACTAGGGGAGGGAGGTCAAAATAGGACAAGATGGGAGCCAAGCAGCAGAGCACCTGTTCTGCATGCAGATGGACAAAGTTCCTTCCCAAGAAGCATTTCCAGTTGAAAGGCACTCAGGGAAGAGCAGCATAGCGGTGGGTAAGAGATCTCCTCTTTACCTGAGATCCCAGAAAGGTCACTACAAGACAGAAGACAAAAATACTGAGCTGAATGGGCAAAGATTTGAGTAGTGGTGTTTGCCAACACCCGAGGCTCACATGCTGGACAGAGGAGAAGCACGGAGGGTGAACAGAGCCCTCTGTACCAGCCCATCTTCCACTACTGAACAGCGGTGGAGCTAGCTACTCAGGCACCCAGAGTGGTGCACATGCCATGCACCTGGGGGGCAGGTTGAGCCACCTGGGGGGGCAATCGACATGGCTATTGGTGCCCATTGGTGGCAATCAGCACCCAAGGGGGCAGCGTGGCAATCCGCCCAGGGGGGATTTTGTCACCCCCTGTGATGACACCCGATGACACACTGCCCCCACCGCCCCCCTTCCTATGCCCCTGGAGCCAAGTGGGGCTGTCCTACACTGCCTGCCTGCACAGGGGGGAGCCTGGCTGACCCCCCGTGGCCTTTGATCGGCAAATCCCCCCTGACCCCTGTGGCATGGAGAGGAGTGCCAGGCCAAGCCACTCTGCAGGTCAGCCCTTGCTCACCCACCTCCATCCATTTGCACCCGTTCACCCTCCAAGCAAGGAGAGAGGGAGAGTGTTCATTGGATAGCCATTCAGAAATGGTGCCTGGGCACAGTGGCGAGGCCATTTGAGGTTCTGGGGCCCATAGACCGCTGGCAGCAGGCAGGGTAGGACAGGCATCCCTGCATGGGGGAACCTGGTTCACACCCCCTCAAAATTGTGTGTGGGGCCATGACCCCCCTGCCCCCACTATGCTCCTGCATTTGGACCTAGCTTAAGGCCACTTCCTACGCCCTGTGAAGGCCTGCGGAAATCAGGAGGTAGTCTTTCTTGGGTCTTGAAAGCTGGTCAGATGGGGTGCCTTCCAGGTGAGCCTTCCAGGGCCACAACCAGGAAGAAGAAGAGGAGAAGAGTTTGGATTTGATATCCTGCTTTATCACTACCCGAAAGAGTCTCAAAGCGGCTAACATTCTCCTTTCCCTTCCTCCCCCACAACAAACACTCTGTGAGGTGAGTGGGGCTGAGAGACTTCAAAGAAGTGTGACTGGCCCAAGGTCACCCAGCAGCTGCATGTGGAGGAGTGGGGAAGCGAACCCGGTTCACCAGATTATGAGTCTACCGCTCTTAACCACTACACCACACTTCATTCTGCCCAGCCTCACCTCTAGCAGCAGGTGGACCAGAGGAAGGGGGCTACAACTTCTTCTCTTATATATAAATATGTGTATTGATTTGTTACAAAGAAAATAAAAGTGTAAGCTAACAAACCAAAAGAAAACAAGGGATAAAAAATGTAAACCATAAAGCATCACAGCCTAGAAGGACAAAAGTTCAAAGATACAGCACAGCTCCAGAGGGATAAAAATGTATTCGCTCATGCAAAGGTACCCTATACAAAGAATGAAAGAACCTACTAGGGTGGACTGGCAGATGAAACTATTGGACTACGCAGAGATGGCAAGATTAACCAGGAAAATCAGAAACCAGGAGGATCAAAACTTCAATAAAGATTGGGACAAATTTATATTATTTGAAAGACCACTGTAAACACTTGAACTCTTTAGCAGGTTTTAAATAACTCTTGCAATGATACATAGACTTCTGATACAACGGAGGACAATAAATTGGATTGACTTATAATATGCAGTTAAAAAGTTACTCAAAGAACCCACGGAGGGGAGGAGGGAAGTCTTGAGATTTTGAAGAATCTTCTGAATCTTTTATTTTTTATTTTAATATGGATGAATATGAACAAATTTGTAAAACCAAATAAAAATTATTTTAAAAAGAAGAAGAAGAAAGGTATATTAAAATAAGCTTACACTCCATCTGAAAGAGCAGGTTCCAACAAAGGAGGAGTGGCTTTTGAAAGGAACAGACTATGCAGAAATGACAGCAGAATTAAGAGATCAAAAAGATGAACTCTCTGTAGAAGAATGGAAGCCTGTCGTGAACTATTTTTTAAAAATTACAGTCAAATGACATCGCAGGCAAGATTTGAGATAGAAGCAGTAGAAGAAAAATGATAAAATAACTAATAGGGAAACATTTTGTAATGGATAAAGATACAATACAGTGGAAAAGGTTTGAGCAGAAACACTGTGGAGGTGGAGGTGGGAGGTTAATTTATGAAGAATGTAATTATTTGATATGAAGATTATTGTGAAAATGTTTTGGGGGAATAAAATTATACGGTAAAATTCAGCTACCTTTCCGCACTCCCAGAGGAGACTTGAAAAGCATATTTGGTACTTAGAACTAAGGGAAGAAGGGGAGAGAGAGAAAGAAAGAAAGTAGGGCTTAGACAGTCAATTTCTCAGCAGTGTTACCAGCATCTCAAACTGATGGTGGCTGGAAATACTTAATCAAAAAGTTGGGTGAAGGATCTACATTTATTTTTATTTTATTTTTGAAGAGCAACTATACCTGGGGGGAGAGGGGGCGTTGCCTCACTCTGTGCTGAGGCTTCTTCTACCCATCATTTTCGCCATACTTTCCCGTTATTATCTGGGTGATGGCAGTGACATATTGAGCATACGTGGCAGTGAGAAAATTGATTTCCCGCAACAGAAATGCTTCCAATTTTCCCAGGGCCATAATTTTATGTCCACAACAAAATAAAAGGGTTATTTTCCTTAAGATGAAGGGAACTGAAATCTTTGATAAAAGCCATGGTAAATGTTGTACTTTCAATTGTGAAAACTACAGTTTTCAGGGACGTTGGAGCCTATCTGGTTTGTGAAGAAAAAGCAAACCATACAATTGTGAAAAGATTTGAATCTGTCCTCAGGTATCCGGGCCAATTCACAACTTTTTATATCTGCTGGGTCAACAAATTGAGCAGTGGAAGGAAGGAAGGAAGGAAGGAAGGAAGGAAGGAAGGAAGGAAGGAAGGAAGGAAGGAAGGAAGGAAGGAAGGCCAGTCCTCTAGCCAAAGGACACTCAGTTGCCATCACTCTTGTGTGTTGTAAGCTGTACCAGGATTAGCTTTTCATCAAAAAGCTGTCATGTAGGGTCTTGTGTAATCTTTTAATTTCTTTTTTTTAATATATTTTTATTAGTTTTGACATGAAGTTTCCAAAAAACATACAACATATTTTCTTATCTTAGTCAGATTTTTGGACTTCCATCAACCACATCTGAAGATTTTTCAATCTTTATCACTTAATCTGCATTTCATTAATTTCACTATTACTTTTAATAGTCCTTCACTAATAATTCTCTTCATACTTTTCTCTGCAATGTTTCACATAGTTCTCCTTACAAAACTTCTTGCAATCCTACTAGCGTAATCTGTTGATTACAATTGCTTTTCAAATAATTCACATATTTACTCCAGTCCTCTGAGAATCTCTGATCCCGCAGCTTTCAAATCCTTCCTGTCATCTTGTCTAATTCCGCATAGTCCATTAATTTCATCTGCCATTCCTCTTTTGTCGGTAATTCTTCTTGTATCCATTTCTGTGCCAATAGTATTCTTGCTGCCTTTACTGCATATAAAAACAGTTTATTATCCTGTCTATTAATGTCCTCCCCTACAATGCCAAGTAGAAATGCTTCTGGTTTTTTTTATAAATGTATGTTTCCACATCTTTTTCATCTCATTATATATCATTTCCCAGAAGCTTTTCACTTTCATACATTCCCACCACATATGATAAAAAGATCCTTCTTTTTCTTTACATGTGTAATTTTTTAATTTCTAATGGGGAGGGTATCTGGGAGGTCTGCATCCAGGCTCCCCATTTCCTCAGTGGACTCAGTAGCATGAAGGTACCAAGCTGAGCTCAGTGGCTTTTTCTTTTTCTTTTTAATGTACTGTCTGAAGTGAGCTAGGTTAGCTAATGGCTGTTCTGAGCTGAGGGAGGAGTCCCATTGCACTAGTAGTAACCCTTGTGCTGACAGGATGAGTTAGTAGAACACTGCCCTTGAAGTTTATTTGAAATTGCTGTGTTCGTTAGTACAGTTTCCTTGCGCATACTTCAGCGGTGTGTTCAAGTTTTCAGCCCACAGGTCATGTTTCATGCTCTGAAGATTGCATGAACCTGCTGCCCTGAATAGCAAGTTGCTTCTTCCAAGAACCCTGTGCCAAAGGAAGCCAGAGAAGGGCAGAGGGAGGCACAAATATTTGGATGCCTTGCTGGAAGTTGTGGAGCAGCTCTGGAGTATCGGAAAGGACATGGAAGAAAACCGTGTAGCAGCACTGCTTCTACCTGCGTCATCATCATCACCAATTATTATTCTTTATTCTTTATACCTAGCTCCGAACAGATTAAAAACACGATAAAACATCAAACATTAAAAACATCCCTAAAAACTTGCCTTCAGATGTCTTCTAAAAGTCAAATACAGTGGTACCTCGGATTAAGAACTTAATTTGTTCTGGAGGTAGGTCTGGTATAACCTGAAACTGTTCTTAACCTGAAGCACCACTTTAGCTAATGGGGCCTCCTGCTGCTGCCACGCCACCGGAGCACGATTTCTGTTCTCATCCTGAAGCAAAGTTCTTAACCCAAGGTACTATTTCTGGGTTAGCTTAGTCTGTAACCTGAAGCGTATGTAACCCGAGGTACCACTGTAGTTGTTTATCTCTTTGACATCTGATGTGAAGGCGTTCCACAGGGCAGGCACCACTACCGAGAAGGCCCTCTCCTTGGTTCCCTGTAACCTCACTTCTTGCAGTGAGGGAACCACCAGAAGGCCCTCGGCGCTGGACCGCTGTCTGGGCTGAATGATGGCAGTGGAGATGCTCTTTTTCCTGTGATTTCAAGGCATGGGTCCCCAAGGTTTTCCTTTGTTCTGCTGCTTTCCCTGGGAAAACCCTCCACATATTGCTGCATCGGAACAGGTGTCCATCTGCAGAAAACCCAATAACATCTGTCCCAATTTAGCAGTAGACCATGGGTTACCCCGGGGAAAGTGGCAGGGCAAAAGGAAAACCTTTTGGACCTGTGCCTAAAAATCACTGACAAATGGAAGTGTGGATGAGCCATGTAATGTCATGATGAGCCCACAAACCATTTATTTAAGCACAGAGGTTTACATTTAACTTTCCTTGACTAGCACTGACTTCTTAAGTTCTCCTTCTGGGTGTGGCAAATGACGGCCTCCTTCAGGCTCTGCCCACCATCTCCTGAACCCCGTCCCCCTTGCCCAAAGCCCTCTTGGCCATCCTGCCTGGGTGACATCCAGGATCATGATGAATCGTCCCCAACTCTGGCCTTAGATTGTTTTTTAACATTTAATTTAGTTTCTTCCTGTGCTTGGATGAACAGGGCTGCGTTATGGATTTCTGCTCTAATGTACACCAGCAGGTTGGAAGAACAAACCTCAGCAAGCTGTGGAAATTAGAGAGGGTGGATCAATAGAAGGGAAGGTCGTGACCCCCACCTCTGATGCTGTGCACTGGCCAGGGATTTTCTGCCCCTTACAAACCTCTGGCTGCGCGCTCTCCATATCCAAGTGAACACCTAGCAGGGAAATCACACCCATTGCCACAGCCTCAGACGTAAAAGGGCAATTGCACCCATATCGCACCCTTGGCTCACTTGGTCAATGTGGAGGTGCATTTCTTCTCCTACAAAACTCCAGTGGGTGCAGAATGCTGCAGCGAGGCTCCTCACAGGGTCTCTGCCATGGGAGCATATACACCCAGTGCTTTTCCAACTGCACTGGCTCCCAGTGGAGTACAGGGTCAGGTTGAAGGTGCTGGTTTTGACCTTTAAAGCCCTTCACGGCCTAGGGCCCTCATAACTACGAGACCACCTCTCCTGGTATGCCCCACGGAGAGCCTCAAGGTCCATAAATAGCAACACCCTAGTGGTCCCGGGCCCTAAGGAAGTTAGATTAGCTTCAACCAGAGCCAGGGCCTTTTCAACACTGGCTCCAGTCTGGTGGAACGCTCTGCCTCATGAGACCAGGGCCCTGTGGGATCAGATTTCTTTCCACAGGGCCTGTAAGACAGAGTTGTTCTGCCTGGCCTTTGGCTTGGAGCCAATTTGATTCCCTTCCCCTCTTTCTTTCTTCTTTTTCTTTTCTCCTCCTGTGATGAGGCTGCATTTTAATATTTAAATGTTTCAATATTTTAATTGTTGTATTTTAAAAACATGTATTTTAATCTTGTTTTTAAGTTGTATTCATTCAACTTGTTTTTTTTATTGCTTGTTAGCCGCCCTGAGCCCGGCCTTGGCTGGGGAGGGCGGGGTATAAATAAATAAATAAATAAATAAATACATACATACATACATACATACATACATACATACAAACAAACTGAAAGCAGCTTTGCTAGCTGTAATGGGAATTGGGGTTGCTCGTGCGTAAGTTGCCGCTACTCTTGGCAAGGTTGCCTGGTTAAACCTTTCCCTGGCTGCACAGCCCTTACTCCGCAGCTGTGTCAGTCACTGGCAGAATCCTTCAGTGGGCGTTTCTTGAACTTCTTCCAGCATAAAAGTTCTTTGACGCCCAGTCTCCGCCTAGCCTCCCTGCGCGGAAGTCTTCTGCGCAGGGTGGGCATGGCCAGCGGAGGACCCGTGCTCTCCCCGCTGGTCTCTGTGGAAGAGTCCTGGAGCCATCTCTCCGAAGCCCTCCCCTGCTCCCCTTTCTTCCTGGTGTCATGCTGATTTCCTTCCCCAGTAGATGAGTTCCCTCTCTCCCTGCTGGGCCCTTCTCTGGCGTCGCTGGGGAGCCTTACCTCCACTCCTGGCTCCGATGGCAGTTCCCTGACACTAGCCAAGGCAGAGAGCGCCATGGTGACTATGGTCTGCCTCCACAGTTGGAGGCAACAATGCCAGTTTCTGGAAACCACAGGAAGGAAGAATGTTCCTGTGCCCAAATCCTGCATGCGGGTTTCCCCCAGGCATCTAGTTGGCCACCCCAGGATGGTGGACTAGATGGGCCGTTGGCCTCACCCAGCAGGCTGTTCCTACGTTTTTATGTTAGAGCCTTTCAGCCTCTGGCTGCTGCCACTTGCTATCCTTTTTGAAACCATTCCCTGTGCTGGAACAACAACAGAATCTTGTTCACAGATATGCTCCATAAATATATGCATCAGAGGAAAGGCAGGCATGAAAAACCAGTGCAGGAGTTGCTATTGACTTATCTGGTTCCCTCCTTTTATCTCATTAGCAAGACATTACTTGCTGCAAGAGTCATGTCAATGCAATTTACCTCAGGGGTATTCTGTTCTAAGTTCCTTTACTAAGGCCAGGGAAGGAAGACAGACAAATCAGAATGCAGATGGGAAGGTGAGGATTTCATGCCACTTGGAGGGCCTAAAGACAGTAGAAAAATAAATACTCAAAGACAGAGGCAAATCATCACATCCTCCAGGCAATTCTGCTTCTACTGAGAAGCAAGGAGGTTGCTTGTGTTGAATGTAATCCATTGGAGCAGTCAAATACAACATTTCTTGTTTCCCTAGAGTGGACACAGACAGGGGGTGTTACTCCAGCCAAGGTAGAACTCCCTGTTCCACCTGGTCTGGAGCATCCTCCTCTGCATGTGACCAGGTAGGAGGGCGTGACCCTTGCAGACCTAACATAAGGTCCAGTCATGCAGCCATCTTCCTCTCTTGATGCTCTCTCCTCCATTTTGGCCACTGCTCCTGATGCTGTCTGCTGGCTCTCTGCCAGCAGCACATGGGCCCTTCCTTACAAGGATGTAAGCCACACTGTATCACAAGCTAAAGCCTGCCTTCAGGGATCATACTGTGAACTGCATGTGAGTAAACTTTTCATTACTTACAAGGAAGACTCTTGGGTCTTTATTCTTTTAGGAGGGAATCAAAGGGGTCTTACCAGGAATATACTCCAATGTGAGCATGCCAGATTGGTTTGCTTAACTAAAGAGATTCAAACGAATCTGCAACTAGTTTTTTGCTGTGTAAAGGGGAATGAGCTCTGCTTTATATATGTATGACACACTAGCATGAGTTAGGAAGGATAATACATATCAATACAGTGGTACCTCTGGTTGCGAACGGGATCCGTTCCGGAGCCCCATTCGCAACATGAGCAGAATGCAACCCGCATCTGCGCGTGCGCGGGTCGTGAGTCACTGATTCTGCGCATGCGCATAATATCATTTTGAGCGTCTGCACATGCATGAGCAGCGAAACCTGGAAGTAACCCTTTCTGGTACTTCTGGGTCACCTTGGGACACAACCTGAAAAGACGTAACCTGAGCCGAACGTAACAAGAGGTATGGCTGTATATCCTCTCCTACTGTCCCCAACACTCCCACAGGTTGCCACAAGTGGTGGAGTGTCTGCCTTGCAAGTGGCAGGTCCCAGGTTCAATCCCTGGTATCTCCAGTAGGAATGGGAGAGACTCCTGCCTGAAGCTCTGGAGAGCTGCTGCCCTACAGTGGAGACAGTACTGAGCCAAATGGACCAGAGTTCCCGGCCATGGGAAGCAGCTTTGGGAGAAGCTCCACCCACATGGCAGCTAACCTGTGAATGAAGCTGAAAGCTGCGCATCACAAAACTTGGCATTTTTTAAAGTGTTCAAAGGACTCCACTCAACACATTCCAGCTTAAAAGTCTGCTGGTGAATGCAGGTATTTCCCTCACCCAAGTGATTCAGAGATTCAAGAAGTATTTGACTGAGGGAAATTAAGAAGTACCAGTTGGTTCAATCAGGTGGTGGGGTGGGGAAACTAAGGCTGGTGCCTATCAGTTTGTTGGCTTCAAGCAGCAGAAACTGAGCTGTGGGTCTCAAGGCAGAGGGAGCCTTGGAACTTGCTTGACAGGCTTATTTCATCCAATCTGCATTATGAAATTGATGTGGCAAGAGGATGTGCTAATGCAAGGGACTCAACGTGCCGTAAACTCATCTTTTTGGACAGACTTATCTATTGCTAGTTCTTTTTTGGCTGCTCCCAGTTGGAAGGTCCAATTGTTCCTTTGAGTGAGTCTTGAAGAGAAAAGCAATGGCTGCTGGCAGGAAAACAGCAGCCCAGTCAAGGAGCTCCTGGTAGGCCAAGCAAGCCCTGCCATGTCATACATGTCATACATGGGTAGGTGCCAAGTTCTGACTGCAGTCTGCTGCTCCCTTCCGGCAAGTCCATGTTTAGTTTCTTATAGGACCAACCTGATTTCCCACTGGTCTCTCAGGCTTATTCTTTGTGAAACCTTTCCTCACACTGGCTTTGGGGTGGAGAGTTTCTCTATGCCTACTGATTCCTACTAAACCCTTTGGCCCATACATCACCTTGGTCCTGTCCTGCCTAGTCAGAGGCAAAACGCTGGAGGGTGGTGTGGCAATCACACAGGGTCCCCGGATGTTTCAACGTCTATTGATCCCTGTGCCACCACTTTATTTCTCGCTGCCACCACCCAGGCCCTACCTAGTACAATACTGAGTCCAGTCAGGGTTAATTTGGAACATAAACTTCTGTTTATTTATTGCAGTTTAACAAGTGTGTGGTTTCATAAACGGTATCGGTCAATTACAATCATAGGTTGCCTATCCAGACCTATAACTTCCGCTACCTGCTCTCAATCACTAAACCACCTCTCAGATATTTACTTGTCTTCCTAGCTCCTAACTGTTCCTGACTCAGCTTACAGTGGTACCTCAGGTTAAGTACTTAATTCATTCCGGAGGTCCGTACTTAACCTGAAACTGTTCTTAACCTGAAGCACCACTTTAGCTAATGGGGCCTCCTGCTGCTGCCACGCCGCCAGAGCACGATTTCTGTTCTCATTCTGAAGCAAAGTTCTTAACCTGAAGCACTATTTCTGGGTTAGCAGAGTCTGTAACCTGAGGCGGAGGTAACCTTAAGCGTATGTAACCTGAGGTACCACTGTATATCGCTACACTAACTCAACCTACCCACAGACTCTATCCCAATTCACTCCCACTCCAACCAACCACCCAACTCCCAACGAACTCCTCCCTTCACCCCTCCCAGAGCTGGTTTTATAGTCCCTCTGACTCCACCCCCGGGTTCTGATTGGGTAACTTGTTTAACTATTTCACCTCCAGCACTCTCATATGTTAACGTCACAGGTGGTGGCAGCCACAACTGGTCTGCACTTCAGAAAGGGAGACAGATCTCCCTAATTCCCTAGTACCATTTGAGGGCTTCCCTGTCAACTTTCTACCTGCTTTCCTGTTCCACCTTGAGCCACCTGGTGTCCCAGTCAGTGCCCCCTCCCCCTTAGAGTCAAAATGGAGGAGGCATATTTTGTCCTAAAGGCGTGTTATGTATTTCGGTGTTTTTATCCTCCTGCATTTCAGGGGGTTGGGCTAGATGAGCCTCGTGGTACCTTCCAGCTCTGCAATTCTATGATTCTATGAACTGGAGATGCCAGGGATGGTTTTATATGACTTTCTGTGTGGTCTTCAGATGAAGGGTGGTATAGAAATTTAATAAATAATAAGAAATAATTATAATATGTAGGGCTTAGGCTGCCAGCTTCTTATGCAGGCCTTTTCATGCCATCATTACCGAGTGCTCCATTCTTGGTGACAATTATACATTTGTGCATTTCACAGGGAAGTCCCTTCTGCAGTTCTTGTGTGGCTTCTCTGCTCCTCTCCAGGGCTCTTCCTCCTTCTTCCAACACTGGCAAAGCCTTGGCACCTCAGTGGTGATTTTTGTCAGTAGGGAAAGTGCCCCTTTAACAGCTATGGCAAGGTTAGAATCCTAATTTATAGGATTTTACCATTTGATGATCTTCTTTAAGACATTACAAGTGATTAAAAGGACCATAACAGATAAATGCAGCCTTTAAAGCTACTCATGCATTCTTAATGGGCAGCCTGTTAATCTGAGGTCTGGGTCATGAATTTGAATGCTCTTCACTAAACACCTCTTTGGCAAGGAAAGCCAATTTCCCCTCAGGGTAAACTGTAATTCATTAATTGTAATTAAATTAAACATCTGTGACTAACTGGGAATCCCAATTTGTCTCCTGCACAGGGCAGAGCCTTGGCATCCTCAGGCTCTTTTGGTCTCCCTCTGCAGAGACAGGGAAAGGGGGGAGGGTGTTGTATGCCTAACCAGGGCACAGACAGGAGGAGCCCTATTGTTTAGAATTTCTAGCATTTGCTTGCTGAATCCACAGCTTGCCATCCGCTTATTTCCTTTCATAACACAGCAGCATCTATGCGCATGCCAAGACTGACGTTTCCAATTTACTTCCTTAAGAAAAAATAAACTAACATAAAACGTAGAAATAAAATGCAACATGGTTTACCTCTGTCTTGCCCCCATCAGAGGAAAAGTACTGGGCTAGATCAACCACAGGTCTGGAACAACCATGTGCTTTGGAATTTTCCTCGGACATCCCTGGGGTCTTTAGGAGCTACTCAGGCACTTCCATGTGCTGCTGCCCCACCAGAGTAATGCTTGTTGGCTGTGGCTTCTGCTCACTTCTTTCTTTGCAATTTCCTCTACAGCAGTGGTGAAGTGAAGGGCCGTGAGGGCAGACCAAAGGGCCACCAAATTTGTTAACCTTTGTTGAGCTTTTTTTAGGCGCTTGAAATTGTTGAGGTTTTTTTAGGATTTGACTGCCACAAGAGGAACGCGGGTGGCGCTATGGGTTAAACCACAAAGCATAGGACTTGCCAATCAGAAGGTCGGGGGGGGGGTTGAATCCCTGTGATGGGGTGAGCTCCCATTGCTCGGTCCCTGCTCCTGCCAACCTAGCAGTTCGAAAGCACATCAAAGTGCAAGTAGATGAATAGGTACCACTCCGGCGGGAAGGTAAGCGGCGTTTCCATGCACTGCTCTGGTTCACCAGAAGCGGCTTAGTCATGCTGGCCACAAGACCCAGAAGCTGTATCTCGGCCAATAAAGCGAGATGAGCGCCGCAACCCCAGAGTTGGTCACGACTGGACCTAATGGTCAGGGTTCCCTTTACCTTTACCTTACTGCCACAAGGGCCGGATTAAACCGACCAGTGGGCTGGATTAGACCCCCGAAACAGACTTTGGACATGCCTGCTCTACAGGCTTCCTCACAGTGAAGAATCGAGTTCTGCCTGAACTCTTCACGCATTCTTAGACAAGGGGTGTGGGTGGGTGTAGAGATGGAATTGCTTTTTTTCCCTATTCTACATCTGACTTGTTGAGACCAAATCCATGCTTTATTCAAGAACCTGGTAAATATTGTAGCCCCAGAAGGCCCCTGCCAATAGCCACCCACCCACCATGGCAGAACAATGGACAAACTAGAAAGAAGAAACCTTTCACACAACAGCAAGTGCCGCGAGGCTGAGCAAGCCCTGTTCACCACATTGAGTCCCATTTCTAAGCCCATCGTAACCTTGCCTTTGTCTCAAGGCACAGCGCAGGTGCTCAAGGCTCACAAGACAAATGCAAACCATTGACCAAGAAAGCAGGTGCTGCACTGTGCTCAAGTGGAAGAGAAGGTCAAAGGGGGTGGGCAGAGGTGGCTGAGAGAAGAGGAGTGGAAGCCATCCCTCTTGGAGCCACGGCCAGTATGTTTATGATCATTTCAGAGCACAGAAAATGTGTATTAACAATGAACTAGAGCAGTGGTTCCCAATTAGCTGACGACCCCCTGTTTTTCAAAAGCCAAACCATGCACTCCTTACTTTTGAAACTTTTGATATCTTTATGGTAGTTTTTGTTATGTGAATGGAGCTTATAGTTAATGGCTAATGCCAGGTATGTTCCTCCTAGTGGTGCAGCAATAAAACTGCTGGCACATTTGCAAAGCTAATCGGGGTCCAGTAGGGTTTCTAATTGGATGGGGGACCACGTGCTGAGATTCCTGCATTGCAGAGGGTTGGACTAGATGAGGCTCAGGGTCCCTCCCAACTCTACAATTCAATAATTCTATTATCCTGGCTCAAATATATGTTGGAAATGCAAGGAAAAAGAAGGGACTTTTTATCATATGTGGTGGGAATGTAGAGAAATTAAAAAAAAATTGGGAAGTGATTTGGCAAGTTGAAGAAAATGTTTAGACTAACATTTGTAAAAAAGCCTGACGCATTTTTGTTAGGGATTGTAGGGAAAGACCTGCCAAGGAAAATGAAGAAGATATTTATGTATGCAACAACAGCAGCAAGAGGATTAATAGCACAAGGATGGAAGAATGAAGAAATCCCGACAAAAGACCAATGGCAAGAGAAATTAATGGACTATGTGGAACTGGAAAAACTGACGCACAAACTACGTGACAAGGATAACTGTGACTTTAAAGAAGAATGGGAACCTTTTACAAAGTATCTAAAGAATCAACAAAATGACTTGGACTCCTTGGCAGGTTTTGAATAAACATACACAAATTTATTTGTTAACATAATAGATGGATAGCTTAGAGATTTTTACATTTTTAAAATATGCAGAGAACAATATGTGTTAATAAACCAGAAAGAGGAACTGAGGGAAGTCATAGGGGGGAGGGGGGGAAATGGGCGGGGGAAGCAGTTGTTAAAATAATTTGTTATGTGAAAACTGACAATATTTTTTTAAAATAATAATAATAATAATAATAATAATAATAATAATAATAAAATCAGAGATTTGCCACACACAAAAAATAAAATAAAATAAAATAAAAGAGCAGGTAAGGCTGCAGAATAAGCATTACAGGTAATGGATTTTCAAAAAATGGAAGAAAATGCTAGAAAGACAATAAGGACTTTACAGACAAGACTGGGAGGATGCTCTGGGTCAAGGTTTCCAGCAGGGGGTTGGACCAGGTTGGTGGCATGATGTGAAGCCCTAAAAGCTCAGTCACTTCCACTTGAAACCCAAAGGGCACAGGCACATCCATGTGTGGATGTGATCCTGGTCTTTGTGTGGCAGTGACTAGAGCATCGTGTGCAACAAACATTCAGTGGGGCCAGATTCCTCCATGTCTCTGGTTCAATCTTTTGAGTTATGGGATCAGAACAAAAGCAACTGTTTTTCTGGCTTGTAAATATGTGACAAGTGTCAGTGTAGGAGCTCTTGATTCCCATTACAGTGATGAGGAAACAGCTTCATAGTCAAGACTAACTTTGCTCTAAAAAGGTAAAGGTCAAGGACCCCTGACAGTTAAGTCCAGTCGTGAATGACTCTGGGGTTGCGGCACTCATCTTGCTTTACAGGCCAAGGGAGCCGCCATTTGTCCGCTCCCCAGACAGTTTTTGCAGGGCATGCGGCCAGTATGACTAAGCCACTTCTGGCGAAACCAGAGCAGCACATGGAAACGCCGTTTACCTTCCTGCCGGAGTGGTACCTATTTATCTACTTGCACTTTTTGGGGTGCTTTAAAACTGCTAGATTGACAGGAGTTGGGACTGAGCAATGGGAGCTCACCCCGTCACGGGGATTCGAACCGCCGACCTTCTGATTGGCAAGCCCAAGAGGCTCAGTTCAAACACCTTAAAATTCAGCAGCAAAGCCCACTCTGAGAGGTGTGCTTTGAACTGCCTTGTCAGCTTGCCAAGGCACTTCTCCTGGCACTGCCCTTTGGATCTGAACACAGAGCTAAAAATGAGAACCAAACAACATGTAGCCAATGAGCGAGCTTCAGCACCATGGACTGGAAGCAAACACTAGCTGGGCTTCTGTTGTCTCATTCTGTCCCCCATTCTGTGGGGTAGGAGACAGGAGTTCAATCTATGTCCCCCAAGCCTACTCTACTGCAATGGATTTCTAACAAATTCATTAAATGGAACTTGCTTTTATGGAAATGTACGTTGAGGTCTAAAATATTTTAAAGCAGGGGAAAGTGCTCAATATAATTTTCAGGTAGGTCTGTCGTGTTTTAAATTTTAAATTTGAAATACTTTATTGTCACTTGTACAACTTGTATACAGTGAGATTACACGAGCACCCCCCACACAGTTCTCTTAGTCTTAATTCCCCTTGTTTAGTGACGTACATGCACCAAACCCAAAAGTCAGTTGCTCTGTTGTTATCTTTTCTTTCAGCAGCCTAACAGCCCAGGGATAGCAGCTGTTCTTTACCCTGTTGGTGCAACTAATCATGCTTCTATATCTTCTGCCCGAGAGCAGGAGATCAAGAAAGTGCCGGCCAGGGTATGAATCATCCCTGAGAATTTTCCTCACTCTCCTGAGGCAACGTTCTTCCGCAATGTCATTCAGTGGATTCACGGAACAGCCCATAATATCTTGTGCTGTATTCACCACCCTCTGTAGGCACTTCCTATCAGCTGATTTGGAGGAAGGTGACAGAAAACAGAGTGCTGCCCCTTCCATGAAGGAGAGTGACGTGGGCACTTGAAAGGGAAGCAAGATGATGCCCATTTAATTTATTATTCCTGTATTTTTGCTTTCAGGCATGGTGGGGAGAAGCCCTCGGGGAAAATTCTGCCTCTGGTGCACAAATACCTTGGCCAGCCCTGAGTACGATGAAGCAAACCTTGACTTGGAATGGAGAGGAGCATTTTCTGCTCAGCCTCTCATGCCTTGCAATGTCTTTTTCCTCCAGCCCTGAGACCACATCAAAGAGGACTGCTGAGAGTCCATCCAGCAGGAAGTTAATAGCCGGTTTAACCTTCATTTGGCTGCGGGGGATTAGCTAGCAGCATGGATAAATGGCAGGGACAGGTTTCTTCCAGCTGGCCAATGTTGTCCCCTGCTCAGGGCAAAGCGGGAGCTACGGCTTCCCTCCAGGTTTAAGCATTTCTGCCTCTCTTTACTTGCTCCACAGTTACCTCACCACCCTATGGAACATTGTGGAGCAGACCCCATTCACAGGGCAAGGGATTCCTCCCAGCTCAGCCCCATCTGCAGTTTCCCCAGTGATGGTTTTTCCTCAGGCTCAAATCCATTTCTCACTGCTTCACTTGGCTGATCAATGGGCGCCCTTCAGTGGTAATATTGACTTAGAAAACTAGCTTGGAATGTCAGATGAAGTTCAAACTGCTCCAGTCAACAGGAGGGCAGCAATCATCAGGGCCACTTTAGAGCATCACAAAATTGCTAGGGTGTTTTTTTTTTAATAGAGGCCTCTTGGAGCTGTATGTGAAGCGACTTCACCTCTTTTCTTGTGTACCAAATAACATCGTGTTTGTCTCATTTAAGGCAGTACAACCTCGTGCAAGCACGTATTTCTGTAAAAATACTCAGATTTCCACACGTTGAAGTGCTGCTGTGTTAGAGCCAGAAGCACAGAGGGGGGTTCAGCCATTGATTAGTCTGCCCATTTCTTGAGACCGGAAGTAGTCTTGAGTTCTGCATCAATCTGTGGATGTTTTTTTTAAAGGTCTCATGAAAATTCATGTGTGTATGCATTCCTTCTAATACATGTGATTTTGTATGCAATTTCCCTTAATGTGAAGAATTTATGTAGTCAGCACCACTTTTGCACACAGTTTCCACTAATATATGTCCTTTTGCACACAGCTTTGGGTTGGAGAACTGTATCACAAAGTTTGGAGGAGTTTGCATTTCAAAGGATCGCTCCCCATTGTTTGTGTCTGCAAATCAGTCAGGGCTTCCCACCCCCAGACCTATCTTTTTTTTTCTAGACCACCATATTGCAGCATGTAAACCAGTGTTTCTCAAACTTGGGTCTCTAGCTGTTGTTGGAATGAACTCCCATTATCCTAGCTAGCAGGACCAGACCAGTGAACAGATCCCAGGCGCACCAACTCTAGGGGGCAAAGGTGTCTTCTGCCCTCTCAAGATTTGTTTGACAGAGGCCTAGGGCCACCCCCCATATTGAGGGGGCCCGGCATAACATCGTAGAAGGCTGCACCTGCCTGCATGGTGTCAGGAGATGCCGCAGGAACTGGAATGCATGGTGTGAGGTCACACCAGCCTTGAGAGATGCTTCACTAGCCTATGCGGCATTGGGAAACATGTGTGACATCACCCAATGCACACATGACATCACACACACACACACATGTGATGTGGGCGGGCCAGCCCCCCCAAATATTGGGGGGCAACCCGGTGTCACTGGCACATCTTGAAAGGCACTCAATATCTCCTTTCCCAAATAAGGGAATGCTTTAAAAGGTAATGTGAACTTGGAACATAGACTCTGTGGATGGGGTTGAGAGGGCAGGATGTAGAAGGTCCCTGTGTCCCCAACCTCTGCATAACTGCTGGTGCTGGTCACACTCTCTTTCTGCCACCAGATGTTTGCCTCTTTCACCTGCTGTAGTCAGAATATAGAGATCAGCAGTGGGTTGCCCACAGTCCTCTGCAAATGTTGTAGGTGGTGGGCAGATGGCTGCGTGGCTGCTGAATGGACTGTGAGCTGAGGGGGAATAGGGGAATTTCAATTGCAGAAGTACAGTGCTGGTAACTGGATATGTGAATCTGCCCCCAGTCAGCCAACTCTTGCAGAGGGGTTGGCTCACAGACCCCTGACAGTTAAGTCCAGTCGTGAACGACTCTGGGGTTGCAGCGCTCATCTCACTTTACTGGCTGAGGGAGCCGATGTTTGTCCACAGACAGTTTTTCCAGGTCATGTGGCCAGCATGACTAAGCCGCTTCTGGTGAAACCAGAGCAGTGCACGGAAACTCCGTTTACCTTCCTGCCGCAGCAGTACCTATTTATCTACTTGCACTTGAAGTGCTTTCGAACTGCTAGGTTGGCAGGAGCAGGGACTAAGCAATGGGAGCTCACCCCATCGGGGGGATTCGAACCGCCGACCTTCCAATCGGCAAGCCCAAGGCTCAGTGGTTCACACCACAGCGCCACCCGCGTCCCCATGGTCTCTGTTACTGGACTCCAAACAGTGGAAGTGAATCCTATGCCATCCACAGTTTCAGAAAGTTCTGCTTGCAGTTTGTGTCCAGGTCTCTACATGATTGTGGTTAACTCACTTCCATGAGCGGAGAATGTGGTCATTGGGCTCTTTCTATCATCACAAATTGCAGGAGCAATTTGTGACAAAATTCTTAAAACACATCACACACCTGTCAGTGGTAAAATGTGAGAGAATTGTCATTGTCTGCAAACTTTCAGAGAAAGGACCAGTAAATGAAAGTGTCCTCATGACAGAAGCTGTTTCTGAGATCCAGAGTGGAATCAGCAGCTCTAAGGAGTAAACAAACGCCCTCATATCGTTGTCAAGAGGCAGCTCTCCTCTCTCTTTGCTTCCAGGTCTAAAGTTTTGGATGCACATTGTGCTCTCATGTGGAAACCTGGAATGTGACATTGTGTGGCAGGCCAAGCGAAGGAAGGTGAACACACAGGCGGAGGGCACCACTCAAGCACTCTGCAGGGTCGGCTGGAGTGGAGGAGGAGACCGCCGCAGGGCAAATGGCAGCCAGACAGCCTTCTGGAGCCAGGCCAAGTAAGCTGGAGGAGAACTCTGCCATGGGAGGACCTTCCCTTCAAAGCACAGGGGGCACCAGGGGAGAAAGGAGGGGAAGGAAGGAAGGAGGGGTACTACTAAGACTGTAGCCCAGAAAGTCAGATCTGTGAAAGTCAATAAGGGGTGTGGACCAGGACTTGCCCAGGAAAAGGGATGCACAGGCTCAAACTTGACTCTAAACTAAAGGTAAAGGTACCCCTGACCGTTAGGTCCAGTCGCGGATGACTCTGGGGTTGCAGCACTCATCTTGCTCCATAGGCCAAGGAGCCAGCGTTTGTCCGCAGACAGCTTCCAGGTCATGTGGCCAGCATGACTAAGCCACTTCTGGTGAACTAGAGCAGTGCACAGAAACGCCGTTTACCTTCCCACCAGAGTGGTACCTATTTATCTACTTGCACTTGATGTGCTTTTGAACTGCTAGGTCATGGGTAGGCAAACTAAAGCCGGAGGCCAGATCCGGCCCAATCGCCTTCTAAATCCAGCCCGTGGATGGTCCAGGAATCAGCATGTTTTTACATGAGTAGAATGTGTCCTTTTATTTAAAATGCATCTCTGGGTTATTTGTGGGGCATAGGAATTCATTCATTATTATTTTTTCAAAATATAGTCCTGCCCCCCGCAAGGTCTGAGGGACAGTGGACTGGCCCCCTGCTGAAAAAGTTTGTTGACCCCTGTGCTAGGTGGGCAGGAGCTGGGACCGAACAATGGGAACTCACCCTGTCGCGGGGATTCGAACTGCCAACCTTCCAATCGGCAAGCCCTAGGCTCAGTGGTTTAGAACACAGCGCCACCCGCATCCCAACTCTAAACTAGGCAAGAGTAAAACAAAGGACATGAACAAACACCTTTGCACTTCTTGGGTTCTGCCACAGTGGCGCTTGCTCTCAGGTAAATGCACCCTGACTGGCTTGTAGCAACTTTACAACCTGATGCTTCCTAATGTTTTCTGGGATTAAGTCTTCCTGGTGAGTGTAGGTAAATGTGCATGCAGGATCATGTGGGTTTAACCATTGAAGTACCCCACCCAAACAGAGGAGGCATATATGCATATAATTCCTTCAGGTAACACCAAGCAGATGTTATGGATTCCATTCTGTGTTGCTGCAAATGCATCTGAGGAGACCCTTTCAAAGCTCATTGAGAAAGATGCAACCCAGCACAGACACAAACTCCTCATTTCTCTTCTAAGCAGGACTCCTCCAGAATGCATGGCAATCTGCATGGTTCCTCTCTTCATAACTGTTACACCCAGTCCTGGCCATAAATGCATCACAATGCCCTTGTGGCCCCAATCCACCCCCTTCTGCTTGCTCCTGCTCCAAGAACAGTGATGGAGAGGTACCAGCACACTGGCAACCTCTCCCTTGGACCTCGTCTTGCCCACCCTGCCAATGTGGTTGCAACGGCTCCTGTGTTGGCCCACAGAAGATGATGTTCTGGGAGATGGGCTGGAAGTGGATGGATGGGAGGTGAAGGTACCTGTGATCAAGCAGTTAATTTGTTTCCCAGTCTTATCTACTCATGATGAGGCATTAAGAAAGGTTTCCTTAATATATCTTAACTCCATTGTTGGCAAGTTAAGCTCGAGAGGCCGTGTGTGAGATCTGGGAATTCCACTGATGTAGTCAGGATGTAATGTGCCCTGTACTCCCATCTTCTGCTCTATCTTTACAGCAGATATTTAAGCCTAAAAAGGCTGACACATTTCTAAATAATCCCCCAGGAAACAGTTTAGTGTGGGGCCATTATCTTGATAGTTCATAATTAGGTTCAATAAGAAAGCTTGTTTTGCCAACCCAGGTCAGATCCCCACTGTGTCCGCCTGTGCCTGTGCTCAGTGACCTTGTTCCAAGAGTGTATTGTTAGAAAATCCATTATTATCATCACACACACTTTGGAGAAGTGGCTGTTTTGCGAATTGATGGTGTGATGTTGCCACTTTAGATAAAAGAATCCATGAATTATTGACTTAATGAGTTAATGTTGCTTCAGTCTCCAATGAGACCTTTATAGGCTGGGTGCTATTTAACGGGAGACATCTGAGGCAAATACAGAGAGAGAGGGAGAGAGAGTGTCCTCTGCAGGGCATGGAGGACTTCCTAGAGCAGGCTTCTATCTTTTTGGACAATTCTGGGATTAAAATGCTTGCAAGGCAACCAGATGCCCAACTACATTCGTTTTGTTTAATGCACAATCACAGCTTGTGTCTTACTCATTTATCATGTAATGCTGGGGCAGGAGGGTTTCTGCCCCGTAGGAATGTCACTGATAACAGGTATAATATGAAAATCATTGAGACCATGTAGGGATATCAACTCCTGTGGTTTGGATGGTGAAAATCTGAGCATGTAAAATACAGTTTGGGTGACCTATAAACTCCCATCCATCTAGACCAATCTACCAACATAAAGCTCCTGCGCAGAGATCCTCTTGCAAAGGAGCAAAATGAAGGTTCCAGCCAGCAGAGGTTCCTCACAGCAGTTCCAAAGTTCCAGGAAAAAATGTGAAATTCTGGCTCTGAATAGGCCATCACACAGAAGGCTAACAAGCCTTCCATGTAAGAACAATTTGCCCACTAAAGTCTGTCTTATCCAGCATCAAGTTCTCAAAGCCTCTGAGAAGGCCACAAGCATCTTCTCCAAATGGGCCTCTGAGCACCTGTATGCCCTTTAGCAAACCTTTGCCTCCCCTGTCATCTAAAAGTCCAATCACCTCCCTAGCCAGTCTCTTGTTACTAAGGCCTCTGAAGAGCTTCTTGTTGGTCTTCATGTTTCTAGCACGGTGCTTCTCCAGTTACCTATTTGCCAATGTTTGTGTTCCTTTTTGTTTTCTTCATCCACACATTGTTTTAAAGGAAGGCATCCTCTTGGCCCTGGTGGTACTTTTCTTGATCTGTGGCAAACATTTCAGCGGAGCTTCTAATCTTGTGGTTTTGAACAGCTCCAAAGCATTATGGAGTGCTTTGACTCTCTTGACTTTTCCTTTCAACTTTCTTTTCTCTCTCTCTCCCCCCCCCAACCTTTCTTTCAACTTTCTGGTGCAGTCCATGATCCCAGTGAGAACAAGGAAGGAGCTGCTTCAACAACTTCAGTTCCTGTGGGGCTCTTCTTGTTGCATTTGCTTCAATGACTGAGCTGAGCTCTCCTTAGGAAAACTGTACTGGAAGTGTGGCAAATGAAAGGAACCCTTTCCTGCATCTTTTTCCTTCCTAGAAAAACATGAATATTGCTGTTGATACACTCTCTGTTGAGGCATCCAGTGCCCTGTTCTCTGCAATCAGTTGCAGTTAATTATGCCTGAGAACACGAACAAGACGCCCCCGTTTTTATTAAGCTTTTAATAGGTTTTATTTGATTGTTGTATTTTTATATGACTGTGTATTGATGGTGAGGGTTTTATGTCAACCGCTTAGATATTTCTTTTCATATTAAGCCATTTATAATTTTTATACATCAGTAATAAAGCCCATCTTTGAGTCTACTCCTGCCAGTCCCACAATCTTTCACTGTCTTCAGAATTCCTTTAGACACACATTTTAGCGTCCTGCTAATGTCACATTAGCAGATTGCAATCACGGTTGTTAAAATGAATACAAATGAATTAATAATGATTATCTAATTATTTGAAAGTGTCATCCTACTTTAGGAGCCATTTCACAACGTTCCCAGGGGTTAATGACGCCACTCACTTCCTGTTGTAAATCATACAGCAAAAGTGAGGGGGATGAAGGGGTGTGAGAAAGGAAGGCACTAATCTGATGGGCTTCACACCCTCCTTGGAAACCATGCAGGAGTGATGGGCCCTCTGCTCTGTGTCTGCTTGCCGAAAGTCTTCACCACAAGGTCCCTTTGTCCTCCCTCTCTCTGTTTATTGTTTTTACCTTGGCATTTTATTAGAGCAATTTTGAAGTTCAAAGAAAAAACAAAATGTCAATCAAAACTATTAAAAAAAGCTCTTTTTGTTTGTTGCCATTGTGGTGAGCGGTTGGTGGAGCTCGAGTATGTCTTCCCACAAGACGTTCAAGATCAAGCGGTTTCTTGCTAAGAAGCAGAAGCAGAACCGGCCCATCCCGCAATGAATCTGCATGAAAACTGGCAATAAAATCAGCTACAACTCCAAAAGGAGACACTGGAGGAGGACCAAGCTCAGACTGTAAGGAGAAGCAGCTCCAATCTTACTGGCACAACCCTGTATCTTGCATCAAACTCTCGAGCTCCAGAATGGTCTCTACCTACCAATCTGCCAGATTATCAGGGCTGGAATTCTGTCTTGTGCTGTGCAGTCTCTCCCGCCTTTGTAGAAATATTTGTTATTACATATATTAATGAATAAAAAACTGAATGATGGGAGGGGGGGAACTATAAAAAACAGCAAAAGGCAGCCAGTCTTCGGGGGGGAAGGTCAAAAACCAGCTAATTAATTAGCTAATTAACTATTAGCTTGGCTAAAATGACTTTTGCCAACTGTTGAAAAGCATAGCATGGCAAGTTGTCACTGCCAGGGGGTCATTGTATCCTTTCACTGTCTCCCAAACAGTGGGGTCTGGCCAAGGCAGAATACAGCAGGACTATTACTTCTATACTTCTGTTGATGCAGCAAACTCAAGAGATAGTGTCCATCCTTAGAAATAGCTAATTGGTTGATTAATTGCTGTTTTCAGCCCTTCCCATCTGGTAGGATTGAGGTAGGAAACCAAAACACAAGCAGCATGGGAGAGGTTATAGAACTAGGATTTAAAGTTTACAGCATGCTGTACTTTGAAAGAAAATTATATAAAAATGATGTATCGCTGGTGATTTAACCCCTAGTAAATTAGCTAAGGGTTAAACCACAGAGCCTAGGACCTGCTGATCAGAAGGTTGGTGGTTCGAATCCCCGCGACAGGGTGAGCTCCTGTTGCTCGGTCCCTGCTCCTGCCAACCTAGCAGTTCGAAAGCATGAAAAGTGCAAGTAGATAAATAGGTACTGCTCCAGCAGGAAGGTAAACGGTGTTTCCGTGTGCTGCTCTGGTTCGCCAGAAGCGGCTTAGTCATGCTGGCCACATGACCCGGAAGCTGTATGCCGGCTCCCTTGGCCAATAAAGCGAGATGAGCACTGCAACCCCAGAGTCGGTCACGACTGGACCTAATGGTCAGGGGTCCCTTTACCTTTAAATTAACTAAAATGTATAAAGCAAGTTCAAATACGTGCTGGAAATGTAAGGGCAAGGAGGGCACCTTCTACCACATGTGGTGGAGCTGTAAAATAGTAAAAGAATTTTGGAGGGGTGATATATAATGAACTGGAAAAAAAATGTTTTAAATAATATTTTCTTTAAAAAACCAAAAGCTTTTCTTCTAGGATTCTGGTGCATCCTGGGTCTCTTACTGCTGCAGGCAAGACCACCTATGGAAGGATGGAGCTGCCCATGGAAGCAGCTCAGTTTGCTGATGGAGATGATGGAGATGTCAAAAGGCAACCTGCAGCCAGAATGACAGTGTGATTAACTGAAATGAGGCTGAAGTCACAAGCAGCTCAGGCCACTGGGAAATTAAGGCACCAATTCGAACCATCAAGATCAGCAATGATATTCTGGCATATCCTAGCAACAGCAGCAACATTAACCTTGCCATCCTAGACAGCGAACTAATTTCACAGCAGCAGCAGCAACAGCATTTCAGCATCTTTTAATCCCAGAACTTTTTGAATGAATGCTGATATTCTCCAAATGGACCAGCTTCAGTCCTTTTCTTTAGGAGCAAATGGAGTGAATAATAGTGGCTTCCTCCCAAACTGTTCCTGCAGGAAAAGAGCGGTTGTACTGGTCAAGGAATCCACATCCAGGAGAGAAGGTTCGTGGTGCAGGAGCCACACAATTGCGGGGGGAGACTTTGGGCATCCTTCCCTCCCTGAATGAGGTATTAATAAATGACAGGAAGCAACTATGTGGGTGGCCATAGTTTGCATCCCAAATAAATCCATAAGTGCTAATGAGGTGTATCCCCCAGCAAGGGAGTCGCTTCCTGTTGTGCAGCTGGAGGTATTTCTGTGCTCTCCAGTAAGTGATCTGAGGATTTCTCCCTTTTCCAGTGTGATTCAACCACCACACAAAACAATTCAGCTCCATTAAGGCAAAGTCAGCTTGGTGGAGAGGAGTGGCTACTTGGGGGCAGGGGTGAGAGGTACTATGCCTCTACTCCAATGGGTCGCTAAGATGAAGCCCCCAACCCCATGTCAACCAACTCTTTCACAATTAAGTTTGTACCCTACACTGAACACTCCAAATCCTGAAGAAACAGTGTTGCAGCTGAACTATTAAAGACTGTGATCAGCATGTTGTGGGGTGGCTGCATCTGATGCTGAACTATATTGCTGCTACAAATTTCTGCTGCTGCCTGCCTGGTTCTGCCTGAAAGGCTCCTCCCAGTCCTGTGGGCATTAGATGGGCACCTGGTTCTCCCCAGAGACTTGGAGGTCTTGTTCTGACCCATCACAGCCCATGAGACAAGGTGGGCATTGCAGTTGCAGCACCACGGACAGCTCCACGAGAGAAGGTGGGCACTGCAGTTGCAGCACCACGGACAGCTCCATGAGAGAAGGTGGGCATTGCAGTTGCAGCACCACAGACAGCTCCAGGTGAGCCACAAAGGAGCTTGTCTGGGGTTGGGGTATTTGTGTTGTTTTGTTTCATAAATCAGAATCATAGAATTGTCGAGTTGGAAGGGACCACGAGGAGCATCTAGTCCAACCCCCTGCAATGCAGGAATCTTTTGCCCAACGTGGGGCTTGAACCCATGATCTTGAGATTAAGAGTCTCATGCTCCACCAACTGAGTTTGAAGCTGAATCACTAGAAGTTAGGATTATGCACATAGCTGTCAACTTTCAGATTTGAAAACAAGGGATCAGCAGCCTTGAAAACAAGGGATCAGCAGCCTCACCTGTCCCGGGGACAGTCTACGGGATACCTAACAATCCAGGATAGCAGCGGGGAATGGCGCTGGAATAAGGGAATTTCCCGCAAAAAAGGGAAGGTGGACAGCTATGATTATGAATCCTGGTCCCTGTTTTGACCTGAGAAGCTTCATGGTGCCTTCCTCTGATTTTGGTCAAATCTCTCCTCTCCCCTTAGACTAGTGGAGCTTTTAAAAAGAAGAAGTTGTGAAATTAGTGTCAGCTTTTAACAGCAGAATGTGTATTCATGAAATTATTTATACACCATATTTTGGGACATAGCCCACTCAGCTGTTGTCCAAGTGATGCAATCAGACGAGGTTTATTAATACCAGAACAACAAGAAATGTTTCCAAGTACTTTGGTAATAATGGGGTTGGGGGGAGGGAGGCCTGAATGTGCCTGCTGTGCAGAAGAGCAAAAGCTGTGATTGATCTCAATGTAAACAGGGTGATTTTTCTTTCTCCAACATGACATGGAGCCCAACCGTGTGTGATGGATTCTGTCGCTGCCCCTTCCCGACCATCATTCTCGCTTTTAATCCACTCAGTGCTCTTGTTGGGCTTTTGCCTGCTCCCATTTCATTTCACCCCCTCTCCAAACAGGATGCCTGTTCAACAGCAGTAGATAGTTTCCTTTAAGAATTCAGGAAAATATGTGGTGCTCCAGGGGGCAGGGGAATAAAAGCTACCAGCAAGAAAGTTTGATTTGACTTCAAATGAAAGTGATGATCTGTTGTAAGCGCTTTCAAGCCCTAGAATCTCATATGGCTTCACTCCTCCTCCTAATAGGTTAGTCCTTTTTGCAGGAAGCAATCCAGATTTCCTGAACCTTGTCAGAGTAGAGATAAAGTGGCCTTTACTGGCCATCTCTTGCACGGGGTTTCCTGAGCACCTCTCCTTGGGAAATGGGTGCCCAAAGCTTTCTTAGATAGAGTGCTGTGAAGGTCAATATCTGATAGATTCCTGACTGCTCTGGGGGAGTTTTCAGTGGATAGAGCAGGTAATCTTGTTGAGACTCTTGTCTCGCTGTGGAATGGCAACATTCTTAGGGCATCAGCATGATCATGCCTGAGGCTCCGCTCCAGTCCTGCAAAGGCCTCATTGCCCCTTAGTATTCTGAGAGGCTGCAGTTGATGAAACAGACTGGGGGGGGGGGAGAGAGAGACTGGTGGAAAGCACCATTAAAGATAAAATTATCAAACCTAGGAAAGGATCAGAGTTGCTGAAGAAGAATCAATATGGCTTCTGCAAAGGTATGCTCTGTCTGCCTAACCTTTGAGAGTTCTTTGAGAGTTCCAATAAGCATATGGGTAGGGGTGATCCAGTTGATACTGTGTACTTAGTCTCTTGAAAAGCTTTCGACAAAGTAGCTCACCTACTTAGTAAGCTAAGCAGTCATGAAATAAGAGGGAAGGTCCTCCTATGGAACAGTTACTGGTTAAAGAGCAGAAATTAGAAATAAATAAACAATCAAGGGATGTAGAAAGTGAAGACCGCCAAGGATCAGTATTGGGACCTGTGCTTTTTAAGTTCTTCATAAATAATCTAGAATTAGAAGGGAGCAATGAGGCTGCCAGGGTTGCTGGTGATTCCAAATGGTTTAAGGTGGTTAAATTACAATAGGAACTCTCCAAACTGGGTGAGTGGTGGCATAATCACAAATACAGTTCAGGACTTATCTACACTTAACTTTCCTCTGCTCTTTCCAGGCATGGTCCACAATTTGAAGGTCTGTGTCCAAACACCTGAATTGATGTTTGCTCCGACTGAACACCAAAGATCAGGTTTTTGTGGGGAAAGCTCCAGGGCAAAAAAGAAGAACTGCTCAGACAAGGAGCTTCAAAGTGCAGACCTGTGTCTGGAAAGAGTGGGGCAAAAGCTAAATATGGATAAGTGCTCAGTGTAAACAAGTTTAATGTTATGCATGTTGGGGCAAAAATTCTTAATTCCACATATAGTCTCATGAGGGCTGGTTAGGCACTGACTGCCCAGGAATGAAACTGTGGGATTGCAATAGAAATGTGAACCCAGTGTGCAGCAGCTACAAAAAAGATAGATAGATTCCATGCTGGGGAGATGTGTGTGTGTGTGTGTGTGTGTGTGTGATATGACACTAGAACTGAAGTTCTAGTGAAGCTGACTTTTGAAAGATTCAGGAAAGACAAAAGAAAGTAGATATTTACACAGTGCCTAGCTTGACTATTGAATTTGCTACTGCAATATGTGGCTTTGACCATCAACCTACAATGAAATCTTAGCATGTCTACTTACGTCTAGGTATGTAGGTACAGTGGTACCTCGGTTTAAGAACATCCCTGTTTACGAACTATTTGGTTTACAAACTCTGCAAAACCGGAAATAGTGTCCCGGTTTGCGAACTTTACTTTGGTCTAAGAATGGAAGCTGAATGGTGGAAGAGCACCAGCAGTGGGAGGCCTCATTAGGGAAAGCGCGCCTCAGTTTAAGAATGGTTTAAGAACGGATTTCCGGAACGTATTAAGTTCGTAAACCAAGGTACCACTGTAAAGGGTTGCAGCCTTAGATGACTTTAAAGGGGGATTAGATAGAGTTATGGCAAATAAGGCCATCATTGGCTAGGAGTCACTATAATGTTGCTCTACCTCCAGGACCAGGACCAGCAGCAACCCTCTGAAGACCAGTTGCTGGGGAGCAACAGCAAGAAGGGGCTGTCACCTGCATGACCTACCTCTGGGCTTCCTAGAACGGGCTTCTGGTAGGCCATGGTGAGGAATGGGGCTGCTGAATTAGATGGGCCCCCTTTGGTGAGATCCAGCTGCTGGAAGAAGAGTTTGGATTTGATATCCCGCTTTATCACTACCCTAAGGAGTCTCAAAGTGGCTAACATTCTCATTTTCCCTTCCTCCCCCACAACAAACACTCTGTGAGGTGAGTGGGGCTGAGAGACTTCAAAGAAGTATGACTAGCCCAAGGTCACAGCTGCATGTGGAGGAGCGGGGAATCAAACCCGTTTAACCAGATTATAAGTTCGCTGCTCTTAACCACTACACCACACTGGACTCTTCTTCTAGCCCAATCCAGGAGTAGAGCAGAGAACAACAGCCAAATCTGGAGCTGGAGGGCTGCTGTTGCAAACACAAGGACAGCCAGGCCACATTTCAGGCTACAAGACCCCTTTGCCCTCCCACATTTCATCACAGAAGGCAAAAAAAACCAAGGCAAAGCCTTCTCCATTGTGATTATCTGCTTCTCTGTCCCACTGATTTATTTGGTGTCAACCAGCAGAGAGCTTTTTATATAATGAAACACTGCCTGCATGCCATCTGTCATCCATCACCCAAAGTGGCACGCCATTTAAAAGGTTTTTGTTGGGGGGGGTGGATGGACAGACAGACAGAGGAGTGGGTGCACCTCCTACTAATCACCTGATTTCAGGAACTGGGCTGGGCAGAGACCCTGAAATGCACACATGGAGTGTGGTAGCTGCAACCGTGGGCCAGTGTGGTCGTGGTGCTCAGTCTTACTATCCCATGGCAGGATTATTCTGCTCACAGCGGTTGCAGCCTGATAATTATTATTGATTCACTCTCAGGCTGTCAATCTAGGAACAGCTCTAAAGTAGTCCATGATGGACAGAGAGAGAATTGGACAGCCACCATCCAACGAAGAAACTTCATCTTGAAAATGAACTTAGATGAGATGGTGCAGGTGGATAAGGGTAATTGATTATTGTTTTAGAGTGGAAGAAGGAGATATTTTTAAAGAAATATCTCTTTGGTATCCACCCTAAGAAATCTGCACTACTCATAAGACTGCGTGCAAATGTCATACACTTTTAAAATTCTGTGTATATGGTTTACTAAGGCTTATTTTATCACAGAAATGCAGTTAAGATTCCCTGGTTTGCAGCACGCACAAGGCAGCAGTTCTTTGGACAGTTTCCTCCTGGGAGTGATACAAGCTGTTCCAAGCTACATGACCTAGTGCCACAGAGAGACTAGCTTGTACCCTGCACTGTTAGGGACAGTGAGGGGTCAAAGTTACTAATGCGAGAGAACTTCCTTGTCATGCCCATGTTATAAGACAGTGGTTCCCAACCCACCCATGGCACCATTCACATAATGAAAACTACCATAGAGATATCAAAAAATTCAAAAGTAGGGGTCCATGGGTTGATTTCTTTTGGAGGGGATTCTTTGCAAAGTGTTTTAAACCTGATGTTTTGCTGTGTTGCCTAACATTCTCTGCTCCAGCTGCACAAGCCAGATTTCCAGTGCAAGGTGTTTGCCATGGAAAGATGCCTTCCAAAAGAGACGCAAAGGCAGGCACAGGCAAATGCACATTATTTCTAAAAGGCAGGGCACAAATATGTCCATGAATGACTGACTGAATATGAAGCTCAGTGAGTGAACAGGCTGACCTCCTTTGCAGGGTTGTTATTATGGGGATAAAATGGGGCAGCCTCCAGCTCTGCTGTCCTCTGGGTGCCTTTTGCCTTGGTGAACCTCTCCATTTGCTAACATCTAAAGGGGGACTTGGCCATGCAATGCCACCTGTGTGGCTCTGCATACAGCATTTGAAAACAAGATGTGATGCCGCTTGTCATTCATTTCTCTCTAAGTGGAATGCCACATTCAGGTTTTTTCGCAAGACTGCAAAAAAGCCTTCCCAAGGTTCCATCATCAAGAATGAAAACCCCTTTTCCTTGGGCTCTTGACTCCTTGTAATCATAAAATGCCTCTTGGAATCTTCAATGGGGTGACAATTTACTGAAGATTAATTCCAGGTGGCACTGTGGGTTAAAGCCTCAGCGCCTAGGACTTGCCGATCGAAAGGTCGGCGGTTCGAATCCCTGCGGCGGGGTGCGCTCCCGCTGCTCGGTCCCAGCGCCTGCCAACCTAGCAGTTCGAAAGCACCTCCGGGTGCAAGTAGATAAATAGGGACCGCTTACCAGCGGGAAGGTAAACGGCGTTTCCGTGTGCGGCTCTGGCTCGCCAGATGCAGCTTTGTCACGCTGGCCACGTGACCCGGAAGTGTCTCCAGACAGCGCTGGCCCCTGGCCTCTTGAGTGAGATGGGCGCACAACCCCAGAGTCTGGCAAGACTGGCCCGTACGGGCAGGGGTACCTTTACCTTTACCTTTAATTCTAGTGCAGGAGTCGCTGGGGCTCAAGCCAACTCTTTGATTAGCTGTAAATGACGTGTGTTGGTTGAAATGAGTCTCCTCCTATTATCTCGGAGCCCATTCCCAGGGCCAGCGCTCCTGCCCCTCCAGATGCAGCTGTTGCTGTATTTGCTTCCCAATTACACTGTGGGTGAACTCAAGAGAACACAAACCAGCGGAGGAGAAATCTGCTCAGTCTCACCACAATTAGGGTTTATGCTCTGGTTCAGGAAAAGGCAGGCAGACAGGTCACTCGTATTTGATTTTTGAGCATGTTATTTAGGATTTGGCCACAGACACAAATCATTGCACACAAATCTGTTCATTTGTTTTTTAAGGGAAAGATCTTCCAGCAGTGGTAGTATTGATTTTCCACTATTATGACTTAAAAACTGATGCACACACACACACAGTGTACACACACATAGCCTGCAGCACAGAGATCATTTTCTGCTTGGTCTTTTGCCAGCCACGGGCATTCCTGCACCTTGCAATTATATTGGAGCGCAGAGGCTGAGGGCTCCCTCAATCCACCACATGCTACTTTCTCCTCCTGAATTGCACCATGAGGACCTCTTCACTTCCTTGCATTCAGGAGGGGGCAAGATGAAGAAGACAGAGCCAGCACAAGCTCCTTCCCCATTTCTTTATTTAAAAAAAAATTAAAAGGAAGGAAAGGGTCCTTCTTGCAATGCTTGATTCGCTTTTGGGATCCTTAACCACAATGTGTGATGATGTGCCCCACGGCTTGCATGGACTTTTCAAAGCACAAGACAAATTCTTCTAAGACAAACAGAGACATCCTTAGGAGCTTGGAAGCTGGGTCTTCCAGCTTATCACTTGCAGTGCTCAGGCAACCAAAAGGCTTTGGAACTCAAGCCGCTTTTCAGAAGTTGCTAACAGATTAAAAATAAGGATTTATTTTAGCATCTAGAGATGTCATGAGAGAGTACTGCAGATATTAATAATGTGCAGCTTGAAGCAACTGGATGCATAAAAACGGACTCCTTTTGGAATAAAACATTGTCCAGACCCATAAGTATTGTTCAAAACTTTACTTGCAGAACTTCCTTGGAAACAGAACAAAATCCATAGTGATACATAAAAAATAGTTGCATACAATATTTTGTGCATGTCCAGCACAGACTCAGCATCTTATAAGAAAAAACTTTACTTCTTCCAGAAATAAATCTGTGTCTCTTTCCCATTCCAGGCTGTGTCTCTTTCCCATTCCAGCCTCCATCCACAGAAATAAATCTGTGTCTCTTTCCCATTCCATCCTGCCTAAGGCTATGCAGCTCCTGGAGAGCCATTATCACATCCTTTGTTGTCTCTGTGGCATCAGAGAAAGACTGACAACTCCCTTAAGGTTGGTGATTTGCAACTGAATGCCTTACTCATGTGATCTAAGGTTAAACACTCATGTGTCAGAGCAGAGAACATTCTCAGTTAATCATGAACTTGGTTAAAGCTCAGAGAGCTGCCATGGAAAATCCTGAAAGTTAGCAATACACATCCAGGCATTCTCCATTTCATTTTTTTTTATATATAATTTTTATTAGGTTTATAATATACAAAATTCAAATTCCAAATACATGTTTCCCTAAATCTAGTGGACTCCCCCCATCTTCCGGACACTGCATTCTCTGTAAAACCAAAACCTCAGCAATTTGTTGACTTATTTTAAAACATAATAATATATCTTCCATTTTATCGTGATATCTGGTCTCTAAACATTTCAATCCGAATCCATTAATTTTTAGTTTCAACACAATAAAATTATTTCATTACACCACTTCTGTCTTGTTGTGCCTTATTTACCAATTCAAAGATTTACCGATACTGAAGCTATAATTTCCTAGAGAGAGGCATTTTTTAACATTCATACAACTTATAATGCTTTTTCAAATAGTCCTTAAATTTTTCCCAAACTTCCTCCGTTTCTTCTTCTCCCGAGTCTCGAATTCTGCCAGTCATTTCAGCCAGTTCCATATAGTCCATCAGCTGCGTCTGCCATTCTTCCAGTGTGGGTAGATTTTGTGTCTTCCAGTGCTTTGCCATCAAGATCCTTGCTGCTGTAGTAGCGTACATAAAGAAAGTTCTATCTTTCTTAGCCACCCTCTGGTCTACCATGCCCAGGAGGAAGGCCTCCGGTTTCTTGGGTAAGGTGAGTCTAAGCACCTTTTTTAGTTCATTATGTATCATCTCCCAGAAGGCCTTCACCTTCGGGCAGGTCCACCAGAGGTGTAGAAATGTCCCTTCCTCCTCTTTACATTTCCAACATTTATTATCAGACAGGTGATATATCTTTGCAAGCTTGACTGGGGTCATGTACCACCGGTATGTCATTTTCATAATATTTTCCTTCAAGGCACTACATGCCGTGAATTTCATTCCGGTGTTCCATAACCTTTCCCAGTCTTCAAACATAATGTTGTGCCCCAAGTCCTGCGCCCACTTTATCATGGAGGATTTAACAATCTCATCCTGTGTATTCCATTTAAGCAGCAAGTTGTACATTCTCGAAATTAACTTAGATTTTGGCTCAAGCAACTCTGTCTCTAGTTTCGATTTTTCCTCCTGGAAACCCACTTTTTTGTCCGCTTTAAAAACTTCCTGGATTTGAGCATAATGCAACCAATCTCGCACCTTGTTTTTTAACTTTTCCATACTCTGCAACCTCCATTTATCTCCAATTTTTTCAATTATTTCCCAATATTTAGGCCAATGGGCCTCCATATTGAGTCTTTTACGTGCTTTGGCCTCCATCGGTGAGAGCCACCTCGGAGTTTTACTCTCCAATAAGTCTTTATATTTTGACCAGACCATAAAAATTGCCCTTCTGACAATATGGTTTTTGAACGATTTATGAATTTTAACCTTGTCGTACCACAAATATGCATGCCACCCAAAAGCATTATCAAATCCCTCCAGGTCGAGGACATCGGTGTTCTCCAACAAAATCCAATCCTTCAACCAGCAGAGGGCTGCAGATTCATAATATAACTTCAAGTCCGGCAGGGCAAACCCCCCTCTTTCTTTCGCATCTGTTAGTATTTTAAACTTTATTCGGGGCTTTTTGCCCTGCCAGACAAATTTAGATATATCCCTATGCCATTTTCCAAAACATTCCACCTTATCCACGATCTGGAGGGCCTGAAACAAAAATAGCATTTTCGGCAAAACATTCATCTTTATAGCAGCTATTCTGCCCAACAAGGAAAGTTTCAGTCTTGACCATGTTTCCAAGTCTCTTTTGATCTCTGACCAACATTTCTCATAATTGTCCTTAAACAAATTCAAATTTTTGGAGGTCAGGTGCACCCCTAAGTACTTTACTTTTTTAACCACATTTAGTCCTGTTTCTTTTCTGAGCTCCTCTATTTCAATAGTTGTCAAATTTTTTGCTAAAACTTTAGTTTTTTGTTTATTCAGCTTGAATCCCGCCACCCGACCAAAGTCAGAAATTAATTCTAACGCTCTTTTAGTACTAGAGGCTGGCTCCTGTAATGTTAATACCAAGTCATCTGCAAAAGCTTTCAGTTTATATTGTTTCTCTCCGACCACAATTCCCTGTGTCAACCGGTCATTTCTAATCATGTTCAATAGCACCTCCAGGACTGAAATAAACAACAGAGGAGATAGAGGGCACCCCTGTCGTGTCCCTTTTTCAATTTTGAACTCCTCTGTCACCACGTTGTTTACTATCAATTTAGCTTTTTGTTCTGAATAAATTGCTTCTATTCCATTTTCAAACCCCCGCCCTACTCCCATCCTTTCCAAATTTTTCTTCATAAACATCCATGAAATGTTGTCAAAGGCTTTCTCCGCATCAATAAAGATCAACACCGCTCTTGTATTTGAGTTAATCTGTAAAAATTCCAAAATGTCAATGATGTTTCTTGTGTTATCAAATAAATGTCTGCCAGGGAGAAAGCCTGCTTGGTCCTTATGAATCACTTCATTTAATACTTTCTTAAACCTGCTTGCCAGAATGTCTGCAAAGATTTTGTAATCCACATTTAGGAGTGAGATAGGACGGTAGTTTTTAAGTTGAGTTTTTTCAGTTTCTGATTTTGGTATCAACGTGATGAAAGCTTCTTTCCACGTTTCCGGTGCCTTCCTCCCCTCCATAATCTGGTTGCAAACTTCCAACAATGGTTGTATCAATAAATCCTTCAATGCCTTATAATATTTGGAAGTAAGTCCATCAGGTCCCGGAGACTTGCCCAGTTGGAGGTTCTGAATGGCGCATTCAATTTCTTGGATTGTAATATTACAGTTCAGGGTTGCTCTCATTTCCTGGGGTATTTTTTGTAATCCATTAGTTGTGACAAATTGGTCCACCTCCGAGCCTTTTTGTGGCCTTTGTGAATAAAGTTCTTTGAAATATCTCTGGAAACACTTTCTAATTTCCTCGGGTTTCTGAACCATTCTCCCTTCAATCTCTAGATTTGTAACTGTATTAAGCTTTTGTCTCTTTTTCAACTGCCAAGCCAACAACTTCCCGCACTTATTAGCAGATTCAAAGGATCTTTGTTTCATTTGTTTAATTTTCCATTCCACCTCTTGATTTATCAGTTTCGAATATTGTGCCTGGAAAAACTTCACTTCTCTCAATACTTCCTTTGATTTAGGCCTGGATCTCAGTTTTTTCTCTCCTTCTCTTATTTTCTCCAAAATCTTCTCCTTCTTTTCATTCCAGAGCCTTTTTTTAATTGTGTTCTGCTGTATTAGAAACCCTCTCATAACTGCTTTACTTGCGTCCCAGATTGTTCTTTTTTCCACATTTGTCTTTAAGTTTATTTCAAAATAGTCCTTTAAAACTTTTTGGGCCTTCTTAACAATTTCCTGATCTCTTAACAAAGCGTCATTCATTCTCCATCTGAAAGATCCGGTTGTATTTAATCTCAGTTCCATTCTCAAAGCGTTGTGGTCGGAGCAGGTTTTTGGGCAGATTTCCACTTTTCTGGTCTTAGGTGCCAGCCCTCTAGTTATCCATATTTGGTCGATTCGCGTCCATGTCATGTGGGCCTCAGAAAAGAAAGTTCCTTCCTTCCCTAGAGGGTTCTTGATCCTCCATATGTCAATCAAATCCAAATCCGGAGGCGGCGCAAAACGGCAATGGCGGTCCTCTTTACCGTGTGAAGAGGGGCTCCGCGAAAAAGGGTCGTCCGCTGCGGCAAAGCGGAGACCCATTAAGACAAACCGTAGGCAGAGCGAGCCTGCGGCCGTGGGACTCGGCGGGTGCCAGAAGCCCCCCCAGAAACGAGGAAGGGACCTCGTAAGAGGCTCCGGAACGTGAAAGGGGGAGCGGCGCTGTGAGTTCATCGCTCTTTTCGCGGAAGTGAAGCCGCGCTGCTGTTGCTGATGAGCGTCGACCTTTCTTCTTGAAAATCATCGGAATTGGCTGCAATTTACCCGTGAGTAAGGGGTACTAAAGATTGACTCAAATTTATTTAATTCGGCTGAAAACGGGAGGCGAGTAACAGGAAGTCCGTCTCCCGGTCCTGCTAATCAGAGCAAAGCAAAGAACCCGATGTGGGCTGAAGCGCTCAAAAGAGATTTTGAAATTAGTATGAAGGGGCATTAATAGACTGTGTTCTTTTAGAAATCAAAAAGATTGAAGGATTAAATCTTTTGGTTTACTGCGCTAAGGAATCTTCCTCCTATTGTGAAGTGACGTGGAATTGAAGGGATAACCGAGCTATCGGACTGCCAGTGTTGCAAAGGAGTACTGTCAGGCTGCTGAAACTTTTTCTTAAGTACAAATTGTTGCATTGATGGATACACTATCGCTTTAATACTGATATTGGAACCTTTCTGCTACCTTGTGGCACTATTTTGAAACAGAACTATCTGAAAGCCTCCTTTTCGAACTTGGGGACTATAAAAGTTGAAATAGGAACTTTGATGGTGGAAAAGAAACTTTCTTTCTTTTGAAAACCCCCCCTAGTGGATTTGCGGAGGCATAGAGGTCTGGGAACTGTACCTTATTGGGATTTTTTGTGGTTTGATTGTTTACATTCTGGACTTGCCTTTCTCATGGATTGAAAGACTATTTGACCTTGAACAGAGGCAGCTGGGGAATGAGTGGCCCAGGGAAAACAAGAGCATCTAAAGCTAAGGAAGCCTTGGCTGAGGAAGCTAAAGAAAAGAAAAAAGATAAGAGAGCTGGGCAGCTTGTTCAAACAACGTTGACTCATCAACGCAGATCCTCGGTACCAACTGTGCTGACGGCGCAGGAGGAAGAAGTTGAAACGCTTGCAACAGAAGATATGGCAACTGGAGGAACTGATCCAGTCTTGAAACAAATTTTGGAACAACTGGCACTTTTGAATAAGAAGGTGGACGATCAGTCATCTAAAATTGACAGAGCTACATCTACTATCAGTAAGTTAACAGATCAGGTTTCCCAGCATACTCAGGCTATTGAGAAATTGCAAGGAGCTACGGCGGAGAACTACAAATTAGCTGCGGAAGCCAATCAAAAAGCTGAGCAAGCGTGCAAAAAGGTGGAGGAGATCAAAGGGGAAGTAAGACCTCTGAAAAGACAGGTAGGAGAACAGCAAGCCTACCTGTCAATGGTGGAACTGAAAAGTAAGGAATGTAATCTTAGGCTGAGGGCCGTCCCAGAGCTGGAGCAGGGCAACCTAGAGGAATTTTTGACACAGTTGTTTTCTAAATTTTGGGGGGTTGAGGAAGATAAAGACTTCAAAATTGTGACGGCCTTCAGATTGGGTAGATCGGTTAAGAAAGACAAGTCCAGAGACTGTTTGGTTTGTTTGAGAACAAGAGAGGAAAGAGACAAGATACTAGGCCAACATTTTAAAAAATCTCTGGAAGTTGAAGGCAAAAGGGCAGAAATTTATAGAGACATTCCTAAATATCTGTTGGACCTTAGAGCTTCATATACAGACTTAGCTAAATTGTTAAGGTACAACGCAATCCCTTACAGGTGGGAATTTCCTCAGGCATTCTCCATTTCAGTGTCAGTTAAACAATTATACTTGACAGAGAGGAGGCAGCATAATAATTTGAAAAGGAAGCTAAAGGGAGGGGGAGGGAGTCAGAGTGGTGGGAAAAGGGGCCACTGTGGGTAAGGCAAGGGAAGTGGGAAGCAGGGAGCCTTTCTTTTTATATATATAGAGATAGATGCAGAAATGACAGGAAGAGAGGCAGGACTAGTTGCTCCACCCCAGGCTCACCCCAAGGGCCAAAGCATTCCACACAGACCCAACCAGAGGGGCTGTTGCAGTGGCGTAGCATGGGTTGTCAGCACCCGGGGCAAGGCAAGTAATTTGCACCCCCTAACCCGTGGATTTGCGCCCCTAACCCCCAGATGTTACGCCCGGTGTGGCCGGCCCCCCTGCACCCCCCACGCTATGCCACTGGGCTGTTGTGATATTCCGCTGCACCACAAAGTTATTGGGTATGCCTGGGCTTGAGGCTTCTGATGCCAAGTACTAAAGAAAGAAACCTGCTCCTTGGCTGTTGCTTTAGAAAGGAGCTTCTGCAGCTGGCACAGCCCATCTCTGTTGGCACAGAGCCCCCTCCCCCATCAAGGGGAGGGGAACACGCAGCCCTTGGCCATTGCACAGGCCAATGTCAGGCATGACTTCCCTTTTGCCTCGGGTGTGAGAATTGCAAGAGCGCTTTGGATGCCAAGACGATACTCTGGCACCATGCATTAGAGTATAATGATGCTGTAGTCACGGCAGTTTTTGTTAACCTTAATGAGCATGTGTAACATCTTTGGGCGAAGGGCATCGCATTACAATGTGTGATGAATTATGCAATAACAGAGTTCAATACACACCCTCTACTTCTCCCAGATGTTAAACAATGCAGGAAATCAATCCTGAAGTTTAACTGTATTAAAAGGAAGCCAAATATCATTCTCCCCACAGAATGCCTGCAATAGGCTTGCTTGTTAGGGCAATTCCAAAGCGGCTGCTCTTTGGCTGCAAAGAGGGTGATGGTTGGGGGGAGATAACCACAAGCTGTGCCAGTTCACACAGTGAGCCCTGGACTCTGCAGTGTCCCAGAAAAACTGGGCTGAAAAGGGACCCTCCTCCTCCTCAGCCTGCTTTCACGCAGGACACGTGGGAGGAGCACTTTCTGCCACCACCACCCCACTCATATTGCAGCAAAAGGGGACAGGTAAGAGGAGGTAAGGGACGCGGGTGGTGCTGTGGGTTAAACCATAGCCTAGGACTTGCCGATCAGAAGGTTGGCGGTTCGAATCCCCGCAACGGGGTGAGCTCCCGTTGCTCAGTCCCAGCTCCTGCCAACCTAGCAGTTTGAAAACACGTCAAAGTGCAAGTAGATAAATAGGTACCACTCCTGTGGGAAGGTAAACAGCGTTTCCGTGCGCTGCTCTGGTTCGCCAGAAGCAGCTTAGTCATGCTGGCCACATGACCCAGAAGCTGTATGCTGGCTCCCTCGGCCAATAAAGCGAGATGAGCACCGCAACCCCAGAGTCGGTCACAACTGGACCTAAAAGAGTCCCTTTACCCTTTACCTTTAAGAGGAGCTTCATAGGAACCTAATGAGTGCCTGGCTTCTGCAGCTGGATCAGGCCAAAAGGGAGCCCATCTAGTCCAGCATCCTCTTCTCACAACCCCGGAGCCTGTCAAGGTAGGAGGAAAGAGAAACAGGCAACCCCAGTGCCTCCCCTTGCAGGGAATGTATTGTGCCCATCACATGAAGCAGCAAGCCTTGGCAGGACTGAAACTGGTAAGTGGAGCAGACTGTTCTGTTTTCCACATGCAGCTTCTGCAGAGTTACGAAGAGCCTGGTGCATTATCTTAATGAGCTCCGAGGCAGATCCCTTTGCAAGCTGCACAAAGATGTACAAGGAACTGAGCAACAGGCCAGACTGCAGGCTAGGAGAAGGAGGTGGGGACACCACTTGCTAATATACAGCTGCCACGGAGGAGGGACTGCGAGCCGTGGGTGGAGTGCCAGAGTCTATTAATACCCAATTCTTACACATCCTGCTAACAGAGGGGGATTTAGGGGAGCACGATTGATTCGGTTGCACAGGGTGGGGAGCCTCGGAGGTGCCACAGCGGGTGCCACAACTATTATTTAGAATGGAAGGCAAGGGCCATGGGCACCAAACTTTGGCATCGCACAGGGTGTCACTGAAATTTGAGACCCCAAGATCCATCACTGCTGCAAGCCCCTTTCTGCATTTCTTCAGCTGTTGCAAGAGCAACATTTCTTCTATTGTATTCATCAGCCTGTTCTCCAATCACTCTGGATCAGTGAGCCTCAGGTGGCTAATTTGTGGATTAAAAGGAATGGCCCTGGTAGGAAAAGGAAATGCAGTGGAGGATGAAAAGCATCTTCTGTGCTGCACTCTGCCGTTACACCCGTTGCCAGCACAAAAGGAGGAGGCAGTGGAAAAAAACATCAGATAGGATGTTTTCTTTGTATTGTGCGAAGGATGGTGGAAGGGCATATTGCCTACTCTGAGCACACTGGGTACAGCGCAGGAGAAGTTGTCACTCTCTAAAGGAAGCCTTCTTTCTTCTCATAGCCAAAGATGCTCTCTTGGCTTCCAGCGTGAGTGAGTAAACTCTTTACTCCAGTGTGGTGTAGTGGTTAAGAGCGGTAGACTCGTAATCTGGTGAACCAGATCTCCGCTCCTTCACATGCAGCTGCTGGGTGACCTTGGGCCAGTCACACTTCTCTGAAGTCTCTCAGCCCCGCTCACCTCACAGAGTGTTTGTTGTGGGGGAGGAAGGGAAAGGAGAATGTTAGCCGCTTTGAGACTCCTTAGGATAGTGATAAAGCGGGATATCAAATCCAAATTCTTCCTCCTCTTCTTAGTCTTCTATAAAAGTTTGAAAAGAAGATGTAGTGTCTTATCTTTTATGAGGGAATAAGGGGGAAATACTAGAACAGTTATTATAGAGGCTTTAACCTGAGCAAATGCATCTGTTGTGCAAGTTTAAAAAGGGGGATGTTACTCTGCTAAATTGTGGAACTTGTTAACACAAGATGGAAAGGATATAATCAAACAATATATCCTCTCCTGCATCCCTGAAGATTCCCAAAAGGAGGAAAAACAAAGACCAGGAGAAACAAACAATACACAGCATGTGTCATAGCATTCCCAGGACATAAACTCCAAGTTGGCACTGATGGGCCAGGCAGGCTGTTCTGACACCCAGCAGGGCAGCTTGCAAATAATCAGGTGGGTCCTACGTTCCTTCCCAGCAGTTTGGAAAACATCAGACTTGCTTGGGGAAAACTGTGAGGATGCAGGAGGACCAATGAGAGCAGGATGGGGGGGCGGTTTAGGATAGGGGGCTTCCTGCTCTTTTGGTGTTGAGGAACATAGGCAGAATTAAGACAGTGAAATGGCCACATTTAGCACATTATTTGGGGCAGCTGCCTTGTGACAGACCCGTTAAAAGCCCAAAGGATTACAAGACACTATTAATATTTCCTCGGCTTTAAAAACCTCTCTCCTTACATGGGTCAGCCTGAGGAGGCCAGAGCAGATGGGGCAGGACTGATTTCCCGGTTTGATTGTGACTCTACGGAAAAGGAAGCGGAGGGCCAGCCGTGGGCCAGCCAATTCCAGAAGGCACAAATCCTCGGAGGCAAAGGGAGCAGAGGTCATTTGCTTAAGGTCAGCAGAAGCCTGGAGGGCAAGGGAGGCTGAGGGAGCTGATAGAAGCAGCAGCAGAAGCACCCACAGGCCAAAGAACCACACAGAGGTCAGGCCATTGTCTTCACCGTGGGCAGAAGGACTCGGCGGGGTGGGGAAGATTGTTCTCGGAAGGGGTCCATGAGAGAAGTGAGAGGGATCGAGACCTGGGTTGTCCGAAATGACTTTTAATGTTGTGTTTTAAATGGTTGTAACCTGCCCTGGGATCGCAGGGTATAGTAATATATATATATATATATATATATATATATATATGCTTTCGTAGATTTTCACGGGTACAGGAATGCAGGTTTTGGTGTCCTCGGGTGTCTTCCCGTGTAAAAGTTGGGGTGTCTAGGCGACGTTTCGACGAGGTCTCACTCGTCATCTTCAGGCTGGTGCTTTCGGCTTCAGAACAAGAGAATAATCCACAAGAGAATAATCATGGAAGCCATCGAGATAGAGAAACACCCTCACAACATGAACAAGCGTGATGACACATCCCGCTTGCCAGACATCTGGAAATTAGCCCTCCCCACAAAAACTGACACCAGATCCAGAGGCACACAGAACGCCATCACCAATCAACCACACCAGACCCAAACCCAGACCCTCTCCACAGATAAATTACAGACACCATCCAGTAGCCAAACCATGGAGGCACCTCCGGATGCTGCACCCCCCTGCAATCCCTACACAGATCTGGCTGACACAAGCCACAAAACCACAGCTCGCCCCTATACACGAAGCCAAGCCAGAGCACAACTAAGTGCAGTACAGCCATCTTCTCAGAAAAACTCTTCACAAAGTTCAAGAGGTCAAGACACAAAGACTTTAGCAACTAATCCACACCTAATGACCCACCTAAGTGGTACTCAGGATATCACTCAAGAAATCACTCAGGATATCCCTCAAGTAATTAAGGAACAAAAGAAGAAAAGGCACACTAGCCTGGGAACTTCCTCTCTGCCCAGAACATTGGAGGCTATACACCACACCCCCTCAACAGTATTTATAGGAACTCAAACACTGAGATCCTGCTCTGTTCCAGTAACAAGAAGCCGAAAGCACCAGCCTGAAGATGACGAGTGAGACCTCGTCGAAACGTCGCCTAGACACCCCAACTTTTACACGGGAAGACACCCGAGGACACCAAAACCTGCATATATATATATATATATATATATATATATATATATATATTAGGGCAATATAATTATACAGTGGTACCTCGGGTTAAGTACTTAATTCGTTCCGGAGGTCAGTACTTAACCTGAAACTGTTCTTAACCTGAAGCACCACTTTAGATAATGTTGCCGCCATGCTGTCAGAGCCCGATTTCTGTTCTTATCCTGAAGCAAAGTTCTTAACCTGAAGCACTATTTCTAGGTTAGCGGCATGTGTAACCTGAAGCGTATGTAACCTGAGGCGTATGTAACCCGAGGTACCACTGTATATTATAATCTAAAATTGAATTATAAACAATAAAATGAAATAATAAAATTATAACTGGGCAATATAAAAGCAGCAACAATGCAGCAGAGCATAAACACATTATGCTTGATCTTGTAGCAACCTTAATACAGGAGTAGGCAACCTTTTAGGACCAGACGGCATAGCTGGAATTTTGAGAGTGTGCTGTGAGCACTGCTCACAAAATGGCTACCATGAACTGGGGGGTAGTGGTGGCAAAATGGCTGCCGTATCTCAAGGGGCCAAAAAGAGAAAGGACCACAAGACCCTGGTAATAGTGGGGGCATGCCCCTCACCCTCATCAGTTGTCCCATCAAGGGGGTGGGGAGTGCAGCTACTTCAGCCACCGCCAGACATGAGCTCTTTGCCCCTCTCCTCTGTAGACAACTACCAAGCCTGGCATCCAGTTAAACATGTTTGAAGGGGTCCTGTTCAATGTTAGGACAGCATAGCCAGTACAAACAGGAACTGAGCAGGAGGAGTAAGCCATCTCTTGTGTACCATGGATTTCTGAGGGGATATTTCTTGATAGATTTTGTAGGCATCTGCAGCCACCACATTGGCAACCCCTCCTTTAAGAGCATTTATGCTGGATCAGACCAAATTATGTCCCACAGGATCCAGCCAGATTCTGCTGTGAAACCCACAAGGAAAGCACAAAGGCAGCAGCCCCCACCTCACAAAGCCTCTGAAGACCCACATGCTTGTCCCATGAAAGGTCCCAGGTTCAGTCCTGGAAACATCTCCGGTGGACAGAGAACTTCCTCTACCTAGGAAGCACCCTGCAAGTCAGAGTTCGTGATCCAAAGGGCTGCAGAGTTTGGCACAGTCGCCTGCCCTCCTGGCATAAGACGCCCCATATGTTAGTAGAAACAGCCCAGCCCCCAGCATCCATCCAGCCTGGGGGCTACCAGTCACCCAACTGGCACCAGCTGCCCACTCACCAACATCCTCCAAATGCCCATTGCTCAAAATGCCCCACAGCGGCCTCAGCTGTCACCGGTGAATGTGACCAACAGCACCACAGGTCACTCCTCCCACCCCACTAAGGAGCAGTGAGGGATTTCCACTGGACTGGAAAGCAGCTCACTCCAGAAAAGACCTGGAGATGGTTCTTGCCCCCAAATATATGTGCCTGTTTCTTCTCCCCATTTCCCTCTAACCTTATTCTTGGATCAGGCAGGCAGGCATTGTGCTGACTCTGATCAACGCAACGTGCTGAAAGCTAGAATTCTGAATGATGTTTTCTGAATTATCCTATGCTCAGAGAGCAAGTATTGATTTTAAAAAATATAACTGGCCTCCCGCAGGGAACAGCCTTCCTGGGTCTCAGCAACTGCAAGGCCATTGAGATAGCATTGTTTCAAAAATCGGAAAGTCATCCATCAGCTCAGTAGTAACTGGGGTGAGCATGTAGTGTTGAAAGACACATTTGGCCCAGTTACAACATGCTCCAGTTTAGGCAGCCCCAAGGAACTATGCTGGGCTGCGTAACATGTCCACCTTGGGAGCCAAGGGGTGCTGTTGAGGCATTCTTTTCACTGCCTTCTCCAAGCCAATTGTTGAAGTTATCAGTTTAATTTCCATAGAATGCTGCTTTTAAACGCATTGTGTTTAAATAGTTGCAAAAGAAAGCTTGAGACATGTAACCAGTATTTTTCCGTAGGGTGTGTTAAGTCAACTTGTGACTCATCTCCTGATTTTGTCAGGAGTTAAACCTTAAAACAGTGGGGAGAGGTGCGATCTGAGTATGTACCTTGCCAGTGTTTGTATATTTAAATGAGGTTGCTTGCAGCCTACCAGCATGCAGAAGAGAGAGAGAGAGTAAGTATGTGATCTTCCGAACAGTGGCGTAGCGTGGGTTGTCAGCACCCGGGGCAAGGCAAGTAATTTGCACCCCCTAACCCGTGGATTTGCGCCCCCTAACCCTAACCCCCAGATGTTGCGCCCGGTGCGGCCGGGCCCCCCTGCACCCCCACGCTACGCCACTGCTTCCGAAACTACATTTTAGTAAAGATGTTTAGAACTTTGGATATAAAGATGAAGGACATGTAAAGCCTGTCCTTTTAAAGAAATAAAAAAATGCTTAGTTGAAATATAATGGGTTTAAGGCGATTGTGAATTTGCTTGACACAGAGTCCTTTGTGGAAGGAGAGACAGGCATGGGTGAATCATAGCCCACGCCCCAAATAAGCCATTGTTGAATTATGCAAATGCTAAATTATGTAAGTGCTGGTGTGTTTTCAGAAGAAGTGGTGCAAGATGGGGGTTGGCCCAAATAGCCTGAAAGAAACAGCAGCCCTAAAGGCAGTCAAAGCCACAGCAACCGTCACTCCATGCTTCTTCTGGAAGGCTGCTCCTTCATACTGACACATGGACTCAGCTGCCGCTCTGAAGTCTCCCTTTGGCCTGAGCTTCCTCTGGCTCGGACGGTTTTAACTCAAACGATGCTGTAAATCAAAGCGCTTCCTCCACCCACAATTCCTCCCACATGGTTGATTGCAATCGGGTCCGCTGCTATCTGTACAAGGCTGCATAAGACTGCCTATAAAAACAACTAATTGCTGATCTGCTTAATTGAACTTTTTGTTGTCACATTTACAAAGATAAATGGAATAATCAGCTTTGGACTAATGAGAGATAATCAGATTATGCAGAATGATAAATAAAGACAGATCACCAGTCTACCGTGGGGTGGTTGAGGTCTTAATGGAGATGCGGGCTGCAACATTTTGTGCTACCCCTCTATCCCCTAGAACCCACCCCTCTTTTTAATAAGGGTAGGTTCCATTTTGGCCAGGGGGGGCCCTCTAGCCCAGCTGCCTGCTTCTTACCACAATGACCAACCAAATGCTACAGTGGGAAACCCACAAAGTAGGGCTGGAGCACAATAGCCTTTGGGACTAAGTGGCAAACTGCCCTGGACCATGGAGGCTCCATACAGCCAGCATCCTTAGAATGCAAGAAGAGCCTGATGCATCAGACCAGTGGGCCATGTAGTCCAGCATCCATTCACAGTGGCCCATCAGATGCCTGTGCAACACGCACAAGAGGACCTGGGCACAAGAACACTCTCCCCTCTTGCAGCCTCGAGCACCTGTGATTCAGAAGCACTACTGCCTCTGACTGTGGAGGCAGAGAACAGCCATCATGGTTAGCAGGCTTTGATAGCCTTCTCCTCCATGAATTTGTCTAATACTCTTTTAAAGCCGTTGAAATTGGTGGCCATCACTGCCTCCTTTAGGAACGAGTTTAACTACAGTCATATCTCGGGTTGAATGTGCTTCAGGTTAAGCGTGTTTGAGTTGCGCTCCATGGCAACCCGGAAGAAACGGAGCGCGTTACTTCCGGGTTTCACCACTCGCGCATGTGCAGACGCTCAAAATGACATCACACGCATGCGCAGAAGTGGCATAATGCGACCTGCCGTCGCGTCTTACGTTCCATTCAGGATGCGAACAGGGCTCCGGAATGGATCCCGTTCGCATCCCAAGGTACCACTGTACTCATTCCTTTTATCTGTCCAAATCAGGGGTCAGCAACCTAAGGCCCATGGGCCACAAGTGGCCCACAGAGGTCATTTTACCTGCCCACAAGCCACCCCCAAACCGAGCCGACCACTCGGTGAGTCCCCACACGCGGTGCTAAACCAGTCTTTCTTCATTGTCATTGTATTTGATTCTTTCTGTGAGTTTTGTCATTTCTGCATATTCCATAAGCTTGGCTTGCCATTCTTCTTTTGAGCATCAGCAAACTTGGCCACCTCCCTGCCCGCTCTCACTCACTGCTTAATTCACCTTGATGTTTCATCAGATGAGAGCTCACTCCATGAGCTAGAGGGAGTTGCATCAGCATCCTTTCTCATAGGGAATCCTAATGGGTGAGTGCCTATTGGTTGGGACTCCAAACTGGGCCACCTCAAAATGAAGAAGTGACAATTAGGTACATATTCAGAAATGCAGAAATGTATAAAAATGCATTAAAAGGAAAAACAAAAAACAAAATGTCTCCACAAGCTCCTGTGGGGTTCAAAGGATGGTGATGGCAGCTGAGCCCACAGAGAAAAATATAGGAGGGTTCCCCCCCCCCACCAAAGAAAGCAGAATTTGGGCAGACTGTGGGAAACTCTTTGTGTGCTTGGGCCTTTTTTATACCTTTCAGAATCAAAGGCTCTTTCTGAAACAAAATGTGAGCTGAAACATGATGCCATCCTTTGAATTTCACAGGCCTCTGAATTTTGCAATGCAGTCCTCCAGCCAAGCCATGTGTACAAAAATGGATATACCAGGGTATAGTGTGCATAAAAATGCATATATGCATGAAAACAACCTAAGAAGATGCATCGCATCAAGGGGAAATGATTTGCAAAAATCTGTACAGGCATCTTCCCACTTACGTGTGTTTGACTCATGCACAACCACATATGTGCATGATGCTGGGAAATAATTGAATAAATGGATTTAAACTGTCAAAAGGAGTGAAAACAGCAAAAATGGTGCAAAAGAGCAGGAAAACGACTAGTTATCCCAGCATGGGCATAGCTAGAGGAGTGCATGGAGGGCAGCTGCCCCCCCCCAATCAAATCAATAAGTAAAAATGCTTAACTAACTGATCAATTGGATTGCCGATAACTCTGTTCTGCCCCCCAACATAAAGCCTGCCCCCCCCCAATAAATCCTGGCTATGCCCATGAATTCTAGGAGCCTTTGCAACAACCGTTGAGGCAGATGGTTGGTGTTTGAGAAAAGAGGTTTGGGAGGAGCGATTGTGGTGCAGTTTGGCATTTGTGGATTTGGGGCAGAATTTGGCTTTTTAGATGGTGTTCCCCACTATAAGTGATTTCGCGTGGTACCTGGCAACGTAACCTCTGCATAAACGGGGAGGAGTCTGAATATTAGAGAAAACTGCTGGTTAATTTTCCCAGGAACTTTTAAAAATAAATAAATCACGAACTGATGTGGAAATGTGGAGTGGCAAGTCTGGAGAACTGAAAGGCATCCCACCTCTTAAGAGGAACCCATTTTTATTTAAAAGTTGCAGTTTTGTTGCTTAATATTCCATTGTTGGTGGGCGGCTGTTTCGACTTACGAACCCCTCTGATAATCTGAAAGTATTCCCCAAAGGGCCTACTTTTCTAAGGGTGTTCTGATGACCTAAGCAAAAAAACCTAAGTACAGGAATCTTGATATACAGGAAATGAGGCCTGCGGCACATTATTTACAGTAAAAATTTCATCCCCATTTGCTCTGCTGGCTCATAATAACTTCATAAGTTGTCTTTCAGTTTGTAAAGTGCCCCTTTTAACCTCCAGCTGCTTGATGACACCATCTGTGGTTTCCCATTAAATTAAATTAAGTGAAAATTCAATCAGGAGGGGAAAACGTTGCTCTTCTCACTTCTGCAGGAGGCTAGAGAACAGACACTTCCAGTGCTTGTTGTTGTTGTTGTTTTAAAAAATAAAACACACACACACACACACCTATGAACCATTTATAATTAAACCTCTTCAAGTGGACGTTTCTGACTCCCCCAGGGTCCTATTTATGGGACATGTTATTTCTGTGGTTTAGATAAGCTTTCATTCTTATTAGCATGTATGGGTTTGCCTTTTCAACATACTGTAATTAGCTGTTGCTGTGTTGACCTCAGAGCCCAAGAGACTCAAACAGTCACATTTGGGATATTGGCCTCTGTGAGGCCTCTGTTACCCTTGACTAAGGTGGGCTGTTCTTTTGTGACCAAACGAAGGCAATTCAGCATTAGCTGTGAGCTGCAGGATGCAGTCATTGAAATTTGAAAAGCAGACATTGGCTGTGCAATCCTAGGCAGACCTACTCGGAAGTAAGTCCATTCTAGGGGAGTTCCTTCCAGATTAAGCTTTTCAGAGAGCAACGTTTATCGTCTGCCAGCCCTATGATGCATGCAAGGCTGGCAAGAAGGAGCGCTTCTCTGCCCTCCGCCCAGCTCATCCCCACACCCCACCCCACTGCTAAGCTCGCTTCTGGCTTCTCACAAACCCTATTAAAAAATTCCCCCCACCAACTCTTCACAACAGGAAGCATAACACTTTGAGTTCAAGAGAATACCAGTAAACACATCTCAAGGGGGAAATCCAAATGGCCAAATTCAGGAAATATAGCCACCGTTATTGCATTTGAGATGGCATTTTGCCCTCCCCCTTCATCTAAATGCATCTGAGGGCAGAATGCGCCCTCCTCTTTCTTCCTCAGCGCCTTCCAGGCCTCCTGGCCCAGGCATGGCCAGCATCCTGCCCAAGCTCCCATAACAGAAGGTCTCAAGCATTTCTTATCGTAGGGTTGGAAGACACTTCAGAGGTCCAAGCAGGGTCCAAGTCCAAGCAGGGTCCAAGCACAAGAGCACTCTCCCCAGCATCTGGTGGTCAGAAGCATGGTGTCCTCCATCTGTAGAAGCAGAGCAGAGCCATTGTGGCTGGTAGCCATTGATGGACCTTTCCCACTGAAATAAAAACTTCACTTTCGCCAGACCGTGTGCCAGCTTCCTTCCTCCTTCCTTCTGCATCCATGTTAGCAATCTATTCTGAATAATAATAATGTAATAAATTTTATTTATATCCCGCCCTGCCCAGGCAAGACCGGGCTCAGGGCAGCTAACATCAAATATATAATACATTAAAACATAAGATCAAACAATTGATTGAAATACAGATTAAAATCAGAATTAAATCAGATGGCAACCCATCTAGTAAAGCCGGTAGCGTTTTGATTGTTCTTGCTTTCTGCAGAGAGCCATATGGTTGTGGCCAATGGATGGGCCATTGGTGACATAAAAAGGGTTAGCGGCAGGTGATGGGAAGTTACCGAAGAGAACATCAAGTGCAAGAACACCAAACTGAAGGGAGCCCTGGAGCCTCCAATTTATGTACTTTGCACCTAGGTGGGTAGGTAAAAGGTAAAAAGGTAAAGGACCCCTGGACGGTTAAGTCCAGTCAAAGGTAACTATGAGGTTGCAGCGCTCATCTCGCTTTCAGGCCAGGAGAGCCAGCATTTGTCCACAGACAGCTTTCTGGGTCATGTGGCCAGCATGACTGAACCACGTCTGGTGCAATGGAACACCGTGATGTAAGCCAGAGCACACGGGAATGCCGTTTACCTTCCCCCCACAATGGTACCTATTTATCTACTTGCACTGGTATGCTTTCAAACTGCTAGGCTAGCAGGAGCTGGGACAGAGCAACGGGAGCTCACCCCATTGCAGGGATTCAAACCACTGACCTTCCGATCGGCAAGCCCAAGAGGCTCAGTGGTTTAGACCACAGCGCCACCCGCGTCCCTACCTAGGTGGGTAGCCGTAGCACATTAAGACCGAAGAAAGAGATTATTCAAATGCAGCACATGGATTCCTCTCACAGGTTACAGACAGACAGCACACTTGTTCCCACACATGTGACCATAGGTGGCCCCAGGAAGTGGCCATATGGAGGAAGTGGCCCTCGGCTTGAAGGGAAACTGCATCCCCCCTCCTTTGACCCCCCAACCCCCATATTTAGGACCATCTGCAATGCTAGGCCTGCTGCCCAGGAAGCTCTCAGCTCTCCATGGCAAAGATGGTGAGGTCGAGGGCAAACGGCAGCCTCCACAGGGATGCGCAGCTGTGGGTGACCTTTTAGCTTGAAAATGGCCACTCAGAGTGGTAATGCGAGAGCGAGGAGTCAGGCGATGGCCACTGAGAGGCCTGCGATGGTGACTCCATGCTGAGAGTGCAAGGGGGCATTTAGGGAAGCCCCATCCACTATGGCACACAGAGGAGGAAACATGAAACTGGATACACTCCTCACTGAGGCAACATTTCTTCACATTTCTTCTTAAAAGCCCCATTGTCACCTGATCCCACAGCAAGGGTTGAATTTGGAGAAAACGGAGAAAGGGGGTTATTTAGGCGATGTGGTTTTTCTACCTCAGCAGCACAAAATGACTTTATGTGTCAATCGGTCTCATGGACTAGGCCTCAGGTGGCCAAAGACATGCTGGACAGAGTTGGGTTGAGCCACAGAAAATAATACATAGCCTTGGAATTGCTACTCTCCAGACAGCAGGTCCCTTGTGATGAGCTTCTGAAGGCTTTAAGAGGGAAGCACAAAGTCCCCAGCAGTTGATCACCTTGCTTTTGGCAAGAGTATTGAGCAGAAACAGCAGTGTTATGGGAATGGGGGGGCGGGGGCGTTTTGAGGGTGGGTGGGTTGGCCTAACAGCAGATCAGTCATCATGAAGGAATCGTGTCTCTGTGTGTGTGCTCTTGCCTAGGCTGCCAGAATTCATTTAGGGGCTCTGGGGAATTTAATACCAAAACAGCAGGCAAGAATGCTAACTTTCAAAAAAGAATATGGAAACACATCTTAAGAGTTCAAAAGAAGCCCCTGAAGCACACCCACCCACCCTTTGTTTTTGGCGTTGCTGGAAGATTCTCACAATGCAACTGGGAAATTAAAAATTGGTTCCCTGATCAGGTCCAGCTATATTTAGTTCCTTGGAAAAATGAAGACATGTCTGTGGGTGCAACACCAGATTTACAGTACAGTGGTTCCTCGGGTTACATACGCTTCAGGTTACAGATGCTTCAGGTTACAGACTCTGCTAACCCAGAAATAGTACCTCGGGTTAAGAACTTTGCTTCAGGATGAGAACAGAAATCGCGCGGCGGCAGCAGGAGGCCCCATTAGCTAAAGTGGTACTTCAGGTTAAGAACAGTTTCAGGATAAGTACAGACGTCCGGAACGAATTAAGTTCTTAACCCAGGGTACCACTGTACTGCTTAAAGGATGCAAAAGTCTTCCATGTGTTTAGAGCTATGCCATGTGCATCCTTCAGATGGGAAAAGGGTAGTGATCATATCTGTGCCAAACCGGACTGCTATCAAGTTAGTGCTGAAGATGAAAATATGGTGAAAATTTGCCACCAGCAGTTCCTTTATCATGCGGCTTTTTGATAAACCACTAGGAACTGGTTGCCAAGCAACATACTCAAAGGCATTGCTATGTTTTGGTAAACCCATTCTTTCAAGATTAAGCAGGAAGTATTATGGGGTTTTAGCAATTACTGGCACTGTAATTAAGAAAAAAGCAGGGAGTGGGAGACTGGCCTCTGTTTTAGGGCAGAATCCTGCACTGTGGTTGATTTCCCCTCCCTTCATTGGGATCAGAACTGACAACTGAGTCCCAGGAAATCCTGGGTGGAGAGGAGGGCTAGGGGTGTGTGGGTGTGGGGTGTGTGGGTGTGTAGGACGGTCCACACCCACAAAGCAATTGCAACTGGCCAGAGCAGTCACATGACTACTGGCTATAAATAGGAACTCTCAGAAGCTGGCAACGGTAAACTACTATCAAGCATAGATATTTGATGTTATTTCAATTTATGTTCCTTTTGCACTCATGTTTTAATCAGTTTCTGAATATGTACTTGTGTGTTTCCATGACGTCCTGTGATTGCATGGGGAAGGATGGTACAAAAATTCCTAAATATATAAAAAGAAATAATTGCCACTGCGTGTTATCTATTAAATGCTATAACACAAATATTCATTTGCATGTCAACATTCAAATATGGTCAAGTATTAAGGAGGAGTATGTGGATCTTGCTTCCATCCTGGCTTGTATCTGCAACAACAAAACAAGTTGTGCCAGATTCACAGAAAGCTCCAGGTGTTCTATATAGTTAGAAAGGGAGGTGGGATTTTCTCACCTAGGAAGGGTCCTGCCAGAAGCATCATGTAAGAGGCTCCTGGTGTTGTTGTTGTTTATTCATTTAGTCGTGTCCAACTCTTCATGACCTCATGGACCAGAGCACGCCAGGCACTCCTGCTTCCACTGCCTCCTGCAGTTTGGTCAAACTCATGCTGGTAGCTTCGAGAACACTGTCCAACCATCTCATCCTCTATCGTCCCTTTCTCCTTGTGCCCTCCATCTTTCCCAACATCAGGGTCTTTTCCAGGGAGTCTTCTCTTCTCATGAGGTGGCCAAAGTATTGGAGCCTCAGCTTCAGGATCTGTCCTTCCAGTGAGCACTCAGGGCTGATTTTTCAGAATAGATAGGTTGGCTCTTCTTGCAGTCCATGGAACTCTCAAGAGTCTCCTCCAGCACCAGAATTCAAAAGCATCAATTCTTTGGAGATCAGCCTTCTTTATCAGTCCAGCTCTCACTTCCATACATCCATACATCACTACTGTGAAAACCATAGCTTTAACTATATGGACCTTTGTTGGCAAGGCTCCAGGTAGGTTTGCCATATTTTGAAGAGCAAAAAAGAGGACGCATTTACTGACTTTTTAACTATTAATTGCTTTGACAACTCTCATTTCACATACCCATGAAAAAGAGGACATGTCCTGGAAAAAACAGACATCTAAGCAGCTTCTGACCTGCTTGGCCCCTTCCCGCCACCAACTTGCTGCAGACGCTGGCATGTCAGGAGCTGCAAACAGGACTTGGAGGACCATCTCTGGGGAATGCCAGCTCTCCCCGCCCCATGTTTGCCCAGGTTACATGAAAATACTTGCACAGCATGAAAAAGGCATTTGATCTTTCTTAAGGCTGAGCTTTTTATTTATTTTTTACAAGTACCCTGTGTGTTGTGGGTCCAAGGAGCTAAGGAGACTGTAATGGGATTCATTCAAAAGTCTTTCTGCTCCGAGGCTGATTAAGCTCTTTGCCTTCCTGAGAAATGCTTTGAAAATTCAAACAGACTTGAATCCAATTTCTGCCAATACAGCACAGAGCGGCTACTTCACAATTCAAGTAGTCAGGTATTGACTCCTGGCAATCTATATCTGCATTCGAATGGTGAGCTTTGGATTAATGGGGAGCTAAAAGCCCAGCAGAGCCGCTCTCTCTGCTGCCAGCCAGGCTGTAATTGCAGCCTGGATTTCGCCAGCCACAAAGGGCAAAATGAATGTGATCATCCCAGTAGTCAATGGGACATTGATTTTTTTTCCCCACTCTACAATTTCTACAAATATTGAAGCTCATTTTTAAAGCAAGGTGCATTGTTTATCTGTATTTCTCAAAAACAGCTGCCAAAAAAACTGACCTTGCTGTGATTCAGTGTGTGTGATTATGCAAATAAGGGAGGAAAGGCCTTTCCTTTTGGCTTTTCTACATCCAATTGGAATCCTGACAGGCCACCTGAAAGCCACACCCCATTGTTCTTCTTCTGTGTCTCACTGTTTGGTAAAGAGACTAGAAAGGAAATGTTGACATCACCTTGGACAATGCTATGAGTTTGTGTTGACTTTCATCCGCCACTGCAGCTTCAGAATTTGTACCCTATTTTTGCAAACATGTTTGAGTACATGAGACTTTTCTTTTTTTAAAAAAAATATTTATTAGGTTTTTACAAGAGTACATGAGACTTTTCTTGTGTTGTTTCCCCCAAATTCATTTCAGTTCTAGAAGGAAGGAAGGAAGGAAGGAAGGAAGGAAGGAAGGAAGGAAGGAAGGAAGGAAGGAAGGAAGGAAAGCTATTTGACATATATTATTCAATCAGCATCATTGTTATTATAGATGCCATTTTGCTAGCCTGAGTTTACATTACATTGATGTCTGCATCAGGCCAGAACCTGATGTAAAAGGGGCAGGGTTGTGCAGTTGAAGTTCTTTAGTACTTAGCAAGGATCAATATGGGTTTGTTAAGAACCCGATTTCTTCTACATTTATGTTAATAATAAGAATGAAAATGTCAATTTTGAAGAAAAAAAAGGAATATCAATCAATGGGAAGGTGGGCCATGCAGAAGGCCCCACACAAATTAAACGGGCAGCAGGAGACTCTACTTTCTGGCTATCTGACTGGAAAGGGGTTCCCCTCATCTGGCCGGCAAGGTAAATCATGGAAGGCCAATGAATCCCTTTGCTGTCCAGGTAAAAAGAGTGGACTAAGCTGGTGAACTTTTACCCTCCTTCACCCAAGCTCCTGCCAAAGCAAAGTACAGATTTTTAAAAATCCAATAGCAGTGTGGTGCAGTGGTTAGTGTGTTGGACTAGGACCTGAGGGACCAGGGTTCTAATCTTCAAGAGCAAGACCTCACCTGGAGTACTGTGTCCAGTTCTGGGCACCACAGTTCAAGAAGGACACTGACAAACTGGATCGTGTCCAGAGGAGGGCAACCAAAATGGTCAAAGGCCTGGAAACGATGCCTTATGAGGAACGGCTAAGGGAGTTGGGCATGTTTAGCCTGGAGAAGAGGAGGTTAAGGGATGATATGATAGCCATGTTCAAATATATAAAAGGATGTCACATAGAGGAGGGAGAAAGGTTGTTTTCTGCTGCTCCAGAGAAGCGGACACGGAGCAATGGATCCAAACTACAAGAAAGAAGATTCCACCTAAACATTAGGAAGAACTTCCTGACAGTAAGAGCTGTTCGAGAGTGGAATTTGCTGCCAAGGAGTGTGGTGGAGTCTCCTTCTTTGGAGGTCTTTAAGCAGAGGCTTGACAACCATATGTCAGGAGTGCTCTGATGGTGTTTCCTGCTTGGCAGGGGGTTGGACTCGATGGCCCTTGTGGTCTCTTCCAACTCTATGATTCTATGATTCTAAGACAACCCCCTTCCACATTAATATCATTAACAAATCTGAGCACTGTGTTGCTCAAAGTGGCCCAGAGCTTGTCCCTTCCCCTGCGGCTTTATGGTTCCACAGCTTCCCCAAGCTCACCTCACCTTCCCTTCCTTTCCTGGCTTGCTGCCCAATCTCTCTCCCTGCCTCCCACAATCAGACTGCAGAGGCAGTATGATATATACAAGCTGCCCTGAGTCTATAGAGTGGTGGATTCATGTTAATAAATTGATTTAATTCAACCTGACCTATCTATTCATATTAGTCCTCTGGGGAAAGAGGAAATAAGCCAGCAGAATTAGACAGCAAAGCTTGTACCATGATGTATTTCCAAACCTCCTTTTTCATGGAGATCATTCTCCCTTGCTCAGGTCCCACCATTCTGAAGTGGGGGATACTTTATTGCTCGGCAATTATTTCAGTCAGCTGTGTGTCAATTCATGGGGGAGTTGTAAACATGGAAATAGATATGAGAGGAGGGGTGGCTTAGTCTAATGGTTGCTGGTGATGGGAACAGTGACTGCAGTGCTATCAAATTCAACATATGTGTAATGGACAGTTGCAAACAAAAAAATAATAATTCAGCACCATCATATTTAACTTCAAGAGAGGCAACTTCTGCAAAATGGAGGAGGCTGGTAAAAAGGACGTTGAATGGCAAAGTCTCCAAAATGCTTCAATGTTGTTTTAAAACACGGCAATAGAAGCTCATCTGAAGTGTATACCTCATATCAAGAAAGGTATCAGCAGGACCAAGCGCAGGCCTGTGTGGTTACCAAGCAGCATCGCAGCAGCTAATTGGAGGCAAGAAGGCTTTGTTGAGAAAATGAAAGTCTTGTCCAAATGAGGAAAACAAAAGGAGCACAAACTTTGGCAAAATGCAAGAAGACAATATATAAAGGTAAAGGGATCCCTGACCATTAGGTCCAGTCGTGGCCGATTCTGGGGTTGCGGCGCTCATCTCGCTTTATTGGCCGAGGGAGCTGGCGTACAGCTTCCGGGTCATGTGGTCAGCATGACTAAGCCGCTTCTGGCGAACCAGAGCAGCGCACGGAAACGCTGTTTACCTTCCCGTCGGAGCAGTACCTTTTTATCTACTTGCACTTTGACGTGCTTTCGAACTGCTAGGTTGGCAGGAGCAGGGACCAAGCAACAGGAGCTCACCCTGTTGTGGGGATTCGAACCACCGACCCTCTGATCGGCAAGTCCTAGGCTCTGTGGTTTAACTCACAGCGCCACCCGCATCCCAAGAAGAAAATAAGAGGTGCTAAAAAAGAATTTGAGAAGCATATCGGGACCTGTGTTTTGAAACTTTAGAGCTAAGGATGAACATTGAAGGAGTCAAGATTGTGGATGATACCAAATTGTTCAGGGTGGTTAAAACAATAAGAGGTTACAAAGAACTCCCAAATGAGCTATCCAAACCAGGAGAAGAGGCAGTAAAAGTACACATGCAATTCAATGTAAGCAAATGTAAAGTGATGTACATCAGGGCAAAGAAAAACACCACCCTTAATTTTACAATGGTGAATGACCAGGATTGAGACCTTGGTATCATAGCAGATAGCTAGATGTAGATGTCAACTCAGTGTGCAGCAGCTGTGAAAAGGGCAAATTCCATGCTGGGGTTCATTAAGAAAGGGACTGAAAATAAAACTGCCCATCTCATAAAGCCATTACACAAATTTATAGTGCAACTGGACTTGGAATCCTGTGTACAGTTCAAAATATATTGTAGAGTTGGGTGTGAAGCAAATTGTGCATGGTGTGGAGAAAATGGAGAGAGAAAAGGCTTTCTGCATTTCTTGTATCATTAGAATTTATGGACATCCAATAAAGCTGAATACTGAAAAATTCAGGCCAGACAGAAGAAAGCACTTCTTCACACAGTGTGCAGTTGAACTGTGAAGCTCACTTCCCCAAGAGGCATTGATGGCCATCAACTTGGAAGGATTTAAAAGAAGATTAGAGCACAGTGGAGTCTATGCTCTGACTGCACTGTCAGAGGCATTATGCTTCCATGTATCAGCTCCTGAGGCACACAAGTAATGAGAGGGGCTCAGGTCCTGTTTGTGGGCTCCCCAAAGGCATCTGGTTGGCCACCATGAGAACAGGACGCTGGGCCAGATGGGCCACTGATCAGATCTGGCCTGATCTTCTTAGGGAAACATAACAAAAACTCCTGCCACATAGATTCTGAGGGGGTCCAAATTGACAGAGTCTGCCCAAGACAAAGATCTTGCCTGGAGCCAAGACCCCCTGGTGGCCCTTGGAGTTGCCTCCCCTGGTGGGTTATTGCCTGGAGGGCTATTGTGTTGGTTGGTTCTTTTACTTATGACACTTCACAGTCTGCTTTTCAGTCCCAAATGAATGCTGGCAGGAGGAGCAATGCCATATCTGCTGTCTGCTGCTGAGCATAAGCTGGCAGCCCACCAGGGCAAGGCTGAGACTCTTTGACCCTTTGGCCCATGCCCAGTTCCAAACTTGCTAGGCTCTGCTGGTCTCATTTCAAGGTGAGCAATTGCCCTGGGTCCTCCTGCAGATGGCCTGCTGACTATTCATCCGTCCCCAGGCAGCTTGAAACTGGCTGCTTCTCTACCCATTTTGGAGCCAACAAACATTTCGTATTGATTTATTGATCCCTGCCTGCTGTAGGAGCTCAGAACCAGCTCTTGCAGCCTCCAGCCTAGATGTGTCCCTTCCTTGCTACCTAAGTATTATTGCAGTTTGTGGTAAAGCAACAATTAGACCATGATGGGGTCCATTGTGAAGGGCTGGATGTATGTGCCTCCAAAGATACAGTGGCTCTTTTCTTCCTCTGTCGCCTCATGACTTGCACAAACATTCTCTTGCTTTCTGATTCTAGTGTACCACTGAAGATTAACTCCAGAGTTCCCCCTGCACTGGTCAGTTCCCTGCCCCACTGCTGTAGGGCACAGCCATTCCTTCTTCTGTGTACAAGGCAAAACTGACAATTGCTGCAAGTGATTCCATGTAGGATGTGAGGCATCCATGGAATGGACTTGGTTAGATCTGCATCAAACCTACTGATGACACTGGAGCCAACTCCAGGGGGCCATGTTTGCTTCGGCACCCACAATAATATATTTGTGGGGCTGGGCCCCCACAAAGTCAATGGGCAAAGTCGAAGCCCTTCGTTGCAGGCACCCACAATCTTTGGCACGAGATAGCACCTATGACTGGTGATATAGAAACAAACAGAGCTCCAAGACTATTTTTATTCCAATCCAGAAATGGAGAGCTCACAGCTAGCAAAGTTGGGCCTAAGGCGGGTTCATGTGAGCTCTAAATGTCAAGCTGCAGAATGCCCTTTGAAGATTAAATCTCTCCTCTCCTCAAAATGAGAGGGAAATTCTCAAACGCACAGATGATTCAATAATGGAAGAGAAATTTGCTACCAACAATAGATATCTAGTAGAAACATATTTGGTCTTTTTAGTGTGGGTTGCCCTATGTAAAATATGGAAGTCATGCACAAAGGGCACCATTGCTAAATGAATTCTGAAAGCATCACACAGAGGATTGATTAGTCAGGATTAGGACTTTCCTGCAGGAGAACCAGAGCAAAATCAAGATTTTAAATAATGAAGGCAATAATCATATTAATCAAGTTAACACAAGTGACTCTCCACCCTGGTTCTGGCATAGTGTGTCTCCTGGTTGCGTCAGTGTATGATCTGGAGTGGGTTAAAACTTTTTGTGGGATATGCAGACCTGGTGCTTTCTTTATATATCCACATATTGGCTATTATGGGCAGTGTCCTTGATGGTGGTGTAACACCAAAACGAAGTGTTGAGCTAGATGCACTGCTATGTACATCATGCCTCCCCGTTCCATACTTTGAAACATTGTTGTAAACTATTGGGAACAGTCATCAGGGGATGAGGGGTGAGGTGTCACCAGTTACACTGACAGGGGCGCCGACTTATAAAAAATATTGGGGGGGCCCATACCGACTTATAAAAAATATTGGGGGGGCCCAAGACCTCCAAACCGCTGCTGCTGGGGGAACGAAAGGGGCGAGCCCCGGGCTGCCCCGACCTTAAGTGAACCTGTGAGGGCCCGCCCTTTGCGGCAGCCGATTGGCTGCCACCGTGGGCGGTGAATATTAATGATGTATCATTTTTGTGCTTCATGCTGTGGCCACAGACATGTGATCTGATGGTGAATTTGGGGTGACCCAATGCAAAAATCCTGAGAATCCCTGTGGATCCATGCTTTGTAACCACATTTTTGCACCATTGCAGCCCCAGGCAACAGTGGGTGTGTGATTTTTTGGGGGCAGGCTGTAGCCATGGACATGCTATGTGATCTGATGGTGAATTTGGGGTGACCCAATGCAAAGATCCTGAGGATCCCTGTGGATCCATGCTTTTTAACCACATTTTTGCACCACTGCAGCCCCAGGCAACAGTGGGTGCGTGATTTTTGGGGGGCAGGCTGTAGCCATGGACATGCTATGTGATCTGTTGGTGAATTTGGGGTGACCCAATGCAAAGATCCTGAGGATCCATGTGGATCCATGCTTTTAAACCACATTTTAAGTGGGGAGGGAAGGAAAAACACAGAACGGACAAGGAGCACAAGAGGGGTGTGCAGAGAAGCAGCTGGCTAAGAATGCAGGAGAGGGGTATTACTGGGAGGGAGGAAAGGAAGGCAAAAGTTTTCCCTCACCTACCCACCCAAGCCAGCCAGCTCGCACGCTCTCTCTCTCTCTCCCTCCTGCCTGCTTGCCTGGAGGGGAGGGGCTTTCCCTGCTCTTTGTTCCGTTTGAGCAAACACAGCAAGGAAACAGAGGAGGGTGGGCAGTAAGACCCTGAGGCAGAATGCAGGAAAGCAGCCGCTTCCTCTTTTTGAGGGAAAAATACGGTAAATATTTTCTTAAATTATTGGGGGGGCTCAGCCCCCCCAAACGAATTTTTGAGGGGGCTCGGGCCCCCTCAGGCCCCATGGAGTCGGCGCCTATGTACACTGATGACATCCAGCTCTCCTCCATGTCATCTGAATCAAGTGAAGCTGTGCAGGCACATGACTCATGTCTGGAGGCAGTGATGGTCGGGATAAGGATCAATAAGTTGAAGCTACTGTGTTCTGACACTTCCCTGTCAGGGACTTACGACTACTCTGTAGGGATTTCAGTCGCCCTGAAAGATCAGGTTCATAGCCTGAGGGATGCCTGGATTATACCTTGTTGCTGGAAGCCCAATGTTCTGTCCCAGCAAATGGTCCCAGGACTGGAAATATAAATTAAGTTCAAATATATCCTCTGCTACTTACCAAAATCCATCCAGTAACTTAATCCCCCGCCCAAAAGAGAGAGGGAAAAACCAGCTTCAAATCCACATTAAATTGCAGTGCAGACTCTGATGTAAGGCTGAAAAGAAATTAACATGAATAGCCAAATGCAGGAACTAACAGTGGGCTGTGATTTGCGTTTCCCTTAATTCCAAGCCTCCCTGCAGCCCATTTCCTAGCACCAGCATCCTGCCCTGTCATAAATCCTTGGGCATTATGTGAAGTTTTACTCCAAGAAGAAGGGAGCCTCTCATCCAATCCCTGTAAGGCACTTGTACCCCTCCTTCTCTCAATCTGCATGCCACTTCCGGCACATATGATAATTTGGGTTATGATTTCTCCCCTTCCCCTTTGCCACTCTGCGGCTTCTTTCCACTTGCTATGCCCATGGACCTTCCCTGATCTTGTCCTTTCATATCCTTTCCCCCTGTTGACTTGGTAAGATCACAATATCCCACTCCAAACTCCAGCTGTGAGATTGTGCCTCCAGGTCCACCAATGACACATCAGATCCCTCCAAGTTCCGCCCCTTTCCACTGCAGCCCCACCCCCATCCCATGTGCTCTGGTCCTCTAAACACATGCAGCCATGGTCCTATGCAGAATTGTCCTGTGCAGCTTCTGCCAAGAACAGCCTTAAGGGTTAATAATTAAAGAATGGTGTTCTTGTAATCAATGGAGTCCTCTAGCTGTATTGATCCAGATAACGGGCTTATTTTGCTGTTAAAGAGTGTGTTTTTTTTAGTCTGTTCAGAACAAAGACACCCTGGGGGGCCATTAGACAAATAGGCATTTAAGACCATTTTTGTTGATACTTAATTATTATTAGTGCCCAAATTCTCAATTTAAATAAAATAATCTAATTAACTCCACTTCTGCCTATTTTCTTGGAAGGAATGGCTGTGTGCAATTGCCTGTAAGTGCCTCTGCCTTACAAGATTGGTTTCTTTCAGATTTATTTATTAAGAATTTATAAACTACTCTGCAGTCTGAGAATCCCAGAGCAGGTGAACAGAAATAGGCCTAGAGCTGTGTCAGCCCCATAGTATTCCGAGGAGCTGGTGCAAATGGAATAATTGGGCCAATGGCTAGGTGGCCAGTGGCAGAAATCCTGTGGCCAGCAGGATCAAACACAGCTGGGAAGCCACATTCAGGTTTACACCGAGAACCCAGACTTTCAAAAAGCTTTTGCCAAAGTTCCTATACTTACAAAAGTATAAAAAGAGTTCACTCACATTCTGTTCACAATCAGATCCCAGAAGGCAGACTTAGGCTTAATGAAGTAATATACATTTAGAATATATCTTATAGGAAGATAGTCCCTTTCTCCTCTCTTGGCTGGGAGCCAAGAGGGCATCTTTAGCCTAGTAGATGTTGCTTCTTCGAAGATGGAGAGGTAAGAGAGAGATGGCTGCCCCTGCCCTGTGCTTTTGTCATTACCTGCACAGGTGAGGCCACACCCACCTCTAGTCACATGCGGAGGAAGTCTGTACCAGCCCAGAGGGAAACAGGAAGTTTACCTGCTGGCTGGACAAACATCCCTCCCCATGTCTAAACATGTACACTCTAGGAATGTTGTAATTGACTGCTCCTGTGTTTCACATCCCACACTCTTATGGAATCAGAAACTGTTTCAAGAACAGGAAGTGGAAATAAATGTACAGTTATCCCAGTGTGGAAGGATGTGAAAAATGGGTGTGAAGGACAGCCACACCACACTGCAGGGCTAACCTAGGGGGGTATATCACTACACAGGACAGCCACTTCTCTCTTCTTGCTACCAGTGGCATGGTTTTTACTTAGGGCAAGAGGTGCAGGATTCCCACTGCCTTGCAGTGGTCTGCTTTGGAGTAGAGGGGGACTGCCAGCTGAACCCCAAGTATCCTGCCTGACTGCTTCGCCTCCCAGCTGTCCTGAATTCCCAGACACTAAAACCAGTAGTGTAGCCCAAATGGGGCAAAATCAAATACCCCATGAGAGTGTCCAGAAACCAGTATAACCTAGAAATCTAATTATGCAGCTTATGTAGAAAAATGGGAGAAACAGTGACCAGGCATAATCAAAAATGAAAATGAAAAACTAAAGCAAAATATTGGTGAATCTCATCACATACTGTAGGAATGGGTTTAGGCACTAAGAGAGGCTATATTATTTAGTTATTATCCTTCCTTGTTTATGTGGGTGAGCTCAGCAGAGTACCATCCTTTGCAGCTTTAAACTTGGAAGGTAAGACAAGGTTGATTTAACCTCAAGCTGTCACCTGAGGCTCAGGTGGCCTTAGTGGCACAGAGTGCCTTCCATCAGCTTTGGCTGGTAGCCCAGCTGTGCCCTTATCTGGACAGGGACAGACTAACTACTGCTGTCTATGTGTTTGGTAACCTCTAGGTTAGATTACTACAATGAGTTATATGAAGACAGTTCAGAAACTTGCTCAGTGGGGCAAGATGGTTTGATCATATTACACCGATTCAGTCCAACTGCACTGGCTACCAATTAGTTTCTGGGCACAATTCAAAGTGCTGGTTTTGACCTATAAAGCCTTAAACGGCTCAGGACCACAATACCTTAAGGACCACCTCTCTCCATATGAACTTGCCCAGACCCTGAGATCATCTTCTGAGGCCCTTCTTCATGTGCCACCTCCTCAAGAGGTCCAGAGGGGGGCAACACAAGAATGGGGCCTTCTCTGCTGTGGCTCCCCGTCTGTGGAATGCTCTCCCCAGGGGAGTTCAGATGGCGCCTTCATTATACACCTTTAGGCACCAGGCAAAAATGTTCCTCTTTAAACAGGCCTTTGACTGATTGACATCCAATACACTTACAACATGTGTTCTGGAAGGGGGAGGGTTATTAGGTTGTCTTTGTTTTTGTTTGTATTATATATTTTCTGTTTTCTATAGTATGATTTTATGTTATGAACCTCTCTGAGATCTATGGTGTAGGGCAGTGGCGTAGCGTGGGTTGTCAGCACCCGGGGCAAGGCAAGTAATTTGCGCCCCCTAACCCGTGGATTTTAGTAGGGGCAGAGAGCTGTGAGTGCGAGCGCCCCCCCCCCATGTTGCGGCCGGTGCGGCCGGCCCCCCCGCACCCCCCACGCTATGCCACTGGTGTAGGGGCAGTATAAAAATAACAAATAACAATAATAATAAAGCTTAGGGTACATCTTCTCCCCCCCCCCCACATCACATGCTTTTTATTGGATTTTGTTGGTTCCAGAATCTGTCCCGTCCAGGGGAGCTTCCTGTTCTCCCAGCGCTCAGTGGCAGAGCAGAGGCAGAGGCCTACTCCCCTGGGAAATAGGGGCTCTTCGCAAAACCCCAGGAGGAGCAGAAGACCCAACTGGCTCTCTACAGGCCAGAAGAGCCTGGAGGCAAAGCCAAGGTCTCCAGAGTCGGGGAGGCCTCATCTTCTGAAAGGAACCGTTGCTCCTTGGCAAAGGCCTGGTCAGAGCCAGAGGTCAGGGCAGAAACCAAATGGGAAAAGGGACAACCAGGTCGTTTCCAGGATGGGATGGATCCTGGGAGGAGGGGGACAGAGGGCAGGCCCCCTGGAGCACACAGAGGAGACCCTTTGCGGAGGCGCAGTCTGGTGGCCCTGTTTCAAGGTGACTCCTCCGTCTGGCCTGAGCCAGCCTTTTCTGTCCCTTTCTCTGCCTGAGCCTCCCGCCCAAGTCTCAGCTGTTGAGCGCACCGCCCCCCCCCTTCCATCCTCCGCGGCGCTGGAGCTGCTCTGCAATTACCGCGCCGGTATCGATCCGGCTGCAGCTCAGCTCCCGGCCGCCTCTCAGCAGCACCTCAGCCGAGGCCCCGCCGCTGCCGTTGACACTCTCGCTCCCCTCCCCCTCGCGTGCCCTGAATCCCGGAGGGCAAAGCCTCTCCACCCAACGTGCAAGCCGAGCGAGGGGCCCGGGGAAGCCCCCGAGAAGCCCCTTGCCCAGCCCGACGTGGCGGGAGGGGGCGGCCCGGGCCAGCAGCTCCAGCCAGCTCGCCTGGCAGCCCCTTCCGTCGGGCGGCAGCAGCAGCAGCGACTCCTCGGTATCGAACGCTTCGATTGCTGCAGCTCAGCCTATTTGCATACTGATCTCTCCTCGCTTAGCCTCGCAGATCCATAACGAGGCGGGCGGCGATTCCCAGGCACATCGCCTCTCTCCCCAGGCGAGGCGAGGCTGGCCAAAAAGCGCTGCCCGGCGAGCAGGAGAGAGCAGGCAGCAGCCGGAGGAGGCCGTCTGCGCGCGGCCCCGACGGAAGAGAGCAGGAGACCAGGCTGGACGGCCTCGGAGTCCAGGCTGCAGCCCAGGAGCCTAGCGACTGGGGCTTTAGCCAGGGCCACTGCGCCGGGCCGCCTGGAAGAGCCCACGCCCCACTTCCGACGGGATGGCGCGCCCTTCTCCTGCGCCCACAGGGCCTTCGATGCTGCCGGCCTGCCGGCCTTGCCGCTCAAGGGTCACGGAGTGGACCTCGGGGGTAAGCCTACTCCGCGGAGTGACGGGGAGTTAGGGGCACGTAGGGGGGGTGGGGGGCTGGCTTCTTAGCTAAGCTCAGGAGAGACGGGGTCGCGAACTCCTTCCCTCTCCTGCGGGCCATCAGGAGAGGCTCAGCCTCTGCCAGTCGCCGGCGCGGACACTGCAGAGACCGAGTGCGCGCGCAGGCGGCCGGGGAGGGGGGCCGGAGGGTCCAGCGCCCCGAGCTTCCTTCCCTTGGAGCTGTCGTGCCTGTGGGGGAGAGGAGAGGGAGAGAGAGGGCCCCGTCTGCCTCCTCGGCTTGGCCGCGACGTGGCTTTCGTTCCACCGCCGCCTCGCCGACGCTTGAAATCAACCGGACAAAAGCTGCCTCGGAGGAGGCGTTTCACAAGCACCGACGACCAGCCGGGTCAAGACCTTCAGAAATGTTGCTGACAGTGGGGGGGGGGGCAGTTCAGAAGCGCCCAAAACAAGGTTGCGACGGGTTGGTTAGCTCCCTTTGCAGGAGATGGAGCTGATGGCCAGGGGGCGACCTCCGCCGTCCTTGGCTGTGCTTCGGAGCTCAGGGGGGCTTCCGCTCCAGTGGCGTAGCGTGGGGGGTGCAGGGGGGGCGGCCGCACCGGGCGCAACATATGGGGGTTAGGGGGCGCAAATCCACGCATTAGGGAGCGCAAATCCACGGGTTAGGGGGCACAAATTACTTGCCTTGCCCCGGGTGCTGACAACCCACGCTACGCCACTGTTCCGCTCACTTTCTCTCCCCGCCCCACTGCAATTCGGGGTATGAAGTCTGAGGCGCTTTTTTCTGACTTCCCCTGATGTCCGACAGGGAGAGCGGGGGCTCTTCGAGGGCGTCCTGCCTCGGGTGCGAGACACCCCCCTGCCGTGCCCGCCCCCCAACTCTCCAGCGCCCTGCTGAGCTGCTTAAGGAGTCTGCTCGGGCTCGGCCTGGAGTAGAGAGCGGATCTGGAGCCCTTGGGCTAGGATGCAAAGACGGCCGGCGTCCCCTTGGAAATCCACCCCTGCCAGACAATAGCGTGCTGCGCTCGGCTGGAGGGGCGCGTTTCTCGCTGCCTCTTGCGCCTGTCTCCCATGCTGCTTCCCGGCAGCCGACCTGCGGGCAAGGAAAGCTCAGGCAGCCGGGCCCAGTCGCTTGGGAGAGTCAAGGGCTTGAGGCGAGGCTCAGAATTGCCACCCCAGTCATGGCTCCAGTCGGGGCGGCGTTTTCAGCAAAGCGGGGGTCGCAGATCTACAGAGATGCCCCCCCTCTTCCGCTTCTCCTACGCCCTAAAGCCGGCCGAGCATTTTGCAGAGCCGTTGCAAAAATTACTTGCGGGGAACCGGCGGGAGGGAGCAGGGGGTCCTGGCCCTCTCCAGCGCTGGCTTTGCCGCTCTCCTCGCCGCCTTCCTCGGCCTCCGGGCAGGCGAAGTCTTCCGGTTCTGCCGCTCGCGATTCGCTCCTGGAAGCTGCCCGCAGGGACAGAGGAGGCGAGCTTTTCCCGAGCCTGGGATGGGCCTCAGCTTTCGCCTTTCTCTCACACCGCCTCCCTGTATTTGTCGCGTGCGCCTTGCCTACCCTTTGCAAAAAAAGCGCCCCGTCCCACTCTTTGCTGCGCTTTTAACAGAAGATGCCCAGCCGCAAAACAGTCCGACATAGGCGCGTGGACCACCGACCTTCACAGGCGGGAGCCGATGGGCTCAGAATAATAATAATAATAATAATAATAATAATAATAATAATAATAATAATAATAATAATAAATTTTATTTATATCCCGCCCTCCCCAGCCGAAGCTGGGCTCAGGGCAGCTAACAACAATTAAAATAATCCAACATTCTAAAAACATTCATTATAAAATTAATTAAAATCAAATTAAAATAGAATTAAAATAAGAATAGAAGAGAAGTGGACTATAAAAGGCAGCAGGGACCTTCGAAGATTGAGGGGGAAGTACAGAAGCAGGTGGAAGCGCCTCGAAGACTGGCCACGAAGGGGAGGTCCGGCTCGCCCGCCCCAGAGCAGCCACTTCTGCTCTGCCCGAGCTTCACCTTCCAGTCGAGGCCGCAGGAGGAGGCAGCCAGTTGTGGAGCCGCAGCGGCCTCTGCTCTGCGCGCCCGGAGGAAGAGGAGGCAGCGGAGGCAACAGGCCCAGCCCTGCGTGAGGGGCCCAGCTCCGGGCAGGCGGGGACTTCTCGGTCCGTCGCGTCTTCCTGCGGGCCACATCGGCTTCAGCAAAGGGCCACCCGGGCCACCTGTGGCTCCTTCTCCCCGGCTCTTGTAGGAGCCGCTAACCCGCAGGCAGGCCGCCGACTCCGCTTCTTTACCCCTGGAAAGAACGGAGGAGCTGAGGCCAAAACGCCGCACTGGCGCTTCGCGGTCTTGTGAATGCACTTCAAATGGACGCGGGAGCGAATCAGCTCTTCGGGAGAGGCGGGGAGTCTTTGCGAATGTCTCAAAAAAGCTGATTTCCACCACTAACCATGCCACGTTTCCTGTCATTATAAAAAAAGAAAAAGGGGGGGACGCAGGAGAGGGGAGTGTTTGGGGGCTTTGTTTATAAGTGGCAGCACAGCCCCCCCTCCAGCCTCAACCCACCACCTGATATAAAAGCGCCCTCCCTCCGCTCTGCTTTTGATGCACAACGTGACGTTGAAGGAGCTACATTCAAATTTTTGTTTTCGAATTAATAGAAACAAATTCGTGCGCTCTGTCGGCTTCACAGCAAGGCAAACACCAAATAAATTCAATTCCAAGTTGTGGTTTGGCGGAATTGTGTGAAGTTTCCTTTGCTTAGTTGTTGTTGTTGTCGAAATAGCGCTGTCTTCTACAGCAGATTTTAAAACATGAAGGGTTAGGAAACTAATTGTTTCGAGGTGGCAGAACTTGTAAAGGTTTGCATCGTTAATTCGCATTGCAAATCCAGTCCAACCGTTCTTACCGCAACGAAGGCCGGTGTAATGTTGGAAAGGGAACTTTGCACGAGACGCAATCTCTGGCGATTAAAATGTCACGACAATTAAACTCAATGCACACGAGTGAGTTTTCAATTCCTCTCTGTTCTTAAATCTCCTTATCAGGGCCAGCAAATTACAGCCATTTTTCTTGCTCTAGTTTTAACCACATCAGGGAAAAGGTTGTTCTGGCGTGTTCCGGGCAAAAGAGCATAGTTGGACGGTTAGAGGAGGCTTGAAGGTTTGATGAAGAATTTTAAGCGGATTCGTCGGTTCCGCTTAACTCGCTTTAATAAAACGGCAGCGTCCTAGTGCTCCTCCCCGTCTTTCTTCAGAGGTTGAGAAGAGGGGGCTACGACTTGCCAGCTCAGGGGTGGAGCTCCCTTGATGCTCCCGGGAACGCAAATAACCTCGGACCTCCCGAAAACTAGGAAATGTCACCAAACCTTCCCAGATGTATAACAACTAGCTTTACACTCAAACACAAATTACCTGGTTTAGACAGACATCAAAATTCCCCTCTAAGGGTTTTGCCCCAAAATGGAGCCTCTTCCAAAAGAAAGGAAAAAAACCGGCTAGACACCTCCAAAAATGCGCTGAGAGGACCCCCCTTTTTTATTATCATTCGAGTAAGCAATAAATAAAATAAATGTGGACTTCCGAGGCTGTTTTGAAACGAATGCTGTTCCTCTGCCTGCAGGACAGGCGGAGGGAATCCCGAGCTGCGACCAGCCAGGCTCCATAGCCCGCACCAGGCAATATTTCTGAGGCCGCCACCCCGACCCCACTCATTATAAGCAAGCGAACGATGTTATGCACCCCGCACCTCAAAAGGCTTTCACTTTTCCTACAGGAAAGAAAGAGAGAAAATTGATTTTCAGAAGACAGATCTATGTAGAGCAATTATATTGCCATAAATATTTTAAAAGATACAAAACTGAGGATAAAGAGAAATCTAGCCAGAGATTTGTAAGCACAATCGTGTCCATTTGCTGGTTTATTACAAGATCTATATTTTCTTGTGCCTGAGGGAGGAACGAAAGGGAACAGGGGACCCGGGCAGCTTCACAGCCACCCACATTCCTGGGGGACTGGAGAGGTGGGGGTTGGCGGGCCTCCTAGCGAGCCCCGGGGGTAGCGGGGAAAGGAGACTGTGGTCACGGTGTTTGCGTGACACAATCCCTAACTCAGAGGAGCGATGCCCCGGCCCTCCCGTTGGGCAGCAATCAACGGGACAAGTGGCCTACGACTCTTTTTGTCTGCATCGGAGGTATTCCTTAAACTTGTCGGAGAAAAGGGGTGTGTGCACATGGCCTCTAAGCAGTTTGAAACCCTTGCCTTCCATTTACCCCGTTCTGACTTGGTCAACTCTTCTTTCGCGCTCGGCTGATAGTATTAGGAATTCTGAATCAGATCCCTAAGTTCGACAGAGCTAAATCGGTTTACATCCAGAGACTTCGATGTCTCCAGGGTTGCCATCGCAAAAACCCCGATGTTTCGGATCTGGCCTTTCAACTTTTGTGAGCTACTCATAAATATTGGGCAGTCTCTGTATTTTAAACTGCTAAATTAAATTAAATTAAATTGAGTACTGGAAGTGTGAAAGACAGCAAGGCAGATTCCAAAGGGCATAGGATTAATAACGATAAAGACGATCGGGTGAAAAATATAGTCTGTCATTTTATGGAAGGGAGCTTGTTTTGTTTTTTTGTAAGCAGATTCGCGGTGATTTCTGCCCGGTTCCCAGCCCAGTTTGGATGGGGAAGGCCAGCGCTTTCGAACCGGAAGTCTCAACTCCTTAAAAAACCTTCTGCTAGAAGCTCGCCCTTTGTGGTTCTCTGGAACAACGAAAAACAGTTCTAGCTGCTGATAAATGCGCAGTTCCTGTTTGATACAATTTGCGTTGACGGGACGAGCTCATTTGATCTTTCTCACTCCTAAAAGCGAACCTTCCCCTCCCTTTTCAGGCTGGTCCCGCTTTTCCTCCGCTCCCTTCCTTTTGGATCGCGCCAACAGCCGGCCTGGGGACCCGACTCTTTCCCTCCGTCTTTCCGTCGTTTTCTCCGGTTCGACGGCGGCGCGCCTGGGCTCTCCTCCCTCGCTCCTTGCCTGCCTGCCTGCCTGTCTTGCAACCTGTTGCTTAGGGGTCTTTGCATTCCTCCTTCCTCCCCGCCCCATTAGTGGAGCCGAGGCCCCCAGAAGTTCAGAGGCATGGGGCAGAACAGTTTATCCGGTCTGGTCATAAATAATACCCCGACGACTCTCCCCAGCCCACTTAATTCATGCTTGATGGCCGGGACTTCGACGGCAGATAAAAAGTTCCTAAGTTGGTTGGGGTTTTTGTTTCCCTTTTCCAATCATTAACGTCATGGAGATAAGCTATCAATAACTCCGCTGTCCTTTCGGAGCTGAGTTCCACAGTATTGATCCGTGGGCCTCTTCATCTCTGCCAAGGAAGACACGGAATAATTTTCGCATTACAGTCACTTGGATTTGCTTTTAATTCATATTTAAAGCTGCAACCGACTCGGCGGAGCTTTCTGCGCAAAGACTGGAGGCGCCTAATTAATAATAAGTTAGAAACGAAGGAAGGCACCAGCCGATGAATAATTAATCCAGACATCTATGTCTCTTTGAATATGGCTGCTTTAAAAACGTGGGCTCACCAGCCCCTCCTATAAGTCTGCAATTTATATGGGGGTGATTTAAGATAGCGATTTCCCCCTGAAATACAATGCTAAATTATTTACAGTGTTTTGCAAGCTTCCATAAGTTCCCTCATTATCAAATGCTGCACTCGGCCCTTTGCGGTGGTTGGGGGGCTAGGCGCGGAATGAGTGGGGGAAATGAGGAGGGGAAGAGGGCCATACCTGGGGAGGGGGCGCCTAGAGAAGGGCGAGGAGGCGGCGGAGGCGGCCAGATCTGTTCCTCGTCCCTAGCACTAACTTAACCCTATCCGGCCCCTGCTGGATTAGATGGCGGCCCCCTCACTCTGGGTGTGTAGGGGAGACCGCGTGAATCACCCCCACATCTAGGCACCTGCTGTTTCGGTGCTCTTTGTACTCGAGCCTCTTTGAAAATTGGAGGCGGTGATGACAGACTAGAGATCCCAGGTTCCAGTAAAAGAAAGGAAAGGAAAGGAAAGGTGATTGCCGTAATACATAAAGACAGATAGTATAGAGTTTGATGCCTAGCCTTTGAATAACTTTATTGCTAGTATGAAGGGGGGGGGAGGAGACCGAGTTGGTCCGTGAATGGGTGGGGGAATCAAAAATAGACAGCTGGGCAGCGCTTTTTATTGGGGCCAATAAAATACTGGGCCAGCTTTCAAGTTCTGGAGAACAGGGCAGCTCGCTCCCTTGTCCGGTCGGTTCCAGCGAAGATCTTGCCCACCTACGGATTTTGGAATCGTTGTTAGCAACAAAACCGGAAATGCAAAGCGCTAATTTTGGTGGGCTGCAATTCCTTGGACCTTGTTGGAACTACCCCTGAGGAAGTTACCAAGTTTTTTAAAAATAAAAACACCCTTTTTCTTGTGGCATGGTGGCGATACCAGAAAAGCTGGTGGAAAGCTGTAAAATGTGCCTCTTTAGAGGTTGGCCGTATGGATAGGGTAAGGGCTTCAGTTGCTGGAACTGACACGGACCTGCCCTTTGTCCGCTGGTAGCAGCTGGTCGGTCAGGGGTGGGGGGATGTTCTGAAGGTGGTCACCTTATGCGCTTTTCAGGTACAGGTGGTCCTTTTGAATGAAAGCCTCTCCAGCATGAATGAATGAAAGCCTGTCAGGGTCCTGCAGCCAAAGCGACGAGAAGCCTTCCATGAACTAGAACCAAATGAGGCCATTTTGCCATCGTTCCCCGCGATGGGGAAGCCCACCTCGCTGAAGTCCACATCGGATAACATCGAAAGTCGTTTGGAATGAGGTCCAGTGCCTTCGTTGAGGTCAACAGCAGCAGCGGTCGAGCTTCCTCCTGCCCGACGTAAAGGTCCCCCGCCGACGGCGTAGCCATTGGTGAAGCTGTCCGCCTTGGCTCCATTTCTTCTCATGCGCAGGAATGGACATGCGTGTCTCTTGTGGACTGTGGAGGGGCACCGTTGGCAGCGGGGGCGGGGAGATGAACGCCCCCCGATTCAGTAGGGCGGATGCAATTAGATGCCCTCATAGCGTTCATATTTGGAGACTCTTTGAAGACACCGTCCATTCCCCCCACTTGTAGCCAAACACTCCCCTTTCTTTCTAAGCATTCCCCCTGCGGGGTCCTCAACGACGGGTCGAGGGGGCGTCTGCGCCTCCAGAGGGGCCACAGGAAGAACGGGGGGCAGGGGCATGTTGAAGGGCAATGGGGTGGCCTCACAGAGACAGGCGGAGCGAGGGGCAGCCAATGCTTATTTTTCAAAATGAACTCGCGCCTGGGTGGACTGGTAACTGGAAGGGCAGAGAGCTGGTCGGGCGCCTAAAGGGGCTTCCGGACCGAGGCAAGGATCTGTAAAACGGAGCAGCCGAAGCATGAAATAGCAAAAAGGAACAGCTTTGCCAAATGAAAGGGGCGCGTGCCTGCAAATTAGGAGGAGCATGAAAACACGCCCTGCTGATCGATCCCTTTGAAATCCCTGCAAACGCCGGCGGAGGAAGCGGGGCGTTCCGAAATGCCTGCGCAGCCCCTCGGGTCAAGGCACCCCTGGCCGAATGGGTCGTGTGGCTTTAGGTAAATTGATCAGCCGAGGGAACGATTACATTCCCATACATTTGCGCCCGGAAGGCAAGAGTTCTGCTGCGAAGACGCGGCACTGGCTTTGTTTGAGATCCGGGCCCGAGTTGGGCACTGCGGGTCTCTGAAGAGAACCATCTCGCAGGCCCTGCTCGGTGGGGCTGGGGAAGGGGGCCACCCCGTCGTGAAGACGGAGTCCAGGTCTTTAAGAGGAACACCATATTACAAAATAATAACCTGTTTTTTAGTTGCTGCTGCTGCCTTTATCTCCATGCCTAAAACTCTGGGCAACCTGCTTTTGGGTAGACATACCAAGGATTGCGGTATATTTTCTCTTTTTAAGAAATAAAACAAAAAAAATTCCTTCCAGTAGCACCTTAAAGACCAACTAAGTTAGTTCTTGGTATGAGCTTTCGTGTGCATGCACACTTCTTCAGATACAGAAGGAATTTTTTTGTTTTGACTATGGCAGACCAACACGGCTACCTATCTGTAAGAAATAAAACGATTATCCTGTCAGTTGACATTGCAGCCCTGTTCTAAACAGCGAGTTATACACTTATTTACGACTCCTCGTTTTCCTCCTTCCGCTGATCTGCTGGAGTTCTCCTTCCACTACCACCCCCTTGGATAAGGGGGTTCAGTCTCCGTCAGCCCCAGACCTCGGGGTTTGGCTGATAGCTCTGCTGCTGACTCTCTTCTTCTTATTCACAATTCTGCTCTGTGGAGGCTGCCACACTGAGAGCAGCGCCGGAAGAGCCGTCCTCGATTCTTGCAAGCTTTGAAGAAGGACGGTTTGGAAGCTGGGCGTGGGGGAGATAGCTGACGCCCCCGCCAGAGTCTACCGGGCTCAGCAGGATTTTGCCCTTCCGCGTTCTGTATAGCTGCCCACACAGAGGAAGCAACATAAAGCCTTCTCTCTTTCTGAAAATAAGCTTTATTGATTTATCATAAACATACTGTATGTACAAACTCATAACATACAAACGACAACAAAATCACACACGGAGCATATTCAGTATTTAAAAAAAATACAGAGATGCAGTTAACATATGGCCAAGATTCTAAGATGAGTCTTTATAGCCCAACCAGAAGCAGGAGTAAGTTATGGGAGGACTTATATAAGACTCTCCCTATTTATTCCTGTATTCAAAAAATGGAGACCAGCCCGCTTCAAAACTGTCCGGTTTGGATTCGCCCCACACACCGAGTCTGTGTCTGACCAGGCCGTCAAATAAAGCGATGTTCCATACAAGCCAAAAGTGACAAAAGTGTCAGCCTTGGGCGCGCAATTTCCTCTACATTCTTCCGCATAGGAACTCTTGATTATTTTCAGTATGGGCTATTGCCAATCTGGCTGCTGATAGCTGCGACGTAAGCACCAGATTTTTAAAAATAAGTTATAGGAGGACTGGCATCGTTCTCTAAAGAAAAAAGGCCCATAGAAGATCTGGAGGCAAATATTGCCGAGTAATAGCTGCTGTCGTTGAGGAAAACCCCGCGTGAAGTTTTCTGAAGAAGCCGCTTTCTGCACATCATGGCCTTGATCCGGCACAGAGCCGAGCTTCTCTTGACTCCAAATGGGGCAGCGTCTTTCTTTCTCAAGCTTCTCCGTCCCTTTGGGTTTTTAAGCCCATTAGTTTCTCTGTCTGTCTGTCTCTCTCATGCTCAGCTTTCTTTGTTCTAATGGAGCTCGGGCATAGCTGTCAAATTTTCCCCTTTCTTGCGAGGAATCCTATTCGGAATAACGGAATTTCCCTTAAAACGTTGGCAGCTATGAGCTCGGGTTAGGCGGGAAAGTGATCCGGCCCTTTGTTTCGGTATCGTTACACGCAGGACATTCTTGCTTGAAAAGAACAGTCCAGAAATTCCTGCAAAAGGGATCCATTCTCCTCTCCTCCCCCCGCTTGCGTAATCAACCAGATCCCCCAGCTCTGGACCTGCTTAGGGCAAGATTTCCTCTTTGCTCAAACCTGACCCGTTTTGCCACGCCATCAAGCAGGGAGTTCGCGGGGCGAAGTCAGGCTGATCCTAACTCTCTGCCACTGGCCCAGAAGACCCACCTGCGGGTGACATTGTCTTCTGCCAGCCAGAGGGACCTCAATGACAGGAAGGCCCGGGAAGAGTTCAGAGAGAATCGCATCGCCGCGGGCTCGTTCATGGGCTGCCTTTGGAGGCATCAGGACCTCAGGCACGGCTGGTCTTTCCACGCCAAAGGCGGGGGACAGAACGAGCTTTGCTTGCAGTTTTCCAGCCAGCAAGGGAAAATAGGTTCCGGGGCTATTTCTCCTTGTTGTTGTTGTTTATTAATATTAAGTGGCAACAGTGTGTAGCATATATATATATATACATACACACATTTCCCCCTTGTTAGCCAGCAATACTATACCAAAGTGTCAAAGAAAGGAAATTCTTAATTACAGCAGTTTATTATTATTATTCATTAAATTTGCATACCGCCCTTGACCCGAAGGTCCCAGGGCGGTTCACCACAAAAAGATACAAAATGAGAATACAAAATATATAATAAAACAATAACAATAACCCCGCTCCCACAAACAAATTTCAAAAGCAATAGAATGTTGATTCTCTATGAAGACATCCACGAAGAATGCTGTCAGGAAAAGTATTGGTGTCTTCTAGTCTGAATGGTCTGGTTTGGATGTGTCTGTCCGTCGCTAACAGAGAGACATTATTCATGACGTCACAAGCAGCAGATCAGCCTTGAAAACCAGGCTCCGTTTACTGCCACGTGATGCTGCTGTTGTTGCCACTTACGGAGGGAACTGAGGTTAGAAAGGCTACATGCTGCGATTCCTCACTTCCCAGCTTCAACATTTGCAAATCAGGGACTTTATATTTGCACGTGCCATAATAAAATAACAACAACAACAACAACAACAACAACAACAACAACAACAACAACAACAACAACAACAACATATTATTTATCTCCCTCCCATCTGACTGGGCTTCCCCAGCCACTCTGGGCAGCTTCCAACAAAAGATTAAAATACAGTAATGCATCAAACATTAAAAGCTTCCCTAAACAGAATCTTTTGTCTGGTAAAGGCTGGGTGGGCGCTGGGCTTCCAGCACCCAGGAAACTAAGAAGAGGAGAAGCCGAAAGATCACCACTCCTACCGCTGTACCGACTGGAGTGGTGGTCTTCTGGCTTCTCGTCTTGTGTGGAAGGCATGGAGGGGGGGCAGCAGCATTCCGCCAGGTCCACGAGGCCTCTGCTCACTGAGAGAGACAGGTGAGATGCGGTGCATAAAGGAGTCCCTTGGCCGCCCAGCTGCTACTCATCAGCTCTGCTGAGACAGCCACATCGCTTGCTCTTTTTCTCCTGTGAGGATTGTACTCTGGTCGTCCGTGTGGTTTTGGTCAGAAAGGAGCTTACCTCCTGTTGCTTGGAAACCTCAATATGTGGCTCACATCATGCACTTCAAGAAAGGAGACATGGTCATGTCGCCCAAGCATTCATCCTGGTTGCTTCTAGTGATGTTTTAAAAACAGACTCAGCAGCTGGATCCTAGTACAGTGGTACCTCTGGTTACGAACTTAATTCATTCCGAAGGCCCATTCTTAACCTGAAACTGTTCTTAACCAGAGGTACCACTTTAGCTAATGGGGCCTGCTGCTGCCGTGCCGCCAGCACCCAATTTCTGTTCTCATCCTGAAACAAAGTTCTTAACCCGAGGTACTACTTCTGGGTTAGCGGAGTCTGTAACCCGAAGTGTTTGTAACCTGAGGTTACTGTACTTGTCTCCCAATTGCTAGGTCATTGGGCCCCCTTTTGTCTGGAGGAATCCTATGTAGAGCTAAGTTAAAGTTGCTTCTTCTCCTCATTCCTCCGGTGAAAAGTTTTGCGCCAGTGTAACATTTGTTGCACGACAGAATGCAGAAGCAGGTTGCTATTAATGTTGCTGCACAACAGATTTAGCCCTTGTGCCACGAGTCCTATTAGCACAACTGTTGCGCTGGATCCCTCTTGCATTGGAGTCCTTCTGCTTGTAGACACAGAGTACTGGATTCAGCCTATAGTAACTAACAAATATCAGCCATACCTTACATTTAGCTAGCTAGCATTTTCTGTGCCTGCATTTCTGCTTTTTAAATAACTTGATTAAGTGACCTTTTGCCATGAAAGCAGTCACACCCTCTGCCTCCTAAGCTTTAAGACACCACTAATGCCATGCTACTGGACAGTTCCATGGTACTGAAGGAGGTGGCTTATCTTCAGGCTGACAATGCCTGGTAACAGAATTAGACCCTTGAAACCCAAATGTGTGGGAGAAATATGAGAGTAAACAGGCTGTGAAACCTTTTTAGCAGCGTAAAAACATGTATGTGCTTTTGCAGCTTACTGGAAGATAGTATTTAGGCAATTCCTAAAAAAAATATTCTTGTTTGTGGTCTGCTGACCTTCCCTTCTTTGCCCCCATTGCTAAGAATGAACCACACATTTTAGTATGATAAACAAAAGGGTTTACTTACATTTAAGTGCAGGCAGCAAATACATCGGAGTAGTAGTATGCAGGTAAAATTACTTCTTAGTTATAAAATACAAAAGACGTTTCCAAAATGGAGTCTGGGCTCTGAGCAGAGCCCAGGCATGTGTGTCTGCTCCCATTGCTGGCTTGAAAGAAGAGAGAAAGAGCTCAGACAGGGAGGAAGTACATAAGATTATCTCCTTTGTTAGAAATTCCCACCAAAGCACTAAGGAAGTGACCTCATACAGTCCCTTCTATATTGATTCAGGAACTCTGAGCGTCAGCCCCTCATCTGCCTTTCTGGCAATCATGCATTTGTGATTTTGATTGGAAATCCCACACTTTTCAGCATGGCTGATGTTCAAGTCCCACTGCAAGGGAAGACAAAAAAAATTCCTTCCAGTAGCACCTTAAAGACCAACTAAGTTAGTTCTTGGTATGAGCTTTCGTGTGCATGCACACTTCATCAGATACACTGAAACAGAAGTTTCCAGACCCTTCTATATAGTGAGAAGGTGGGGAGGGGTATTACTCAGAAGGGTGGTGGGAATGGGTGATGGGCAGATAGCTGTGATGAGCCTTGCAGTTACAGATAGGTAGCCGTGTTGGTCTGCCATAGTCAAAACAAAAAAAATTCCTTCCAGTAGCACCTTAAAGACCAACTAAGTTAGTTCTTGGTATGAGCTTTCGCAGCTGATTCAAGTGGGGCATAAAGGGCACTGCTGGTCAGATGGTTGGCGCTGTGGACTTTAAGCTCTGCTTTTGGCAGGAGTCAGCTCCCCTTGGCAGCACCAATTAAGACTGAAACCTAGCCCTAGTGGGGCTTGCTTTTGGTACCAAGTATAAAAGGTGCTGAGGACAAGCCCCACTTGTCAGGGACCCACTGAGGAGTTTGTCTTTACTTGCTTCATACAAGATATCATAAATGATTTCATGTGTATGCATGACTTGGGGGAAATGGCCTAATGGACCAAATTAATATCTCTGCCGGACCTCATTTTGCTGGGCCTTTCCCATCACTGCTCTAAGGTTTGCATGGTTAGGAGAAAGAATGAGCTCAACCTTGTTGGTCACTGGCCAGTTGTCTGCACTCATTGCTACATGTGTCAAATGTGGATACCCTCCCCCCCCCATTTGTTCCAGCCTCATAAAGCTCCCATTTCTGCCCCTGACCATTTCCCCTCCTCCTCCTCAATGGGGGAAAGTGTCAGCAGTGCTAATCTCCTTCTGGCATCCATTGGCTTTTGGAGTCTTCAAGCTTCACCTTTGACACATCCTTCTTTGCAAAGGGAAACAACCTCTATCTACTGACCACAGCAAGCTGTCGCTATCCCAAGCACAGCAAAGAAGCCTTTTATCAGCTGTGAATAAATAGCCCTTGCAAAACCCAGACAGAGGCTGGAAAGGCCCGCTGATTTCAGAGAGTTGCACAATACCCAGGCTTCACTTCCATTGAACTGGCTTGCCTTGCCCTCCACTACCCCTTTGTCTTTGCACTGTTTGACCCTCCTTCACACACACACACACACACACACACAGAGAGAGAGAGAGAGAGAGAGAGAGAGAGAGAGAGAGAGAGAGAGAGATTCTGTCTCCTCTGTGCTGTGGTTGTAATAATAATGAATAATAATAACCTGGATGTTTTGTTTCCTTGCTGTTCTTTTAAGCCTGCCATCAATATGAATTCACATAGCAGCATTGATCAGTTTCAAGTGGAGAACTGCAGGCTCTGGCTGGTCACTCCACTTGGGTTTGGCAGCAGAGAAACTCAAAGCTTCTGCATTCAAGCTTAATCAGGTTCTTCTTAAAGCTGATAATCAGAGACCCTCAAACAAGGTAAGGACATTCTATTAAATGCATTGTATTTCACTACCAAAATAAAAAGTGGCGCAAGCAACCAAGTGAGAAGTTTGTGCTCTTGGATCAGTCCCATAAGCGACAACATAAAGACTAAAATATTACGAAGACACCGTTTCTGCCCCAAATTAGCCTCACTATTGGGCAGCAGTCAAGAATACTGCTAATGAGCTTCAGCCTTGAACATTTAGCAAAACAATTTTCCTCAGCATGGATCACAGCTCCTTGCCTCCTTAACATGGAGGGTGAGAGAACAAATGGGTATCTCCAAGAACAGGTACCATGACCTGGGCACCATGGGGCCAGGACAAGAGACACAGAAGGGCACAATTCCAGCAGCTGTATCCTTTCGCCAGTTTGGCCAGGGAAAGTCAGTGGCTGAAGTTGTCCATTATCCCCAGCCTCTTACCTGGAGAGGATGGACCAACTACCTCCATCCACAGGACAACAAACAAACAAACAAACAAACAAACAAACACATACACAACAGTTGGAGAGTGAAGGAGTTAGTTCGGGGGAGGGGAGCACAATTTGTTTTTTCAGTGAAAGCAATTGTTTGTGAAAAAACTAGCCTGTAGAGAAACTTGAAATGCAAATTGTATGAAAAACCCACTTTTAAAATAACATCGACTGCAAGAACCTCTTAAGGGTCTTTGCAGATGTTCTGCATGTGCTCCTGATGGTGCCTGCTTTCCTACATGTGTGTGTGATTTATTATTTATTGATCAGGTTTTATAGCTACAGGGCTCCACAATATACTCTTGTGGATGTTTCCATCTCTTCCCGAGGAAGAATCAGCTCAGCTTCGGCTATGGGGAAGCCCACCTCACCAACATCTCACAATTCTTGTTAATCGTATCAGCAAACATTTAGATAGGGGATGATGATGATCTCGTACCTGTCCTACACCTTACAGAAGGGTGGGTTACAATAATGTAAAAATGCAATATTAAAATGTTGAAACAATTCATAATCAGAAGAATACGTTGATTTCTAAAATATCTCTCTCAGATGTCAAAGGGCAGAGAAGTGTGCCTTCAGCAAATGACAAAAACTATACAATGGAAGTGCAAGCGGTACATCTGTGAGGAGTTAATTCCAAAGCAAATGCCCTCTCTTGAGCCCCTCCCCCGAAAAGCCACCAAGGGATATGGAATTACCATAAGGCCCCTCTGCTGATTTTTACACCTGAGGTGGTCTATAGAAAAGGAGCTGATCTATATTTGTGGTTTTAGGTGCTCAGGACTTTAAACTGTGAGCAATTTGAATTGCCCCCCAAATCAAGCAGGTTCTAAAAGGAACCACAGCCAGTAGCCTGGATCCTGCATTGTTAGACCAGCAGGTATTTCTAAGTTGTTCAAGGGCTGTTCCGAGTTGAGTGTATTGCAATAATCCAATCTGAAAGTTACCAGTTCATAGAGCACGGTGACCCAGTCACTTTCATTCAAAAGGGCCACGAGTTCTCCACTTAAAATGTTGGGTCCAGGAGTAACCCAAACAACAGACCTGCTTCTTCCAGGGAGTACAACCCCACACAGAGCAGGCATCTCCCCACCTCTTGGACCCAAGAAATCAGGAAGCATAACATCTTCGTCTTATCAGGCTTCAACTTCAGTTTATTGGCCCATATCCAGGCCATCACTGCTTCTAAGCACAGGTCTATCACCTGAGCCACCTCTCCTCACTCAGGTGGAACGGGGGGGGGAGGTGCTGGGTGTCATCTGTGGTGCCTCATTCCAAATTTTCAATAGATGTTTAACTAGCATGAGGGACAAAATGGAATCCTGTTGGACACAACAGGACAACTCCCACGGTGCCAAGCAATAGCCCCCTAGTCACTACTTTATGGAAACACCCCCCCAATAGAAATATAACCACTGCCCCAACCCCCCCACCTCCTGGAGCCACTCTAGAAGGATATTGTGGTAAATGACATCAAAAGCTGCTGAGAGGTCAAGGAGAACAAGCAGACATAAACACACACTACTGACACAGATCATCAGCCAGGAGGACCAAAGCAATTTCAAAATGAAACTGAAATGAGTCCAGATAATTAGCTTCCTCCGAGCTTAACTGCATGTTTGTCACCCCACACTCTTGAGCACCTTGCCCCCAAAGGGGATATTCACCACCAGGAGATCATTGTCAAATGCTCTGAACTCTAATGAGGTTCTCTCTCTCTCTCTCTGAGATGAGGAAGAAGGCACTGCCCCATTGTTTATTTATACATGTTAATTAATTTTACAATATGCAGCTCTAAATTTGCCGACATTCAGAAGACAAATATTTAAGAATACTTAAAAGCCAGGACAGAATTCAATACAGGTACACACAAAAATGTAGAAGTAATACCGTAATACCTAATTGTTCTGCTTAGTTTAATGCAGGGTCACATCTTAATGTGAAATATGCAATCTAACAGAAGCACAGGGCAGAGTGGGGGAGGATTTGCCCCAGGATAAGAATGAATTAATCTCAAGGGGTGATATTCAGTCCATGTGCTCCATGGAGTTCTGAAAACTGAGCCACGTACTAATACAGTTTCTTTCTTTCTTTCTTTCTTTCTTTCTTTCTTTCTTTCTTTCTTTCTTTCTTTCTTTCTTTCTTTCTTTCTTTCTTTCTTTCTTCCCACCTATCCCTGATGGAAGTGTTTCTCCCCATTTATTTATTTATTTATTTATTTTTAAATTAATAATCCTACATAAATAATCATAAAAATGTGCACCCCACCACAGAGACCATTTCACTGTAACTCTCTAACCTCCCAAAATTTTGACACCTCTCGCACTGGTTTAACCCCTTTCTGTTTTAACAGTACAAATTTGACGAACACCCTCCATATTTCTTCAAAACCATTTCTCCTACATATTCCCCCTTCTTACCTCAATGGCACCTGTTAATTTATCATTAATCGCTATATCCCAAACAAACTTCTTTGTAGCATTCTTCCATTTTACATTCTGCTTGCCCCTTCCACTTCCTAGCTATTATAATTCGTGCAGCTGTCAGTAATAACAATGAGGTTCTCTTAAGAAGGGGAGGCAGCACTAGCTCCTTCAAGGTGGATGGTACCCCCCCCCCCCATCTCATTTTGGTGAGCTCTGGTGAACTAAGATGGACAAAGATACAGAGGGCAGGTGGTTGGCTGCACTCCTACAAGGAGTGAGTCTTCATCCTCAGGCTGCAATAACTGAAACTGATCCTGTACAGATGGAACAGGTAATGCTCTGGATATCTCTGTAGGACTTACTTTAACTGTGGCATCCATTTCTGCCTGAATCTGAGCAACCTTTTCCCTAAAGCAGGCATGTCCAAAGTCTGTTTTGGGGGCCTAATCCGGCCCACCAGTCAGTTTAATCCAGCCCCTGTGGCAGTTTATTTCCTGGGATAAAATCCTAACCTCAACAACTTCAATCCTAAGAAAAAGGTCAACAACCTTGATTGGCCCTTTGGTCAGCCCTCACGGCCCTTCACTTCATCAGATCTGGCCCTCTTTGAAGAAAGTTTGGACACCAGTGCCCTAAAGTGCTTTGCAAAATTGTCATAGCAAGCTTCAGTAGGGGGGCAGAGCAATTATTTCCCAATCAGACGGCAAAATCCCATTCTTCACTTGAAACAGCTCTGCCAGATACAATGGGGTGAAAAAGCAAGCTTTCTTCACCACCACCAAAATAGTTAAGAGCTATAATGTGCTCTCATCCATCTTTGGTCAGCTTCAGATGGGCATTTATGTGGGAGATTGCAGTCAAACTAAACAAATGCATACCCTTGCTAGTTAGTAAGTTTAAGGGCAAACAACCAGAGCAGCTTGATAGGCAGGCTCAGACCATAGGAATGTAACTGATGGAGAGAGAGAGCTCTGTGTGATGTCATTTCCCCTGTTTCTAGTAATGGGAAGAAACAGGAGATATAAACCCTTTTCCTGTTCTCTCTGTGTGTCTTCTTTTCACCATGATTCTGATGCTGATTGGACATGTTCCTGGGATCCAGGCACAAAGACGGACTTTAGAAGCTAACCTCTGTATTTTTGTAATTAAGAATGCTGTACCTGCATATTTTTTACTGCTGCCTTTGCTGTGAACCAATGCAAGAACATTAAGTAAGAAAACACTATTTTTAAGACTTACTTCATACGTTGTTGCCTGATTCTTTGTTATGCAAGGTAAAAAAAAGGAAAGCTAGCTTATTTCATAAGCTGCAATTGCTCGGAATAAAAGGAGGCTTTGTGGCTTATTTTCCTAAGATTTCATGCTGTCAAGGATGGGATTTTAAAAATTCGGTTTAAACCCACACACCTGGGAGACTGGATGGATAAATTGTAATTAATATATCCACTCCAATCTAACAAAAATCCCACCCCACAACTTACACCACCGAATTTTGCAGACATTGGCCCTCCTGTTTTATCAGATACAGGTCACTCCAATGTGCTCTGCATGCTCCACTGCAACAGGGATGGCACTCAGGAGCAACTGAATCAATGGTCCTATGCATCTCACCATTCCATAGTGAGACAATAGTCTCAACAGAAATGCCAGCCACGTCAACTGGAAAATCCCCCAAAGAAATCAGGAATCCATCAGATGCCGTAAGTCTCTGTGGTACAGAGCCTGGAGAGTGGTCCCCTTGAAACATTCAATCCAAATGTCACCAGGGAGTGATCCATCCATGACAACAGACAATAGTAGCCATTCAATATTTGGATTTTGCAAAAGGTTTTGAGGAAGCCTCTCACCAACTGCTCCTAAGAGAAACCACAAGATTCTCTTATGGACCAGTAACTGCTTAAATTGTACAATGTAGCAGCAAAAATTAAACCAACTGTTTTCCTAACAGAAGGGAGTGTGGTATTCAATTCATGCATACACAACATGGAATTCAAAACTGATGGCAAAGAACACCAACTTGGCCACTGTGGGAAGGACACTGCAAGACAATAGTCAATGCAAATAAGTGCAAGATGATGCAGGCAAAATAAACAAGCCCATACTTCACATTATGCTGATGGGGTCTGGACTGACTGTCTATGCAGGAAATCGGTCTTGTGTTTCTGAAGGGAGGATCAGTGAAAACAATGCAATACAGCACAGCAGTGAAAAATCAGAAAACTGAGGCTTTCATAGAGGACACAGGGCCAGCTCAACCAAGAGGCAAAGTGAGGCAACTGTGATTGCCTCAGGCAGCTGGATTCACTGGGGCAGCAGATCCCCAATGACCATCCCTTCTTACGCCTTTGTCCCAATGTAGATTTACCCTCACCCCATCTTCTCTGGCAGGAAGGAGGCACCATTTTGGGGACCATCTCAGGTTCTCTTTGGCCATCCCTGGGATAACAGGTCTAGCACAGCCATTGGCCATGACGCTTAACTGACTTGGAGCCCCCCATCCACACCAAATGCTCTTATCGTCCAACTGAAAACCTTGTGCTCTCAAAAATTCCTGGTTGCCCCATTGTTGTGCTCATAACATAAATGTGTTCCACATGTGGAATGTCCCCTTTTTTGCTGTTGCAAAAGGAAAAGTACTATGGATGCCACGTGGCAGCATCACACCCCCCACATACACTGGTGCCGATGCAGCGGAGACTGGCCCAGTAAGGCCCAGTAAGCCTCAATTTGCCCTCAGCCAGCCCCACTCCACCTTCCTGCCTTCTTACAATCAGCCCAGGGGTTGGTCCTGGCTGGCAGCTTCATCCTCCTCCTCAGTCTGAGTTTTGCCCTTGGAATGGATTGGGTTGGCCCCCCACTCTGAATGCACCCACTCCCTGGGAGATTAGCAGCCAAACTTAACAAATACACATTCTTGCTAGTTAGCATGAGAAGGGGCCAGGTCCACAGAGCAGTTTTCCTGATAGGCACTCAGACCATAGAAATGCAATTGGTAGAGAGGGCTCTGTGTGATGTCATTTCTCCTCTCCTGGAGAGGAAGAAGCATATAGCAGTTCCTGTTCCTCTCTCTCCCTCCCTTTGATCAGCACTGGACGCAGACATTCCTCTGCTTGCTCCAGCTTCAAGGCATCTGGCTGAAGCTGGTTATACTGTAAATATAAGTGTTTTGCCTGCACAGTTTTTAAATGCTATTGTTGCTGTAAACCAAAGTAAGTAAATCTTATTTTTAAACTTACTTCACAAGTTATTGCCTGATTCTTTGTTAAGTGGGGTAAGAATGGGGGAAGCTAGCTTACTTCATAGATGGTTATACAGTCTGATTCCTATGCTTTAAATTTTGCTGCCAAGGAAGGGAATTTTGAAACTCTGTTCACACATGTGGACACCTGGAGGAATGAATTGCAATTAATATATCCTCTCCTACCCATTAAAGCCCATCCCACATGTTCCTCCACCCCAACTGAAGCACCCTTGCAAAGAGAACTACACTTCCCAGGATTCCCTGGGGGGAAGCCATGTGTTTCAAAGTTGGCTGAAAACTCTTTAAACATGAAAGGTGGATCTGCCCAAGGATGAGGCAGCAAAGGCTCATTCCTCTAACCTGGCGCTCTAAACCAAAAAACGTTTCCCAGCAGTCTTCATACTGTTACGAGTTTGGAGGGGAGGAAGTGCGCTGTGCAAGGTCTTTCCAACCCTAGGTAAGCCCCTGGAAGCCCTGATATCTCGCACCGCTTGGTTTAGAGGCAGGTTGGTTGACTCAGGAAGCAAATCAGACCCGCGAGGAAGCTTCGATGACTTCTTTTCAGTGCTCTTTCTAGTGACAGAAAGGGGCAGAGACCAACCACAAGCTGCCCGCGTGAGATGGAGGAGTGGATGTCTGGACGCTTGTGATCCGGTTACAGCCCCAAGCCTACCCCATGGGGTTGTTGTGAAAATAAAGCAGGGGAGGGGCAGCAGGTACCCCCGCACTCTTTGGAAGGAGATGCGAGAAAGAGGAGGGACACCAGCCTGAAGAGAAGGGGGAGGGCCCTGTGGCTCACACGGGCGTAGCCAGGGGAGTGCAGGGGGGCAGATGCCCCCCCAATCAAGTAATATATAAAAATATTTATCTAACTGACCAATTGCGTCTCAGATAACTCGGTTTTGCCCCCTCCCTTAACATAAAGCCTGCCCCCCTAAAATAAATCCTGGCTACGCCCATAGTGGCTCAGTGGGAGGAGCGCCTGCTGTGCGTCCCAGGTACAATTCCCACCGGAATCTCCTGCGGAGGTCCCTTGAACCTCTGGACAGCCTCTGCTGCCGGTCAGTGTTGGTAATACGGTGCTAGATAAAAGGGTTGCCAAAGAAAGCTACCTTTCCCACGCCTACTGACTTCTAGGGGGACCTCCTCCCAGGTAAATGTGTGGCACGGGATGGCAGCCTTTTGAAGGCAAAGGAGTGACCACGGGGACGCCTCTGACTCCCTCTTCCCGGCTTCGTCTGCCTTCGTCCCCGCCCACTCTTGGTCCTTCGGCGCTCCTGCTCGGCCGGCAACAGCGGAGACTGCGACCCGCTCCGAACCGGCGCTCTCCATGCGTGAAAAACCCGCGAGGGAGTCTTCCTATCCGCCGCCCGGAGCTGCGCGCAGCTTCTCTGCTGGAAGTGCGAAGTGGCGGAGGGGATGGAGCACCCAGCGGCGCCGGAGGGAGGCGCCGCCTTCTCGTGGAGCTCAGGGCAAGATGAGCCACGACCCGCGGGAAGTTCGGGGACAGTCCCAAGCCTGGGGGGGGGCGGGGGGAGAATAAGGGCAGGCCTCTCCGGGCGCCCTCCTCCATGGACACACCCCGACACACATTCTTGGTCAGTGCCTGGCCACTCTCAGCCTCCGACGCGAGCGCGCAGCAGCCCATCTCTGGACTAGCCGGTCTTGCGCGCGCGCCAGCAGCAGGCACGTGTGAGTGTGTGGGTCCCGACGCGCGCGCAGGTGGGGGGGCGGAGAGAGGGAGAGAAGGGGGAGGCGCTGCGTGAGTCCCCAGCGCGCATGTCCGCTTTCTCCCAACCCCGGCAGCTGCAACCGCGGAGCCCGTCACCAAAGCCACTGAAACAGTAAGCGGGAGAGCTGGCGATGGCGAGGGAGGCGCACGGAGCCCGACTGGCGGCGCGGCTGTTCTAGGGAGACCGGCGGGGAGGCATCTGCCGTGGGCTCATTCCCAACACCTAAGGAAGCCCCTCCCCAGCCGCGTCTCCCCCCTGGAATAAAACCCAAATTCTAGCCAGCAACATCCCAGGCCGGGCGAGCCAGCGAGCGAGCTTCGGAGCGGCCTCGGGGGCAGGGAAGGTGCCGGCGTTGCAGGCGAGCCGGCCAAGGGAAGCGCTTCCTCGGTGCCTCGCGGGCCACCCCAAGCCAGATAGATGTGCGCGCCGCCCGCCCGCCCGCGCGGCCACCATGAACACCCAACTGGCGATGGAGACTCTGGGCGACCTCCACGGGGTGAGCCATGAGCCGGGCCCCGACCTGCTCCGGAGCGCCCACTCCCGCGGCGGCGGCGGCGGCCAGAGCAACCCCTTGGCCCACGGCGCTCGCCCGCTGGGCATGGCCGCCCTCCTGGACGGAGGGGACTACGCGCACCACCGGAGCGGCGCGGAGCACCCTTTGGGCGGCCCTCTGCACCCCACCATCACCATGGCTTGCGAGACCCCGCCTGGCCTGAGCATGAGCAGCACCTACACCACCCTGACGCCCCTGCAGCCGCTCCCGCCAATCTCCACCGTCGCGGACAAATTCCCCCACCATCACCATCACCCCCACCACCCCCACCACCCGTCTCAGCACCCTCATCATCCTCACCAGCGGCTGTCGGGCAACGTGAGCGGGAGCTTCACCCTCATGCGGGACGAAAGGAGCCTGGCCGCCTCCATGAACAACCTGTACTCGCCCTACCACGCCAAAGACGTCCCCGGCATGGGGCAGCGCCTCTCTCCGCTCTCCGGCTCCGGCCTGGGCGGGCTGCACGGCTCCCAGCAAGGGCTCCCCCACTACGCGCACCCGGGAGCCGCCGCCGCCGAGAAGATGCTGGCCCCCAACGGCTACGAAGCGCATCACCCTGCCCTGCTGGCCAGGCACGGCGAGCAGCACCTGACGCCCACCTCGGCTCCCGGCATGGGGCCTCTCCACGGGATCCCGCACCACCCCCACGCCCACCTGAGCGCGCCGGGCCACGGGCAGATCCTGGGTGCCGGGCCCCGGGAAGCCCACCCGGGAGCGGCGGCGGCGGCGGCGGCGGCCTCCGGGCAGGTCAACGGCGGCGGGAGCGGCTCCGGGCAGATGGAGGAGATCAACACCAAAGAAGTCGCCCAGAGGATCACCACCGAGCTCAAGCGCTACAGCATCCCGCAAGCCATCTTCGCCCAGCGCGTCCTCTGCCGCTCCCAGGGGACGCTCTCGGACCTGCTGAGGAACCCCAAGCCCTGGAGCAAGCTCAAGTCCGGCAGAGAGACTTTCCGCAGGATGTGGAAGTGGCTACAGGAGCCCGAATTCCAGAGGATGTCCGCGCTCAGGCTGGCAGGTGAGCGGTGGGAATGGGGTCGGAGGGAGGCAGCAGCGCGCCGACGCGAGGTGGGGGGCTGCACACGCAAGGGGCTCTCTCGGCTTTGTTCCCCTTCGGCCAGCTCGGCCAAAACGCCCCCTGCACCGTTCCCAAACAAAGGCCCACCAGCCCGAAGATTGAGGATGGAATGGGTGGGTGGCCACTGCGAGAGAGGGGTGTGTAGTGTTGTTGCGGTGCCTTCAGGAGCGAGGGAGGGACCTCTCCGCGCGGCCTTTTTTTTTTCTTGTCGCTCCCTGGCCGCGAATCCGGATGGTCTTCCGAGGCGCAGAGCTGGTCTACAGCGCTTTGTGGCGCGTCCGGACGGGGCAGGAATCGGGGCCACGTGGGAAGCCCCCCTCCTGCCGAAAGCGTTTTCCACGCGCTCTCCTCGCGTCCGGAGCCGCACGGTTGTGCCAAGGGGCTGCGGCAGACACACACAGAGACACACACACATGTGTGGCCACTGCAAGAGGCGGCGGCCGATGGCTGCAGCTCTGGCGTTTTCACCTAAACGTCCTCGGTCCTCCTGCTGCCCTGCTCCTTCTCTCGTGGAGGCCTTCTCTTACACGCGTGCGCCGCGGAGTGTCTTCCAGTCTGTCCGGATTAATGTCCAAGGTGGTGGCTGCAGGTCCCTTTGGATCGCGTTCAGTGCACGATTCCTTGCAAACCCAGCTCATTACTGTGCTAATTTTTGGACCTCCCGCCTGCCCCTTGCTTTAGGCGTGTTCTTTTGCTTTGCTTTTCAGACAATACAGTAATAGCCAACGGTTTGCCCACAAAATTTTCCAGAAGCCAAAGTCAGGAGCTTCCCTAGCTGGCACCTCCGAGGGCGAGGAGGGTCAGGCGAAAGGCTGGCCTGGGAAGGGGCTTCTTCCGCCTCCTTGACCCCACAGGTTTCTGTTACGCAGGAGAGGCGTTGGGCACAGCTGGCTCTTTCTCTGCAGGGTCTCTCGGCTGTGTGGATGGAAAGTGAAACGAGGCGAGCTGTTCGGGCTGAACTCCTGGTGAAAGGCCGGCCTGGCGCGATGGTGGAGGAGCGCGCAGGTCCCGCGCAGGTGGCGCCTGTGCGCTTCAGAGCAGCGGCGCCTGGAAGAGCCGAGGAAGTTCCTGGCTTTTGTAGGCGCTGGAATACAGCTCTTGTTTCCCTCCGGGCTCGGCCTGCTGCCTGCAACCCGGCAAAAGCTTTTAACAGCCCGCAAAACTGAGGCTGGCGAAATGACCCTTTGACTGAGGGAAGTCCAAGCCTCTGAGAAGACCCGAGCCGTCGAGGCTCACAAGCAAGAGCAGCGCTTGCCGGGAAAAGTCGTGGAAGGATGCGGCAAAAGTTGCGCAAAGCGTGCGCATCACCCACGGCTCCGTCCTGCCTTTCATGAGTGCCGGGCTGGAGGCGCTTTGGACGGCTCTCCCGCTGCCAAGAGGCTGCTTCCGTGGGGAGGGCGGCTGGGCGGGGAGAGAAGAGATTCCCCTTCGATTATTGGGAGGGGATTTGCATAGATCGATACTGGAAGGAAACAACCCTTGATCTCGGAATCACTCGACACGCCCTTTCCTCGAGAGGGAAGCCGGTGCGCGCGCGCAAAGCAATCCTCGTGGCTGGAACTGGAAAGGTTGCATGCATTTTTGTAATGCAGTTATGAAATACATTTCGTTATTTCTATTATATTTTATTATCTAATAATTATGAGTCCATCCTATATGTTGCAGCCGAGGCTGTATAAGACTACGGGATTTCCTACCCCGCTTCTCCCCTGATCATTCTGCGGGGAACGGACGACGAGTGAGGAGCCTAAAGCTCCCTGCTTGGCCATTTTTGCTCCACCAGCCCCGGGTAGCTCCAGGGCGGATTGTGGCCACGAGGCGGTGACATCCCCAAGACGCAGCAGAGAAGGCGCCTGCAGCGTCCGTGGCGGCTTCCCCGCGGTGCCGGCGGCCCAGAGGTCTCTGTCTTCGAGGAAGGCTTTCTCCTTCCTCCCCGGTGGCTCCTCGGGGAGGCCGGGCAGGTTCTGGACCGCCTTCCTGCGCCCCCTCGCCCCGCCGCCGCTTTTCCTGGCTTCGAGCAGAGCCAAGCCAAGCAATCTGCGGCAAATGCACCCACGATCGATTTTATTTTGTGCAGGTTTTAAAGGCGAGATGATCTTCCTAAGTGGCAAAAATCTGCGCCGATTGATATTGATGTATGAACATCAGTTCGAAACGTCGTAAATTACTCCAGGCAATGCAAATTAAATTTCGCCTCCGGATTATAACTCGCTCTCCGGCATTTAAGGGAAGAATTATCGGGCCGATTAAGATCCCGCAGCAGCCGCAGCAACTCGCCCCTTCGCTTCCCTCATTTCCACCTCTCGGCTTTTTCCAGTGGTCCGAAACACGTGGCATCTGCCGAGGTCTTTCTTTCCCCCCGCAGCCGCCCCTCCAAGCTGCTCTCGCCCCCCTGAAGCGCCCTGCCAGGCAGCCCAGCTGGCCCAGAATGGCAAGCAGGCGGCTTCCAGCGCCCATCCAGCGTCTCCCAGCCCGCCATCTCCTAGGCTTAGCTGTGGCTTAACTGCCCGGAGAAAGGCCCAGGGAGGGGGGCTGGGCAGGTGATGAAAAGTTTGGCCAAGTTGCCCTTTCCCGGAGAGAGCCTGGCAAACCGAAAGGAAGAAATGGCGGACCCCAATTGACTAGGAGGGGGCAGTGGCGTAGCGTGGGAGGTGCAGGGGGGGGCCGGCCGCACCAGGCGCAACATCTGGGGGTTAGGGTTAGGGGGCGCAAATCCACGGGTTAGGGGGCGCAAATCCACGGGTTAGGGGGCGCAAATCCACGGGTTAGGGGGCGCAAATTACTTGCCTTGCCCCGGGTGCTGAGAACCCACGCTACGCCACTGGGAGGGGGGCACAACAAGAAAGGGTCCCTTGGGGGATGGGAGGGGGAGAGCGAGCGAACAAGAACCTCGGGGTTTCTTCTTCTTCCCTAGAAAAGTTTCACTGGGCCGCGAATGGGGCGGAATACCTGAAATCGGAATAAAGACCGGGGATCCTCTCTGCGCATTTCGCAAGCATTTAAATTCGTGTCTCCTCTTGATCTTTCCAGACAATTGCACTAAACGGGGTCAATTTTTTTCCGGTGCGCTATAAAAGAAACCTGGACTGGGTGCGGAGGTGCGGCTTTGCGTTTTGGTTCCTGACAGGGTTTCCCCGGTGACGTTGAACGCGCCCCTCCCCCTCCCCCTCCCCCTGGCAGCTTCTTCAGAGAAAGGCGAAATCCTGCCGCGGCTTTCCGCTGGGTCTCCTCCGACTTCCACTCAAGCCAGTGGACCAGCCCCCCCTGGTCTTCATCTTCCACTGGAAAAAGGCCCAGTGCTGGAGGAATTAAGACGAAGAGAGAAAAGATTCCCATTTTCACCTGGGAATAGGAAGGAAAAGGGATAGAGAGAGGAGAGATGGGGTGCCTGTTGCTACCCGTGGTACTGCACAGAGTTGGCGCTGGAGGTGATGGTTCTTCTCCTGCGCTCCTCGTAGACATGAAGAGTGAAGGGTAAAACCAGCAGCCTGGGCAGGGCCTGGTAGTAAACCTCTTGGCAGGATAATTGAGGTGGGTGTGGGAGCTGGCCTGCTTTGCTGAAAAACCCGCTCTGGTTTTCTAATTTCCTGCTGTAGCAGCTTCTGCTAATCCCACAAAACTATGGAACATGAGAAATGGACTGGAGGAGGTGACTTCAGCAGCTTGGCCATTAATCTCGGCCCCAAAGGAAAATGCCCTTGAATCAAGAACTGGGGGTGATGCGCTGTTTCAAGTCAGTGTCGTCTTCCTTAGCTATGTGAGCATTTCTGAGGATAAGGGACCGTTCTTTTATGGATTTTTAAAAATTTAAGAGCGTTTAGAAACTTGTTTGGGCATGAAAGCAAGCAAGGGAGATGCTCAACACTAGCATTGTCCAATGGGTCATGATTATCAAAATACACATTTAGGGCTGGTCATTGAAATTTATCAGGCCAAGGTCCAGTTTTTCCACATCATCACATGGAAAGCAAAGGAAACCTGCAGAACTAGTTTCTGCATTGGAATGAATCTGAGAGGGAATAATAATAATAATAATAATAATAATAATAATACATTTATTATTTATACTCCGCCCATCTGGCTGTGTTTCCCCAGCCACTCTGGGCAGCTCCGAACAGAAAATTAAAAATACGATAAAACATCACACATTAAAAACTTCCCTAACAGGGAATCCTCTTTAACACTGTCTTACAGCGCTAACTTCACACATGACCCTCAAAGCAGTTCCTCCAGTTAACCTGTTGTGCAAATGTAAAGCTTGACATTTAGGTTTCTTTCCTGCCTTAATCTAGGCCACATGTGGCACTGATGCCACCACAAAGGCTCAAAAGGTATTTTAGGCTCCATTTCTCAGCTGAAGTTCAAACCAGGTGTATTCTGGACCCCTTCAGACAACTACTGAACATTTGTTCTGATTTGCTTATTTCAATTATTTGAAAATTATTCACTCTTTCTTAGAGTATAGCAATGTGGCTTACAACATATAAACTGGAACAAAATAAGTCTACAAGTATTTGCGTAACATAATAAAAAACATTAAAAGATAATGAATGCTTTAGATAAAAAATAATCTTGCGAGGGCCTGTCTAAATAGGGCAATTTTCAGCATTTTGCTGGGCCAGAGCTTACTTGGAGGTTAGGCCATCTTTACTGAGCATTTGTTCAGATTTTTTTACTGGACGGTTATATGGCAGAGAGCATTCATCCTAATTTGCCTGTGGGGTGCTGACACACCTTCCTGCTAGCCACTAATTCACCTCATGCTTTTCAATGCTTGTGTCCATGCGTTCCCAAACTACCAAAAGGTCCGGGGCTTTTTAAAATAGTGGATTTGTCGCTCTTGGCTGAGGAGCCCTTTAGGAAAGGTCCAGTCGTGGCCTTTAATCCACTTTAAATGCCTCTTTTGCACTTGTTGTTCTGTGGTGTGGGTGTCATTAGAGAGAAATGCAGGTTTCCACACATGTCTGGTGAAATCCCGATTGCCTCCTGTGTGTTCTTCTCTCCAACTTGATGTTTTGGAGCATCTCTAAGCCAGCACACATTTTTGCTACAGCACACTGCAGTCTCCTATCTGCCCATTTTTTATCTTGAACCATTTCTTTGGGCTTCTGACCTCATTTGGAAAGTTCAGAATATCTTTCAGCACCCTTTAATGCCCCCTCAATGAGCAAGTTGAGAGCCAGTGTGGTGTAGTGGTTAAGAGCGGTGGAATCGTAATCTGGGGAACCGGGTTTGATTCTCCGCTCCTCCACGTGCAGCTGCTGGGTGACCTTGGGCCAGTCACACTTCTTTGAAGTCTCTCAGCCCCACTTACCTCACAGAGTGTTTGTTGTTGGGGATGAAGGGAAAGGAGAGTGTTAGCCGCTTTGAGACTCCTTCGGGTAGTGATAAAGCGGGATATCAAATCCAAACGCTTCTTCTTCTTCTTCAAGTTGCAAGAAGAGGTCAAACGAGGACCCAGGTTCCCCTTCAGCCACTTTGGGGTTCACACCAAGGCTCTGACAATGTTCTAAAGCAGCCTTTGGGGAAAGAGAAAGAGAGGCATCACCAGCCTGTTCCATCGCTGGCCTATGGAAAAGGCTTGTGCTGACATTTGTATTTTAGTAACAAGTTAGGAAATGAACGCCACTGCAGCTTGAAATATTCCCAGCCTTGGACAGGTAATTAAAGCAATACGATACAGGCAACAATCAATCACCGCTCTCGAAAATGATAGCAGAATTCACTTTTGCTGCCAAGAGCCGGTCTTGTGCTGCTTCCAGGAGGAAGGGGTGCTGGGAATGGGGGAGGCTTCCTGCCTTGCCCCACTCTGTGCCATGGTGATGCATGGAGGAGATGCCAAGACTGCATTCGGCCAGCTGGGACTCTTTGTACCTCCTCTGACTAGCACAGTGCCTCTGCTTCCAGGGTCTCTTAGCCAGCACCCGTTCCCTGGTCCTCTTCAACTAGACTGGCCAAGAATCTGCTGCAATATAAAGGGGCTGGTCTGCCACACCCTCAGGTGTATTGTGAGGGGGCTTAGGAAGGATGGGGTACATTCTCTCTCCTCTCTGTCATTTCCGCATGCTCTCCTCCAAATACACTCTCTCCCCCAAAGTCACTTTTTCCTGGCAGATTATCTGGCATCAGCCCAGCAAGAATAATAATAAAAAAAGCTGCAATCAAAGCTTGGGGACACTGGATGGAATCACTGATCATCAGACATGTACCATAAATACGTTTTATGACCTAGGATGAAACTGTAATGTGGTGCAGTGGATCCTGTTATTATTGCATAATTAATTTGATCGTCTGCGCCTGCCAATGATTTCAGTCAGGTGCAACATTGCCTTCTGCTTAAGCTCTGTAGCAGAATGTCTGCGGGAGACTGCTGCCCTTATGCAGGGATTTTATTGTACAGTGGTACCTCAGGTACCTCAGGTTACAGACGCTTCAGGTTACAGACTCCGCTAACCCAGAAATAGTACCTCAGGTTAAGAACTTTGCTTCAGGATGAGAACAGAAATCGTGCTCCGGCAGCGCGGCAGCAGCAGGAGGCCTCATTAGCTAAAGTGGTGCTTCAGGTTAAGAACAGTTTCAGGTTAAGAATGGACCTCTGGAATGAATTAAGTACTTAACCCGAGGTCCCCTGTATGAAGAGTGGGTACCCACAGGTTACTAGCCTCCCCACCAGCACCACATACTTACTCCAGCCCTTTGGGGTACGTTAAGAAACGAGGAAAGGGAAATGGCACTCCAAATACTTTTTCACCTGAGTGCCTGGCTGTAGGCACCTATTGGCAGAACAGAAAGAGGGACTGGATCTCTTCCAAGCCTTCGGATTTTGATGGACCCGTGAGGCTTTTTAACCCCAGCATCAGTTTGTTTCCAACTTTCTACTTTTAAGGAATGCTCTTCCCCTTTGTCTTATCCAATGAGGGTGAGGGGGATACATGCCACTTTGTGTGGGATTCTGGAGCATCTTGTAGGGCACATAGCCAGCTCATCTCACAGAGCCCCAGTTACCCTCATGGGTGACCTTTACTGGGAGAGGCAGGTGGGGAGTGAAGCCATGTCACTGTTGCTTGACCTCTCAGTGGCGTTGAATACCGCTGATCATGGTACCCTGATTCTGTGGGGTAGCTATCCAAGGTGCCATCCTTCTGTGATTCTGCTTTTACTTATGGATGCAGTTTCAGAGAGTGGCATTGGGTGGCGGCTGTGGGCAGGATTCCTGCATAGCAGGGATCACCCTCAGGGTCCCTTCCAACTCTACAGTTCTATCATTCTAGGACAACTGAGCTGTGGGGTGCTGCAGAGTATCTTCTGGTCCCCAATGCTCTGCCCCAAGTTTTTTAGAGTTCAGTATTCTAACTGCAGAACCTTAAACTTGGCATAGCAAACTGACAACCGTTGTTCTAGCTAATGCACCCCCCTCCCCGATATTAGACATGTGCTGATGATTTTCAGTTTGCAACGTTTGTTAAAGACCTTTTTGGTTTGTGGGGAGAGGAGGAGGGGTATTTTATCCAACGCTTCCTCCTCTCATCACCCACTTCTTAGAAAACCACATGCAGGCCTCCTTCGATGCTTTAATGGCACCTGTGCTGATGCCAGAAGGGACTCTGCAGTTGCTTTTTGGCAGCGTCCTTGTGGCTGATTGATTTATAACCTCCACTCCTCGGGCTCATTTATTCTTTGTTAATGTTTGTCTACAAGAGAGGTTGGACGGTTGTTGCCCAATAGTGGGAACAAGTCAGCGGGGCCCTAATTCGGAACTTAGATAAGCATCGGTGGCAAATAAAACCCAAACCGCCAAATTCTGAGTGGCAGTGAAAAGAGACGCTTCTACTCTCACCAGGCTGCAAAAGGACCCCCAAAGAGGCTCCTCGGTTGCATGTGACTCCCCAAAAGACCACTTTGGAAACTGCTGCCAGATGCGTTGCCTGCAGCCAAATGCCATGTGTCTCACTGTTTTTTACTTTGTTGGGGGCTCAGACACACCTTCATTCCAGGCAACAATCCAAAATGTTCCTTCTCCACCTTGCATTTGCCAGAGTCTGGGATGCCAATATGGCTATGCTTGACCTCTGAAAACCTGTTGCTGGGAATGGCAAGTGGGGAAGAGGACTGTGGGGGGAGGTTATTGTTATAGTTATTATTACGCATTTTGTGTTTTTACCTTGTATTTTTATGCTGTGAACTGCCTTGAGATCTATTGGTGAAGGGCAGTATACAGATTTAATAAGTAAAAATAAATAATATAAAAATGGACTATACCAAGAAAGATGGGCCAATGGTCTGACTCAGTACAGTGGTACCTTGGGTTACAGACACTTCAGGTTACCCAGAAATAGTACCTCGGGTTAAGAACTTTGCTTCAGGATGAGAACAGAAATTGCACGGCAGCCGGAGGCCCCATTAGCTAAAGTAGTGCTTCAGGTTAAGAACAGTTTCAGGTTAAGAACGGACCTCCAGAATGAATTAAGTTCTTAACCCGAGGTACCACTGTACTATGTTCCTCTGGCTGGCTACTGGGAGAACAGGGTGAGGGGTTATGATGGGCTGCCTTCAGCCCAGTGGCAGAGCATGTCTCCAGGTCACCCAGGGGTGTGGGTGCATGCATGCATGCTTGCTTCTCCAGGCCCTCACCATGTTTTATTTTGCAAAGAGAGAGGCTGTTTCAGACCAGAAGCAGCACTGATCTACACCTGGTCAAATATTGTAAGAGACATGCAGGTACATGGAGGAAGCAGGGGAGAGAGTTGGTCCCCAAAATGGAAAGAAAACAGGTGATTGGCCATTGTGGGAGGAAGCAGGAATTCTGGGAAGAAATGATCTCTACTGCCACCACCCGTGGTTTCTTCAAAGGTGTTCCAGAATGCCTAGCAATGCTCAGCAAATGTTCAGGTGCAACATCTCTAACCTTGTATCTGCACCACATGACTAAGTTTTCATTTCATCAAGCTTGAAGTCATGTCAACTCAAAATATTTGAGCCTTTGTTGTTGCTGTTGTTGAAAAGAGGAACTTTTATCTGGGATTTATGCTCCTCCCTCAGTGCATCACTAACTATTTAGAGTTATTGGTGGTCTGTCATTCATCTTGGTTCAACCGAAAGAGGCAGATTGTAGTGACATTGTCAGTATTTCTACTTCCTCCTACCTGGTAGAGTATGGCAGCTAGCGCCATTACCTTTTGGCAGAAGTTTCGATTCCGTTAAATTGGTTGCCTATTTTCCGTTTGCCACATTGCCGGTATTTCAGAACAGAGCTCAGAGAAGGCAACTTTGCCAGCAGCTATTTAGAGGAAATGGTTCATTTAGCACATGGGTAGGCAAACTAAGGCCTGGGGGCCGGATCCAGCCCAATCACCTTCTCCCATCCAAGTACTAACCAGGCCTGACCCTGCTTAGCTTCCGAGATCAGACGAGATCGGGCGTGTTCAGGGTAGTATGGCCGTAGACCCCAATCGCCTTCTCAATCCGGCCCGCGGATGGTCCGGGAATCAGCGTGTTTTTACATGAGTAGAATGTGTGCTTTTATTTAAAATGCATCTTTGGGTTATTTGTCGGGCACAGGAATTCGTTCATTCCCCCCCCAAAAAAATAGTCCAGCCCCCCACAAGGTCTGAGGGACGGTGGACCCGCCCTCTGCTGAAAAAGTTTGCTGACCCCTGTTTTAGCATTTTCTACTTCTTGTACTAAAGTTGGCCTCATTCTGCACACTTCACTAGAGAAAAAGAGGCACATGCCATTAATCTTGACATCTGTTTGTATGTATATGGCCTTTTAAACTGTGGGCTTTTTATTGTTTAGTTTGTTACAGTGGTACCTCGGGTTAAGTACTTAATTCATTCCGGAGGTCCATTCTTAACCTGAAACTGTTCTTAACCTGAAGCACCACTTTAGCTAATGGGGCCTCCTGCTGCTGCCGCACCATCGGAGCACAATTTCTGTTCTCATCCTGAAGCAAAGTTCTTAACCCGAGGTAATTTTTCTGGGTTAGCGGAGCCTGTAACCTGAAGCGTATGTAACCTGAAGCGTATGTAACCTGAGGTACCACTGTATTATGTTATGTATTTTTGTACTGTAAACCACCCTGTGATGCTCAGATGAAAGGCGGTATAATGATGATGATATGCAGAGGGCTGCTAGAATATTGCTGTTCTGACACCTCCAACATCTTCTGAAATGGGAATAGATGAGTCACATTGAGCATATGCCTTACTTTCCCCCTTTTGTTTGGCTGTGCTCCTCCTTTTATGCAGAGAGCGTGTTCCATCTAGTGGACAACAGTAGCTAGCACAGGAAGCATCTCACGCAAGGCTGTTTGTTCTCTAAGCACTTGAGATGTTGCAACCAAAATTTTGCATGCTGGTTCCTGACATCAAGGACCATGTTTTTGTCTCTGTCTGGATAAAATCAAACACCATTTTGAATCAAGAAGGCAGACTGAATCTTTCAAAAGTACACTGATTCTGACCACTGATTTCAAAGCTGCACTGACTTTTTTGGGTTTCTTATAATTCCCAAGCAATGCTGGATAGGAGGCTGCTAGTGCTGTCATACATTTGGTTTATTGATCACCTTGACTGCTTTGTGCAAACAGGTGGGAGAAATATTGGGGAGAAATTCACATGTATTATGGTTACATACATGAAACTGATGTATTTTGGCTCAAAATTTGACCCAAAACACTCTAAATGAAGGTGAAAAGATAGCTGTAGATTTGCAATTGTAGATGGATGTCATTATTCCAATGCACTGCTGTATATAACTGGCTCCACTCTATTTCCCAAACCACTATTTTGTCTCTGGCTTCCATGGGGAGGGGAGCAGTACTAAAAACAACAACAACAACCCTCTAAGCATCCTAAAGTCTGCTCTGCCTCCATGGCCAGTGGTGGTCATGCCCTTGTGCTCGTCTCCTGTTTGCTGGCTTCCCACTGTGCAAATAGGATGCTGGACTCAATGGGCCCCTGGCCTGATCCAGCAAGCTCTTCTTACTTTCTTATGCCCCATGGATGAATGAAGCTGTTCCTCCATTTATGCAAGGGCCTGAAGGGCCTTTTCAGTGATGGCTCCGACCTGCTGGAATGCTCTGTCCCACGAGACTAGGGCCCTTCAGGATTTAACCTCCTTTCACCGGGCCTGTAAGACAGAGACTGCCTGGCCTTTAATTTGAATTCAGCCTGATCTTTTATTTCCCTTCCCTTCCCTCCCCCTTCCCTTTTATGATGATTACCCACTCTGAGACCCCAGAGCTAATTCTCCCCTGGCCTCCTCACTGGCCCAAGTAGGACCAATTTAGCCAGCTAGCCCTGGGGATTATCTAATGTTTCTTTCCCCTAAATTGATTTCTGAATTTTGAATTTTATTGTTATTCATGTTTTTATACCGTATTTTATGCTGCTTTTACAATTAAGTGTTTTAAATTTGTTGTTAGCCACCCTGAGCCTGCTTTTTGAACCAGGAAGGGTGGGGTACAAATAAGAAAAATATTTATTATTATTATTATTACTATTATTATTATTATTATTATTATTATTATTATTATTATTATGCAAGCTGCTCAGTTCCTATATGGAGCTGCATCGAGCTGTGATCAAAAATGCAGGAAGATCAAAAACTCTTACTTGTTCCTCACAGTGTTTTTAAACAGAACAAACTTTGCATGTCTAGAACCTGTACTTAATGATAAGGAATCCTCTGGCCTCCAAGGAAGACGCTGTCCACTGCTGTTTTGGCAGGGACAGCGACAAAATACTCCTTGGAGTCTGGATCTGCCACCTCCTTGGCAGCCTTCTCCCCAAATGCCATCTCCACAGCAGCTCTGCTGGTCTCCTTCCACCCTAGGGAGGTGGGGTGCCTTTCAGGGGTCTCCAGGTTTCTGCACCCACCACTGAAACGGCCTTTTATTCACACTTCAGCCATTGCGTAAGGTTGATTTGACTCCCTCGCTTGCTCCTGAAGTACGGTAGATCTTCACACCCCTCTTGTCCCTGATGTAGGCCTCCATTCACTCCTTCCCTGGAAGTGGGGTGGCATTTTGTGTTTTTGCCTCAGGAGCCAAAATGTCTTGGGCCGGACCAGGCTTTGCGGGGGCAGAGCCTGCCAGTACAACCAGATGGAGCTGAATGCTCCTACTCTACTTAAATATTCTTCATCAATGAGAACAAGGCCACCACCTAGTGACCACCAAAGGGAACAATCATGCAAAATTATGGGAGCAGCTGGCTAAGCGTGTTTATCATATTTATGCTGTCTAAAAATCATTCCTGGCCCTAGAAAACCTATGGAGACGGGGTGGAGTGGGGGGGGAGGGGAGGGGGAGTCTACACTTCATAAAGGTAAAGGTACCCTTGACCATTAGGTCCAGTCATGGCTGACTCTGGCGCTCATCTCGCTTTATTGGCCGAGGGAGCCGGTGTACAATTTCCGTGCCGTTTACCTTCCCACCAGAGTGGTACCTATTTATCTACTTGCACTTTGACGTGCTTTCGAACTGCTAGGTTGGCAGGAGCAGGGACCGAGCAACGGGAGCTCACCCCGTTGCGGGGATTCGAACCGCCGACCTTCTGATCAGCAAGTCCTAGGCTCTGTGGTTTAACCCACAGCGCCACCCACATCCCTACACTTCATGGCCACTTCCTAATCCTGCCAAGCCTGCACCAGTCAGGGCAGAGGGTGGGGTGCTTCCCCCCTTTTGTAGTTCACTCCAATGGGAGAGCAAACAGCCATACTAGCTCCTGGGGGCTGGTGTGTTTTTTCTCCCCAGTCTGGTAGATAATCTGAGAAATAGCAGGGAGAGCTTTAGCTGTTGTGGATCTAAGGCCTCCCTGATCTGCCCTCTGCACAGCAGGCCCCAACTACTCAGCCACAACATCAGAAAACAACTCCTGAGGCTTTTATGTTCCACCAGCCTTAAGGCTGGGCCATAGATACCAGGAGCACAGGAGTTTGGTAAACTGCTTGTGCCCCCCCCCTTACAATCAAGCTATATATAAATTTAATGGGGTGGGGAAAACAAATCTTGATCCTAAAATATCAAGAACTATTGCAAATGTCAGCAGTTACCACATTGCCGACATTTACTGTGGGAGACAGGGATTGAGAAATTTAAACCTCCTATCCACATGTGTAGGAGAAATAAAGAAAGTAAATGGGCTGTGAAGCCTTTTGAGCAGAGTAAAGCAGTTATACATTTTGCAGTTTACTAAAGTTTAGGATTAAGGCAATTACAGTGGTACCTCGGGTTACAGACGCTTCAGGTTACATGCTTCAGGTTACAGACTCCGCTATCCCAGAAATAGTACCTCGGGTTAAGAACTTTGCTTCAGGATGAGAACAGAAATCACGTGGCAGCAGCAGGAGGCCCCATTAGCTAAAGTGGTGCTTCAGGTTAAGAACAGTTTCAGGTTAAGAACGGACCTCCGGAACGAATTAAGTACGTAACCAGAGGTACTACTGTACACCATTTTATCCCTTTTATTTATGGTCTGTTGACCTCCCCTTCTTCACCTCCATTGCAGAGAATGAACCACATTTTTTAGTAACAAAAAAGATTTACAGTGGTACCTCTAGTTATGAACTTAATACGTCCCAGAGGTCCGTTCTTAACCTGAAACTATTCTTAACTAGAGGCGTGCTTTCGCTTATGGGGCCTCTTGCTGCCGCTGCGCTGCCGGCACACAATTTCCGTTCTCATCCTGGGGCAAAGTTCTCAACTCGAGGCAACTCTTCCAGGTTAGTGGAGTTTGTAACCTGAAGCGTTTGTAACCTGAGGCGTTTGTAACTCAAGGTACCAGTGTACTTACATTTCAATGCAGACAGCAAATGCAATACAGGTAAGAAGTATCATAGATTATCTCTTTGTTACAGAATTCCTGCCCAGAACAGGTAGGGGAAGTGACCACATAGAGAGTCCTCCCTAGGAAGTTCAAGAACTCTCTGTGTACTGGCCCTGTGCCTGTCTAGCAAAACCTGCATTTATGATTTGGCTGCAAACCCCACACTTTGCACAGAAGTCAAGCCATAGTGTTGTGTTCTTTTTCATTTCAGCTTGCAAACGGAAAGAGCAAGAGCATGGGAAGGACAAAAGTAACACCCCCAAGAAGCCCAGGTTGGTCTTTACGGACGTCCAGCGCCGGACTCTACATGCAATATTCAAGGAAAACAAGCGCCCTTCCAAAGATTTGCAAATCACCATTTCACAGCAGTTGGGTCTGGAGCTCAGCACGGTCAGTAACTTTTTCATGAACGCGCGACGGAGGAGCCTGGATAAGTGGCAAGAGGAGGGCGGCTCCAATTCAGGCAACTCATCTTCCTCATCAAGCACTTGTACCAAAGCGTAAAGAATTGACCACAAACTAATCTTCGGTGGAAAAGCTTTAAAAATAACTGAACAGGACTTCAAGAAAGCAGGTTTATACTTCAACTCTTTTTAAAAAATGTTATTTATAAGCCCCAAAGAAACCAAAGACTTAACTTCACCTGATGATGACTTGGCTAGAAGAAACACACTTTAGTGGGATGGTGGCTTGCAAAATGAAGAGACTGGGAAAAGAGAGCAGGCTGCTGGTTTTACACCTTTGCACCATGATCTCTTCCTCCCTATGTGGCCGGCTAGTGATCTAGAGGGCAGCCATTGCTTCTTACCAGTGATGAGGATGCTCTCGGATACGGCCCTTTGTTTCTACGGCAACACCATGGAGGTGAAAGATGTACATAGGATTCCGGGTGCCCACCAGCAGCGAGGAACATAGCCAGAGCTGGTCTCAGAAAGTACAACCATAACAGCATTGAGTCACATGAGTTCGTTTTAAAAAGTAGTGTGATTTTGCTCTTTTAATTGTTTGAACTTTTCCAGTTCAATACCTGGATACAAGTTCAGAAAAGGCAAAGAAATTTGAATGCTTCCTGAACCAATTGCATTCTCTTTGTTTGTTAAGGGACGTGTCCATTAAAAACAACAACCAAACAAACAAACCAAAACAACCCCACAATTTCATTGTAAAAATATCAGGTAGGTACCAAAGAACACGTTTCTAATTATATTGCAGGTATTTTGTTGCAATGCTTTTAATACACCAAAGCTATTTTTACACAAAATTCTATGTAGAGATGTAAGGGTAAACACCTCAATTGTTGTCAGGCATCCAGCTTTAAGCAAGACAAACTGTTGTCCCAACTGTGGCAATTTCCTCTCCACTCAAGTGGTACAAGATAGTTAGTGTAGAGCCGATATGATGGTAAACTACACTTTGTAGAGGACCCTGCATTTGTTGATGTGAAAACCCAGGGCTCCAGTAGGAATACTTGATAGTCTCCCCAAGACAGAAAAGAGGCGTATACTACAGAAATTCAGGTTGCCCATGTGTGTCAAACTACCTTTTTATTACTAGAAATTCTAGGCAAACAGCTGCCATATCTCTAGACAGTGTGCATTTTATTTACATATTTATTTATGCTCGTAAAATTTAAATTGTTTAAAATACAGGCAACAACTTTTCCGCCCTAGCTAAAGTGAGCCACAAGGCAACTGACAGTTGTTGGGGTTCCCACTACCTCAGGGTAGAATCCTAGTCCATGACCTTAAACCAATGGAAGGAAGTTATTTTGAAGTCCGTGCAGATATTTTTTAAGATGATATGGTTAAAACCAGGGAGGAATTCTAATGATATTGAAAGTAAATGAAGAAACCTCTGTTGCTTCCCTTAGGAAGCAGGCGTCACAATGTTTTCTTTTAGGATGGCAGGGGGAGAGGCAGTTTGGAGTGCCACCAGTTGTGTGAAAGCTTAAACCAAATTTAAGTTAAACCCACTTGACCTATTGCTCAAGATAAGCAACCCAATGTCAACAGCACCATGACATTTCCCTAGTGTTGCAGAGATGACAGGATGGCATCGCAGTAAGCTCAGGATTTCATCACCGGCTGAAATACAGAATCTTCTGGGCTATGAATCAGATGGTGTATTTGTACTAAAGCCCATATAAGCTTGTCATTTGGGAATTATATCTCATAGAGACCAAGAGCAAACCTCTTTTAGGCACCGCGAACAACTGAATCTGGCTCATTCCTCTGTTGGCGCTTACTAGGTTGTTCCCTGAGTGCAGGGTTTTGTTTTTGTACTTTATTTATTTATTTATTTATTTATTTATTTATTTATTTATTTATTTATTTATTTATTTATTTATTTGAGAGAGTTCTATACAGATAAGATTTAACAGGCACATTGTTTTGTGAATGAAAAGTTTTGAATGCATGGTTGCAAGTAATTTGTTTGCCCATCTAATGAAAACTTCCATTTAACACGTAATGGAAGCAGCAGTGTTTACATTTGGTGACTTGGCTTGTCTTTCGCTTATTTATTTATTTATTTATCAAATTTGTACACCCCCTGCCCCCGGTTGTCCGTAGATCTCAGGGCAGTCCACAGCATAAGAAATACAAGATAAAAACACAAAATGCATAGGACAATAGATATGTAAATGTGCACATATATCTCTTAGATCCTGGGATATTGATATGAAACACTTTGTTTTAGTAAATCAGGGTTGGAGTTAGAGGATCAAGTTACAAAAATTGTCATGTTAAATCCATATCCCCCCAGCCCTAGCCCCAGCCCCCCCCCCCAAGATAAACTCCTATGAAAGGAGTGTGATGAGGCCTACAGAGTGCAATGCAACAGGGCCAGACTTTGACCATACAGGTGATACCTTGGGTTAAATGTGCTTCAGGTTAAGCATTTTCAGGTTACGTTCCGCGGCGACCTGGAAGTAACGGAAAGCGTTACTTCCGGGTTTCGCCACTCTAGCATGCGCAGACGTTCAAATGACGTCCCACACATGCGCGGAAGCGACAAATCGCGACGCGCGCACGCGCAGACACGGGTTGCATTCGCTTCAGGATGCGAATGGGGCTCCGGAACGGATCCCGTTCGCATCCAGAGGTACCACAGTAAAATAAGCTTGGGGTGACTCTACAGAGACCAAGGAAGCCGTAAATATTTTGGAAAGCTCTTGACTGTGGGAAACTGAACCAAATTCTCCACTGCAAACCTTTTCTCCCTAAAGAGGCTACTTACTGGTAGCACTTAGTATAACTTATTTTGAAAACAGGGCTTACACTTTGTTCCACAGCATCAGGGTTGCTCATTGAGTACTGTATCTGAAAGAAGCAGATTTTGAGTTTCAGCTTAATTGGAAGAAGTTGCGATTCTACATTGCAGGGAGTTGTCCCTTCCAACTCTACAATTCTGTGATTCTGTGAGTGTTGAGACCTGTGGTCAGGTCTTTAAGACTGCAGTCCCATGTACTCTGACCAGTCATACTGATCAGATGTGCACAGATTTCTGCCTCCAAATATGCTTTCAAAATATATTATGCAACAGAGAGAGGGCACATTTCAGGGTATGGAATAAACTAAAACTTAATTTAAGTAGTTGAATCTCAACTTAGCTTGATATTTCTGTCCCTCCCACCCTGCCCTCATTGGATTCATTTTTTAAAATATAGACAAGCCAATTTTCACTTGTGATATGATTTGTGACTATTTCACTTTATGATTTTAAAATTTAGGGAAATGTTGCTTTTGTTAAACCTCAAAAATCCAGAAATGGAGGAATATTTAAACTACATTACCACAGGCTAGTGTTATTTCCTCTGTTATGTATTTTGAGACAACATGCTAAAACCAAAGAGAATAATACCAGCATACGCTTTTTACCCAGTTATGCAATTTCAGTATCTCTTGCTAGATGTTTATATTTAGAATTCATTGACTTTTACAAGCGATCATTTGATTCTCCCCAAATGCTCTGTTCAAGATACAGGCCATCCTCTTTGGACAAATGTAATGTGTGAACTGAGCAGTTGTGGATGCAGCCATCAGCAGTTTGTACCTTCGTAACAACTGGGACGTGGGTGGCACTGTGGGTTAAACCACAGATCCTAGGACTTGCCAATCAGAAGGTTGGCGGTTCGAATCCCCGCGACGGGGTGAGCTCCTGTTGCTCGGTCCCTGCTCCTGCGAAAGCATGTCAAAGTGCAAGTAGATAAATAGGTACCGCTCCGGCAGGAAGGTAAACGGCGTTTCCGTGCGCTGCCCTGGTTCGCCAGAAGTGGCTTAGTCATGCTGGCCACATGTACGCCAGCTGCCTCGGCCAGTAAAGTGAGATGAGCGCCACAACCTCAGAGTCGGTCACGACTGGACCTAATGGTCAGGGGTCCCTTTACCTTTACCTAACAACTGGAAAAGGATCACAGTGCCAGAAAGTGCTGCCAGCTTATCTTTGTATCCATGTACATGCAGAACTGCCAGCTGATGTGTGGGCTGCTTGTATGTATAAAAAATGTCTTTTGGAGAAACGCCCCATATATTTTATAGCTTTTCTCACACAAGTAGGTCCTAGCTATTCCTTTGGGAGCTGGCCTCCCTAGGTATGTCCTTCTGGGTGGGAAATGGGTTGTGCAATTGGGTTCTGCATGCATCATTCCCCAACGTAATTGACCTCATCTGCTGCGAGAATCTGCTCTTGCAACTTGCTTCCTCTCCTGCCAATCAATGCACTTCCCAGGTCTATGCAGACACATTGGTCGGATCAGGCCCATAACGTTGTACTTTCCCAAACCCCGCTTCTCATGTTGCCCAAGGCAATTTGCCACCATACATTTTGAATGGCCATGTTTGCTCTGGTCAGCCAAGGGTCTTTAGTAAAGCCAAACCTGAAACTAGAATTTAACCCCTAATACTTGAAGTGGCCCATTAAGTGGCGCAGGCTGGTTATCTAATTTTACTCTTGCAGAAACCTTTACAGCCAGCCTCTTATAGGCTTCCCCCTCCCCCACAATCCTTATAAGCCCCTATAATGTTTTACCTCCAAATTCTTATCGTCTTGGGGGTTCTGTGAAGACACATGCCACCAACACCAAAACATATAAATTGGTTAAAGCTGAGGTAGGTGGTCACTTCAAACACATCAATATGCTTCTGAATACCAGTTGATGGGGGAGTAACAAGAACTTCAGTCTTCTTATGTGATAACTTTGCTGAAATCATAAACAATGTAGAACTGACTAGTCACACTCCAGCTGCAGTAAAGGAGACCAGGAAGAGTATAATTGCATTTAATTTACTGCTCACCAAAGTGTTAAAAGTTTGTTTTGAACTCAAAATATCTCAACCCACACAAAAATGCTTTAAAAATAATAATATCCCAAACATTGCAGCAAGGACAGGCTTTCATGTTTCTTCACACACGAAGCAGAACAGCAGAATATTTCCTTTATTTTTAAGTTGCCTCCCTGCAGCTGTATCTCAGGCGTCGGCCCACGCAGCACATTGCCTTAACCACATGAATGGCCCCACTAATGGCAAAGGGAACTTTCATGACGTTCAGTTCTATTGGGTGTGTGAGGTGTTTATATACTGTCAGGTGTTGCAGAATCTGGTCCAAGTCCACATGAACATTTTGCCCAAATGGACTGAAAGTCCATTGTTGGCTTTGCTTATACCAAAGAGTCCTAAGACACAGTTCTTCACCAGAGTTGAACAAACCTGTTCCTCACAAAGGGATAGTCCCATCTCCTCATTTTTTCTTCCTTTGGATGTGAACACTATGCATTTAACGAACAAAGAGAAAGCAATAAGCTATCTAACTGTGTTTGGGATGCATTCAATCGCCCTAGAGGCCAACTGGGAGTCTTTCTTTGGCTTTATGGGTTATTTATTGTGGGTTAGTTTTACAATGCATTTTGTAACTATTTCCTTTAAACAAAGAAGCAGAAAGGAAGGAATACTTACACTACACCTTAAAAAAAAAGAAAAGAAGCGGGGAAAGTGTGTTAAAGCTCTACTATTTATAGTGTGAACCAAAGATGCTACCTCACTCAATTTCCACTGGTGATTTTGATCGCATTGATGAAACCAAAGAATACCAAAGATTTTTCATGCACGGCCTGAGTCTGAAAAGGGAACTCATTCTGCTAAATCTTCCGTTTCCATTTACTTAGTGTGTAAATTTGTCTTCATTCATATCTGTAATAACCACACTGGCTTATCACAACCATGATGGCAACCGTGACAATAGAGCTCTAGGCAACCGTGTTGCAAACTTTATAAACTAGGATGAGTGCCTTGCTTGAACCAAAGTGTTAAACCGCTCTTGACCTCTTTATATCTCACCTTTGAATACCTCAGCCTAATAGAAAGGCCACTGATTAAAAATAAACGGAATAATTCTTCACCGTGGTGCTTTTTGCCATGCTATCATGCAATGAAACTTTCTTTGATACCAAAGGAAAAATACTTGTTTTGATTTCCACTTCCTTGCTGACAAACCAAAGGTTTCTCCTTTCCCCTTGCAAGTAGCTTGAGTCCTCTCCCTAGACAGGCCGTGCCTTACTTTTATCAATTCCTCCAAATACCTCATATAATAATAAATCATTAGGGTTGTGTTGTATAAAGAATCTATGTGCTAAGGCAGAAGTTACTCGTTTGCTAATTGTCAAGGTTGTTTTGAAAGTTTTGTCCTGTTTATTTGGGAAGTTTGATTTCTTTGTATGGGTTATTTTGCTTGAGCCGGGGTTTTCTTTCCTCCATCTGTTTTGCCAGAACTGCTCAATAACCCAACAAAGATCTTTCTTCAAAATGGGTTTGGAATGTTGAGGCTGTTGTTGAATAGTTTGAGAAAGGGATTCCTCACCCCCCAGTGGTTTGAAGACTTTTTGTTGACTTGTCAATGTCCTTTTTACAGGGTACAAACACAGATGTGTTCCTATTTTTTCTAATATTGTATGCTTTCAATTGAAATTATGATTTATATATGTTTATTAAACCAGAGCAGCTTATGACAAACTTGTATATAATAACCAATATTTTATCTTACAATATTTTGTGTTTCTGATGTTATGACCATCTGAAGTTCCATGTGCTTCACAAGACTGTTTTTTTCCAACTGGATCTTCAGGACAGTTTTAGCAAGTGCTTCAATGTGCATTATTCTGAACACTGCCAGGTTCCCCTCCCTTCCTCCAAGATAACTTGTACATGCCAAAATGAGTGTTTCAAGGTAGTACTTTTGTCACATAGAATGCAGAACAGCACTCTTAATGAAGTTTCCCCTCCCTTTAATTTATTTGCATTTTCCGTTAAAGGTTATTTTGTGGGCAAGAACTGCCCACCCAAAGAGCTTGACATTTGTTCCATTTTTAAAAGCACACACATTTGTGAGAGACTTTGCTTTTTGTTGTTGCTGTGATGGTGGTGGTTGTGTTCTTCTTCATTCATATAGATAAGAATAGCAAAACGCAGGAAACTAAGTCAACGTGAAAATGGACCTATCCTTCAATAGACGAGCAACAGCAAACAGCTTTAACAGGGCAAAGGCAATGCACTCAGATTTTCTCTGGCCATTGCGGGGGTCCCAGGAAATGCAGCCCACTTGCTATTACTAGATGGGTATCTCAGAATGAGGGAGAACATTCTTTCCCTTTCATCAGCTTGTAGGAATGTCCTGGAAGAATAATGTATCCTTCACAAACTAGCATGCAAAAAAAATGCTGCAATATTTTGCATGCTGGTGGTGGGGTGTCCACAATGTCCTCTGGGATTTACATTCTGCCTGTGGGCTGTGCAAGCTCACATCTAGGGTGTTCCCCAGCAGCATATACAAGATGCACTTAGATCCCTCCTGGTGCCCATGCCAGACCCGTGATCTCTGTCTCCTGGGTGCTGCTACATTGAAGGAGGAGGCTGAAGCCTGTATAGTCCCCTTAAGCCAACACCTTTATGCTGAATGCACCATGGCTGGACTCTGGCCTTTCAAGGGAGAAAAATTCTCCCAGGCTCAAATAAGCCTAAGGATTAGGTACTCCAGACCTTCTGGGGAACAGACAGCTCATTCCCCTCCATTTTCTATTTAGTCACAGAAAAAGGCAGGACAATGAACACCACACAGCAGGGTACATTTTCATGAGAGTTTTCAAGAATCGGCTTGGAATGAAGTACAGGGATTTCAGAACTTGCCTCAAGTGGGGCAAAACTGATACAGACTGTAATTCATTTCAGATCTAGGGCATTTGGGAATACTGTGGGGGTGTACTACACCCTCCCAAAGGCTGTCTTCAGGCAAGTTTCTGCTGGATTGTGGCGCGAGAGATGATGACCATTATAGCTGGGCTGTCAGGGATAACATCCCCTCTGTCTCCTTTCTGGCACTGAATGCACTGTGGATAAATATCCCTTTAAAGAACATGCCAAACTACCATGAAATACAAATATTTACTTAGCTGGGGTGAATTCAGCTTAAAAAGTTTGAATGCCTATATAGAAGGTGAGAGACTTGGTTGCAAAGAATAGGTGGGAAAGAAACAATCACTTCCTTGCCTCTGACCAAGGAGTTATGTTTATTTGCATATTCTGTTGTCACCATGCTAAAGTTTGCATTGCCTATGCAGTTTTAGGACTATAAAGGCTGATTGCTTTTAAAGAGCTGGTCTTGATCATTCTAAGGTATAAATTGAGCAAACATGCTTCCATTAAAAGGTTGTATATCAACATAATACGAAATTCACATAATTAGTGTTCTTTCCCGGTGCATTTCACGCAATATATTGCTTGAATTAAACGGTGGTATGACCGGAACAGGATTGCAGCCTTAAATGAACATATTACACTACAGTTAGTGAAATGGAGCAATAATGTGGCTCTGACATTCATTACCCTAGAGTAATCTCATTGTTTTGTTTAATCCTTAAATGAAAGCTGTGCAATAAGCTCGCTGTGGGTGAGAAAGTTTTAGAGTGCAATCCTATGCACACGTATGTGGGAAGAGGTCAGACTGAACTCGGCGGAACTTACTTCTGAGTAAACATGCATAGAATCAAGTAGCCAGTCCACTAGTCCAGGATTAGAACTGTACAAAGTAAAATACTGGCTGTGTTCCTGCTCCTTCCATGTACAGAGAGCCCAAGTCTGGATCAGCACCTTATATCGTGCAACTCTCTTTTCCATTCTGCCCTTATGCCAAGGTGCCAGATTGCCAAAAGGGGGCACCAAAGAACTTCAGGCAGCAGCAGAGCCAAGAGCCAATGCTTTCAGTTTGCTCTTGTGGTTGGTGCAGGCAGAGAGAACCAGCCGAATGTTTGCTTGGGCTCTCCTGCGAGCTAAAGGAGTTGTGCATCAATGTGGAAATGAGAGCAACTCCCACCCACCCAGCTACCACCAGTCCTGCCTTGAGGCCCTCAAGTTGAGGAGGGCACACTTCACAACCCGGCAATACACCATTGGCATAAACAGGCTGAGTGAAAATGATGTGCTTTACTGAAATGATTAACTCAGCCAGTTCTGCAGTCAGCACAAAATTCTGGCAACTGGCTCAGAAGTATAAAATTAAAATAAAATAAAATACAGCAGTGTGGTTTGATTTTCCTGATTGTTTGGCACAGTAGGAGCATCACTGATGCCATGTGAAGGCCAGGAGGTAGACAGACTCACGCAGAGTCATGGGAAGGCATTCACTAGCAGGGAAGGGCGATGTGCAGGGACTCCTGCTGTCACTGGCAGCTGCAGCAGCAGCTGAGCTGCAAGTCATGCAGGACTGAGGCCTCTTTCCACGTGTTACTATAAAGAACTACATTCTGCACCAATGCACAGCCATTTTAGGTCCATTATCCTAACCCACAGAACTCAATGGGACTTATTTCAGAATAGGACTATATGGGATTGCTCTGTAAAAGAATAAACATTGTCCTTGCAAGTTGGGGTTGCATTGGTTCATCACTTTTGTGTTTTGTGTCCCTCCAAAAGACATCCATCCATCCATCCTTCTGCCTTCAAAAGTTTGGATTTTGATGTTCTCTTGTAACTTCATTCCATTTTCTGTCTTCAACAGCCTTTTTCTTTTCTGTTTGTTTCTCTACCCGTCAGTTTCCATGCTCAAGTTAGTTTGATTGTTTGAAATGTATAGGAAGCCAAAAGACAATCAACAGATATAGTATCAGTCAACTCAAGGGGATTTCCCTGAATTAGAGAATGTTCTTCCATAGCAGTGAAAAACAGGAGGAAGTTTTTAAAAAATTAAAAAAAGAATAAGTTGTCTCTTTTCTTTATAGAAAACAACTGTCATTTATGAATTGCTGCTGCATTTCAGTTTCAAAAGATACGGCTCTTGTTCCCACTTATTGAGCCCCCCCCCCCCTTTGCCAAGCATTTGTTCCTGTACTTCCATGTGCATCAGGAAGAAAAAGATAATGTACTAGGCATTGTTTTGAATTGTTTCCGTGTACCTCCTGCACTGTTTTCAGATTTATTTTTGTTCCTTTTTAAGCTTTGCTACTGATTTCACTTTATGACTTACAATATCATTGGCGGTGTTTGCTAAGCAAAAAAACAGAAAGAACAAAAGCAAATGATGTCATTATGCTTTTCAGTGTTAAAAAAAATGTTTCAGCATTTATGTAGTCGCAAAAATGTAGTAAATAAAAGGTTGGAATTTCCAGCACTTTACATTTAGTGGACTCTTGCGTTCTTCTGTTTGCCTAGATTGGAGCATGCAGCACCAATGGCCACTTCTATGGTCAATGACGATAAAGGGTTGGGAGAAAAGTGACCCTACCCCCGTTAACAGAGGGATGGTGGAACTAACCACCCGGAATCTGTAAACGTTGGCAAACATTTTCTTGCAGGGATGCCTCCCTTAGAAAACAGTCTTGTCAAAAGCATTCGGAACAGAAGATCTGTAAATGAAAAGAGGCTGCTCGCATTTGCCTGAGTCCTCCAAAATTCATGGAGAAACAGGTGTGAGTGTGAACAGTGCCGAATTTACGTGTAAGCCAAACAAGCTATAGTTTGGGGCCCCACTCTCTTGGGGCCCCCCCAAAATTAAAGAAACAAATCCTGGATGTACATTTCCAAAATATAAGATAAAAAACAAATAAAATAAAACCTACATACAGTTAGAGCTTAATAATTATTTCACTATTAATATACTTCTTAATTGTATTTAAGTTCAACAATTACTTTGACAAAATACATATTTTGTTATGTGCAAATGGCTTTAGATACATATTAGGCCCATAAATTTCCATATAGCATATATTCAACACAAAAAAAATCAACAATTTGTTGTTGACAAAGGACAGCTGGACATATAAAGGGCCCCATTACCTTCAGTAACTTAGGGCCTCATCAAACCTAAATCCAGCCCTGGGTGCAAAAATGACAGACCTGACCCAAACGCATTCCCAGTGAGACACGGGAACAGAAACACTGTGACAAGCTGAAATGACGCAAGCCATCACAAATTCAACAGAAAGGCTAAATTAGATGAATGAATGGTGTGAGGTGCCCCCTTAGAACTTGGACCACCTACATGACTTTGGACCTTCATGATACCTGCAGCCCAGTAGACCCCTAGGCAGCCCCAGCCTTTGGCAAAGGTCAAAATCCTCCCAGGTGTCACCAACCTTTTAGAGGTTGGTGTAGTCACAAAATGGCTACCATACGGGGTATGGTGTAGCATGAATTAGCTGGCATGAGGTGTGGCATAACTGAATTAGAGGGTGGTGGCAGCCAGGGGTGCAGTCAGTGTGTCACGGTCCGGGTTACAGGCGGTCGGAGTCCCGGCTTGGTACATTGGGACCAGGGAGCAGGAATCAGCAGTCCAGGGTCAGCAGTCCAGGAGTCAGGGAGCCAAGAGTCCACAAATCAGGAAACCAGGAGTCAGGAAGCCAAAGCACAGGTAGGTGGTGGATAGCATGTTGCTGTGGCGAAGAGCCAGAGGGAAATGCTGGTCTTATATACCCCTCCCGGCCCTTGCCACCAGGTGCTACGAGTCTCCTGTCAAGCCTCACCTGTGTGATGTGCCTTGCCCTTCCAGGCCCCAGTCCTGTGAGGCCCTACCAATCACAGGGCCTGGCTCCTGCACACACTCCTGACACGGTGTGTGGGGGACCATAGGGGCCATGGCCCCGGATGCAGAATCTCAGGGGGGGGGAGAACCAGGTGCCCCCTGCATTCACCTGGTGCGCGATCCCCCACCTGTAAAAGTGGTGGGGGTAGTCAAGGGAAAGGGGAAAGTGAAATGAGGGTCACCTTCCCCTTCAGTCTCACTCTCGCCCTCCCTTTCACCCTCACCACGGTCTCTATCATGGTACCCCTACTTCTGTTTGCCCCTCAGCTGAACACAATCTAGCTCCCCCCCCCCCCCGCCGCCGCCAGTGGCCCAGATGTTTCTAAGTACAGTGGTACCTCTAGTTACAAACTTAATTCATTCCAGAGGTCTGTTCTTAACCTGAAACTGTTCTTAACTAGAGGCGTGCTTTTGCTAATGGGGCCTCTTGCTGTCCCTGCGCCACCGGCACACGATTTCCGTTCTCATCCTGGGGCAAAGTTCTCAACTCGAGGTAACTCTTCCAGGTTAGTGGAGTTTGTAACCTGAAGCATTTGTAACTTGAGGTACCACTGTAATTCACAGAAGGCTAAGGTGGAACTGACCTCTTCCTTGCCTGGGAACTAAATGATGGAGATATAACTAGCGGAGGGCTGGCTCAAGACATTTTGCTGCCAGAGGCAGAGTAGCAAATGGTACCCATTTCTCCAACTCATGGTGCCCGCTGCCAATGTCTGGTCAAGTTATTTGGCACCAGAGACTGAAAAAGCCTACAAGGTTGGCTCAAAATGCGGTGTGTTTGTACATGAAAGTCACTTGTCTCAACAAATGAAACTGATCTGTAGAAAATGTAACTTGAAAAAAGAGACATTGCACACACTTTTGTAAACCAATAAATCTTTAATAAAAATACATTCATTTATTTTTTAAAGTCACTGGTCTGACCATGTATACCTGTATGCATACTAACAGTAAACTTGGGTCATGGGAAAATGACGGAATAGGGAGCTGAGCTATTGTGACTCTTTCTGCTGATTTGGCTTGATGGTGTAGAGACAACTTGAGCAAGGTTGTATTGGACAAGAACCAGCAGCCTCAGAGCCCCTCCAGACTGTTGTGGTTGCGGCTGTTTGCAGGTATATTCCATATCCTTGATGTGACAGCAATGCACTAATCATGGTGGATTTATACTGGCCTCCCCACTCATCATTCGACTTCCTTAGTCATTCCCCCAATGTTACCACATTTTTTGCTGTCTGGAGGGGCAGGCTGGCACTTTAACACAACAAAAAGAGGATGAAAAGGAAAGCAGAACACTTGTGAGATGAAAAGTTACAGGATTTCAGCAGGGCGTGAACCGATTGGAAGCAAAGCTGTTTGCCTGCCCTGAAACCTCTGTTGGCAGAAATATTACCGAAAGTGGAATTGTGTACAACCACCCCAATAACATCATGAGCACGAATCATCAAGAATGCACATCTGAAGAGGGGCCCAGTCTCTTTCTCTTCTTACTTTTCTGAAGACATTATGGACAAGCTCATTTCCAAGGTCAACTCATAAAGGATGAGAATGGCCTCTAGGTGGAGCACTGAGAAAACAAATGAAAAGTAAGATGGACTGGGGAGGGGGGGGAATGAAACATGAATAAAACATGCGGTTTCACAGGAGATACTAAGGACAGCTGTAAATCGCAATTGCATCACTTCTGAATGTTGTCCACGTAATTTACAAAGTGCAATTAAAAACTGAACGTCCACTCTGATCAATGTTTAAGAACTTTCCTTTTGTTGGAAATGCCAAAACTGTGCAACAAATGCCAGAAGGCTGTTTCTTTGTTAGACTGTTGCAATAAGAACAACAACATATTTTATTGCCCTCGGTTCACAGATTATCTGGGTTTTTTATGCACACATGCACACACACACACACACACACACACACATTCCAAATTTTATTAGGACCAACTGACAGGTCACAATATAGTGAGCCGGCTTTCAAGTTTTCCAATCTATATCAGGCTAAAAGTTATACAAAGCAGGTGATAAGGGGAAGAGGAGGAACCCTGCCCTCGCCCACCCCTCAAAACTGGGTTGATGTTGTAACCATGAGGTCTGTATCTAGACTCAGTCCCATAATGTGGACATTGCAGACTTGATTAGATTAGCTCTTGTGCTGCAAGTCTCATGATACACCTAAGAGTCTGGGGCAAAGAGCCAATGGCTGACCTACATTTTTAGAAGTCTACCAATTACACAGATGTGTCTCCCGCCTTAAACAAATGATAGATTCCTTGTTATTTTGATAGCAGGAATCAAGAGAACCAGTCTTTATAGTCGCAAACCTGGAGATGAGTTTAACGAACTTTTAGTTGAAAGAAAGGGGTAGTAAAAGGCAATGACCTTCAACTTTGGGGGCCCCCCAATATGTTATTGGGGTAGCCAAAGCGGCCTTGGCCTCTAGGAGTTGGCTCCCATTGGAGAGGATGAGGATTCAATTCAGTTTGCATTTAAAGGTGAACTTGTCTACCTCAAAGGGGTAACCTCCAGGCCTGTCTGTCTGGCCTCAGGACTCCTGAACCACACCCCTCATGAGCCCAGCATTGCAGCCTCCTTGAGTGCTTTTGGCTGGCTAGGAAAAGCCCCAGCCTCCAGTGGAAGCCTGCTCAGAAGGATATGTGTCTCTCCACCAGAAAAATATTCCCTGCCCTGGTTTATCCTAAAAGCTGGCCTGCAAATCAACCAATCAATCGAGAATATCAATGACTGCCACAGCTTTGTGCAAATGCTCAGAGGTCAGCTCACATTGCCAGCAAAGCAGGGACTGAGGGGTGGGTGGGCACAGTGGGATAATGTGGGGGGGGGATGGAGGGCCATGGCCCCATGTACATTTTTTGAAGGGGTGTGATAAGGTGCCACCACAACAGACTCCCTTATTGAAGCCTGAATTGGCTCATCAAGCCTGACCCTCAGCAAGCCTGACCCGTGGATGGAGAGAGGAGAGTCACAGCAATGCTGCTGCCCACTCTCCTTAGCTGTGGCACACCGACCACAGCAGTTCCACCCCTGGGTCAGGCTTGACCTGGGATGAGGGCCACAGCGGGCTTCCTCTATGCCCTGTGCCCCTTGGGGACATGCCCCACATGCCCACCCAAGTGTCTCCTGCAGAGAAGCCTCACAACTGCATCATCCTCCACTTATGACACAAGAGGCAGAAAGGAAACACAAAGGTTAAGAAGTCTTTGGCCTCCATGTGCCACTCTCCTTGGTTCTTGACATCTCTTGAGCCAATGTCTTCAAAACAATCATTTTCAGTTTAGATAATGGAACAGGGAAGTCAATGAAACACAGATAGCCTTCAAGCACAAAAATCACAGGAGTCATCACAGACAAGGTCAAAACCTGTGATTTAATAATGGCTTTAACTTGCTCTCTGCCCAGATACCTGAAGGGTTCCGCATCCTTTTGCCTCTAAGGCCTTTGCATTCCTTGAGCAACTGACAGGCTAGCTTACGCGATGATAAATCTCCCGGTCTGACCCACTGGCCTCACTTTACACACAGTGCTCAAGGTGGAATGGAAGCCCTGCTTTCAGTTTACCTTTCTGGACATTCCAACTTTGCTAAATTACATGCAGGTGTCAAAATCAGAACACAGTGCATCCTTTTCCAAGCTGGAAATTCCCCAAATATTTTGGACTACAGGTACTATCAGCCCTAAGGAAATGATGATGTGAGTTGCCAGGGGAAGAGTGTGGTTCAATGACAGAGACTCTGCTTTGCATCAAGAAGGTCCCAGGTTACCTGGCACTGCCAGGTAAGGCTAGGATTATATACCTTTATCTGAAATCTTGGAGTGCTGTTGCCAGCCTGGGTGGATAACACTGAGCTAGGTAAACCAAGGATATGACTTGCCATAAGACAGTTTCCTAACTCTGACATGAAATGAAGCATGTTGGGCAACATTCAGACTTCATTCAATTCATTCACTTTCCAAGGATCTCAAGGCAGCGTACATGGTGAGGCAGTTTAGGCTGAGAGATAGTGATTGGCTCAAGGTCACCCTACAGACTTCATGGCTGAGTGGGGATTTCTATGTCTGTCTCCCCAGTACCAATCCTATACTGAAAGTCGGGCCTGTAGCCCTCCAGATACTGCTGAACTACATCTCCCATCAGCCATGGCCATTGATCGTGTTTGCTGATGGGAAGATGGCAGATCCCCCCACATCTCCTCTAGGCATTGAATAATGTTGGCTCCCATTGGCCATTGGGTGCCAGAGTTCAACTTTCTCATTCTGCTGTGGCTCATTTGGGTGTGATCGCTAAGCAAAGGCTTTCTCATGATGCCAATGCCTTGTGTCATCACTGGTGTCAGCTCTGGTGTGATGGGCGAGGCTCACCCTGGCTTCAGACCTAAGCCCTTCATTAGGGCAGCTCTAAGGCCCTGAGTACCAGTCTTTTCGGCAAAGGAAAATGCTGAAGATGGATGGGGCAATCCCGAGAACACTCTTCGAAAGCCACACCCCATTCCCTTATGAATGCCACCTTTCATCACTATTATGCAATTGCAGTTATTATGACAACCACTCTTTGTCAAGAACCAAACGGTTAGCGGAAGTGCCTTTCTAGGAGAAATGACCGTGTATGTCATGGAAAGCCTACCGTGGTTGGACCATTTGTGGGGTTCTGTAAATGTCTATGTGAAAGTTGTGGCAGTTTTGGTTGTTTTTTAAAGGCCAGATTCACACCAGTAAACCTTTTTAAGAATCACAGCTTAAAATATTTTTAAGCACCTACATGGAATATTTTTGTTTAGGCAAGCCTATCCCAACACATAGATGTTGATATGTTGTTGTTGTCATTCATTTCATTTCTATACTGCTTTATATTTTAAAGAAAAATCTCAAAGTGGTTTACAACCTACATTAAAACATCAAACAAAACTATCCTAAAGAAAACACTACGGAAGAAAATCAGATATGAAGCATATATCCAAAGTGACACAATTAACAGGAAACTAAAATATTACCTTAAGAGATTCCAAAATGAGCACATACAACAAAATTAACAAAAAAACCTATCTTTAACATTTCAAAATAAAACATAACAAAAATGCACATTTAAGGCAGCATAATGAGCAAGACAATAAAACATTATCTTAAACATAGAACGCATTTGTTGCTGTCTCTGCCATGGGTGGTTCATGGCAGTGGCAACTATGGAAGCTCAGGCTCAGAGACCTGGGTCTGCACTAAGAGACCTGGTGCCAGAGAGGGACTCACAGGAACTTCAAGGTCACTTGGCCTGTATACTCAGTCCTGTATACCTGAAGGAGCGTCTCCACCCCCATTGTTCAGCCAGGACACAGAGGTCCAGCTCCGAGGGCCTTCTGGTGGTTCCCTCATTGCGAGAAGTGAGGTTACAGGGAACCAGGCAGAGGGCCTTCTCAATAATGGCGCCCGCCCTGTGGAACACCCTCCCTTCAGATGTCAAGGAAATAAACAACTATTTTACTTTTAAAAGACACCTGAAGGCGGCCCTGTTTAGGGAAGTTTTTAATGTCTGACGCTGCATTGTTTTTGATATTTGGTTGGAAGCTGCCCAGAGTGGCTGGGGAAGCTCAGCCAGATGGGCGGGGTACAAATTATTACTATTATTATTATTATTATTATTGGTGCATGGCTTCCACAGATACATCTCTTACTTCAACAACTCTCCATATTTCCCCTCCCTACTCAACAATACAGCATCTGTGCCTGGTTTTACTGTTAATTCTAATTGTTTTTAAATGTTTTCAATTCTCTGAAACTGTTTTTACTGCTAAAAAACATTAAGAAGAGCCTCCTGGATGAGGCCAATGGCCCATCGATTCAAGTGTCCTGTTCTCACAGTGGCCAACCAGATGCCTGAGGGAAACCTGCAAGCAGGATTTCAGCACAAGACTCCCCCCTTCTTTGTTTTGTTTTTGAATTTTTTATTGGAAATTTTATTTACAACCCCCCCAATACAGAAATACAATAAGCATAACATACAACAATACAAACAAACAAATAAAAGGCTTCCTTTATCCTGTATCTGGTCTGCTTATTTACTTCTTATAAGCTGTTTCCTTTATGAATAATTATTAAGATTTTTCTAATTACAACTTAAATATCCACAAAGTCTCCTGCAGACATTAATCGAAACAAGTCCAGGTATGTATTTTAGGGCACTGTTTTGTGAAGTGTGCTCTGAATTTCCCCCATGCTTTTTGAAACTCTTGTCTAGTGTGATTTCTAATTGCCTCAATTCCTTTTTTTCCAGTTTTCAGCAATTAGGATCCTTGCCGCTCCTGTGGCATAGAGGAATCCTCTATGACTCTCCCCTTCTTTGGTCCTAGAAACCAAAGTGTTGCTACCTCTAATTGTGGAGGCAGAGCAAAACCAAGGTGGCTACTAGCCACAGATAATCCTGCCAAATCCATTTTTGAAGCCATCTAAGCCGGTTGCCATCACTGCCTCTTGCAAGTTCCAGAGTTTAACTATGTGCTGTGTGAAGAATAACTTTCCTTTATCGGTCCAGAATCTTCCATCTCCCATATGATATGTGACGATCAATTGAGACAACCTCCCCAGACCCATGGAAGCACCTCGAGAGACCTATAGGATTTGTCTTTAATATGCATTATAAACTGGTTCTAAGTAGAGATTCCAACTTTAAGCTGCTGTTATGCCCTTTGCGAAGAAATGACGGACTAGCTGCTATTGTTGTTGTTCACTACATTTTATGTTTAGTACATGCGAAAAAGCATAAACATACACTTTCATTTTTTAAAAAGATCTTCCGATATTCAGCTCCAACACGATGGGAGAGAGAAACTTCTCTGTATCCACATTCGCTTTGTCATGCATTACGGTATTTTATAAACTTCTATCATGTCAGCTCTTACTCACCTGAAACATCCCAAATGCTGCAACCTTCCCTCTGTGGGGAGTCACTTCCACCCCCTTGTTCATTTTGGCTGCCCTTTTCTGTAGGAATAATGGAGACGACAGGAGGTTGGATGCAGGTGAGCTGTGCAGAAGCACGCTGGCAAGCATGCTCCAAGCAAGCTGCCGGCTAGCTCTGCCAAGGCTCCTTTTATTAGCAGAAGTCAACAATTGGAAACTGTAGTGAAACCACCCTGAACATGACGTATTTCCATCTAAGCACATTTCCAGCGTTAGCAAATACACGTGTCAGCAGGTGTTTCCCTTAAATATTTCCCCGATACAGTGGTGCCTCGCAAGACGAAATTAATTCATTCTGCGGGTTTTTTCGTCTTGCGAATTTTTCGTCTTGCGAAGCACGGATTCCCTGGGTATTAACGGTTTTAAGAAAAAGGAAACAAGACGTTTTCGTCTTGCGAAGCAAGCCCATAGGGAATTTTGTCTTGCGAAGCAACTCAAAAAACGAAAAACTCTTTTGTCTTGCGAGTTTTTCGTCTTACGAGGCATTCGTCTTGCGAGGTACCGCTGTACTTGATTACGTCTGCGTCCCCTGTCATGCTCCAGCCAAGTGATATGTCTAACAAACAAATTATGAGAAGACTAAAGGTTGGGGGGGGGGAGAACGACCCTGTTTTCTAGCCAAGAAGGTCAGGGAAAGAAGGCGTAACGCTCCTGGACATACTGTTGCATGTCTGGTGCAAGGTTTGCCTTTGCAAAGAGGAGTGTTACCTCCACACTTTTCCACATCTACAATATTATTTCTGCATAGATGTAGCTTTAGAAAGAATTACTATCATTTTTATTTTTTTTTATAAATATTTATTGGAGTTTTTAATAAAAGAAATACAGAAATAATAAACAGCATTACTTTGTTTTTACAAGATTTCATAACATCTTTAGGCTTCCTCACATGTCCCGCTCCCACTTACATCATTAATAAATTTTTATCAAGCAAATTATCATCTTGTTTTCAGTTTTATAACCACATATTTAAATACAATATAATAGTTCTCCTACAAATTTTGATTCTCTTAATCTCTCTTATCATCAAATTCTAATCCAATTTAGTGATGGCCAATTATTTATAACCAAGCATCCTTCTTAATATTCCACTAAGTCACAATATTTCTGTAGGTAAATCTTGAATTTCTTCCAATCTTCTTCGATCCTTTCTTCTCCCAGGTCTCGGATTCTGCCAGTCATCTCCGCCAATTGCATATAGTCCATCAGTTGCAGAATTACTATCATTTAAATAGAAACACAATGCATCCCAAGTAGTGGGAAAGACTGTGGGATTGGGCGACCTGTTTGCCTGCCCTGCTGTCTAAGTGCAAACTGTTGCTGGGCAACTTCAAAGCCTATCCTGCTGGGAAATGATATACAATGAATTGAAAAGGATGTTCAAAATAACTTTTATTTTAAAAACCAGAAGCTTTTCCTTTGGGAATTATAGGGGCAGAACAACCTAAATTGTACAGAAATTTATTTATGTATGCAACTACAGCAGCAAGAATGCTACTTACCCCAAAGTGGAAAGAAGCAAAGGTCCCAATAAAGGAAGAATGCATATAAAAACTTGTGAAATTTTGCAGAAATGGCAAAACTTACCGGAAGAATAAGAAATCAAGGTAACAAACCTTTTATAAAAGAATGGAAATGGTTTATTGAATATTTACAGATAAATTGCAAACAGATAAGAACATTAGCAGGATTATTGTAATTACCTGCAGTTTTATAAGAGTATATATTTAAAGTAGATAATTAAATGAGCAAATTAAATGAATTTGGATATGCAGAAGATTAAAAAAATATATCTTGAGAAACCACAGAAAGAGGGGGAAGGAAGTCAAATTTTGAAATGTAAAACTAATGAAATGTATAAACTTGAAAAGTATAAATAAAAACTTTTTTTTAAAAAAAAACCCTCTTCTGCTCTGCTTCCTTAGGGTTCTTTCTCTTCAAACTGGACTTGGACTGAATAGCCCTTCAAACAGAGAACTGCCCTCCGCAAATTAGGGCACATTGTATTTCTTCCTCCTGCATTTCTATCTGATGAATTCCAGAACAGAGCAATCATGTTCATTATTTCATCCCTAGGTGCATGACCTACTGACTTCTCATTTTGTAATATTGAATTCCATTCTATTTGTTATTTTATTGCATGAGTTCACCTTGTTCCTCACAGGTAGGTTCCTGATGCCTATCTTTATTTGCAATGCCTCTCAATTTCAATAGCAAATTTCATCACATCCCTTCTCCACAGCCACTAATGAAAATATCAGCTGTAACAAGGGTTGTCAACCGGTTAAGCGGACAGGTTTAGCCAATTTAAGAATTTCCATGTTGATGAAGACCCTGGCTTAAAAAAAAAATTCATCGCTGTCGGCTACAGCTATTTTATCATTGGTCTTGATTCCCCTGGCCCCCTCCATATGTTTTAGGCCTTAGGTAGGCAAACTAAGGCCTGGGGGCCAGATCCAGCCCAATCGCCTTCTAAATCCAGCCTGCGGATGATCCAGGAATCAGCATGTTTTTATGTTGTCCTTTTATTTAAAATGCATCTCTGGGTTATTTGTGGGGCCTGCCTGCTGTTTTTACATCAGTAGAATGTGTGCTTTTATTTAAAATGCATCTCTGGGCTATTTGTGAGGCACAGGAATTCATTCATTTTTATTTTTATTTTCAAAATATAGTCCGCCCCCCCCCCAAGATCTGAGGGACAGTGGGCCGGCCCCCTGCTGAAAAAGTTTGCTGACCCCTGTTTTAGACTATGGGCTCCTCCAGAGAGGTGTTGTATTGAGGATGTATTCTGCAGCATGCTTTTTGACACAAAATAGTGCATTAGGGACAAAATAGTGCATTAGGGATGTGGGTGGCACTGTGGGTTAAACCACAGATCCTAGGACTTGCTGATCAGAAGGTCGGTGGTTAGAATCCCCGCGACGGGGTGAGCTCCCATTGCTCAGTCCCAGCTCCTGCCAACCTAGCAGTTCAAAAGCACATCAAAGTGCAAGTAGATAAATAGGTACTGCTCCGGCGGGAAGGTAAACGGAGTTTCCGTGCACTGCTCTGGTTCGCCAGAAGCGGCTTAGTCATGCTGGCCACATGACCCGGAAGCTGTACGCCGGCTCCCTCGGCCAATAAAGCGAGATGAGCGCCACAACCCCAGAGTCGGTCACGACTCTACCTAATGGTCAGGGGTCCCCTTTACCTTTTACCCAGTGCATTAGTGGTAGATTTATTCTGCTTTAGCTTCTTCTGAGATTCTCCCCCAGGGCTGCCACCTTATTGCTGTCTGGAGGGGCTATTGCACAACAAAAGTGGGACAAAAATAAACCAGAACACTTGTGGAATAAAAAGTTGGGGGATTTCAGCAGGAAGTTACAGGACATGCACTGACTGGAAATGAAGCAGTGCGACCATCCCCAAATATTTTTTTACATCATTTCTGTTTGTAACAAAATATGTTTCAATTTATTTTCTGTGTTAATAGTTTTTTTAGTCTTTATTTTTTAATGAGTTTGTTTAATTAATAGATTTCCTGTGTGGGTTTCTGTTATGTACTGAAGTTCTCACCCTGGGCCAGCAGGGGGATACTGTAGATAGTTCAGGTCCACATATGCAAATAAGGGATCGAAAGTGACGTTCAGTGATTGGCTAGTTACAGCAAATGGTTACTGTTGCGTTCTAGTGGAGCTCTATGTAAGCAGGCTGGCTGAACCCTTCAGTTCAGTTCTGTTCTGGCCTGTGAATAAACAAGAGCTGTTTGAAGAATCGCTGTGTCATCTGATATGTTCACCCACAACTTAACAGTTTCCCTTTCCTCTTCCTCCTCCTCTCTTAATGGGTAATGTGTGACTAATTGTTAAATTGTGTGGATAGATTGGATTTGTGGCAAGTTGGATACAATGATGATTAACTTGAGAGGTTCAGCGAGTCACGTAGTCACAGTTTGAGTGGCATAACTGACTAATTAATAACTAGCTGTGTAAATCGTCAGACTTAAATGAACATTATGCTTGTGAGCAGCTGCTATTTTTAACATTTGCCTTTCTCCTTCCACTTACCTCTTTAAAAAAAAGGAAAATTCATTTTTATTAAGCTTTTCAAACAGAATTCAAATGATATAATATAAACATCAAAGCATGAAATATCAGCTGCAAACAGCTGTCCACGTTAACTGAGGACATATTTTCTTTTTCTTTTTAAAATAACATTTATTAAGTTTTCCAATTTAACAATCCAATAAAAGCCACCTTAAAAACATTCCAAATTATAAAATAATCAAACTGCCCGAATAATATGCCATATTGTAAATCTTTGTTTTGCTTCCCATGCTCTGAGGTCGGGGGGGGGGGTGGAGATCATCTCAAATTTGTTCTGCTTCAAAGTTAGTCCAGGTGGTTCCCATAAATCAATCCAATGTTAATCCTTCATTCATTTTTCACAGCCTCCAAGTTCATCCAGCAAGCGAGTTAAATCAAACAATATGTTCCTGTGTGGGTGTTTATCTTCCATGTCTTTCACTTTCGTTTCTTCATAACTAGAATTATCAGCTGCGACATGTCCCAAAATTGAGAAAATCTGGCTTTCTGCCAATGGTACCAGGCGTAAGTCCAAATCTCTTCATTTTAAGTCTGTCCAAAACAGATAAGCCCGTACTTTGGCTAGAAACCCCAGTTCCCCTGGTCCATTCTTGAAAATCCATTAAAAATAATTGCATCTTTATAAATCTTTTCCACACAGGTAATAATAAGACGGTCAAAATAAGTCTCAAATATTGCAATACACTCCAATCTCACTTGCTTACATAGGCAGTCAGTCCTTCCTGGGGTTTCTTTTGCCAAATATAATAGCAAATACAGAATATATCAAAAGAAGCAAAGAAGGCTCACTCCACCCCCCCATTCCAATCCAACATACCAGCTCCATTGTGGTGATAATCCCTCTTCAACTCGAATCTTTTAGCTCCTCAGTGGCTGAATCAATTAGTAGAGTAGTTTATTCCCCCTCACTCAAAGTATGCCCATTAATTAAATCCAAATTATTAACTTACAAAACAGGAGTTTGCTCATGGCAGCAACTTTGGAGAGTTGCCGAAGAGACGCACGGTGCTTTCCACCCAGCAACCCCAGCTCTCTCATTCCTTTCCAGATTGGGGGCTGGTGTTGGGCGATCTGCGGCTGAAGCTGCCCCCCCCTGGCCCTCCCTTGGCCCCATCTCATCCTCAAAAGATTCCATGCGAAGCGGCTCCGATGTTATAATCAGCCCCCGGCCATGGCGAGCCAAACCGGAAGTTGTTGACTGAAGACATCTTTTCACTAGCACTGGTTACAATCTGTTTTATTCCTAGGCATTGATATTGGTTTATTGTAGAGTTTATGCACCGTTGAAAACTATATCTCAAGAATAATTAAAACCTGCACAAAGGCTTGTTGGCATTCTGGAAGGTCCAGGGTTACAAGTTGCTTTGATTCTTAGTGAGCACCGGTTGCTTCACTCGACCGTGGTTTATTGTAAAAGCCACTATTATTTCAGACCCCAAAAGGAAACCATTTGCTAGGCTTGAATGCCTGCTGGAAGGAAACGTCATCTTTCAACTTTGCCTTCTTCAAATATGGTGACGTGTGAAAGGAACTGGTCATTGTGCAAGAACAAACCTTGGCTATATATAGATCATGCTTTTCGAGGAACAACGCATGCCACACTCTTGCATTCGTATCTAACACTACGCCAGAAATTGGGTGGGTTCTTTTCTTTCCCCCCAGCGTAAGTAAGTAAAGATAAAGGTAAAGGGACCCCTGACCATTAGGTCCAGTCGCAGACGACTCTGGGGTTGCGGCGCTCATCTCGCTTTACTGGCCGAGGGAGCTGGCGTACAGCTTCCGGGTCATGTGGCCAGCAGGACTAAGCCGCTTCTGGCGAACCAGAGCAGCGCACGGAAATGCCATTTACCTTCCCGCTGGTATTTATCTACTTGCACTTTGACATGCTTTTGAACTGCTAGGTGGGCAGGAGCTGGGACCGAGCAACAGGAGCTCACCCCGTCACAGGGATTTGAACTGCCAACCTTCTGATTGGCAAGCCCTAGGCTCTGTGGTTTAGACCACAGCGCCACCCACATCCCAAAACATTCGTAGTAAACCATAAAGTCTGGCTTACCGTGGTTTGTGAATGAAGCCAATGTGTTTCAAGAAGGATAAGGCTATCAATGTCTACTAGCCACAAGGGCTATGGTGTGTCTCCACTGTCAGAGGCAGCAGGGCTTTGCATAACAGTTGCTGGGAATCACAAGTAGGGAGAATGCTGTTGCGTTCAGGTCTGTTTGCAGGCTTCCCATAGGCATCTGTCTGGCCATTGTGAAAACAAGATGGAGCGCTAGATGGGCCATTGGTGTGATTCAGCAAGCTCTTCTTATGTTCTTATGCTTTTCAGGGGTGACTGTGACTGCAAATCCAATTTCTAGCTGTGACTTCTTACTGAATTTAAAATATGTCTCTGGGCAAAATGAGGCATGACATCTGCTGTGTACTTTGCCATGACGACGTTCCTTTATCGTTAAAGAAATCGCTTGAGCAGGGCAAGGTAGGAACAGGATAATCCACATCAGGACCGTGGCACAAGGGAAGGAAATCTTTAAAGCCTTCTCTCTCTGTTGCAGTCGGAATCCCCCACTCCATGCCTGCTACTTGCAAAGGGAGGAAAGCACCCACTGGGGGCAGTGGAAACAGGATGCAAATGTACTGATGTGAGTATATGAGAAATACTAATACGATGAAAGTGGAAAGTTAAAATTGTCTGTTGATTATGATTGCTTGTTTCGTTTATTACATTTAAATCCCACATCAAAGTACAAGTAGATAAATAGGTACCACTCCAGCGGGAAGGTAAACGGCGTTTCCATGCACTGCTCTGGTTTGCACGAAGCGGCTTAGTCATGCTGGCCACATGACCCGAAAGCTCCCAAAAGCGAGATGAGCACCACAACCCCAGAGTTGGTCATGACTGGGCCTAATAGTCAGGGGTCCCTTTACCTTTACAAGCCAACAGGGCCTGGGCCCACAGGACAAGTTTAAGGGCCTTGTGAACATCCATTTTTCAGTTCCACAGGGCCCCAAGTGAGACGTACAGTGGTACCTCGGGTTACAGATGCTTCTGGTTACAGACGCTTCAGGTTACAGATTCCGCTAACCCAGAAAAAGTACCTCAGGTTAAGAACTTTGCTTCAGGGTGAGAACAGAAATTGAGCAGCGGCAGTGTGAGGCCCCATTAGCTAAAGTGGTACCTCAGGTTAAGACCAGTTTCAGGTTGAGAACAGACCTCCAGAACAAATTAAGTTCTTAACCCGAAGTACCACTGTACAAGGCCAGGAATTCCAAGATTAGAGATGGATGATGCCACACAGGGAGTGGTGGGGATGAAGTTTGATTCAGGTCTCATGTAAAGGCAAACTGACTCAATTCACACTTCTTGAAACAATGTGTGAAGAAAAACATAGACATCCCTAAAAATGCACTTTTTCAGATTTTGCAATGCAGTTCTCCAGCCAAGTAATGTGAATGAAAATGCACACGCTGCTGTAAAGTGTGCATATATTTCTAAAAATGACGTGCAAATATGAATTATATTAGAGAACTGCTTTTTAAAAATGTTTACATTAGGCAAAATTGCATACAAAAACAGGTATATTAGGAGAAATATGCTGTAAAATGCAGGTGAATTTTCACAAGAACTTGTTTAAAAAAATATGGAAAACTGAATTTAAGATTGGAGAAATAAGAAATGGTGAGAAACCAAAATGGACAGATCTGACCATCCCTAAATAGAGGCAGGAGGCCAAGTTGTATAATCAGGGGCTGAAACTGAAAGGGCCAGAAAACAGTAACTGAAAGGAGGCAGACCCCAAATCCTAGGGCAGCACTGGACTGTGCTCAGAATGAAAGCTCAAGTTTACAACCATATTGCTCCATCTTGTTAGCTGACAAGTGTGTGTTGAAGAACTGGCCTTTGGCGTTGCAGATTAGACAGTGCCCTTGAGGCACACAGGCAAAACTGCAACCCAGATAGGTCCGAGTCCTTAGTGAAAGTAAGGCAGCAGAAAAAGTCAAAGCTTGTCTTCCACCCAAGACCTTTGCAGTGAAAGGTCCCTAGGACCTTCCTTTCCCTAGGAAAGGAAACAAAGGTTTGCTAGGGCCACAAATGATGAACTACCAGAACTTGTGTGCCTGCCAGTGAAATCAGTCAGGCTGGTGAGCACATGGCCTTCTCGGTGGTGACCCCACAGATATGGAACTCTCTTTCCGTTCAGTGTCATTTGGCCCCATCAGTTCTGGTATTCCAGAAGGCCTTTAAAAAACCACACCTTTTTCATTACTGGATTTCCTTAAGAAAATGTCGATGGTCCATTGTTATATTAGAACCCAGAGACATATAATGAATTTGAATGCTGGAAAAAGGACAAAAAAAAGAACAGTACTTCTTCACACAGAAGTACTTCCTCACACTGCAGTCGAACTATGGAATTTGTTCCCACAAGTGGTAATGGCCACCAACTTGGATTGCTTTAAGAGAAGATTAGGCAAATTCATGGTGGATAAGGCAATCAATGGTTATGTTCTACCTCCACTGCCAAATTGATGTAAAAATTGGGGTTTGGCTTTTGCTGCCCAACTCCCCATGGGACTCTGAGTCCCCTAAGTCCATGATTGGTCAGAAAAGAATGGATGGAGGCAGGATCCAGTGGAAAGCAAGGCAGATATTTATTTTTCTGTTGCAACAGAGTTCCCTCCCCTCCTTCCCAAGAAGGAGAGACCCTGAACAAAAGTGTGCAGGAACCTCTAAAGACTTTTGACATTGTCCAACCCCTTTAGCCAAAGACCACCCCAAAATCATCATACATACATCATAGGAGGTGGTCTACAGCAGAAGTCCTGTCTGCCAGGATACCTGATAATGGGCGCTGATTGCATTGCCTCGGCAGCCTGGCCATTCTTTTGTGATGGTTGAATTCTTTAGTTCCTGAATTCAGGTCACAGGCTGTTATGTACTGAGTTCAATAGGATCCAAAATGCAGCAGTCTGATTGGTCCTAGAACAATAGGATTCAGAATGCAGCAGTCTGGTTGGTCCGCAGGAGCCACCCAATCCAACTCCATGTGGAAGTGAATCCACAACCTGATTGGCCTACAGGAGAATCCAAAAATTAGCCAATCACGTGGGCCCCATTGTGTACATAATGTATATAAAGCAGACATTTCGGGGGAACTTCCATTCCTTGCTACTATGAGCTGAATAAAGAGCATGAAATCCACACTCGACTCTGAGTATATTTCACAGGCTCACCCTATTCATGCACAAATACACCCTTAAGACAGAATTTGTAAGCGGAAAGACAATGGGAAGGCTTTCCCCATTTGCCTCCCTTACTGCAGAGGAATATCTGAGGTCACTGGGAGAGTCAAAATGGCTTTAGGATGGCTCTCCTGTACTATTTCAGACACATGGTTTATATACTGTATTTTTCGCCCTATAGGGTGCATTGGCCCATAGGGCACACCTAGTGGTTTTTTTTTTTGGGGGGGGGGGGAAATAAATAAATCAATAAATATTTTCCAACCCCAGCCCCCAGAACAGGCTATCTGCAAGCCTTGCAAGCGCAACGGGAACTCCCGCGGGCTCACAAGGCTTGCGAACATCTGCCCGAAGCCCGGGGTGCGCTCCGGAGCACGCCCCGGGCTTCGGGCTGCAGGCTGCTGCCCGCAAGCCTTGTGAGCCTGGCGGGAACTCCCGCCGGGCTCGCAAGGTTTGCGGATAGCTTCCTGAAGCCTTGAAAGCCAGCGAAAGCCTGCATTCGCCCCATAGGACGCACACACATTTCCCCTTCATTTTTGGAGGGGGAAAAGTGCATCCTATAGGGCGAAAAATACAGTATTTAGATATGTGTGCATTTGGGGAGTCCCAAGCAGGGAGAGTGCACTCAGGTCCTGCTTGATGTTATCCCATAGGCATCTTGTTGACCACATAGGATGTTAGATTAGGTGGGCCTTTGGCCTGATCCAGCAGAGCTGTTATATCAGTGACTGGCTCTGAACAGGTGCTCTATGGCTCGTTGTAGAGACAGGCAATCCTGCGCCCATAAAACAAGAAGGTACTTGAATTGTCGTGAAGTGCAACCACTAAAGAAACAGATCATGAGAGACTAATATAGTGCACAAAATGGATATAGCTTATGATAGGTAATCTGGAAAATTATAGCATACAGTACAAAGGCTATAAAACGGATCACAAAATATTACTCATAACACGCACACACTCCCCAACTGATATTCTACAGCAGGTAGTCTACAAGAGGGCCCCTCCAACAAAATGTTGCAGTGTACCCCTAATGTGCATGTGTTACCTGAGCCTGTGGTTGAAAAATAAGACAAAGACAGGAGGTTCTAATTCGTGGTGTAGAGCACTCCCAGTTTAGGATTCCAGCCTCTCTATGCTATTAATCCTCCCTGCTTGTTTTCAGTTTTCCCCCTCTGAACAGCCAGTCAGCATTCCACCGCCTTAAGTTCCCAAAGATTCATTGTGCTTTTGCAAACATTGGAGTTACCTTGAATCTGCTGTTTGCCCCACCAATGTGCATGTGTTTTAGTTTACTTTAAGTGTGAGCACCCAAATACGTGAGATCAGTTAACTGTACAGTGGTACCTCAGGTTACATACACTTCAGGTTACATCCGCTTCAGGCTACAGACTCCGCTAACCCAGAAATAGTGCTTCAGGTTAAGAACCTTACTTCAGGCTGAGAACAGAAATTGTCCAACGGCGCGGCAGCAGCGGGAGGCCACATTAGCTAAAGTGGTGCTTCAGGTTAAGTACAGTTTCAGGTTAAGAACGGACTCCGGAACAAATTAAGTACTTAACCCAAGGTACCACTGTATAGACAAGTGTGACTTGTGATTAAATGATGAAATGTGTTCTTTTCTTCAGTTACAGCCATTCCCCGTCCCCCCAAAAGGGCTCCCTTCCACTGCCTCCTCCCCCTTCCCATCGGTATTTCATGACCACTGCAAATCCATTTATATCTCATATCTATTTTGTATTAAAATTATATCAGATATCTACAAAAACAAATTATATCAGGTATCCTTAAAGTTTCTGTTGCACTATAACTAGATCACCTACACATTTTAGGTCAACTGCAGATCCCGGGATTATTTGGGAGAGAGAGCGTGCTTCAAATGTACTAGAGGTTATTGCATATATAAAATGTGCAGTTCTTAGTGGGCTTTGAGGGAGGGGACCCCTTAGGATTTCCACAGACACCCATCCCCCACGTTTTGTACTTCTGTAAAGCTTTCAGTTTCTCTCAATAGGACAATGCTATATTGGCTTCAAAAGGACAGACACTTGGATAATTGAAATCACCCTTAGTATAAATGTTGATAGTACAGTATATGATAGTCTATACTTTTATAAGATTATCTGATATGTTATATAGGTTTTAGATATTATTATTTATTAAAATTGTATACCGCCCTTCATTCATTCAGTTATAGTGCAGCAGAGACTTTATGAAACGCTGTAAGATACCCAGTATAATTTTTCTAAATTGTTACTGGGAAATTGGAAGGTGGGCCGAGAGACCTTCTGCCGCCCCCCCCCCCGGCCCCCCCAAGCCTTGCCTCTCCATGCTACGAGGCAAAGATCACATTACCAAATATAGCAATTCACTGATAAACCTATCTATGGAAAGGCTCGATGGGAAAACTTTAGAAATTCATAATAAATCACATTTTGGTATCAATCTTCTCAGTTCCAATGGCATTTAGGACCCAGGAAAGTGAGGTGTAAGGGGAAAGGTGAGTGAGGCCACCATAATCTCCGAGATGTACAGTCAAGTCCAGGGGTGGTATTCTGCCCCAAGTGTCAAACAAATAACCATCTCAATCACAATGTTTACCCACCCCATAGTGGGATGAAGCCCAGACAAGACAAAGGGGGATATTTGACTTGACTCAGGGACCAGGGAACTATAAATGCTTTCCTTTGTACTCCGATGGGAGTATATTTGAGTGACAGGGCCATGCCTGGATCTCAGGTTCTACCTGAGAACACAACTTTTTCTGTGACATATCTGTGATGTCTTGATGATGCTTCCAGAAATGTATTATGGGAAGCTTTGGGAAACTTTAAAATACTGATGCAACGATTGTTCAGGGCTTCTCTCTGCTTCTTCTATGTGGTAGTTTGAAGTCTTGTTGCAACAATAAAGATCAGGCCCACTGGCTGCTGTTTTGCTTCTGTCTCCTGGCTGAAGTCTCTTGTTTGTGACCCCCGACCTGAACCTATGGGAGCCAAGGGTAGGCAATTGTGGGGTTGCTCCAAGGACTGCCTTATACAAAATCGACCCGTAAGAGGAAGATACACGCAGGGTTGGGAGCCTCAGATCTGCAAAAGCACACATACAAAATCCCTAAGGTGGTGGGATAAATTCCACCCCCCACCTTCCAAAAAGAGAAGACTGGGCTTGTACAGTAGCCAGGGAATTACTGACTGAATGCTGCAGGCGCCTGGTGAAAACAATGCAAGAGGGATGCTTGGAGCTGCACAGAGGAGCAACGTCTTCTCCCAGCCTCCCCTATATAATATATATATAAGATTTCTTCCTTTCCAAAAATAAATGCATTGTCTCTTTTTTCAAGTTGTGTTTTCTACTTTCTTTTGTTATGAATCATTAGGTGTTGCATGCAGTATTAGGTTAGGAAGAAAAGATGGGGAAAGAGGAATGGTGAGTGGGGTGGGGTTATGCTTCTATTCTTCTAAGAAGGGAATATTCTTCTATTCTTCTAAGTCAGTGTGGGGTTTTGTGTGAGGACCCCCTTTTTTTGCCTAAGCAAACAACACGCCCAACACACAACAGGCAACGTGCCCTAGATAAGCACCACGAGGATAGCGCATGCAGGCCTCGCAGGTAGAGAGGGGCAAGGCGGCGTTGCGCCGCGGCTCCCCGCTCCACTGAGCCGGGGCCCGGCCGCGGGGGGCGAAGTCCGAGCTCTCCCGCTCCTCGCCGGCCGCCGAGGACAAAGTTCCCCGACCAAACAGAGGGCGGCGAGAGGCGGCCGGCTGCTGAGGCGGCGAAGCGGCGGCATTTGGAGGCGCGTCACCTCAGCGCGCAGCGATGGCGGCTCCCGACGGCGCGAACCTGTCGGTGGTGGTGCACAAGGCCGGCGACTTGCGCCTGGTACGGCCCCGTTGGACTTTAACGTGCCGTTTTCCCTCAGGGAGAAGCGGCCTCGGGCGGGGCGGGGGCGCGCGGGCGTTGCATGGCGGCCTCCAATTCGGGGAGGGGGGCGGCTGGCCGCGGTTTATTTTTGCCCGGGGCTGCAGCCTCAGCCGCCTTCATGCATGCACGTTGCAAAAGCGCCTTGCAAAAAGGCCGGGCCTTTGGGCTTTGCTCGGTTTTTCCTTTCGAGCCGTGCCGGCGTGTGTGGCCCCGGCGTCGCCCGCTTGCAAACTTGCCCCCAGCTCGCCCTTGAAGCGAGAGCGGTGCAGCCGCGGCCTTATTTAAACGCCGCTTTCCCCTCAAGGGACTCTGGGTAGTGTAGTTTGCCTCCCCCGGACTTGCAATTGCTTTGAAAGGCTTCACGAACTACAATACCCAGAATGCTTTGAGAAAGGACTGTGCGCACTTACCCGGGAGTAAGCCCCGTTGAACACAGGGAGGCTGACATTGGAGTAAACAGGTGTATGCTTGCAGCATCAGGAAGCAATCCTGTCCTTGAGAGGCCCCTTGAATTCAGCAGAACGTTTTATTTCTGAGTCAGCATGCGTAGGATAGGGCTTTACAAAATACTCAAATGTAGAATTATTGGTCTGTTTGTATTGTCTCCTATTGATGGCAGAAGCTGTCCGTGTCTTCAGAAGGGGGTCTTTCCCACTCCTTCTTTGAGGTTTCACCAGGGACTATTTCCATTCAAAACATGTGCTTGTAGTCCTGAGTGACAGCTTCTCCTAGAGAATAACCCAATCTAATGCTGTGGGTCTTACTTCTGAATAAATGTGCATAGAATTGGGCATTCCATGCCACTTGCAAAAATGGAGCATTTACTCATAAGTGAGTCCTGTGCTGTTTAGTGGCATTTGATCCCAGGTACCCGTATTTTTCGCTCTATAGGACGCACCGGACGATAAGGCGCACCTAGTTTTGGGGGGAGGAAGCAAGAAGAAAAAAATTCTGAACCCCAGAAGCCAGAACAGCAAGAGGGATCTGGCTTCTGGGATAGCCTCTTGCTGTTCTGGCTTCGGGGACAGCCTTTGAAGCCTCCGCAGAGCAGTGGGGTGAAGGCACCCCGCTGCCCTGCGGAGGCTTTGCGCAGCCATCCCCAAGCTAAAACAGCAAGGCGGAGCGCTGCGGAGCGCTCCGTCTCCCTGTTTTCGCTTTGGGCTTAGCCACGCAGCCTGCATTCGCTCCATAAGACGCACACACATTTCCCCTTACTTTTCAGAAGGGAAAAAGTGCATCTTATAGAGCGAAAAATACGGTAAGTGTGCCTAGGATAATATAGCTGCAAAAACTCCTTTGCAGTTCAGGGCAAGGGAGTTCCTTAATGCATGACAGATTAATGGGCACACTGCATAGACACTCTGCCTTTACCCAGCTTGTGAACACTGATCTTTTTCTCTCTTTATGGGTACACAGCATGTGCTCATTAGTTACGTACTATGACCCAAACCTTAATAGCTCTAGTGTGTGACACATGAGGCCACCATCTTGCTGAAGCTAAGCAGGTCTGGGTCCGATGAGTGCCTGGGAACCACATGGATGTCTCCTTGGGTTCCATGTTGGGAACAAGGTGGTATATAAATGCATGCAGATAAATAAATCTTGTGCTGTTGATCAACTTGGGATGGAACATGAGCACATGGTGTGCACATTTGAGACAAGTCATAGCACATGCGCAAATGAGCATGCATGCACATGTAACAGCTTTATGAATGGGCAATCGGAGAGTGGGTGAGTTGCTGGGGCAGGGAAACAAAAAAGGTCATGCGCGTTGGGTAAATACATCCCTGACCACTCTCTGATGTGTTCAGAACTGTGCAAATGTGGCTTGAAACATAGCAGGTGGGGAATGACCTTGCTGTGTTTTAAGCCACTGCTGTGAAGTATTCTAAGCTGTTGTACTGTTCTTTTCTCATTTTCCTTGTGCTGCTTTCCTTGCAAGAACTTTGGCTGCTACTGTGGAATTTTAATCAACCTTAACCTCTCTGATGTCTTGAATTCTGATAAGAAAGGAAGATTTACTACTGGAGTTTAGTCACAGGGCTCTTAGTGAACTATTAGTACTTTCTCTGTAGTTATGGAATGTTGCTTTCCTCACAACAGATAGGCAATGATGAGTTTATGCACCATACATTTAAAGCATATGTTGTCCCCCAAAGCATCCTTAGAACTTTAGTTTACCCCTCAGGAATCTTTGGGAGAAGCCATATGCATAACAACTGTGGTTGGATGTGACCTATTTGCAGTAAGGGCGCCATCTTGGTGCGGGCAAATGTTTCTGGTTTTTTAATGCTAGAATCACATTTTTTTAAGAGCAGGCTAAGATCAGATGATTAGCTATTTGGGTGGTTGCTCTAGCAAAAAGAACTTTTAGCTGTACAGTGGAGCTTCCTCCCCCTCTCCCCTCCCCATGTGACCCCTCATTCTGTTCTAAAGGTTCATTTAACCCCCACCCCACCCAGAGCTGATTTACAGGGTGCACAAGGGAGATGAGCAGGCAGGGAGATTCCATCATGTAGCTAAAAGTCCTTGTGCCAGCAGAATTGTTAAGTTGGAAGCCACCAGTTGAGATTTTGTCATCTTGGACATGGATCCCTCACCCACAACCAATATTATGTTTGTTCACTGGCTAAACATTAAAGACTTACTTGCATGCTCCACTCCATCCCTACAGCAGTTTTAGGTATTTCATCACACTTTCCTTTTACTTATTACTCCCTTTTCTTTAAATGGTGAAGACTGAGTTTGCAGTTCTATGGAACTCTTGTTTAGTCGTTTAGTCATGTCCAGCTCTTCATGATCCCATTGACCAGAGCACTTTGGTCAAACTCATGTTCGTAGCTTCGAGAACACTGTCCAACCATCTCGTCCTATGGAACTCACTGGGGCTTAATTCTGAATTGACATGCATAGGATTGCCCCGTGAGTGTACTTTCTCTGAAGCTTTTCAATTTGAACATTGCATGTAGAATGTTCAAAATGCTTGTTGCAATGAGGGCAGAAGGCAATCCTACTTGTTTTTTTTTTATAATATTTTTATTGGTTTATACACATGTTAAAGACAATACAGAACAAGACACAAACATCAAAGACATACAACAAAAATTTGACTTCCCCATACTTTCCCTTCACCACATCCTTATTTTGCCAATTTTTTCGAGCAACTCATCAGTCAGTTTTTAATCAAGTCCCTTTTAAATTTTCTTAAAGTTTAAGATTTACAGCTGTAATTCTTTGTTTCTTACCCCTTGACATCTTATCAGTCCGCAATTTTACAATAATTTTTAAGATATATTTTAAATTTCCTCCAGTCCTCTTCCACTGTCTCATTCCTCTGGTCACGGATTCTGCCGGTCATCTCTGCCAGTCCCATATATTCCATCACCTTCGACTGCCATTCTTCCAGAGTAGGTAGTTCTTGCATCTTCCAATACTTTGCCAACAGGATTCTTGCTGCTGTGGTTGCATACATAAAAAATGTCTTATCCTTCTTTGGTACCAATTGGCCGACCATGCCCAAGAGAAAAGCCTCCGGTTTCTTGACAAATGTCCACTTAAGGACTTTCTTAATTTCATTATAGATCATTTCCCAGTAGGCCTTAATCTTTGGGCAGGTCCACCAAAGATGGTAAAAAGTACCTTCAGCCTCATTACATTTCCAGCATTTGTTATTGGGCAAATGGTAGATCTTTGCGAGTTTGACTGGGGTCATGTACCACCTATAGATCATTTTCATTATGTTCTCTTTCAAGGCACTACATGCCGTAAATTTAATACCGGTGGTCCATAACTGTTCCCAGTCATCAAACATAATATCATGACCAATATGCTGTGCCCATTTAATCATAGCTGATTTCACCATTTCATCCTGTGTGTTCCATTTCAGCAGCAAATTATACATTTTAGATAAATTCTTAGTATTGGATTCTAACAATTCTGTTTCTAGCTTTGACCTCTCCTTCTGAAAACCAAGTTTCCTGTCCTGCTTAAATGTCTCATTTATCTGACGATAATGTAGCCAATCTCGAACTTTGTGCTTTAGCTTCTCAAAACTTTGAAGTTTCAGTTTTTCACCATCATATTCTAAAATTTCGCAATATTTAGGCCAATTAGAGTCCATATTAAGTTTTTTCACTGCTTTCGCTTCCATTGGTGACAACCACCTAGGGGTTTTACTTTCCAATAAATCCTTATATCTATTCCAAACATTATACAGTGCTTTTCTGACAATATGGTTTTTAAAGCTTTTGCAGTGGTGCCTCGCAAGACGAAATTAATTCGTTCCGCAAGTCTCTTTGTCTTGCGAGTTTTTCGTCTTGCGATGCACGGTTTTCCATAGGAATGCATTGAAAATCAATTAATGCGTTCCTATGGAAACCGCCTTCCCCCGACCTCTTCTGGCGGGCGGCATTTTAAAATCGCCCGGGACAGCGGAGGACTTCTCCGCTGTCCGGGGCGATTTAAAACCCCCTGGGAAGGCAGGCAGGGGGGACAAAGACTTTTGCCCCCCCGCCTGCCTTCAGAAAAGGTCCAGGACAGGCGCGGACCTCTCCGCAAGCAGCGGGAGCGCTCCTTGCGGAGAGTTGCAAGCGCGCCCAGGCTTTCCCGCCCCGCCGCCGGGCTTCGGGACATCGTTCCGATGCCGGGCGGCGGGGGGAGGCTTTCTCGCCCCGCCGCCCGGCATCGGGAGGATGCCCCGAAGCCGGGCAGCGGGGGGAGACTTTCCCGCCCCGCCGCCCGGCATCGGGACGATGCCCCGATGCCGGGCGGCGGGGGAGGCTTTCCCGCCCCGCCGCCCGGCTTCGGGACATGGTTCCGATGCCAGGCGGCGGGGGGAGGCTTTCTCGCCCCGCCGCCCGGCATCGGGACGATGCCCCGAAGCCGGGCGGCGGGGGGAGGCTTTCCCGCCCCGCCGCCCGGCATCGGGACGATGCCCCGAAGCCGGGCGGCGGGGGGAGGCTTTCCCGCCCCGCCGCCCGGCTTCGGGACATGGTTCCATGCCAGGCGGCGGGGGGAGGCTTTCTCGCCCCGCCGCCCGGCATCGGGACAATGCCCCGAAGCCGGGCGGCGGGGGGAGGCGTTCCTGCCCCGCCGCCCGGCATCGGGACGATGCCCCGAAGCCGGGCGGCGGGGGGAGGCTTTCCCGCCCCGCCGCCCGGCATCGGGATGTGGTTCCGATGCCGGGCGGCGGGGGGAGGCTTTCTCGCCCCGCCGCCCGGCATCGGGACGATGCCCCGAAGCCGGGCGGCGGGGGAGGCTTTCTCGCCCCGCCGCCCGGCATCGGGACGATGCCCCGAAGCCGGGCGGCGGGGGGAGGCGTTCCTGCCCCACCGCCCGGCATCGGGACGATGCCCCGAAGCCGGGCGGCGGGGGGAGGCGTTCCTGCCCCGCCGCCCGGCATCGGGACGATGCCCCAATGCCGGGCGGCGGGGGGAGGCTTCAAAAGCCGTCCGGGGGCTTTTAAATCGCCCCGGACAGTCCCGGGGCGATTTAAAAGCCCCCGGTTAGGCAGGCAGGGGGGGCAAAGACTTTTGCCCCCCGCCCGCCTTGGGAAGAGGTCCTGGACCTCTTCCCAAGGCGGGTGGGGGGGCAAAAGTCTTTGCCCCCCCTGCCTGCCTTCAAAAGCCGTCCGGGATAGCGGGAAGCGCTTCCCTGCTATCCCGGACCGCTTTTAAAATGCTGGCGGTGGGGAGCAAAGCCTTTCGCCCCCGCCGGCCTTCCTGGACCTCTTCTGAAGTCCGGAGGGGGGGGAAAAGGCTTTGCTCCCCACCGCCAGCATTTAAAAAAAGGTCCCCGAGATTTCCCTATGGGCTTTCGTCTTGCGATGCAAGCCCATAGGGAAAATCGTCTAGCGAAGCGTCGCAAAAACCGAAAAACCCTTTCGTCTTGCGGGTTTTTCGTCTTGCGAGGCATTCGTCTTGCGGGGCACCACTGTATAGACCTTTACCTTGTCAAAGGCAATCCTACTTGAGTCTTCATTGAAAGTGCTAAATTTTTGAACATTTCTTCTCAGAATTAAAGTGGTGCAGAATCAGAATTGACTTGGAAGGAAACATACAAACTTTCTGCTCATGTTAAGAACTTTACCATTTTTTGCCTAGTGGAAAGAGGAGTTTTCATAGGTTTCGTTCTGATATATTGACGTATCTTATTTCCCTGTGTAAAAATTATTGGGAAGCAACTAGGCAAAATCCTACATCAGGCTAGGAAGATTAAGGTTGCAATCCGAATTAACCCATTAATCCTAACTTAATAGTTTTTTTTAAAAAAAAAATCAGTTGAACTTGGTAGGATTTAATTCTGATTAGATTCAGGCTGGTGATCGTATGTCCAGCAATGTAATAAGTTCATCCCCTTTGGATTCATTAGCAATACCCAGTCAATTCATCTAAGTTGCAGGCAAGCACAGTCCTTGTAGACTCAGCTTCACAGCAATTGGAAGAAGTTGCTCATATTTCGACCCACAAGTGGCTCAAATACCTCTGTTATGTACTGAAGTTCTCACCCTGGGCCAGCAGGGGGATACTGTAGATAGTTATGCAAATGAAGGATCGAAAGTGACGTTCAGTGTTTGGATAGTTTGTATGCAAATGAAGGATCGAAAGTGACGTTCAGTGATTGGATAGTTTTAGAAAGTTGCTACAGTAACGTTGTACTGGAGCTCTATATAAGCAGGCTGACTGAGCTCTTCAGTTCAGTTCTGTTCTGGCCTCTGAATAAACAAGAGCTGTTCGAAGAATCGCTGTGTCGTCTGATATGTTCACCCACAATTTAACAACCTCTATTTGCTTTATTCCCAGTTTTCTACCTCTGAATAGTGTTCTTTCAGGATAAGCCAACCACTGTTGGCCTTTAGGATGGTGAGAAATTTGCTATAGTAGGCCACCTGAACCAGCCTTCAATATAATCCTAGACCTAGATGAAGCAACAGAAAGTTTTCAAGAAAGCTGAATGTTGTCTGCTTTGTTTCCTTGCAGGAAAACCGGCCAGTACCTGAACCAGGTCCCAACGGTAGGTCTGTTTAGGCTAGCTGTCATTCAGCTTGTGATTTTTTTTTTTTAACAAAACGTATTTTATACCTCTTGTCAGATGAATCATCACTATGTTGGTGCAAAATAAAGTCAGGTTCCTTGAGTATTCAGATTAAATCTTCAACCTCCACTGACGGCTAATTTATTGCCTTAGCAATACAGTTGGTTCAGTGAAAGGCGTAATGGTAACCATTTCAGTTCTTAATTAACTCTTCAAGGCATACACAGTCATAATGTTCAGGGGAAATGTGTCCCCTTCCCCTCCCCCGCCTCAGTGCCAATTTTGTAAGTTCTTCTTTCTCTAAATTGACACATGAAAGATGGAGCTCTCAGAAGCTTGCAGTAGACACCTCTGGCTAGGCGTAGAAAGCACCTTGTGATTTCTGCAGCCAAAGAACCAGCTGTTGTATCTTTCACATGTCTCCATTTCAGATATTCTGCTGCTTGTGGATTGGAATGAAGGTTCACCTGCCGCAGGGGTTAGTTAAAGTAAAGGTAAAGGGACCCCTGACCATTAGGTCCAGTCGTGGCCGACTCTGGGGTTGCAGCGCTCATCTCGCTTTATTGGCCGAGGGAGCCAGCGTACAGCATGACTAAGCCGCTTCTGGCCAACCAGAGCAGCGCATGGAAACACCGTTTACCTTCCGACGGGAGTGGTACCTATTTATCTACTTGCACTTTGATGTGCTTTCGAACTGCTAGGTTGGCAGGAGCCGGGACCGAGCAACGGGAGCTCACCCCGTCGTGGGGATTCGAACCGCCAACCTTCTGATTGGCAAATCCTAGGCTCTGTGGATTAACCCACAGCGCCACCCGCGTCCCTGCAGGGGTTAGTTAGATGCTGCCATTTCTGTACTGTCTCATGGGGGGGGGGATGGAATGAGTGGGCTGAGTTATATATATGTTTATATATGTTTGCTATGGCTGTCCATGTGTTTAGCGCACAAATCAAGGGAATGTTTTATGAAAGGCCAAAGGTCCTATTCAGAATGATTTGAGTTAACGGAGAAAGCCTTGTTTTTGGTTATTCACTAATATGAGGTTCAAGAGTGAAGGATCATTTGGCTGAGAGCCAAGCAGAAACAGGCAAGACATAGCAGGCAGCGGAAGGCAAGAAGATCAGTGTCAGTGGCAGAAAATTAGATTCATAGATGCATAGAATTGTAGAGTTGGAAAAGACACTGAGAATCGCCTAGTCCAACCCCTTGCAATGCAGCTGTCCCATATGGGGATCAAACCTGCAACCTTGGCGTCATCAGCACCACATTCTAACAAATTGAACAAGATGGTTGATGGAAGTAGCCAGACTACAAATAGGATTGACACCTGTCTAGAGTGAAGTGGGTCCTAATTTTTAAGATGGAGGATGATCAAAGGGAGACCCAGTCTAAACTCCTCCAAATGCATCAGCACAGAGGCCTCTAGTGGCTTGCGCAGGTGTGAATCGCGTTAGGCGATTATGAGCAAGTGAAGCTCTTGCAGCAGATGGACTTTGCTCTTTGCCTCTGCCTCTTTTGTTACCCTTCCTCACACCTTTGCTCAGCAGTGCTACTGCATTTAACAGAAGCTGTTTTCTTACAGTTCTCAAACAATGCAACCAAAGTATCAGGCAAACGAAAAGCCAGAAAGTCAGCATAGGAAGGGGAGACATGGAGTCAGTCATGTGTTTTGAGTTGGTAATACAGATATCCTGGGTTGCTTCCTATGACTGCATGCGAAAGTCTCAAGAAAAGATAGTGAAATGTTCTCATATTTCTCTCCTTTGTGCTTATGTTGATTCATCGCCAGCTCAACTCAAGGTAGGGAGTACAAATCATTAACCCATTGTTGTATGGAAATTAAGGACTTCTCCTCCCAGTGTTGAAGCCCCGTGCATTTAGCTCACCGTAGGTGCACCATAGGGGTGCGGGTGGCGCTGTGGGTTAAACCACAGAGCCTAGGACTTGCCGATCAGAAGGTCAGCGGTTCAAATCCCCGCGACGGGGTGAGCTCCCGTTGCTCAGTCCCTGCTCCTGCCAACCTAGCAGTTCGAAAGCACCCCAAAAAGTGCAAGTAGATAAATAGGTACCGCTCCGGTGGAAAGGTAAACGGCGTTTCTGTGCACTGCTCTGGTTCGCCAGAAGCGGCTTTGTCATGCTGGCCACATGATCTGGAAGCTGTAAGCCAGCTCCCTCGGCCTATAAAGCGAGATGAGCGCCGCAACCCCAGAGTCGGCCACGACTGGACCTAATGGTCAGGGGTCCCTTTACCTTTACCTCTAGGTGCACACAAGACCCAAATAATGGCCCAGAGGTGAATTCCAATTAACTTCTCAAGTAAATTTGATTCTGAAATTTCTGTTCAATGTACAAGTAATTCAGCAAAACATGTACATCCCTGAAATGCAGTGAGATTTGCAGATAAACCAGAGACTTTTTGGTTCCTGAAATTTGTTCTGACTATGCAGATAAAATATCACTGATAGAATTCCAAAGGATGTGTCGTTATTGTGTGAAAATAGGCAAGACCCAAGGATCCCCAGGCATGCAGGAGACATGGAGATGTCAGGCACCATCCTGGTGTCCAGTCACCTTCATTTGGTAACAAGTGACCAATAGCCACTTACAATGTGCCTGGTGAATTTTGCATTCTTCTCATTGGACAACTCAGCACTTCTGAAGAAATAAGTCTTTTCTCCAGAAAATGGTAACTCTTAACCACTCATAACAGATACAAGATAGCAAGGAGGTAGATTGATGGGCGTACATGAATCAGCAGGTAATGCGAGATGGAAAACAGGTAATCTAGGCAACGGCTGTCAAACTCAACTGGCCATGACTCAAACCTGCCTGCACTAGATATTACATCTTTGAAACATTTTAGGAGCCTTCTGGCAAGAAACCAGAAAAGAAATGTCAATATTCCAGACATTTCCACTTAGAAAATAACTAGAAACACAAATATTGAAAAGCCAAGTGATTTCCAAGCCGTCCACTGTTTTCTTGATACTGGTGTATTTGCATTGCAGATAAGAGATTTTCCCTGAGGAGATTTCGCTCTCTGATTTGTCTCTTCTCTCCCAGAGGTGCTTTTGAAGATGCATTCTGTAGGGATTTGCGGCTCTGATGTCCATTATTGGACACATGGACGAATTGGGGATTTTGTTGTGAAGAACCCCATGGTGCTGGGCCATGAGGCTTCAGGAACAGTTGTCAAAGTGGGGTCCGCAGTGACCAAATTAAAGAAAGGTGAGCAGGGCCCTTCATTTATTCATTCATTTTTATTTTATTTTAACATGTATACCCCACTTCCTCCACAAAGCACCTTATAGTCTCATGTAAAAAGCAACTCCACCAGACCATGTTGTACAAGAATACAAAGTACAGTACAGTACAGCCAAACAATAAAAAAGCATAAAAGGTGGAGAACAAAATATAAAACATATTCCATAAAATAAAAAACAGTATTAAGACATAAAAAGCAACAAGCATTTAAAACTTCAGAAATAAAACCGGTGAATTTAGGAAGACTAGAGAGATAGAAAAAAAATGGAACGCACGACTATGAAAGCACAACTATGTTGGGCCTTCACTTCTAATGGAGAAGAATTCCAGAGGAATGGTGCCACAGCGCTACAAGCACATGCCCAAATCCCAGCATGCATTGTGGTGCTTGTGGCACCATAAACAGACCTTCATCCACAGATCAAAGTGACCATGGTGATTACATACCTCCTTTTGATGGCTGGTGAGACCTCTAGGATATATAAGTGTCTTTTGTGGGGTGTATGTGGTGTTAGGGGAGAGGTAGGACCTCTGGTGGGGGGACCCATACTCCTCCTGGGGTCGTTTGTCCACCTTTGGTCTCTACCCTGCACTCAGCTCTGTCCTGGAAGCTGTCAGCATGCAACAGCGGCCACACCCAGGAAACGGCTTTGATTGGCCAGTTGAACCAGGTGAGGGTAGTTGACGGGTCTCAGACCTTCAGCGAGTTAGGGACTTTCCCTGCATGCAAAAACAGGCTCTGTCAGATTGAGCAGACGAGGCCAATAGTGGGTCCAACGGTCAAGAAGGTGGTTTCTGCACATGCTGTAGTGGGAAGTAAGGGGCAGGTGAGGCTTGTCAACCTGGGAAGGTAGCCCTTTTAGGAGAAGGAAAGTTCTGATCCTAAACTTTTGTGTTTGGATGAAATGTCAGAAATCCTCAAAGGAAACTCTTTGTCAGACATCTGCCTGCTGAGCTTGGAAGTGATGGAAACCTAATTTGAATGTTTTACTATTACAGTAGAGATAATATAGCTCTCCAGATGTTGCTGAACTACAACTCTCATCTTCCTTGACCATTAGCCACGTTCACCAATGCAAGTTGGAGTCCAACAACATCTGGAGGGTGATCAGTTCCCCATCCCTGTGCTCACTTAAAATCTCACTGACTTGTACCATGTACTCACTAGGTGACCTTTGGGATTCTGTTATTATCTAAGCCACATCACCTGAAATATAAAGGTACAGTTATACCTCTGGTTTCGGACACTTCTGGTTATGAATGCTTCAGGTTATGAGCTCCGCTAACCCGGAAGTTGCTGCTCCTGGTTGTGAACTTTGCCCCAGGATGTGAACGGAAATCATGCGTCAGAGGTGTGCTCGTAGCGGGAGGCCCCATTAGCTAAAGCGCGCCTCAGGATAAGAACTGTTTCAGCTTAAGAACGGACCTCTGGAATGAATTAAATTCATAACCAGAGGTACCACTGTAATGGTCCTGGCACAGGGGCTATTGGAAGTTTTACTGAGATAATATGTGTTAAAATAGCTTGGAGTTCACCTACAGATGCTAGGATGTTAAGCTGCATTGTCTGAAAATGTGATTTCCTAGTACAGTGGTGCCTCGCAAGACTAAATTAATTCGTTCCGCGAATTTTTTCGTCTAGCGAATTTTTCATTTTGCGAAGCACGAAATCCCATAGGAATGCATTGAAAATCAATTAATGCGTTCCTATGGTCAAAAAAAGTCCAAACAAAGCCAAATTTGGTACAACAAGAGTTTATTAAGTGCTCTTTAAAGTCACACATACTGTAAAGAGCATTTCAAAATTCAAACCCAGAATTTTTTTAAAAAAACAGCAGAGTGGCCCAATGGTCACAGAAAATCATAAAAATGCAGGAAAAAACTCACACAAGCTTCCAGATTCTTGCAAATCCCTCCCCAACACCAAGTCCTTGAATTCCAAACACCCCAATCGAAAATCCAAACCCCCTCAAAAAAGTTTTAAAAGCTTAACTTACCAAATGGCTGCAAAAGAAGTTTGGGAAAAGCTTCAAAAATCACCAAAGTCTTTAAAAACCTCAAAAAAGGCTACTATGTACACTGCGTTCTATGAGTTGCAAGACATTTTCGTCTTGCGAAGCAAGCCCATAGGAAAATTCGTCTTGCGAAGCAGCTCAAAAAACGGAAAACCCTTTCGTCTAGCGAGTTTTCCGTCTTGCGAGGCATTCATCTTGCGGAGCACCACTGTATGTTTTGATATATTTTGTGCTATAATAATAATAATTAGTTATTAGTTATACCCCGCCCGCTGGGCTTCCCCAGCCACTCTGGGTGGCTTCCAAAAAAATATTAAAATACTCTAAAACATCAAACATTAAAAGCTTCCCTAAACAGGGCTGCCTTCAGATGTCTTCTAAAAGTCTGGTAGTTGTTGTTCTCTTTGACATCTGGTGGGAGGGCATTCCACAAGGAGGGCGCCACTACCGAGAAGGCTCTCTGCCTGGCTCCCTGTAACTTGGCTTCCCGCAGTGAGGGAACCACCAGAAGGCCCTTGGCGCTGGACCTCAGTGTCCGGGTAGAACGATGGGGGTGGAGACGCTCCTTCAGATATACTGGACCAAGGCCGTTGCAGTCTGATCTCTGATCCCAAGACACAGGTCACCTCTTTACATGACAATTAGTCCAGTCTCTTATCTTGTTGCATCCTTGATGTGTCCCAGGTGACCGAGTGGCTATTGAGCCTGGAGTTCCCCGAGAAACAGATGAATTCTGCAAAACTGGCCGATACAACCTGTCTCCAAGCATCTTCTTCTGTGCAACTCCTCCTGATGATGGGAACCTGTGCCGCTATTACAAGCATGATGCAAACTTTTGCTACAAGTTAGTTGCAAATACGTGTCATGGGAACACATGCTAGCCAAAGGGATTTTCTCCACTGAGTGTGGTTTTGCGCAAATTGTTATTGTTGATCTTGAAGTCCAGAAGTCTTCTGGTCTGGAAGTCTTGATCTTGCATATCTAGACTATACAATACCATGACTGGGTTGACAAATAAAATGGGAAACCGTATCTTAACGAACAAGTGAATAGGGAAAATTGAGTGTGATTTTTGCAGGTGGTTTCTTGTTTTTAGTTCTATTTTTTTAAAAATAATATTTATTAATTTTTTTAGGTTACAATATAACAAACAAACAAGGTTATAACATAACATAACATATTTTCTTATCTTCTTAGGACCTCCTCACGTCTCCCGCCCCTACCTTCCACTTTAAAAATTAATCCAACAAATTATCACCTTACTTCCATCCTTACTGTCTAGTTTTCAATGTTATATCTCAAATTTTAGAAACCTTGGTTATACTCCATAACAGATTAAGTTTGGCCAAATAGTTATCTTACATTTTGACTTATCTTCTTACTTCACTTCATCTATTTTAATGGTGCCAAATTGTTTGTAATCAAGCATCCTGCTTAACATTCATACAGCTTACAATATTTTTGCAAATAAATCTTAAAGTTTTTCCAATCCTCTTCTACCGTCTCCTCTCCCAGGTCTCGGATTCTGCCGGTCATCTCAGCTAGTTGCATATAGTCCATCAGTTGCATCTGCCATTCTTCCAGTGTGGGTAAATCTTGAGTTTTCCAGTGCTTCGCGAGAAGTATCCTTGCTGCTGTTGTTGCGTACATGAAAAATGTTCGGTCCTTCTTTACCACCCCTTGGCCGACAATACCCAAAAGGAAGGCCTCTGGTTTCTTAGAGAAGGTATACTTAAATACCTTTTTCAGTTCATTATATATCATTTCCCAGAAAGCCTTCACTTTAGGGCAGGTCCACCAGAGGTGAAAGAATGTTCCTTCACTTTCTTTACATTTCCAGCACTTATTATCTTTTTTTTTTTAATATTTTTTATTGAGTTTTCACATTTTATAGACATACACACACACAAACACAAAACACAAGACAAAACATATATAATGTTCATTACCCTCTTTCCTTGACTTCCCCACATCTCTCCTTCCCCCATTCCAATTTCAATAGTTAATTCAGCAAGTTATTTCCTCTTCTCTCTATTATATTTTTGTCCTCTGTTCTTAATATTTAACATCTCTTGTTGGGCTCCAGTTTACTTATCCTATTTTTACACATTAGCTCCTTTCTCTAAGGTCGTCCTACCCTCTCTCCCACGAAATCCTCCCTTTTTATTAAACAATCCATATCAAAATTAAAAAGAACAAAAATCATAAATTTTTACTATTCTACTCCCCCCCTCCCTCCCTGGCCCGGTTTCTGTCCCTTCCCATATCACTATTCTAAAAGAACAGTTTCAGCCCGGATTTCTCACATCCGAGGCTCTCAAGCCCCAGTTAGTCTTTCGCCATCTGTTTTGTTGCTTATTGGCCTTCAGTTCTCGAAGGAGTTGTGTCCCAAGTTCCATCTTCTTTCCATCCACCAAAGTCAGTAGCAATTGCTGCCAAGGATCTGCCAATCTCCCATGTTCAATCTCATTTCCAGCACTTATTATCAGACAAGTGATATATTTTTGCAAGTTTGACTGGGGTCATGTACCATCTATATATCATTTTCATTACATTTTCTTTCAAAGCATTACATGCAGTGAAATTCAACCCAGTAGTCCACAACCTTTCCCAGTCCTCAAACATGATATTGTGCCCAATGTCCTGTGCCCACCTTATCATAGCCGACTTAACCGTTTCATCTTGTGTATTCCATTTTAACAGCAAGTTGTACATTCTTGAAAGTACCTTAGTCTTAGGCTCTAACAATTCCGTTTCCAACTTCAATTTCTCCACCTGGAACCCTAACTTTTTGTCAAGTTTAAAAACTTCCTTAATCTGAGCATAATGTAACCAATCTCGCACTTTATCTCTCATTTTCTCCATACTCTGCAATTTCCAATTGTCTCCATCTTTTTCTAATATTTCCCAATACTTTGGCCAGTTGGCCTCCATATTGAGTCTTTTCCGGGCCTTAGCTTCCAATGGTGAGAGCCACCTTGGAGTTTTATTTTCCAGTAAGTTTTTATATTTTGTCCAGACTGCTTTTCTGACAATATGGTTCTTGAAAACCTTGTTAATCTTAACCTTGTCATACCATAAATATGCATGCCAACCAAAAGCATTGTTAAAACCTTCCAAATCCAATACATCAGTGTCTTCAAGAAGTAGCCAGTCTTTTAACCAGCAGAAAGCTGCTGATTCATAGTACAGCCTTAAGTCTGGCAGGGCAAAGCCCCCTCTTTCTTTCGTATCTGTTAATATCTTAAACTTAATTCTGGGCTTTTTGCCCTGCCAGACAAATTTAGAAATATCTCTCTGCCACTTCCGAAAGCACTCTCTTATCCACAATCTGTAATGTTTGAAACAAAAACAACATTTTTGGCAATACATTCATCTTGATAGCAGCAATTTGGCCTAACAAGGAAAGTTTCAGTCTTGTCCAACTATCTAAATCTCTCTTAATTTCTGACCAACATTTCTCATAGTTGTCCTTAAATAAACTCAAATTTTTTGCTGTTATGTTTACCCCTAGGTATTTTACTTTTTTAACCAATTTAACTCTGTCTCTCTCTGAAACCGTTCTGACTCTGCATCTGTCAGATTTTTCCCCAATACCTTAGTTTTCTGCTTGTTTAATTTAAATCCCGCTACCCGACCAAAGTCTTGAATTAATTGTAATACTCTTTTCGTGCTAGGTTCTGGCTCCTGCAGGGTCAAAACTAGGTCATCTGCAAATCTTGTTTTTAGTTCTAATTCAGGTGATATTTAAGAATTCCTATCAGCTTTTACGGTCTGACAGATCATTCTTTTAAATATTGCACAGTAGACTTGAAGCAACTCAACAAGACCATTGTACGCCATTACTAATTATGGTGGGCACTGTGTGTTTTGGGGTTATGCAGAGAATCCCATACAGTGTTCTCACGAAAATACAGTGTTCTCACGAATAAACATTTTTTGGGGGGTGGCGGCTTTCTGTTCCCCTTTCTTTGCCAAGGGTCTTCAATCATAGATACACATTTTTGTATTAGTTCAGTTATGTCTTCTAAATATTTCTCATGAGTTCTAGAGTAAAGGAATCCCAAAATATGGTACTATGCTAATCTTACTCAGGCCCCATCTGTACTATACCTTTAAAGCAGTATCGTGCTACTTTAAACAGTCATGGCTTCCCCCAAAGAAGTTTCTTAAGGGTGCTGAAAACCATTAGGAGACCCCTGTGCCCCTCTCAGAGTGGCAGTTCCCAGAGCCTCTAACAGCTGGTAATGAATGGATCCTTGCCCAATGGCTTTTCACATCCTTCCTCAGAAAAACAGAGTTTTAGCCAGTGTTGAAGGGACCAAAAAAACCCCAACAACTCTGCCCTCCTTAGATGAGTAGACTAACTTGTGAATTTCAAGGCCCACTGGTCAACTTGGGAGGCAATGTGTTTGTTAAAATCTGCAGTAAGGAATTTTGCTCTTTCTTTAGACACTTAACAGCTATGCTTCAGCAGTTCTAAGGTTAATAGTCCCAATCCAAGTTAGTGTAGGATGACATTTCAAAGCAGAGGTGGGAACTTTGACCGGGTCTAAATGGACTTGGGCGGATATTTGTTATTCTGGAATCTGCCTCTACTGGTGTTTTTGATTCAGTAGATCAGTGGTTCCCAGTTGGCCAAGCACTGCTGACTGCCTGTTTTTGAAAAGCCTAGCTGTGTGCCAATATGAAAGGTCCCTTCTGGGAGTGACCCACCCGCTCACTTTTCCCAGGTGGCCCCAAGGCCATTGCAGGACAGACAGTAGCCCCCCATCGACCAAAGGTGACTGAGCTGAGCAGCCCTTCCCCCAGATCCAGGGGCCACAATCCCGACACCAGGCTCCTGCCCTTCCCTGCCATGGGATGCTTAAGACACTTTAGAGGGAGGCCGCGGACCCCCTGGGTGGGTTATGCAGACCCCCTGGGGTCCACGGACAACCAATTGCGAACCACTGCGGTAGATCATAACTTTCTTCCATTACCATTCTGATTTTTGTGTGTGACATGTTTCTCTGTCTTGTCTTGCTGCAGACTACCAGACAATGTGACCTATGAGGAAGGTGCCCTCATCGAACCTCTTTCTGTGGGAATCCATGCCTGCCGAAGAGCCGGAGTGACTCTGGGAAGCAAGGTCTTAATTTGTGGTGCTGGTATGGAATACCCTGTTTTGCTGTTCTTTGTTTTTCCAAGCTAAGTAGCCATCTCCGAGACCAGTGGACAGTGCATGAGGCTCACATGGGGATATGTTGCAAGTCAGGAAACAGCTTTTTCATAACAAGTCATGAAGACTCAACTATTGCAATGTGCTTTATGTTAAACCACAAAGCCTAGGACTTGCCGATCAGAAGGCTGGTGGTTCGAATCCCCGCGACGGGGTGAACTCCCGTTGCTCGGTCCCTGCTTGTGCCAACCTAGCAGATTGAAAGCAACCCCAGAGTTGTTTGCGACTGGACTTAACTGTCAGGGTTCTCTTTACCTTTATAATAATCACCAGCTGGATTCTCTGGACCAGCCCAAGGGTAAAGGTAAAGGGACCCCCGACCATTAGGTCCAGTCATGACCGACTCTGGGGTTGCAGTGTTCATCTCACTTTACTGGCCGAGGGAGCCGGCGTACAGCTTCCAGGTCATGTGGCCGGCATGACTAAGCCGCTTCTGGCAAACCAGAGCAGCGCACGGAAACACCGTTTATCTTCCCGCCGGAGCGGTACCTATTTATCTACTTGTACTTTGACGTGCTTTCGAACTGCTAGGTGGGCAGGAGCTGGGACCGAACAACGGGAGCTCACCCTGTCGTGGGGATTCAAACTGCTGACCTTCTGATCGGCATGTCCTAGGCTCTGTGGTTTAACCCACAGCACCACTCACGTCCCATTCTTAACGTAAGATAGTATTAAAAGCAGTAAAACCAAATACCATCCTCAAAGATCCCTTCCCACAATCAAAAAAATAATGTAACCATATCCAGCAGTTTGAACAATTCCAGCAGCACAAGGCAAACAAAGAACTGAACTAGTGACAGCCTAAGTGAAGGAATTTTAAAAGAGCCAGGTCTTCACCAACTACCTGAAGCAATATAGAGATGAGGCCTTATAGATTCACATGGCAAGGCATTCCACAACAGAAAAGGCCCTACCCTTGGATTGTGCTTTAAAATTATATTCCATTTTTCTTGTTTTGCTAATGGCTGCGCCCATGATTTCTTTGCTTGCTAACCCCAACTACTGCAACCCCCTTGCTCAAGCCACCCACGTTTGCTCCTCACCAAAGCCACCTCTCCCCATACTCCACACCAAAATCACCCCATGGACCTCAGCAAACCTCTGTTTGCTGGCCAGGGCTACCCGCCCACCTGAGTCCCTTCTCTTCATCCCCCAGTGCTGTTGCAATGGCCCAGTTTGTTGTCAGGGTGCAGTTTGCAGCGCCTCCTGTTGGCAGTCTCACAAACTGCAGCGTGACAACAGCCTTAGGAAAATATGTATTGGGAAAGCTCTTCATCTTGTAAACCAACCTGGAAACAAATGTCAAAGGGTAGTAGAAGACTTCCTGATTTTTTCTTTTGCTCATCTTCCAGGACCTATTGGACTTGTGACTTTGCTTATTGCTAAGGCAATGGGGGCTGCACAAGTGGTGATAACAGGTAAGTTAGATTTTCCAACTCTTTGACACCTTGGGCCGTAATGACACTCACTTTGGTCCCCTGGGTTTACATGGCGTTAAGTACTAGGGTTGTCAAGGCAAGTGTCAGGAAAAGATGAAGTGTAATGTGCTTAACTGCCCCTTGACAGTTAGGCCCAGTTCTCAGAGACTGTGGAAAAAGCAAAAGTGTTTGATTAAAACTTTGGTGATATCTCAATATTTTCTACTCGTGCATATCACCAGAATCAGGCAAGCCAGTGGCCAGTCTCATCTACACATGAAGAGTCAAACTCCCAGAATAATAATTTACAAACTATGACCAGTTAGCAGCAATTAGCATTTTTCAGGATTCCTGCAGATTATTCTTGCAGAATTCCTTGCTGTTCTTGGTTTCATGAGGAGAGAGCAGGAAGCTCAGAAATACGATACAATATCTTTATGGTCATTGTCCCATGCAGAACAATGAAATTGAAGTTCACTGATTTGAAGCCTTGGTTGAAGCCTCAACTACAAGAAGTCTTGTGGTTCTTTAGAAAAGGTCGACCATTGGTGGAAAAAGGGTTCTGGATTAGGTGGGCCTGTTCCCTGACTGAGGAGGGTTGTTCTTATCATCTTTGTCAGATGTATTGACTATTATCCAAAGCTGGCAAATATATTAACCCATGGGGGGGGTGTGAAAATACAGCTAGGGTCAAAATATCTTGTAAAGCAAAAGGTGAGATGATGTTTCAGTACAAAGCTCAAATATACACAAGATAAGAACAATTTATCAGCAGATTTGATTCTGTACTGTGGGTTTTGTTAATAATTGCTCAACCCAAAGGATAAGGAACAGGAGGAATAAGATGCCGCAACCACATTTCACACTGCATACGTCCAAGTTACATATGCAGTCCTCTCTCTCGCTTCACCCACTTCACAGATTCACCCAGCTTCAAAAACCAAAGTCTTTTTTCAGAAACCCAGAATACAGAGCTACAACTCTCAGCACCCTTAACAAATTAAAGTTCCCAGTTCCTTTGGGGGAAGGCATGTGCTTTAAAGGGACGCGGGTGGCGCTGTGGGTTAAACCACTGTGCCGCTTGGGCTTGCCAATCAAAAGGTTGGCGGTTCGAATCCCCGCAACGGGGTGAGCTCCCCTTGCCCGGTCCCTGCTCCTGCCAACCTAGCAGTTCAAAAGCATGTCAAAGTGCAAGTAGATAAATAGGTACCCATCCAGCGGGAAGGTAAACGCTGTTTCCGTGCACTGCTCTGGTTTTGCCAGAAGCAGCTTAGTCATGCTGGCCACATGACCCGGAAAAACTGTCTGTGGAAGTGGACAAATGCCGGCTCTCTCGGCCTGTAAAGCGAGACGAGTTCTGCATCCCCAGAGTCGTTTGCGACAGGATTTAATGGTCAGGGATCCCTTTACCTTTACCTGTGTGGTTTAAATGTATGGGGTGTTCTCATCCACAGTTACCTGCATGCTGCTCTGATGCTATCCTTGCCATTGTTTTTGTTATTTGTCTTCCCAACTCCCCTGTAGATTTGTCAGCTCCCCGCCTTGAAAAGGCTAAGGAAATTGGGGCTGATTTCACAGTTCAGATAAAGAGTGAGAGCCCAGAGGAGGTGGCCCACCTGGTGGAACAAGCGCTTGGTTGCATGCCTGACATCACGGTGGAATGCACAGGGGCCCAGGCTGCTATCCAGACGGGGATATATGTGAGTCTCTCTTAGCTCACCCGCATTAATTTTTCCTTGCAATGTGGAGATTATTGCTGTTGGAGGAAATGAGAGAAAACACACATGGAAATTATCCTTTTTATGCTGAGAGATCTTTATAACAGCATCTGACAAATGTATTGTCTGTGATGAAGCTGCCTGTTGTGATAGGAATTTCGAGGTCTTAGATATATGGTAATGTTCATAACCGCACATACATAGATCATCACAGGAAGACCGACCTGAAGCCATTTTGATTCCTAAACTGAGCAAATGTTTTCTCTGCGAGGTCAAAGTGGGAAAGCCTCCCCATTGTCTTTTCCTTCACAAATCCTGTCTTAAGGGTATGTCTGTGTTTGAATAGGGTGTGAGCCTGTGACCTGGCCCAGGAACTAAGTATTTATCATTACAAAAGAATGGCCAGGCTCCCCAGGCAATCCAATCAAGTACCCTGCCAGACAGGAGATAAACAACATTCAAATTTCTGTTTAGGCCGCCTTTTCTGTAATATAGGTATGATGTATCTGAGGGGTGGTCTTAGGTTACACCCCTTCTGTGATGTATGTATGATGTTTCTCGGGGTGGTCTTGATCTACAGGGTGGCAATTTCAAAAGTCTTTATAAGGCCTTGCGCCCCATTTTTCTGGGTTCCTCCTCCTTTCCTGTGTGTGAGGGGAGCACCCTGTTGCAACAGTTCAATAAAGATCAAGCTTACTAGCTGCTTTGCTTCTCAATATTCTCTGGTTGGCCTCTGTTATTCTCTCCTACCAATAGGGAACCTATGTAAGGACTCTATATGGGCTCTTGGATACCCCATAAGGGAAAAGGGCAATTTTTTGTTTACAGCACTGTCATTTAACAACTTCAAAAAGGGCACTTCTCCAGGGGACCCCAACGTCCTGAGGTTAGGTGAGATTTTTGCATTCATCGTCTGCTGCTGTTTCTCTTACAAACTAGTTTGCATCAACGAAGCTGCCCTAAGATACCTCAGACTTTGTCCCAGTTTGCAAGGCTAGAAAGAGTTCTCCCCAAGTAGACGGAAAGAGTCCTCTCATGTCATCCTTGATTGGAGATGCGCATTTATTTTGGGTCTCTCCTTTTGTCTTCAGGCAACACGTTCTGGAGGGACTCTGGTTCTGGTGGGGCTAGGACCTGAGATGGTCACGTTGCCCATTGTGAATGCTGCTGTGCGGGAGGTGGACATCCGAGGGGTATTTCGATACTGCAATACGTGAGTATTTTCTAGAGATACAGATGGTGGTTTTTTAAACTGATGCAAGGAGGAAAAAGGGAATGCCTCATTTTTCCTCCTCCCACCCCCAATTTTATTTATTTATTTTGGTTAAGTAAGTGGTACAGCAAAACAACAACAATAACAAAGAAAGAAAAAAAGATTGAAAATAATCCAAAAACACTGAAAGCAAATATTACATATTTATTATATGAAAGTCCACCCACCCACCGACCCACAGCTTTCCTCCGCCACAATTCGACTTCTTTGAATCTCTATTTCCAACTTTATCTTTGCATTCTCCAAATGTATCATTCTTTGTATTTCTTTTATCGCTTCTCTTTTCCAAATCATAGATATACTTTTACATTTTTATTCTAGGCATATTAGCATATCTTTCTTAGAACAATATTTTAACATATAATCTTCAAAACATTTCCATTCCTTTTTTTAATTTGCCTCATTTTTAAAAGATAGATTTTGACGCAGAGCCTCACATAAGGATGAATATGTAGCACATAAACTGCTTTGCAGAATATTTAAGCAGTGCCAGTGCAAGTTCGGATAGGGCTAGCCAGTGAAATCTGCATACGAGATTTAGAGCCACCCTTATCCCTCCAGTGAGCAACAGAGGGCCAAGGCGTTGGACATTTGTAAAAGAGTCTCCTGGTTGTTGTTGTTATTTAAACAGCCGCTGGGGAAAGTGCTTGAATTTTGATCAGGAGTGCATGCAAGGGAAGGAGATTTTTAACCATTTCCCTCTGTGCTGTTTCCCCATTTGTAAGTTATTTAACAGCTACACATGAGATAGGCTTGCATATCTCCAGGGTCCCACTAAGCATTTGGCCCAGAGTGCCGGGAGAGAAGAAAATGAGGATCTTATCCGCAGCACAGAGTTAAATCTGGGTGCAACTTTATAGTTTGCAGATGGGCTTGGAGTCTGTGGCCTCCCAGAACTTGTTCAACTACAGCTTCCATCATCCTGTCACAAATCTGTGAGGAGCGTGCATTCTATTGGAATGTCTTTATATTTGGAAAACTGTAATTTTTAAAAAAATGATCTAGAGAAGCTTAGAGAAGAAGAAATTGCTATGTGTTTTTTTTTCATTATTTGAAACTATTTCTTTAAGGGCATTCCTACACATTAGGTTTTTGTTTGGAGGGGGGGTTTAGTCATGGAAGCAGTTAGGGTACAATCTGTAAGTGTGGTTTTCCAGTTCCTTTTGTGGTGGGTCCTCATGGTGATAAAACATGCACTTTTGAAGAGCAGGAAAGGCTGATGAAAGTTTTTTTCATAGCGCTCAGAACTGAGGTGCAAAGTTTGTTTGTGTCAATAGCTAGCTCACCATGTTTTCATTGTCATTTCCTCCTAATTTATAGTTCATTCTTCTATCTATTCTTACATGCAACATCGCTTGCTACCATACATATATAAAACATTTTGTGGTTGGGGGTTTGCAGACAAATAATGGATGGGGCAATGCAGCATTTGTAACTAATGCTGTATTGGGGAACCATAGTCACGCTAGAGTATGGGTAGGCAAACTAAGGCCCGGGCCCAATCACCTTTTAAATCCGGCCCATGGACGGTCCAGGAATCAGCGTGTTTTTACATGAGTAGAATGTGTGCTATTATTTAAAATGCATCTCTGGGTTATTTGTGGGGCATAGGAATTCGTTCATTCCCCCCAAAAAATATAGTCCGGTCCCCCACAAGGTCTAAGGCATTAGTGGACCGTTCCCCTCCTGAAAAAGTTTGCTGACCCCTGCGGTGCATAACCTTAAAACAAATATGAATGAAAACTCATGAGACAAATAGTGAAAGTAATAGATGCAGTTTTATAAAAATTGGCATTCCAGAGCCACAGGAGTCTGTTCAGTTTATAACTGTGAACAACAGAGAGGAGTTAGTTCATCAAATAAATCTCATAACTAAAGAAATATACCTCCTGTAGCTCTTCTATCATGATGGTGTGAGCAGGAAGCAAATGAGAAGATAAGTTTGAATAGGAACCAAATTCATTGTACAATACTAATACAAATGTGGCATGAAACTCAATGTGAAAAAATATGGTAACACCTATAAAGGCATTCAATCTAGTGCCTGAGCTTACAAAGTTAAAAAGGAGGAAGAGAAAATAGTGACCAACTAGTGACTTTAAAAATGATGTGAACTGTTATTTGCTTCTTACAATTAATCACTTGACCCTCTGACATTAAGATGTCTCCATGGAAATCAAACTATGTTCCTACTTTACATTTTGCAAAGTTGTCCATTGGCTGTGCATTTCGATGCCTCTTTAGATGTAGTCACCAAATTCTGCATGATGGTTCCTGAGATCAAGGAGGAGGTTTCATCTCTGATTGGATACAACTGAACACCATTCTGAATCAAGATGGCTGGCTCAGATTTTGAATACTGCATTGTCTTTTTTGGTTTCTTAGAATTCCTGAGCAGAACTTTCTTATAGAAGTTTTCATAAAATGAATAAAATTAAAACAAGTAAACCATTGAGGTAGCAGGAAATTCAATGGCATGGCATGTTTAGCTGGTCCTGGTGCTTGACAGCTGCTGCTGTCCTCCTGTCTCTCCATTTGTTTCGCAAGAGTCTACATGAAACTTAGTTCTTTTGCAAATACCTTCCTTCTCTTTTCTTGCAGGTGGCCTATGGCAATTGCTATGCTTGCATCAAAAAAAGTGAACGTCCAACCACTGGTGACACATCGCTTTCCTTTGGAAAAAGCTGTGGAGGCTTTTGAGACCACCAAGAAGGGGCTTGGGATAAAAATTATGCTGAAGTGCGATCCCAGCGACCAGAATCCTTGAAAAACAACAACCAGAAGGCAACACCCTGCTCTACTGTCCTACCAATGAGGGTAGTTCGCTTCTAAAGGACACTCAGAGCCTTAAAACTGTATCACCTAGGAAACAAATTTCAGTGAAATTATAAACCTTATGCTCTCTTACCTAGAAAAGTTAGCGCAATTTGATGAAATGCTGAAATCAGTAGGAGGAATTTGATTATAGGTGTTAGAGCTGAAACACACAGAACAGGCATAGAGTGCAGCTTTTGCTGGGCAGTTCTGTTTTGCACTGTCTCTGTGAGTTCCCCAGATAACAAACTCCCTGGATAAACAAAACTGTTATATCAAGGAGGAAGGTTCTAGCCTAACCACCTAGCTTTGTATGTCTGGGGAGCTGTTTCATATGGCAGAACACTCAACTATGCATTACCCACCTGTAGTCTGAAATAGTGCAGCCCAGTAAGAGCTGTACCACGTCACTGCTCTGATTATATGTCTCCGCTATCGGATAACACTATGGACTTGTTCCTCTCCTAATCTCCCCCCTCTCACCCACAACTAATGCAGATTTCACATCCACTTATATTCATTTCCTAAGCAGTCAGAACTTCTTTTTGATAAACATATGTAGATCCTAAGAATCTAAGAAGAGCCCTAGTCCAGAATCTTATTTTCCATAATGACCAGTCAGATGCCTATAGGAAGCCCAGTAGGAAGTTGGTTGGTCACTGAGGACAGTAGACAGGGAACTCCTGCTATTCTTCCCCAGAGACTGGAATTTGGAGCCATGCTGCCTCAGACCATTCATCAACACACACACCAGTTGCTTCCTTGCATATTTCTTTTACTACAGGACTTAGATGTGGGCTTTTGAGCTGCTTTCTCTGTGAGAAATGCCTGTGATGAGTGAGGGAGATAGAGTTGGGGGCATTTGGAAGTTTGACTAGCAAAGTTACATTCCATTCCACAGATATTTCATTTCTGGACGAAGGCTACCCCCGAATGTGACTATTTCAGTAACAGAGGAAATACTTCTCCATTATGCAATTGTATGTGCCCTATGCTTGAAAACTTCTGCAGTTCCAACCTAGATGGCTATCTCTTGGAGTATCTAGGCATGGATAAATCTATTGGTTTCAGTTTCTAGTTTTTCCAGTCCTTAAGTTCATATCTGCATCACTTAGTGATATATTTGGAAGTCCTTGCGGACACTGGTCAGCACTTAAGTGTACATTTCTCTTAATATGCACATTTTTGCAAGCAATTTACCCTAATATTATTTTCACCTGTTGTTTTCACTGATATATGCATTTTGTGCACATTTTTTTGATGGGAAAACTGCATTGCAAAATTCAGATATCAGAAATTTGAAGGATAGATGCACCATTTTGGGAAGTGTGAATTGGATAGATAACCAAATTTCTAGGAGCATCTCAGGGACTTCAACCATTTATTGCCACTAGGAAACAAAAGCAGGGGATGTTTGGCGCTTTGCCTGTGCACAGATTCCCTGTGCAAACATATCTCTCGTGTTCAAATATTCTGCATTGGAAACCTGCAGGGATTACCTAAACCCTTGCTTTTCCACAAGTGCTGTAATGAGAGCCACTTCCTCATTGTATCAAAGGCTTGAAAGGCATGTCGACATGCTTCAGCAAGCAGCCAGATTAAAGGCTGGACTGTAATTCTGAAGTGTGAAGTGGCCACATACTTAACTGACAACCCAAGATCCTGTGCCTTCAGCAAGGGCCTAGGGCAGAAACCACTAATTATATATTTCATTTGCTGGGGTCGTGTTATACTGAGTCTGTCTTCCACTGGGCTGCCTCTGTTCACTGACGTACCTTGAAAAGGAAATGCAAATAGGCAGAGTCTTTGGAAGGGACTGGAGAAACCACTCTGACTGCTTTGAATTTTTAGGAAATGTTATTTTGTTTTAAAACTCGAGAGTAACTTGGAAATAAAGCAAATATTGAGCAAATTTCTTTTTCAACTGAATGTCTTTACCACAATTGGGAAAGCAGGAGTTGGCAGATACTGTATTAGTAATCTTTCCAATGGGCTGCATTTTTCTACATGAGGCATTTTCACAGGCATCGGGCCCAACCTTGTTCGGCTACTTTAATAGGATTTACTTGCCCCTTTTCCTGAATTCCCTCCTCCACATGTCCTCATCTTCTCTGATTCCTGAGGTACAGATGTCCTCGTTTCCAAATAAGGGCACCTGTATGCAGCACAACTTTCAGGGCTGGCCCAAGACATTTTGACACCCGAGGCAAACCACAAAATGGCTCCCCACCAGGGAAGAAGGGGTGAGTGAAGATCTACATCAGAAACAAGAGGGGAGTAAATACCTACATTGGGAACTGCTGCCCCTGTGAATTCTTCCACCTGAGGCAGTTGCCTCACCTTGCCTCATGGGTGGGTCAGGCCAGACTACTTGGGCTGAATCAATGTTTTCGCCTGGCTGCTTTAGTGCAGCAGTGTCTCTGTGCAAATGTCGCAAGATGGAGTTTTTCCTTTAAAAATAAAAGGAAGGAAGAACCACATAAGAATGAAATGGAAACCATCTTTGAAGTGGGTTAAAAAAACTTGGAGGAACTCCTGGTGGGGGTGCAGAACGCCGACATGCCTGGGAATTTATCCTCCTACCTGGTGTCAAGGCCAGCAGTTCAGTGGTGGGTAGCTCCAGGTTTCCCCAGGGATGGTCTGACTCTCTTTTTCCTTCAGGGATGAGCAATAGCAAAGCAAAGCAAAGCAGGAAGACAATGGCAAAAGTTTTACCTGCTTTGTAATTATGCCGGCTAACTGCTGCTCTCCTGCAGCTGGTTGGGGTGCAGACACAGATTGTGTGATACAGGATAGCCTTACTGGGGTCCAATGCCATTGTAAAATAATTTTGCCTCCTGAATGTGGACCAAGGTGGTTTTAAAGGTGTCCGTATTTTATTCCATTGATCTTTGTCAATTTTTCCAGCCAGTCCCCTTTGTCATGTTTCTCACAGAATTTGCAAGCTGTCCATATCAGTTTTAATTAGTAATTATTATATTGAAATAAGTAGAACTGTCTTATGTAGCTTCTGGATGTAAGACTGGTTGGCTTTCCTTTTAATGGAGACCAGAAACCCTTTGACTCTGCGTGGATTCTGAACTACCAGGTCATGGCTTTTGAAGTCACCAAGTGACAAGAATCAAGTTGAAGTCAGTTTATGGACTCCATTACTTCCATGCACTGGATATGGTGCCCAAATCTAGCTGATCCATTATGGCCTCTACCACTTCAGACAAGTTGGTCCTGTGCAATTCCTTCTGCTAAGTTAGTGAAACTCATTGCAGAAAGGAATGGTGATTTGAGTGGGTAACCACAGCTTAAGAGAGTCATTCCTTTTTCTTTACTTTTGGTACTCATCCATGCCACCTTGCTGAATGACTATTTGATCCACTTTAAATAAATACGGCACAAATACAATGATTGAGTTATGTAGGCATAGGCATTTGGTGTTGCAATTGTGCCATGGCATGAAAACTGGGCGAAACTGGTTCACTATAAATAAGTCAGCACTGTCCCTAAATAGGAGGGCTAAGTAGACTCATTTCCTACAACAAGCAAACTGTTTGGTATTTGCAAACCCCAAGCTTCAGCTACACTTATTCTTCCTCACTTCTGACTAAAGCTGAAAGTATAGTACTACACTGACATTTGAAGCACATGGCTTCCTTCCCACCCAAAGAATTATGGGAACTGTAGTTTACCCCTCACAGGACCACAATTCCCAGCATCCTTAACTAACTACGGTTCCCAGCTTTCTTTGGGGGAAGTTGTATGCTTTAAATGTAGGGTATGGGTGTGCCTGGTGGGGAGTGTGTATGCAGGGCCGATGCCAGAGTAACTCTTTGGTAATATTATGCCCCCCCCCGTTGCATATCCTCCCTTTGGGTGGGTCTCCCTTCCCTCCTTGCATGCCACCACATTTGCCACCAGTTACCAGCTACATGAGCACGCAAGCAGGTGTTGGTGAGAAGGTGATTCGGTAGTGTCTCTGTCCTCTTTTACCTGCCCTGGGTCCAATCCTCATTTCTCCCTAGAGCAAGGAAACAGGTGTGCAAGCAAATGGATGGGCAAGAGAACAAGTGGCTACATCAGTGAGGAGCTGTACCAGGGGGTTCTGGTGGTTACTGGGCCTTCTCAAGGACACTGGGGCCTTGGCAGCTACCTGAGGATGCCAGCCCATTTCCCGTGCCCAAAGCAGGAGCTTCCACGGACCAGCCTGTGATTGGGAATAGCTGTCCTTGTTTATTAGAATCATACCCTATCTCACTGCCCATCTCAACACTCCTGGGCCCCCATGAGCAGACGAGCACAAGGGGTAGGCTAGGGGTTGCAGCAGTGCCACCAGCAGAGGGTCCCAAGTGGCAGTGGGCATGGCAGATGGAGGGTGGGCAAGGCATCAGTCCTAGAATTCTGCCAGGTTCCTTCCAACAGAGGAAGGGAAGCTTTGGATCCAACCCAACGCTAACAATTCCTATGTAGCGATCATTGATGGATCTGTTTATTGGTTGGTTTACTTTATGGCACAATGGTTCCTGCCAGCACCACCAACTTCAAGCAGTTTTGCAGCGCTGTAAGTAATACAGCGTTTTCAGGTAATTGCAGGTGTTCCTTTTGATGATCTTAAGGATGTAGTGTGGGAACTAAGCCGGAAGCCAGGTGGGATTAAGATAAGTGTTATTTTTGGTCAAATCTGTGTCCAGGACAGCTGTCTACCAGCTCCATAGGGTACGCAGGCTGAGACCCTATCTGCCTGTGGACTGTCTCGCCAGAGTGGTGCATGCTCTGGTTATCTCCCGCTTGGACTACTGCAATGCACTCTACGTGGGGCTACCTTTGAAGGTGACTCGGAAACTACAACTAATCCAGAATGCGGCAGCTAGACTGGTGACTGGGAGCGGCCGCCGAGACCATATAACACCGGTCTTGAAAGACCTACATTGGCTCCCAGTATGTTTCCGAGCACAATTCAAAGTGTTGGTGCTGACCTTTAAAGCCCTAAACGGCCTCGGTCCAGTATACCTGAAGGAACGTCTCCACCCCCATCATTCTGCCCGGACGCTGAGGTCCAGCGCCGAGGGCCTTCTGGCGGTTCCCTCATTGCGAGAAGCAAAGCTACAGGGAACCAGGCAGAGGGCCTTCTCGGTAGTGGCGCCCACCCTGTGGAACGCCCTTCCAGCAGATGTCAAAGCGATAAACAACTACCTGACATTCAGAAGACATCTTAAGGCAGCCCTGTTCAGGGAAGTTTTTAATGTGTGATATTTTACTGTATTTTTGGTTTTTATGGAAGCCGCACAGAGTGGCTGGGGAGGCCCAGCCAGATGGGCGGGGTATAAATAATAAATTATTATTATTATTATTATTATTATTATTATTATTATTATTGTGGCATCATTCCAAATTTTGCCCTGGCTCTTTCAGGCAGTTGCGACAAGTAATAGTTCTTAGCTATGTACTGGAGTGCCTCAAGAATACTGTGCTGCTCCCGCCACATACTAATGTTCTGTGATAGACACTTGGGATGGAAGGAATGGAAACCGGGTTTGGGGGGTGGAGTGAGTGGGAACGGAATCAAATATCCCGAAAGAAGACATGAGTGGTTGGCAAGAGCACTGTGCAGACAGATCCTGTGGGAATGTTGTGGATACTAGGAGAGGATATATTGATTTAATATTATGCTTCCTAACTTACGCTTGCGAGTCAGCAGCAGAATGCATTCCCCAATATATAGCAGGAAGCTAGTTGGTAGATTCATTTGGATCTCTTTACTTGGTATGCCCCGCAGAGGACCTTAAGGTCCATGAATAAACATAGTTTAGAGGTCCCGGGCCCTAAGGAAGTTAGATTATCCTCCACCAGGGCCAGGGCCTTCTCAGTGATGGCTCCAACCTGGTGGAATGCTCTGTCCCATGAGACCAGGGCCCTACAGGATTTAACTTCCTTCCGCAGGGCCTGTAAGACAGAACTATTCCGCCTGGCTTTCAACTTGAACATAGCCTGATCTTTTATTCCCCTTCCTTCCCTCCCCCTCCCCTTTTTATGAAGATTACCTGCTCTGGGATCCCACAGCTAATTCTCCCCTGGTCTCCATGCTGGCCCAAATAGGACTAATTTAGCCAGCTAGCCCTGGTGATCATCTAATGTTTACTGGATGGATTTTCCTCCTAAATTGATTTTTGATTTTATTGTTATTCATGTTTTATACAGTATTTTATGCTCTTTTTTGTAGCATCAATTAAGTGTTTTAAATTTGTTGTTAGCCGCCCTGAGCCTGGTTTTATGAACTGGGAAGGGCGGGGTATAAATTAAAAAATATATATTATTTACTTAAACTATCTAATCTGGCTTTGTTCAGATTGGAGTATATTCCTGGTAAGACCCCTTTTATCCCTCCTCAAAAGAATAAAGACACAAGAAGCTTCTTTTAAAAGTAATAGAAGTTTACTCACATTCAGTTCACAGTTGGATCCCTGAAGGCAGGCTTAACTTTGAGTTACAGAAGAGGGTTTGAGTTCATTCCATATGGGAATGAGCCCATGTCCTGGTGGCTGAGAGCCAGCAGACGGCAAAATACATCAGTATCTCAGGAGAGCATGGCATCAAGAGGAAGAAGAGGCAAAAGAAGGGAAAACGGCTGCGTGACCAGCCCCTCTTACAGGGTCTCCCAGGGTCACACCCACCTACCTGGTCACATCCAGGGGGAGGAAGCTCCAGACCAGGTGTGACAGGAAGTCCTCCTGGCTGTGGAGTAACACCCTCTGCGTGTCCACTCTGGGCAAACAGGAAGTGCTGTACTTGACTGCTTATGTTACATCCCATGCAGTCCACTTAACATTATTGACAACAAAACATCATCTTATGATGTGTATTTGTTTTAAAATTGCTGGTTTTATGTGCACTTTTCTATCAACCTGCTTGATCGCTCCCCTGCACTCTTTCTTTCTTTCTTTCTTTCTTTCTTTCTTTCTTTCTTTCTTTCTCTCTTTCTCTCTTTCTCTCTTTCTCTCTTTCTCTCTTTCTTTCTTTCTCTCATTCTCTCATTCTCTCTTTCTCTCTTTAAATAATCTTTATTAATTTAAATTACGCAATTATACAAAGAATTTACCATCTCATACTACAAAAAGAAAATTTAAGAAAAAACAATTAAGAAAAAAGAGAAGAAGAAAATACAGAAAGAAGAAAAAGCAAATTTACGTACATAAAAAACACCTTAATCTTCCTAATTAATAATTAACCACTTAAATAAAAAAGATTTCTGACAAGCTGCACACTTTCTAGCTCACTGCCCCCCCCCTCAGGTTCTCACATTTCACCTCCCCCCCCCCAATCCACTGGAACCATAGGAGCAAAACTCAAGCCATATCTCAAATAATAGCCAGGCAAGACAATGTATTTGGGTCAAATAAGGCCACAACTTTCTTGATTCCAGATGTAAGAGGTTCGCCGTAGGCATTGGGTACAATCATTGACTTCCAGCCTGCATGCCTGCCAGAATTATCACCTGCATGGAACTGGCAGAAATGACTGGCAGAATCCGAGACCAGGGAGAAGAGTCGGTAGAAGAAGACTGGAAGAAACTCAAAGACTATTTGCAGAAACATTGTAAAATTAATGAATGTTAAAATGATGTCAGATTGAAATGAAGCGGCCTTAGCAACAAGGTTAAAAAGAATATGCAAAAATGGATTGATAACGGATGAAAATATAAAGTTATAATACGTTAAGATATAGAATTAAGATAAAAACAAAGAGGGTAAGGATTTGCTGAATTAACCATGTGAATTGGAATACAAAAAAGGGAGGTGTGAGGAGGTCAGGGAAATAAGTAAATGAAATTTAAGATATGAAAAGATTGATTTGTTTTTAACTGTTTTCTATTTATTTTTTCTGTATTTTGCATTTTTTTCTATGTATTTTTGTACTTTTTGTATTTTTCCTTTTTCTTTTTTTTATTCTGTAACTTTTTTCTCTTTGTAAAACTTTAATAAATATCTTTTAGAAAACCCACAGAATTATCACCTGCAGGGTCAATTCAGAAGTGGGAAAGTCCTATGACCTATCTCAAATAGGAACCCCACCTGAGGCGATGCTGTCTGGAAGAGTGCTATGGCCCTAGTCCTAGCCTGGGCGTCAGGACAGAAGCTGCTCCCCTGGATTCCTTTAACAACGTACACTTTCATTTGGAGGGGCAGGCAGAGGTAACAACCTCCCCTGAAATCCAATACTAAGGCTTGCCCAATCAGAAATCACCAAAAGTTTGTGACATTTCCCTTGAGGCCAATTGACCATCCATTGATGGGGGTGGGGTGTGTCAGCAAGCTTAGAGGAACTCCCAAGTTTCGCAGAATACAGAAAAGTTAGAAGAAACAGTTCTCTGTTGACCTGACAGGCTTAATGGGCCAAGAATGCTGACTGAATGTTGGAGGGGATGGAATATCCTGAAAAAGAGCACAGTTGGATGACAAAACTGAACAGTAGCGATTTTTTGTGGCAGGTCCCACTCATTTATATGGCTTGCGCTATGAATAAAAGAGCAGGAAGGTGGCAAAGGGAAGAAGCAGGTAGCAGAATCACATCCAAATATTGATGATGAATAAGTAAAAGGAAGAGAAATATTTGCTATATATAACATTTTTATTACGAAAAAGCCTCTCTCCTTTAAGGAAATATGAGGACACGTTACCTGAAATGCAACATTTCTTGTGACCAACGTAACACCACAATGAGCAATTTACATAGCATAAATCTGTCATCATGGGATGTATCCAACTAGGTTTTGCTCAGAGTTAGATTCATTGAAATTAATGTACATTAGTTATGTCAATTTATTTCAATGAGTCCACTTTGAATGGGGAGCCTCTGAAACACAACCTAATATTTATTTTGCTATTAACTAAATAAGACTGATGAATAGAGGGAAAATGTGTTCCGTCCTGATCACACTTTGCTTTTGACATTTATAGTAAACTGCCTGGGTTAGACACCAGTGATTCACCCTATGCAAACAATAAAAATCTTCCTTACTGTTATTCATGCAAATTATGAATGTAATGAGGAAGAGACCTCCGTTTTATCAGCATTTGCTGGTAATATATTTTCTATACTGTACTTTCAAAGGCAAAATCGGGAAGAAGATCTTCTGGACATCTTTTAACTAATACTGTGAACAGTGTGATATTCAGTGACTCCCCTCTATGACAGCTTTAAATCACAGAGTTCACTGACTGAGGAAGAAGAAATATGTTTTTGTGACCAACGTAACACACTCAAGCAACATATGTTTTATTGTCCTGAACTCAACTGAGTTTGTTACTGAGATTCATTCTCAGTTCACCACATGTGAAAGCAAAAGTATTAATACAATAAAGGGTCATTAACCTATTGTCTATTTTCTTGGAGAGGCCTTTAACCGAAATTTGGGAGAAACAGAGAAATCCTAAATCATCTTGCATGTCACGCTTCTGCCATTTTGAAAAACTGTTGCCAGATAATGAAACTTTGGGAAATTATCTTTAAAATGATATTGAACAAGTTAACTGTATACGAAAATGAAAACTGGGTTTGCAGGTTGAAGTTTTCATAGAATTTCCTGGAGACAGAAATCATGCTCTGGCGGAGCGGCAGCAGCAGGAGGCCCCATTAGCTGAAGTGGTGCTTCAGGTTAAAAACAGTTTCAGGTTAAGAATGGATCTCCAGAATGAATTAAGTTTTTAACCCGAAGTACCACTGTATGCTCTAACTATATGGTGTGTATGGAAACCCAGCCAGATGGGCGGGGGTATAAATTATTATTATTATTATTATTATTATTATTATTACTGCCGAGGGTTGGCGTAGAAGCTACCATATGAGTATAGTTGGGCTTGTGTTCCTGACACACTCCACTTCCTCTAACTGTCTTGCCAACACCTAGGTCTGATGACCCTGTACCACTTATAGCAGGGGTCAACAATTTTTTTTTAGCAGCGAACCAGTCCACTGTCCCTCAGACCTTGTGGCAGGACAGAGAAGCGGCACCGGGGGGGGGCAGGCGCTGGAAAAAGAGGTGAGGGGGCAAGTAGTCCTCCTCTCCAGCCCCAGCCACTGCGCTTACCTTCCCAGGGGCTGCCGCTGCCACCATCACCACTGCTGCTACTGCTTCTCATGGGTAGGCAGAGTGAGCTCGTCCGCTCTGCTCTCTGGCCCACAGGAGCACCAGGGCGGCGACAGCGATGGGAGGAAGAGGCTGCGCCGCAAAGCTGGAACCCACCGCAAAGCCAAGACTCCCAGCGATGGCAATGGGAGGAAGAGGCCAAACGGCGGCGGCTCTGCCAATCAAAAGCTGTGCCTGGTTTACCTCAGTGCAACGCGGGGGCATCTCTGCCAATCAAACGCCACTGAGGTAAACCAGGCGTTTGAGTAGCAGAGCCACCACCGCTTAGCCTCTTCCTCCCGTCACCATCTCTGGGAGTCTCAGCTTCGTGGCGGGTTCCGGCTTTGCAATGTGACACGGGCCAGATTTACAAGCCTGGGGGGCCGCATTCGGTCCCTAGGCCTTAGTTTGCTGACCCTTGACTTATGGGGTTTGCTAGCAAATGTAAATGTGCCATCGAATCCAAGCGTACCTTAATTTTCGCAAAGTAATTTGGCCAAAAAAGAGGTGAGCATTAGATTCAAGTAAATACCGTATATAGCAAATCAGTGCTAAATATAGAATCATGGCTGGGGAGAATTAATGAGCCCCACCAAGATCACAGATTTTACCCCATCTTACTCAATTCCACAAGGGGTGGAATTCCCCAGGCACATTTTATAGCCTTCTTCCCGCTTGATTGTGGACGGAAAGGAAACACAGAGGTCATTGCTTTACAAGAAATCATCTGTGTCTAAGACTGAAGCAGCGCTGAGTCTTGAATGGTCCCAGACTGAGCTCTGCAGGTGAAAACAAGAGCAGGAGTTAAACGCCAGCCTCTTTCGCTGAAAGTGCTTTGCTGCCTCCCTTCCAAGGGCATTTCTCCTTCAAAATCTAGCCCTGCAGGAACCTTTCCTCTTGCCCCGGGCACCGCAGCACAGTGTTCACCCTGGGAAGGGACACACCCAATGTATGCAAGACTCAGCGCTGCTTCAGTCTTAGACACAGATGATTTCTTGTAAAGCAATGACCTCTGTGTTTCCTTTCCGTCCACAATCAAGCGGGAAGAGGGCTATAAAATGTGCCTGGGGAATTCCACCCCTTGTGGAATTGAGTAAGATGGGGTAAAATCTGTGATCTTGGTGGGGCTCATTAATTCTCCCCAGCCATGATTCTATATTTAGCACTGATTTGCTATATACGGTATTTACTTGAATCTAATGCTCACCTCTTTTTTGGCCAAATTACTTTGTGAAAATTAAGGTGTGCTTGGATTCGATGGCACATTTACATTTGCTAGCAAACCCCATTAGTCAGGGGTCAGCAAACTAAGGCCTAGGGACCGAATGTGGCTCGTAAATCTGGCCCGTGTCACATTGCAAAGCCGGAACCCGCCACGAAGCTGAGACTTATTTTGTTCCGGAGCTCTGTTCTTAACCTGAAACTGTACTTAACCTGAAGCACCACTTTAGCTAATAGGGCCTCCCACTGCTGCCATGCCGCCAGAGCATGATTTCTGTTCTCATCCTGAAGCAAAGTTCTTAACCCGAGGTACTATTTCTGGGTTAGCGGAGTCTGTAACCTGAAGCATCTGTAACCTGAAGCATCTGTAACCCGAGGTACCACTGTATTTCCCCACCCACCCAAAAAGTTTGCCCTTCATATAGCCACAATTCTCGGCAGCCTTAATAAACTCCTGTCCCCAGGATTCTTCAGGAGTCATACTTCAAATGTATGGGGTTGTATTCAGCTAACTGTTACTGAGAGTAGACTCATCAAAATGAATGGATCTTAATCTTGGAATAATAAATAGGCTATATTTCTTTTTCTATCTTATGAGAATATATTATTATGGTCTTCCTCACATTTATTTATTACATTTGTATCTTATCTTTTCTCCCAAAGGAGCCTAGTGAACTCAAGTATAGTTGTACCTTGGAAGTCAAACAGAATCCGTTCCAGAAGTCCATTTGACCTCCAAAACTTTCAAAAACCAAAGCGTGGCTTCTGCAGGACGTTCCTGAAGCCAATCGGAAGCTGTGGAAGCCCCGTCAGAAGTTTGGCTTCCAAAAATAGATCGCAAACTGGAACAGTCACTTCTGGGTTTGCGACGTTTGGGAGCCAAAACATTTGGGAACTAAGCTGTTCCACTTCCAAGGTATGACTGTACCCTGAGTTTTGCATGATTTCTGAAACTTTTGTATTTCTCATTTTCCTAGTTTAATTGTTTTCTTCTACAGTTTTCTGCTTTGAACTTTGATAGCTTTAATACTCAATAGATTTCTGTTCTAAATTCACTCATACTTGTTCTCTTGTTTATCTTTCTTGGCAACTTAAAGGTGTGTGACGCTTTTGTAGCTTTCTTGTGATTGTGTGTGTGAGAGAGTGAATAATCTTCATCATGACATTTTTTAATGTTTTTTTATTCAAAATTAAAACAAGACATATTATCCAAAAACATATCATCCTTGTCCCCCCCCCATTTTTCCTCCCCCCAACCCCCGACTTCCCTCAGTTCCAGTCTTTGGTTTCTCTGAGACTGCTGTTTTCTGCATGTTACAAAGTTGTATAGATCCTCAAACTATTTAGCTGATTATTATCAATAAAAAGTTTGTGAATGTTTATTCAAAAATCTTCATCATGACATTTAGGGTTGCTTCATAAAATATTTTCCATACGCAGGTATGATCTCCAAATAGAAAATTCACGTACTGTGTATATGATTCAGTGTTGACACACGTACACACACACACACACACCCTTGACTCCCAGTGTTGATTTTGAACCCTCAGCTGCATTTCTGAGAAGGAAGAAGCTAAAATGTTTAACTAAGCAGTCCTAATCTTTGTTTGGTCATGCACACACACACAGAAGCCAATAATCAGTGGTGATGGGTGCTGTAATTCGGTTGGGTACCCTACAATCCAATTCTGGGCCTGACCCAGCACTTACTTCAGAGTGGCTCTGAACTAATGCAGGATGATGTGGGACCAACCTGACCCCGATCTGAGCCCAAAAGCAATGCAAGAAATGCATGATCATGAGGTCGGGATGGGGAAGAGATGCACCCAGGCTGCAGCAGCCTGGCTGCATCTCTTCCCCACCCCCTTTCGCCCAGTGCCTCACTTGCCCAGCTTTGGGAAGGCAGTGTGAGGGTTTCATATTTGGGCCATGCTCCCCCCTACAAGGCACTGTGTGGCTCGCGGGTTCTGTGTTGAAGAACTCTTGTGGCCAATTTGGTATGAAAAATTGGGCCATCTTGGTCTAGACCACTGGTGGTCTAATCTGAGGTGGGTTGCACCAGGAGCGTTTAACATCATTTCAATATATGGTAAAAGATTAAGAAATAACAACAACAACAACAACAACAACAACAACAACAACATTTTTTATTTATACCCCGCACTCCCCAGCCAAGACCGGGCTCAGGGCGGCTAACAACCAATAATAAAAACAAGTTGATTAAAATACAACTTAAAAAACAAGATTAAAATACAACATTAAAACATCAAGATGCAGCCTCTTCACAGGAGGAGAAAGGAAAAAAGAAAGAGGGGGAGGGAATCAAATTGATTCCAAGCCAAAGGCCAGGCAGAACAACTCTGTCTTACAGGTCCTGCGGAAAAAAATCAGATCCCGCAGGTCCCTGGTCTCATGAGACAGAGCGTTCCACCAGGCCGGAGCCAGTGTTGAAAAAGCCCCGGCTCTGGTTGAAGCTAGTCTAACTTCCTTAGGGCCTGGGACCACTAGGGTGTTGCTTGAGGCTCTCCGTGGGGCATACCAGCAGAGGCGGCCCTGTAGGTACAAGGGCTCCCATATGCCTGTTTGGGTTGAAGGTGGGTCCTGGGTCTGAGAAAGTCAAAGGCTGGACTGACTGGAAGAAGCTCTCCAGCGTTTCAGGGAAATGCCAGGGATCGAAACTGGGACCATTTGTATGCAAAGCAGATGCCTTATCTCATGTTTTGTGTTAAAGAGTGCCAGGGTGAGCCGATCAGTGCCAACTATAATTATATTTATAATGGTGACAAAGCCTTGGTCATTCATCAAAGTAGTTATATGGCATCCGCTCACAACGCATCAAAGCAACGTCATAAACCTTTTAAAAACAGGACAAAACAATCACTAAAACGAATAGCTACTGGGTAGGCCTGAGGGCACAAAAAGATATTCAAAAGACACCTGAAAATCCAAAGTGAGGGTATTTCTAAAGGTGCCTGAAGCTCACTGACACAGGTTTTCAAATTTTGTTAGGCTACAAACCAGAAATGTGGAGCATGGGTAGCCCAGCGTAGCCTTTTTAACAGACAAGTCAATAAGTGAGGAGTCTGTTCTTTTCTCATTAAGTGAGGTGTCACAAAGTGTACAGTGACGCCGATAAATGTGTTTTTCGTGTTAATCAGACAAACTGAGATTACCTCACAATAATAGGCCAAAGGGTTATTCTTACGTTACACTGAGTACAGATACAAGCTGTCTCTGCACCTCTACCAACCTTTTCATCCAGGTGTGGTGCAGGTTAAAAATAATCTGGCTCTGCTGAAAAGGTGTTTTGCAGGCACTGCCAACCTTGGCCTGCAAAGCTGCTTTCAGGTGCCATACAAAACAGCTTCCAAAGCTTTTGCTCGGCAGCCAAAAACGTTTTCTTTCAAAAGGTGCCCTGATGTCACTGTGATGTCCAGTGTGGGGTCCATTCCCTTGCCCAGTGCCTGACAAGAAAAACTTGGACAAGTGTCAGATGTTATATAACCCACCTCTTCAAATCACTTTGCAAACCAGAACAATTTGAGCAGCTGTCCACAGTGGACTCATTTTCCAGTTGAAGAATGTGCAAAATCTGCATATCCCTCTTCCAGAAATCCTAACGCAAATCCTAACACAAATTGCTCAGATTTGGTCACCACCCACACCATACATTTAATCCAGGTAACCGGAGCTTTGTTAAGTGTCCTGGGAACTGGGGCTTTGTGAGGAGCAAATGACAGTTCCCAGGATTCTTGGGGGGGAGACATGTGCTTTTAAAGTATGGTATGGATGCGACCTGAGGCAGTGGCTTCACTCTGCCTTATTGGCAGGGCCGGCCCTGTAAACTCATATTGCAGAGCCCCGAAGCCACAGGCCGAGAGAGTGGAAGAGAGGCATTTGCCATGCAGAGGAAGCGTCTGACTACATGATCTTTCTGCTTGCATGGCCAACCAGTTGGAGCAGAACAAAACTATTAGGGGAAAACGTTTTAAGCCACATTGGTAAAGGCACCCAGCACCCTCACCTCAACCATCTAAGCCCCATGGATTTGAGGGGATTAGGATGCTCAGCTCTGTGGAAATAGTCACTAAACCCTGAGCTGCTCTGAACTAAGCGTTCAGTGAATCCTGACTAAACTTGCCCAGCTGCCCTTTGGTCTAGAAAATTATAACCCTTCCTTGCAGCAGAGAGCCCCAGGGCTTACGAATGTGGCTTCGGCCCAAGAGGAAGCATACACCACTCAACAGCCATCCCATGAGCTGGCAAGGATAGCAGCTGCTCCCAGCAAGAAGCCATCAATGGAAACAGCTCTGCAGATGGCCTTACCAAGAAAGAGGCCAGCTAAGGGCACGTTGGAGAAGAGCAGCGTTTTGGAGCAAGTCTTGCCTGGCATTGCTGTTGCTCAGGCTTCCTCAACATCGGCCCTCCAGACGTTTTTGGTTTAAAACTCCCATGATCCCTAGCTAGCAGGACCAGTGGCCAGGGATGCTGGGAATTGTAGTCTTAAAACATCTAGAGGGCCGAGGTTGAGGAAGCCTGCTCTTGCTCATTGAAATAAAGGATGGGCCACAGAGGTTCTTCAATGGAAAAATCATTGCAAAGGCTGGATCTGGGCTCCCAAAGCTATGTCCCCAAGCTCTCATGCAAACTTGAGTTTCAAGAGGATGCAAACTTGAGTTTTAAGGAGGAATTGTAGGTCAGGTACAGAACGTGCTGCTGGTTGTCCTCTTTGGGGAATGGTGTGTTCTCAGGACCATATTCTGCCCATCACACTTGTCTGAATGGCAAGAAGTTCTAGGCGTGCAGGTTGGGTTTATTTTACCTAGGTTGGGTTTATTTTGTAAAGTCACTGGAAGCTTATTGGAGCTGCACCCAGTCATTCCCATGTGTGCCACCCTGAGTTCAATGGAGGAAGGATGGAAATAGAACTACAAACATAAGGTACTATGTAGAGTACACAACCTGGCATTTCACATGCTGTTGAGGCTCTTTATGAACTGTTAATATAACAGAAAGTAGGACAACTGTGTTTCCCCCCAATATTTGTTTAATGTGAAGAACGTTTGTGTATTTTAATAGGAAAGGCTATTGTCAGGTTGATTAATGAATACGGCATGCCCTATATTCTAACTAGGGATGGGGTAGAAACTCAGTTCCATTTGACTTTTAATGTGGACCTAAGTAATTAGCACTTACCTAAACAATATGTGAACCTAAATATAGCTATCCTCGAAATTTGCACTTCCTTGAATTTTGTGATGCAGTTTTCCCAAACAAAACATGGGTATGAAAAGCTGTATCAGGGGGAAGTGTGCATAGAAATTGCACATATTAGTGAAAATAAGTAATGAAACTGCAGTACATTAGGGGAAACTGCTTGCAGAAATACATATAATCAGGCAAAATTGCAGACAAAAGTATGTGTGTTGGGATAAATTTTCATGAGGACTTTAAAAAGAATTTGCAAACGGGTGCAGAAATGTGAACTGAATTTAAGATGGGGGGCGGGGCGGGATAGGAAATTGAGAAAAACCAAAACTGGCAGATTCATGCACTTCTAATTATAACCCCTCCACTTTACAACACTGGCAGACACTACAGTGGTAGCTTGGTTTGCAACCGTTTTGGATTTCAACCGTTTTGGATTACAACCATGTCAAACCCGGAAGTGTGTGTCCCTTTTTTGGGGTTATCCATTTTTTATTATTACAACCCATTTATTTTTTATATTTTTGGGAGGCCCCATTGGCAAAAGCGTGCCTTGAGTTACAACCTGTTTCGGTTTACAACCAGACCTCTGGAACGCGATATGGTTGTAAACCAAGGTACCACTGTATTCCTGATCATAACTTTGAACTTTCTGCAGAAAGAAAAAAGAAAGAACTGTAACAAAGTTGTGTTCCCTCAAGTTCCTACTCCACTACATCACTGGCTGTTTGACTCCAGCATCTGGTCCTCAGAGCTAAACTGTTTCTGTAGTAGTTACTGACTGAGTTATTACCATAAGTCTCCTTCTAAAGGTGAAAGCCATCAGTTAACCATGACAAAGGCAAACAAACACAAGCCATAACAAAGCAGTTAGGTGATGTTCAGACACCTAAGATGGTCAAAGCTACATAACCATTTCAGTTCTCACCTTAGGAACTGTAGTTGTATGAAGGGAATGGGAAATCCTGGTGGTTGGGGCTGATAGGAGTTGGAGTCCAACAACAACACAGATTCCCCCTCCCTGTGAAGAGTTTTCCTAAATGAGTCATCTAACACCATATATACAGTGGTACCTCGGGTTACATACGCTTCAGGTTATATATGCTTCAGGTTACAGACTCCGCTAACCCAGAAATAGTACCTTGGGTTAGGAACTTTGCTTCAGGATGAGAACAGAAATCGTGCTCTGGTGGCGCGGCAGCAGCGGGAGGCCCCATTAGCTAAAGTGGTGCTTCAGGTTAAGAACAGTTTCAGGTTAAGAATGGACCTCCGGAACGAATTAAGTTCTTAACCCGAGGTACCACTGTTGGTTCACATGTGTGTGTGTGTGTGTGTAATCTTTATTAAATTTTCTGTTTTACAATTTTGACATTTAAACATTCTTAAAATATCAATGACTTCCCTTCTTCTCTTTCCATGGTTCATTTTGCATATCATAAATCCCTGCATATTTTACATAAACGAAACCGTTCAGTATTGCATTATTACATCCACCATAAAAGGTTATTTATGGATGCCACTGCTGTGCCCCATGTTTTGTTAGCCTCCAAAATGGAAAACGAACGAGGTCCCAACTAATGAAGAATGGCAACTTAAGCTGATGGAATTATGTGCAGCTTGCAGACTTAACATATAGAATAACAGAACAAGAAGAACATACGTTTAGAGAAGATTAGAAAATGTTTATTGAATATACGGGGGCAAATTATGTACACTTAAAAACGTTGGCAGCATTAAGATAAATTCGACCCTTAAACCAGTTTCACACTGGTTTACCATTGCACTAATGCTCCATGAATACGATGTCACATCACTTTCCATCTACACACAAACAGGTGAGTGCTAGAGCTATGTTTCCAGTCCATGCAGCAATAACTTCTCAGGCATCAGAGGCATTAAAATTCTACGCAGGGATAAAAAGTACAGCTGTCCTAAAAGTAAGAATCCAGTGTAAACCAATAATGTCCAATAATGCACACTGGAAAGAAGACAGCTGGTTGGGGAGATGGGCATTCACCCCCCAGAAGCCCAGCAGAGTCTGCTAAAGGGCTAAAAGTTCTCATAGTGATGGACAAAATAGGTTTGATCGCGCTTGTTGATCTTCTGACATGCTTTCTCCACATTCTTGGTCATGCCTGGAGGGCCACAGCTGAACACACCAATCTTCCTCACCTGGAAACAACAAACCAAAAGAACTTGGTCACCAGGCAATACCCAACACATTGGGCAGTAGCAGAAGAGAGGGGAGAAAGGGAACAGCCAAGGGACCAGCAGCTTTGGGCCCCTTCTTAAAATTTTCCACTCTAGCGGGTCATTATAAGAGCATCTTATGTATTTATTTCATGAAATTTATACACCACTTGATTGTCATAATAATAACAACAACAATATTCAAAAGACTTAAAGCTAAAACAAGAAAATCTGACAGCAATAGTTAAAAACATACAAAAAGTTGAAATAGTAAAATAGGTTAAAATTCACATCAACTTTCTAAGCGTCTTGGTAGGTTTGTCTAGACAAGAATGTTTTCAGCGGGTGCCAAAGAGAATACAGGGAAGGCACCTGCTTGATCTCAATAGGCATTCTTTAAATAAATGAATGTCTCAAAATAAGTGAACAGCAAAAAGGAGAGCGCCACGTCCTGCTTTCTTGGGTCAGGCTCTAAGCTCCAGGTGATACCTAAATGCATCCATGGCAGAGGCCTGCTCTAGAAGGAGAAAGAGAAGGAGAAGCAGAAGAAATTGCAGACATGAGCTGGATCATTTGAGGTCACACTTGGGGCACGCCAGTTTGAAATGCTCCCCCATGTTCTAAAACAAAAGAAATCATAGGAAGCCGCCTTATAAGAAGTCGGACTATTTCTCTACATAGCCTGGCATTCTCTGCACATACTGCAGGCCAGCCGCCAGTGTGAATGTCTTTCCTTGTCATCAGTTGCCTGATCCTTTCAAGTTTTAACTGCAGATACCGGAGGATTGAACCTTGCTCCTTTTGCATATAAAACATGGGCTCTACCACTGAGCTACAGCTCTCCTAGCATTTGAACAGCAGAGAGGACATTTTTAAACCCAGGGGCCCCTCTTCAGACGAGTGTTTTATTGCGGATGTATCCCGCAGCACGTTCTTGATACAACAACATTGCATCAGTGGGTGATTTATTCTGCTTTAGTTTCTCCTGCGATCCTTCCCCAGTCATATCCCATGATCACTGTCCAGAAAGGCCATAACAAAGGACATGCTCCAGAACATTTGTGGTATAAAAAGTTACAGAATCTTTGCAGGAAGTTACAGGATATGCACTGATTGGAAGTGAAGCAGTGTGACGTCCCCAAAACTTCTGCAGATGCAAAAAATGGAAATGGGATTGTGTGTGGTGGTCCCAATAGCATCATGAGCACAAATAATCACAAATGTGGAATGAAATGAAAGTCCAGAGGGATCCCTCCTTTTCTACTTCCATGACTTTTTTTTAGTTATTCTACCACCTCAAGTTTCTACCATCTCATTCTGAAGCATGTGTAGAGGAAGACTTTCCTAAATGCAGATTTCTATAAATACCCACTCACTCGCTTGATGTGCGTCCGCTACAATTGCAGAGTAAGGGCTGCAACTCCACACACACACACAAACACACACACACACACACACACTGCCTGGTTTTCCTGGCCCTGCTTCTGTGCCTTAAGAGCAAATTCCTTCCTCAATCAGGGATAGACACACATAAGGGAGAACCCACAATGTTTGCCATCTAGGCAGGCAGCTGATTTATAGATTTCACATGACCGACTTTTCAACCGACGATTGCTACTGTGTGACATACATCGTGCTGTAAAACCTCCATTGCACCAGCTGATCTTTCTTTCTTTACACGACATACAAATGGAGCACTGCAATGAGGAAAGGAACTAACTCATGGCATACTTTTTATGTGATAAAGGTCAATCCGACCTGAGAGTGCTGTTAAAAAATAAAAATAAAAAATCCTGGCACAAGTTCAATGGTCTCTCACCCATCTAGTTATCTTTTCATTTATTTATTTATTTATTACGTAATTCCCCGAGTTAGTTTCAGGCATAGCGGATAGCGAGAAGAATAGCAGGTTTTAGCAGAAGCCGGAGTGTAGTGGAAGGGGGGAAATGCTGAAAGTTGTGGCTGGATCAACAGCACAACTGAATTCCCTATGGGGGGCTTGAAAGAATAAAACAAAGTTAACTTCAGGCAAACTTCAGAGCACAAGCTCACAGGCACCCACTTTGGAGTCATGAGGTTAAAGGAAAGGGGTCCTAACACTAGGAGAAAGGAAGGAAGACTGGCTGGAGGAGAAGGAAGAAGTCAAAGCATGGAAGGAAGCGATCTATACACCAACAAGAAGGAACTAACAGGAGTAAAAATAGGTCCCCTTTCTGTCTATCGTCAGCCGTCCCTGGTACAGGTAACTGTCTAAAATGCATTGTTGCTTTTTGTCCCAACAGCAGGAGAGATAGGAATCTGACCCAGTGGCTGGATCAAATTCTCTCCTCGGCACCAGAGGGATGCTAAGTGATGAAACATCACCGGCAGCACTGCTAATTACTCTTTAGGAAGCTGGTTGTGGTAGCTCTCCTCATCCTTTCAGGAAGGGGCCATAGCTCTGTGGCTGCTGGCCTGCTTTGCTTGCAGAAAAGCCCCCGGTTCATTCCCTAGGATCCCAATTTAAAATAATCTCAGGGAGCACATGATGGGGAAAACATCTCAGTGAGCAAACGTCTGAGCTCGGAGGCGGCAGCTTCCTGTGTTCCATTTAGCAAGCACCCTTGGCTAGCATAAGATCCCCTCTGTCGCATGAAGCCTGTTAATATGCAATTCACAAAAGTGAATCCCACAACTGCCCACAGGAGCCCTCTGCCCATTGCCAGCACTGACCTCAGGGTGGACCTCTTGCAGTGAGCAGAAGAAAGGGACAAATGGCGGTCGACCAAAGTGGGTGACAGAGCGCAGGCCGGTGAACAAGCTCTGGTTGAGGACCTTCTGGAAGTGCCGCTCGCAGATGTACTAGAAAGAGAGACGGTGACGGTCAGAGTATGTCTTGTGTCGGGGGAAGGAACCCACTGTTCACAGACACCATTATCACCACCTTGTCATTCTAGATCCCCCAATGCAGAAGCAGGTCTTGTTAGAACAAGCATCCAGGCATGTAACCAGGAACATGATGTGGAGATCTACGGGTATACTAGTTTAATTTAATATACAATTTGTATCTAGAATATCTGAAGGACCACCAGCTTTGGCACAACTCTGCCTGTCTGTTAAGAGCTTTGGGGAGGCTCTGTTGCACAATCCCACCAATGTCTCACGTGGGCTTGGTGGAAATGCAGGACAGGGCCTTCTTGGTGGCTGCACCTAGGTTTGGAAACTCCCTCTTCCGGAAGGCTTCTTTAATCCCCTCCTTTCCCATTTTCAGAAAGATCATTAAAACTGTTTTGTTTGGACCCACTTTCCATACTTCTTCATGCTCGGAGGCTGAAGACACTGCTATTTTTAGTGTTAATTATGGGTTTAAAATTTATTTTCTTCTCACTATTTTATTATCCTTGTGAACTGCTTCAGGGAGGGAAACTATGTGGAAGTGAAAAGTGGTATATAAATTCATGCATAAACTATTGAATTTTTTTATTAAAAAATGCATGTGGTTGGTGAGAAAACTAATAAGGTAACAGCCAGAACAGCTCAGGTAATATGTCTAAAGTTATTAAATATAAATAAAGTAATATTGAATTTTATACATAAAAGAAGGACCTACTAATTAATAATACTTAACACTTTCACAAGTTCAAAGCACTCTGCACACAACTACAAGCCTTACAACCACCTTTTAAGGTAGGTATTATTATTATTATTATTATTATTATTATTATTATTATTATTATTATTATTATTATTATTATTATTATTATTATCCCTATCTTGCAAATGCGGGGACTGAGGCTGAGATAGCATTCATGCCAAAGGATAAATTCAAACCAGGGATTTCCTGAATTGTAGCCAGTCTCATATACACTATGCTTCACCAGCTCCAGTATTTGTCAATTGTGCGCAGCACCTTTTTTCTCGTCTGGCAGAAAAAAGAGCAGGAGCAACTGGGAAGGTCACTGGTGTTGTGCTTTTGCTTTTATCTTCATATGTAAAAAACTTAGGGCTTAGCCAGATTTAACCTTTTGCCTTGCTGCTTCCAGGCAGATGTCCCCACTTTAACACTCTGTGCCCAAGCATTTTTTTCTATTTTGCCCCGAGCTTTCCCTGCGAAAACCTGCTCTTTAAAGCGGAATCAGAACCAATGTCAATTCAGGTTTTCCGCACATATGGCCTTGTGTCTGGCTGCTCTGCAGTTTTAGCATGTAGGGACTCACCAGCATGGTGGTGCGCAGGTCAAACTTCTCCGCTAGCTGTGTGATGTAGATGTGCACGGAGACCAGATCGCACTGATCGTTCTCCTCCACCTCTCGGATGATGTCGGCCATCCACTCAAACTGCCGCTGAGTCCGCGTCACCCAAATGAAATAGATCTGTGAACAAGGGGAAAGTGAGCAAGGCTGTTATCAGAAATCCCCTGAAACGACACCTACGCCTCCTAAATGGGCTCCTCCTTCCAAGCTCTTGCATCAAAACCTCTCCGCTCACCTGGACTCCTCTCATTCTTTCAACTCCATGGGCTGAATCTAGAGGCCCGTCATTGACCTCCTTTGGTCTTTCTAAATTGCACCAGGAAACCTCACTGGGCCATGTCAGAACTTCATGCTTTGACCTCTGCGTCCATTATCATTTCACTATCACCTGCTGTGATCCTTTTGGATCTTCTCATCCAAGCCCAGTGATTGTTTGTGCATAACAAGCTAAGCTCAGTAGAGTTGCAACTCCTCCAGTTTTCAAGGTCTAATTCCAAGTGATTATACACCACAAGTTCTTCATCGTGGGAATATTAAGCATCCCCGTGTTAGGGGAAAGCATGCTGAAGCTTCTATGGCTGGGGTAGCAAATGTGGTGTCCTCCAGATGTTGCTGGACTACAACTCCCATCATCTCTGACCATTGGTCATGCTGGTTGGAGCTACTGGGAAATGGGGTCCTACAATATCTGGTCGGCACCAGCTTGGGGGAGGTTGGTTTAAAGTCAGGGAAAACTATGAAAGAAATATGATTGCTCATTTTCTGTTACTTATATAGTCCACAAAACCTCCATGGGAACAGGATGGTGGCATATGTACTGTGTATTAGGTTCTCTAGAGATATTTTTAAAAGGGTGCAAGAGGACTCACAGTGAAGTTCACATCTCTTCTGCTAACTGCTATGGGAGACACATCTTACGCTTTGAGAACCACACCAAGCCCCTTAACACTGACTCAGTGGCTAGCAAGGACAAGAATCCAGCCAGTTCTCCATTCCTTCAACCTCACCTTCTTGCACAAGATCCTGGACCCAACTGATGACTTGAAGACGAGATCTTTGAGGATGGAAGCAAAGGGCGTCACCCCGATGCCTCCTCCCACCAGCACAGACACTTCAAACTTGTTCCATTCCTGGTGCCCCTCTCCAAAAGGTCCATCCAGGTAGAGCTGGAGAGAGAGAGAGAGAGAGAGAGAGAGATATGAAAACAAAACTTCACTTGCTTCCAGGGCTGGCGCCAGAGCTTGGCACTATTGAGCCCCTGCTGAGCCCACATCCCAGAAGGGTGCCTGCTGGATCATTTCCTTTTCCTCCCTGGTGTCACTGCCTGCTGCCCTGCCCTGCCTTAGCATTCAAAGAGTGGCATGGTCAAGAGAGAAAAAACAGCATAGCTGCAGACTGGTCTCTTAAGGCAGCGGTTGCAGAAGGAGAGGGGAACAGAATAAACATTTCATGAGACATGAGGAAGAGGGACCCACTCAGGGAGCCTGAGAGCCAGCACGGCTTGCTCCTTTGCTCAGATGACAGAGTAGGATGACTCCCACTAAGTCTAGTTAGCAAGAGCTGACTTCTGCCTACAACTAATAGTTTGGGGTAGGTATTGGAGGGATGGCATTTTGCCAGGAATGGGGAACCTGTGGCTCTCTAGGTGTCGCTGAACTCCAACTCCCATCAGCGCCAACCATGAGGGTCAATGGTCAGGGATGATGGGAGTTGTAGTCTAGCAACGTCTGGCGGGCCACAGATTCCTCTTCCCTGTTTAGTTTTCTGAATTGGTAGCAGAGGAAGCAATTCTGTGGTTGGAACCAGAAAGCACAAGTGCTTTTAAGTATCTATTGAAGACATTTCTGTACCGTGGTTCTTTAAATCTATGCTAGGGTGGGTGAGGTGGAGAGAACGAGACGTTATAGCCTTACCTTGGGATATTTGCCAATTTCTGCTACGCTTTCTGGGGAGTAAAGCTCCCGCAGCCGAGTTGTCCAAGGCCCAGCTGCTCGAATGTGCAGGCTCAATGTGTCCTCATGGGGGGCAGAGGTCAACGTGAAGGGGTGGTACTCAGTGGTCCCCAGAGATAAGCAGGCAATCCGCACCCATTGCCCAGACCTGTAGTCAAAGTCCTGGGGCCTCTGGAACTGGAGGCGAGTGACTCCTGAGCCAAGAAAAAAAGAGGGGCCTGAGCATGTTTGCCATTAAGGCACAAGTCACAGAATTGTAAGCGACTCCAAGGGTCATCTAGTCATCTGAAATCTCAGCTAAAGGTATCTAGTCCCAATACCGTCCACTCAAATCCCAGCTAAGCAGGCTGAGCTGCCCCTGTCTGGGCCCAGTAAGAGCCCTAAGCTGCTCCTGTTGTCAAAGTTGTTCCTGCCCAGAAGGAGCATTTCCTTCCTCCCAGTCCCTCCCCTGAGAAAGATCTCTTCAAGACAGCCCTGCTGCCTTGAAGAACAGCTCCTGCCACTGACAAATATGGCAGCCTAGCACCAGAGATGGAGGGTAGGGTCATCTTAGATCAGGGGTGTGGAACCTCAGGTGCCATGGCCAAATGCAGCTCTTTAGCCCTCAGAAGTTCCGCCAGGCCATGCCCCTCTCCAGGCCACACCCCCTCATTGGCCCTGCTTCAAATCAGGAGTGTTTCTGCCTGGCTGGAATGTGTCCATGATCTCTGACAGGGCTTCTTGCTTGTCCAGATGAAGGACTGTGAGTGGTCTGTGGAAGAACACACCCTACTTTACATACCTTGCTCCACCCACTTCTGCATTTGTCCCCACCCACCACAGGCCTGTGACTCTTGCAAGGTTGCCCAGAATGTGGTCCCTGGGCTGGAAATTGTTCCTCACTTGTCTTAGATGTTACTAGTGATAGATCAAGGACAGGAAGTTCCTCCCACCGTATTTTAAACAGAGAGAGGACCAGCACCAGAAGTTGTACCTGATGGGAGAAGTTCAGCCTTCACAACAGCCATTTCCACCTTCTTCCTGCTCAGGCTGATGAGCTTGTCTGCCCCATAGATAAGGGCTGGGACAATGAAATAAATGTGGAAGCGGGGCTGCTGGATCAGAGCGTAGCTGCCGTGGATGATAACCTGGAGGAGACATCACAACCCAACACTTCAGTTATATTGCATTGAGCAGAAAAGAAAAACCTCTTCTTCCACGACGGTGCTCAAGTGGGCAGGCAGAGCACCAAAGGATCTTGCACAAGCAAAGAGCTATATATTCCTACCCAGAAGCTTCCATGAACATCCAAACCTGCCTCATGCCGAGCCAGAACACTGATCTATCCAGCACAGCAGGATGGAGAACATGGGCTTCCTCACTGCAGAAACTGCAAATGCCAATCTCCCCCAAATCCTGACACAGTGTGTATTGTTTACATTTGGTCACATCCACACGATGCATTTAAAGCACACGGTTTCCTCCCAAGAATCCTGGAAACTGTGGTTTATTAAGGGTGCTGGGAACTGCAGCTTTGTGCAAGCTTTAAATGGATGGTGTGTGGGTGTGCCATTTGTTACAATGGCACTAGGGTAGAGGCAGGGCTCCAGAGTGAGTTACCAGGATATAGAGAAGCACGTAGAGATGGTGAGTGATCCAGAACCCCTGGAAGCTGATTCGCCGGAAATAGTGAGTTGCAAAGACATACATAATTGCGAGGACAACCAGAAGGAGCACCCCAGTCATGCCTGAGAGAGAAAGGGAAAAAAGAGGAACACGTGTTAAAACAGACAGCCGCCATGTGTGGTCCTGCTCAACTTACAGATTTGAAAATAAGGGGCTAGCAGCCTCAAAAATAAGGGATCAGCAGCCAAAATAAGGGATTTTCCAGGCACAGGTATGTTCATCTTCTGAGCCCCTCTGAGCCAAAGGCAGAAAGCCCAGCTAGCAGCCAAACGAAGCCTCAAGCGGTGGTTCCCACAGCGCAGCAACAGGGCAAAGGGGATGCAGCAAGGAAAACCACTGCAGCTGATTTGTTTGGCACAAGGCATGCAAGCTCCACCCCCAGTCGTTCTTAGACTCCTTATTGGGTGAGCAACGCAGCCAAGCAACACAGTTGGAGCCTCCCTCCTCCCTGGCCAGCAGGGAGGGAGGGAGAGGAGCTGCTTCCTTTGAAACCCAGGAAATTTAAGGAACATCATCAATAAGGGACAGCAGCAGGACACAGAGCTGGGATAAGGGAGTTTCCCGCCAAATAAGGGACAGTTGACAGCTATGGTCCTGCTGCTGCAACCCACCCACCCTCCAAGAGCCCACACCTCCACCTGCCCTTACCTGGGACAGTCTCAAAAAACCACCAATAATATTTGCGAGGAAACTGTGACCTGGAAAGATAAGAAATGATGGCACAATGTAAAGCCTTGATAAGCACAAGCAATGCAGACTGGAACGAAAGTGCTATTGACAATTAGAATTGCAGCCCAAGTGTTATTTATTTGTCTTAACTGCTGTTTTTGGAAATAAGCAGCTCCACGTGATGGCACTGAAAAGAGGGGAACTGCAGGAGAGAAAGCGAACCCTTGCCTTTGCCCTGTGCGGTTTCCCCCCAAAGTCATTGCTTACTATACAGAGGAAAAACATAAAAGTTTTGAAGGTGCAGTGATACAGACTGGGGATACAGAGGAAAGGATGAATACCATCATCACTCCCTGATCTTGAAAGAAATCATGTATGAGTCATCATTACAGTGGTACCTCTGGTTATGTACTTAATTCGTTCCGGAGGTCTGTTCTTAACCTGAAACTGTTCTTAACCTGAAGCACCACTTTAGCTAATGGGGCCTCCCGCTGCTGCCGCGCTGCCGGAGCACGATTTCTGTTCTCATCCTGAAGCAAAGTTCTTAACCCAAGGTACTATTTCTGGGTTAGCGGAGTCTGTAACCTGAAACGTCTGTAACCTGAAGTGTATGTAACCCGAGGTACCACTCTACTATTATTTTAAGGCAAGGAATCTTGACCTCTCCTTTGGGCCTAAGTTGAAGAAATCTTGTGAAAATAGGGCATGTGCATTCAATGCAGCTGGTTTCAATGCCTCTGTTACAGGGGTCAGCAAACTTTTTTCAGCAGGGGGCCAGTCCACTGTCCCTCAGACCTTGTGGGGGGCCGGACTATATTTTTTTGGGGGGGAGGGGAATGAATGAATTCCTATGCCCCACAAATAACCCAGAGGTGCATTTTAAATAAAAGCACGCATTCAACTAATGTAAAAACACGCTGATTCCCAGACCACCCAAGAGCCGGATTTAGAAGGTGATTGGGCTGGATCCGGCCCCCAGGCCTTAGTTTGCCTACCCATGGTTTAGAATGTTGCCTAGACAGGACTTTTGGGGTATTCACAAGACTGGTTCAATATTTCAAAATCTACCAAAGAAGTATTGGGCTTCCCATGCTAAAACAACGGTAAGAAAATACTCTAACTGCACAAAATGCTCAAAGATCATGGCTTCCGTTCTTTCTCCAGCCAATTGGGTTGACCAGCGCTCCTTTGCATTCTTCAGCTATTACCATATTTTTCGCTCTATAAGACTCACTTTCCTCCTCCTAAAAAGTAAGGGGAAATGTGTGTGTGTCTTATGGAGCAAATGCAGGCTGCGCAGCTATCGCTGAAGCCAGAAGAGCAAGAGGGATCGGTGTGCAGTGATCCCTCTTGCTCTCCTGGCTTCAGGGATAGCCACGCAAAGCCTCTTGTGTGCAGCGGGAGCGCTCCTGCCTCTTCGCTCAAGAGGCTTTGCGTTGCTTTCCTCCTCTAAAACCTAGGTGTGTCTTGTGGTTGGGTGCATCTTATTGAGCAAAAAATACGGTATGTACGAAGGGGGAGAAGGCACTCCCAACTTACCCATCGTTTGTAAAGGTGTTGGAGAAGAGGCAGGACAGGACACTGAGAGGGGTGACTGAGAAGATGTAGACATTCACAATATGGCCCAGAGTATGCAGAACTGCAGGGGGCAAAAATAGTGAGAGAATGCATTCACAGCAACAACTATTAAAGCAATTTCAAATCTGTTCCAGGCTGTTTGCATTCTTTTTTCTTTCTTTTTTTAAAAGCAAATTCACAGTCCTTGAACTGAAACACAGCTAACTCTTTGAAAGTTGCACTTCTCTGACTTTCATTGTGCAGTTTTCCCTCCAAACAACGTATATGAATTAAATGAATATATTAGGGGGAAACATGCATAAAAGATAACCGTGGAAATAACATAAAATGCATTCTATTAATACAAGTTCCTTGCAAAAATGTGTGCATTAATCAAAACTGCAGGCAAGATGTGTTCATTAGGAGGAATAAATAAAATTAGGAGAGAGAAAGAATTTTCAGGACTTATTTATTTATTTATGTGAGGTTGCAGATGGCTGTGGAAATGTGAAAAACTGAATTTTAGATGGGGGAAAATGAGAAACTTAAAAAACGGAAATTAACAAATTCACCCATCCCTACATAAACTGCATGCCGTTTGGAACCCGCAACCCTCAGGAGTGGCTTTTCTGGCAGGTGGCAGGGGCTGTAGTAGAAATGAAATGTGGGGAAAGTCCCACTTTGCAAGCAAGCTGTAATGGTTCTAGGGGTAGCTCATGCGTAAATCGATACCACACCTGGCTAGATTACCTGGGTGAACCCTTTCTGTCTGGACAGCCTCTCACCCGTGGCTGTCTCAATCGCTGGCAGAATCCGTCAGTGGGCATTTCTTGAACTTCTTCCAGCAAAGAAGCTCTTTGACGCCTAGTCTCCACCTACTCTCCCTGCGCGGAAGCCTTCTGCGCAGGGAGGGTGTGGGCAGCGGAGGACCCGTGCTCTCCCCGCTCGTCTCCGGCGAGGAGTCATGGAGGCACCTCGCCGATTCCCCCATCTGCCCCCCTTCTCCACTGGTGCTATGCTGAATTCCTTCCCCAGCAGATGGGCTGCTTCTCTCCCTCCTGGGACGCTCTCCTGAACCCCTCTGGAGCCCTCCCTCTCCCTCTGGCTCTGATGGCAGTTCCCTGACACAAGCATTTGTTTTGTTGTTACAAAACAGCGTTGATCATGAGATAGCTGCTCCCAGTCAGAGTAGACAACACTGACTTACTATAAAGCAGCTTCCCAGGTTAGGTTCCTCACTTGGCACCTACATCACTCTCCTATTGGTACTCAGCAAATACTTTTCCGTTGTGTGCCAAGGCCCCATGAGCCACAGTGATCCAGCAAGGGGCAAGAGAGGCCAATTCCCTGAGGCTATGCTTTGAATTTCCCGTGGAACCGCCCAGCTGAACCCGCTCCCTGAGCGCAGCCCCATGGGTGTGGCCAAGCACCAGCAAGCAGGATGCCAGTCTCTGCCCCCTGGCCGGATCACTGGGGGGGGGGCTGAGGCCTGGCCGCAAAGACACCCACCTAAGGAGGTAAGCGGACTTCTCTTAGGTTTTTTAAGGTGTCGTTTGTCAGTGTATGTGTTTCGGCTGGTGGTCTTCAGCTCCTGTATTTGATGGTGATCTTAGCTCTTGTACTTTTTATTGTATTTTATCGTGGCAACATTTTGCTCTTAGGTGGATAATACTACTACTACTACTACTACTACTACTACTAATTATTACGTATTCTTATTTATACCCCACCCTCTCCAGCCACAACTGGGCTCAGGGCAGCTAACACCAGGTATAAAACAATTGATTAAAATACAACTTAAAAACAAGATTAAAATACAACTTTAAAATGCAGCCTCATTTCAGTAGAAACTCAAATCAGAAACTTTTTGGGGATGAAAACGTCAAATCTACACCAAGGCCAACTCTCCAGACTGGTCGTACATGGGCCAGAAAAAAGCCAGGTAAGTCCCCATCACAGAAGGAGAAAGGAAAAAGGAAAGAGGGGAAGGGGATCAAGTTGATTCCAAGCCAAAGGCCAGGCGGAACAACTCTGTCTTAAAGGCCCTGCGGAAAGAAATCAGATCCCACAGGGCCCTGGTCTCATGAGACAGAGCATTCGACCAGGTCGGAGCCAGTGTTGAAAAGGCCCTGGCCCTGGTTGAGGCTAATCTAACTTCCTTAGGGCCCGGGACCTCTAGGGTGTTGCTATTTATGGACCTTAGGGTCCTCTGCGGGACATACTGGGAGAGACGGTCCTGTAGATACGCACTTTCCTCGTATCATTATTTAATCGTTATAATTTATTTTCCCTGGAAATTTTATTTTACAAGGTGCCTCGCCGACCCAAGCAAGATGTGCATAGGCATTTGAGCACGTGTGCAGGACCTCTCAGAATCTACCTGAAAAGATCAGGGCTCCGGTTGCAATCCAACGGTGGAAGTCCACAGCAGAATCAAAAGGGATGTAGCGATTGAAAAAGGTCTCCCGCAGAAAAGTGATGAGGTTTCGACACATGGTGAGCAGGATAAATGAGTACATGAAGGAGATGCTGGCTCCTGCTCCCCGAGAGATGAGGATGCCCACAAAGGTGGTATCTGCAATTCCTGTGGGTGGCGATGCAAATCCATAATCTAGAGACAGAGGAGAAAGGGTTTGCTGCAGGAACGAGGACCTTACACGCTCCCATTCTCCCCTCTCAGCAGGCTTGGGTTATAAACATGCTGGCATGCCGTACAAGCCCTTTACTACTTCCTGGGGAAAAGCAAGGCAATGCAAAGCCATTCTAAATAACATGTTTTGTTACTATATATGCTCACACCCTGAAAGAACTTCCCCCCTGCTTCTTACTGCATGCTCAGTGGGGTGGGGTCTGGGTTATAGTGGAGCTATTCAGCTTCATTTTACAGCAACAGCACTGCAACTCAAGTTGTGACCCTATAGGTCTGGGTTCTCTAAAGCAGCCACTAAAAAGCAGGACCGGGAAGTTTAGCAACAAACTTCTCTCGTTAGCAATTAATGAGCTCTACTTGCAGCAGTCTTGGGTCTCGCTTTTTTTGAGTCTGGCGTTAGTTTGTGCTGCAAGCAGATACGTACGTGGTGGCATCCTTAGCTGGGGCTGCCACTCACTGCCTCCTCTGGAGACAGACATTTCTCCTTCCTCAATGAATGAGGATGTGGAGTTCCGGCCCTGGCTGGCCACGCTAGGTCCTGGGCGCAGCAGTTGGCTTGGTGGAGCTAAATAGGCTGGTAACTCACAGTATGCCCTCTCCACAAAGACCCCAACCGTGATGGCTGAGAATATCACCACGCAGATGATGTGGCGACGATAATTCTCAATGAAGCGCTTGAACTGCTGGACTTTCTGGTGAATTTTGCTCCTCTGGTACTTCTCCCTCCGTGCCTCCGTGTAGAGATATGGCTGTGGAAAGGACAGCCTGCAGCAAGGGAGTGAAGGTCCATATGAGGGTTTGCAAGGCTGCCAAGATATGAATTGACTAGGAGAGCCCCACCCATCCCGTGGCCAATGCCCTCCAGATGTTGGGGCACAACACCCATCACCTTTGACCACCAACATCAGAAAACCCATCTCATTTGGCTCACCATCACACCTGAGATGGCAGGAGGACACAAAGTCAGTCCTCAAAGAAAGAACCAGGCAAGCTGATATATTCATGGTCAATAAGATTGTTCTTAAAGTATCTTGGAGCTTGTCAAAGATTATGAAGTTTATGTATATAACCAAAAGCTGAAAGAAGATCTACAGAGCAGATGATGGTTTTATGTATAGCAGACATTATTTACATACATGGACCACTGACCTCAGTAAAAATGAATTGCCTAACTTTAATACACCTTCAGAATGTATCATAAGAAAATGTAAACCTCCTTCTGAGGAACTGAAAAAATATTTACTAATGTGTTGTTTAGAAGGCACTGATTTAAGATATCAGGACAACCTAACCTAACTAGGAATCCCAGAACAGCTAGTCATGCACACAGCATTCCTCAGCAATAAAATCTACGCTAATTATTTGCCAGTGCATTTGACTGTAGTGCCAGAATAATGTACTGTACAGAAATCCCAGTGTAAGATGTTTGCAAGAAGGAGAAAATCCAGAAACTGATTATGCCCCCATTATTAAACATTTATTTGCCAACTCAATTACATTGCAGAAATAGTTCTTGAGCACAGCTGAAATATATAAACTAATTTTGGTCATGGTAGGGTGAGTCACAGGACTTTGTTGCTGTGTTAGGAACACAGCAAAATGTCAAAGCAGCACCAAAAAGGTCCATTCTCATGCTGCCCCCTCAGATGGCAAACGCCAGGTACAGGTTGGCTCATGTGGGGAGTTGCAGTCCTTTAATTAAGTACACAAAGCCAACCTGAGCATTGATGCAACACGTACATTGGCCCTCAGACCACAACAATATAAAGTCCATTAACTACTTTCCTCTGAGGTTAGTGCCAAGACTTTGTCACAGACGAGACAATGATATATTTGGATACCTTCCAGGGATTGATTTTGCTCTGTGGCCTGGAAGCTGACCACAAGGCAAACAAGTCAATGATATCAACAAAACTCAACAGTGTATAAAATGAGCATTGTGTGTTTGCCTAAGGGAGAGTCCGTCAGAAATGGACAACAATTCTCATCAAAGCGCTGCATCACAGGCAGAGGTGATAAGGTGGAAGACATTTACAGGAATATGGAAATATTATGACGCTATAGGCACACAAAGGCTGGGCATTTCAGAGAACAATCATAAAATGCAAATCAGCTGTGATGCTATCTGAATGTTTACATCTGCCACCCCCCACCCCTGCCCCAGGGACTGTTTTATTTCCCTTATGTACTATAGCAGAATGAAGTAGCAACTCAGAAGAAATGATGCCATCTGCATGTATGTTTTATAAGTTTCCTCTCCCACGTATAAAAACATAAAAGTGTGTCATAAGGTCCCATAGAAGAAGCCCACGTCTACTCAGAAGTAAGCCCAATGGAGTACAATGGGGTTCACTTCCAGGTAAATGTGTACAGGGCTGCAGTCCTAATCTTAACTTTGGGGTATCTGGGATAGCATGCAAAATGGATTTGTGCCAATGGCAACAGCCATTATTTGATGTTTGGCACTTCTAGGAGCATCCCTTGCCAAACCTCAGACAAAGCAGAGACTTGGCATGGAAGGATGCCCACCCCCCTTTAAGAATGGCGCTTCTGCATCGCCTTCTAATTTAACAATTCCCCCCAAGGAGCTGAGAGCAGTAAACATGGTTCTCTCTCTCTTTAACAATTCCATCACACCCCGACTTGTTATGAGGAAAGGACAGCAACCAGCTGTTTGTGAAGCATTCACCCCATACTGTCTGCAAAATGGTTGAGGGAAAGGTTAGGCAATGCTGGCTATTTGTTGAGCCTTCGTTCCAATTTGATTGCAAGGGGGGGGGGGTGATGGGATGCTGCACCAAACAAGTGTTATTCCACCTCTTCCGGTGCATTTTCCACCTGCTTTTCTCACTGCTTGACTTGAATTTGCCGGTATGCAATCGATTCCATTCAAAAGCAGCAACAGTCTGGAAGTGCCATCACTCAAGGTTATAAAACATGCTTGGTGGAGATTTAAATCTGGCTCTTCCTGCCCAACACTAACCATTACTTTATACTGGCTCTCAGGGTAGCACTGTTTTAAATTAATCAACTACAAGCCTTTATAAACTGCTTAATGATTAAAAATATATGTAAGTGGTGTACAGCAACAACAAAAATAAACAATGGGCTGAAGCTGTAAGATCACCTGACCCAATAGGTGCCCATTTGACCCAAGAGATTCCCATTTGATCAGGCATGCACCTTCAGCGTACTCTTTTCAGTGCCTGTAAAAAACTTTTTTATTCAGGGAAGCCTATCCAGATACGGAGAATGATGACATGCGCTTTAATCTGGTTTTTAGCTTAACCATGGACTGTTTTAAAAAAAATGTTTTAAATTGTTGTTTTCAACTGTTTTCACTGATAATTTTGTAAACTGCTTTGATTTTTATTTTTTTTACACGCAGGTGGTATAGAAATGTTGATAAAATAAGTAAATACACCCAACTAAGTTCTAAGGATGCGGGTGGCACTGTGGTCTAAACCACTGAGCCTAGGGCTTGCCAATCAGAAGGTCGGCGGTTCGAATACCTGCGACGGGGTGAGCTCCCGTTGCTCGGTCCCTTCTCCTGCCAACCTAGCAGTTCGAAAGCACGTCAAAGTGCAAGTAGATAAATAGGTACCACTCCAGTGGGAAGGTAAACGGCGTTTCCATGCACTGCTCTGGCTTCTCCAGAAGCGGCTTAGTCATGCTGGCCACATGACCCAGAAAAACTGCGGACAAACGTCGGCTCCCTCGGCCTATAGATCGAGATGAGCGCCGCAACCCCAGAGTCATTCGCAACTGGAGTTAACTGTCAGGGGTCCTTTACCTTTACCTTTACTTTTTAATTTCTAAGGAATAGATCTATTGAAATGAATGGGCTATATGAAATACTACTCCTAGTCAGATTAGACCCATTGAAATTGATGGATATGACCAATTTAGGTCAATTTGTGCCCTTGGGCCTACTCAGAGTACAACTTGGCTACAACTCAATATTATTAAAACAAAAATCCAGAATAAAATAGCACTTCAAAGGCATATGGAGAGCAGGAATTCAGAAAGTGGAGAGAAACAAAAATAGGGCCCTGGTCAAAAATATGACTCTACATGAGATCTGATGTAACTGATGGTTTCTGCTTCACGTATGGCAGAGGGAAGGGAGTTCCATAATGCATACAGCAGAAGAAAATGCCTGTTTTGGGATCACCATGATAAATTCTAATCTAAATAGATGTCACGTTGGAAGGCTATTAAGAAATACAATCAGACACTTACTTTTTTCCTGGCCTCCTCCTCAGGTTTTGCCCTGGCATTCCCCCAGAGGTTGCATCTCCTTCCAGAATCAGGGGCTGTTCCCGATTTAGGATGATGCTTAAGGAAGCAGATAATAGCCTTTCAGAGAACAGTCTTATCTATTACACGACTTAGAACCAAGAAAGCTGACCCAGGCCCTTTGATTTTATGGTTGCTTAGAAGGAAAAAGTTTGCCCTCTGCAAGTGAATGACACCAGACTCCCTAAATATTTCCCATGCCCAGCTTATTTGTTCTGCCACATTTCTGGCAGAAGAAACAACTCATCTTCTTTAGCATTTTGTTTTCTGAATAACAGCTGTAGCTCTTCTACAGAAAGTGGGTTTGATAATCGGAAAATGCTGAAAATCTAGTTGCATGGAAAACAGAACATGCATTCCTCTTAGGGTGTTTCTAGGGATGTTTCTTATGACATCTGTTTTGCAGCCAGAAGGTTGTGTTTAACATAGCAGCACCTACTCTGGGGAATCAATTATTAGACAGGGATCATCTGTGTTTTGTTCTATATGCTGCCTTAAATTGATTTCATTTACCCTGTCATGTGAGCGAGTTTTATGCCATTTTTCCCACTCTTGAGCATATTTTTTTCCTTGATTCCTCAGCATGCAATTTTATGTGTAAATATAATAAAACAAATAGAGACATAGGACGGCTGCCTTATACCAAGCCAGACTACATTGGTTCGACACTGACCGGCAGCAGCTCTCCAGGGTTTCAGCAAGGAGATGCTAGCAAGTGGAGCCGAGTCATTTTGCATAAGTGACCTATGGATCAGGTTGTTTTTCTACGTGACTGGTAGTCTGGGCTGGCTGCTGCTAGCACCACAATAACATCGCATTCTGGGTGACACCCTTTTTAAAGGAGTGACAATAACATCACATGCTGGGCGACACCCTTTTACAGCACCCGGCACTTTCATTGGCATTGTGTCTGGAAGTGCCCTTAGGCCTAGCGTCGTTTACTCTTTGGAAACAAAGATCTCCGGTTAACTGCTGCATAGCCCATGCAATAATACTGGGGGTGGGGCACACTGTTCAAAGGAATGAGCCGGTTGCAGTTAGACATATCTTTGGCACAGTGGTAGCCCAGAGGGCATAATGGCCTCAGCACTCTCTCCAGGAAACACGCAGTGGAAATTCACTCAGTGCCGTTTAAAGAACCTTAACGTGGCTCTTCCTCCTGTCTCTCTGCACTACCTTAAATATGCAGAAACAAGTCCATCTCGCAACCTTTCGTTCCTCCTCCAAACCAATTTAAACACCTTACATAGCAACCATTTAAAAACCAGGGAAAGTGGCAGGGTATTTTTGTTTTTTGTTTCAGCAGGGCAAGGATTTCAGCTGGAAAATGGAGAGTGAGGAAATGGTTAAAAGACCCTCCGGAGCTATGTTTCATGAACGAGAATACCCTATAAACAACGCTAAGTTTCACTGTCCAGCATCAATGTGTGGGAATTTCTTTCAAAAGCAGTAGGTGAATTTACTCTTTCACTTAACTGTAAGGAATGGATTGATTAACAGAACTATAACCACAGCAGAAAGCTTAGCAGAGAAACAGATAACATATTTAAGGCACATCCCTGACACACACACCCCCCCCAAAATAGAATGCTTGTAACTTTAGTTTGTTAAGGGTGGTGGTAATTGTCCCTGGGATACTTTAGAGGAGGAAATGTGCTTTAAATGTATGCTGTGTATCTGTGGAGCGAGTGCCGGACGGCGCTTGAGAGGGAGCCCGGCTCACAGAGGATCAGTGGCTCAGCAGAAAGCTTACTTGTTGCTTCTTTCCTTGCCGATGACGGAGGCTCGATTGCTCACATTTTGTCTGAATCTGTCAGGAATTCCTTTGAGAGACAGAATAAGGAAAGTAATGTCTGTTCATACGAAGGATTTTGCAGAATAAGGGGAAGAGAAAGAGCTCACTAACTTCTTAGGGTTGTGTCTCAGACCAGAGGTCCATATAGTCTGTTTCTGACAGTGGCATTGTAAATATAGATGGATGAACACATACACAGAGGCATTTCTAGCAGGAAATTGGTGGTGGAAAGAGATGCTTAACCCAAGTGCCAGACAGCCAGAGCCATAGCTGGGTGATCTTATGCCCCAGCAGAACTGTCCAGATTGTGCCCCCTCAGCCACTGACAAATAAGCTCTTCTTTCCGCCTCTCCTCCAAACCCCTCCCCCCATTTAATTCACCCTCTATTTAAAACCTTTTCTTATAAGGCAATAATCAATATTTATATTTATGGACATATTTTAAAGCCAATTTGGTGCCCCCCTCGCCTACGCCCCTGGAGGGAGCCCACCTCACCACTCCCCAGCTACGGCCCTGCAGACAGCCACCTAACTGGCTGTTGGGCGCTTGGCAATCCCACACAAGGGCTTTATGACTGATGCCATGGGATTGGAAGGTGGTTTGTCCTGCCCACCTGTCAAAGTTGGCTTCAGGAAGAGATGTGGAGCCAAAGAGATTCCCCATCGGTGGAGTAGAAGGAAGGCCAATTCTCCATTGCAAGTCCAACCACGCTCCCCCAGTATTGTGAGGGTTGGAAATTCCAATTTACCTAACAATTCAGCTGCTTAATTTTGCCTTTCCATGCCCCCCCCCCAGCTCAGGCCTGGGCTCTCCCTTTTCCGTTACCTTTAACACAGAGTTGAGTGAAGCGGAACTCCTGGTCGTGGTCCCGCAGCATGTAGTTAAAATCTTCCCAGGTGAGCTCCTCTTTGTCTTCAAACCCTGACTCCTTGAACAAGGACTCTATGACCTTCTCAGTCTGATCTCGCGAGAGGCAGTTGTTGTAGATCTCAATGAAAGACCTAAGAGGCAACAGAAGACACAACGCGGTCAGCAAACATGGAGCCTGTTGCAAAAGCTGCCATGAATCAAAGGGCTGTGGGCAAAGGGGCAAAGGGGCATGGGCACATGGGAAATGGACTGAGTCAAATTAGGTTCAGAAAAGGGGTCCAGAACATCTGAGTCTTCACTAAGACCCTTGCAGTCAGATGTCTGCACCCTAAGCATTTCTGGTCACTAACAACTTAACCTCTACCAGCTTCATTTTTCCGTACATTATGCATTTTCTTCTCAATTGCAAGAGTTTATAATATCAGATGTCATATCTGTCGCCTCGTGTGAATTTCAATTTCAAAACGGGCTGGAGAATCCACTCTCTGTCACTGGCCTTGTTCCTCACCCTGTAGAGCTTTTGCCTAGAAAGAATGTGTCCTTGCTTTTGGATAACACACTTTGCTTGGCTGGATGGAGGGTAGAGAGAAACTAGCCTGTTGTACAAAGTTACTTTTTACATTTCTTGACCTGTTTGCCCTGCCCACCACTGATATGTGGCCCTTGGGAGAATAAAATGTGGCCCTCCAGCTGAAAAAGACTCCCTTCCCCAGCACTAGACAATACCTCAACATTCTGAAGAATTCTTCCTTTGAAAGAAAGCCATTTCCATCTATATCATACATGGTGAACATCAGTTTTGACTTCTCTTGGGGAGATCCTGGTGGAGGAAGAGTAAGATGAGTAACATCAAAAATACTTACCATAAAAATGCTTATCATAAAGCCCATTTGATATGGAATTTTTATGAGAGCTCAGTTCTTCAGCCCCACTATAACTTCAAAGGAACTGATAACTGAAGGGAGGGGATTTGTGTTCCAGGAAACTGGTAGGTGAGAGGATGTGGGAGAAACTATTGTTGCAGCCTGACACATGAGGATGATGCAGATCTCTCAGTTTTCCTTGTTTTCACTCTTTAGATTCAGTTCTTCGCATCCCAACATCAGCTGGCATTTTTATTTAAAATCCTCATAAAATTCTATCTGCACTTTAGTGCAGAATACAATTTTGAAATGCAATTTCCTCTGATACAATGCATTTTTGTATGTTATTTTCGCTAAAATATGCATTTCTAGGAACACTTTTACCCTGTTGATTTTTCCTCACATTATTTGGTTGGAGGACCAAATTGCAAATTTTGGGTAGGTGTGAATTTTGAAGAAACGGCTATGTTTTGGTTGGCATACTGTTTGGAATTGGTTGTTAAATGTGAACTGAATCAAATTTCTCTCCCACCTTTATTGGGAACAGCCTTCCCATAATTATCCTGATTAGTAGCATCTCATGTTGGCTGAGCTGGACTCACTTTCTGCTGAACCAACATGATTCCCCATTGACCATCTGGCTGCTGGTCTCTCCTGCTAGAGATGTTCCTTGATGTACACATGATGAACACCTGGAATGTTTTCCCGTGTAGAATTCTGAATGCCCTGATTAGGCTCCATTCCCTCCCATACTTTTTCGCTGATATCCAATTTCACCTTTCATAAAGACCACGAAGATGTCTAGGAACTCCCGGAAGGAGAGATATCCATTGCCATCTTTGTCAGCGAGTGAGAACATGGAGTCCACAAACACAGACTGGGGCTTGAGCCCCAGCGCATCTGCAAACTCCTCCCTGCTCAGCTCACACTTCAACGCTTCCTTGGCTTTCTGAGAAGTTTCCAAGCTGAGCTCCCCAGCATCTAATCTGTCAATGTCTAGAACCTGGAAAGGACAAAACACATGGTTAGGTTCCTGAAATAACACTTCTCAGTCTTCCCAGGAGTAACAGAATTGCAACAAACCCAGGACGCCTTTCTCTCTGCTCTGCAAATATTAGTTTAAAATAACTTATCAACCAAGGTTTGATTTCTATCTCCATAGTTCAGAACATCGATCGGATCATCTAAGCATTATGTAAGTGCCTCTATTTGATGTTTAACAAAAAAGAATGCAGGAAATCCCCAACAATTAAAAGGACACAGTTCCATGTTGGGGGACAAGCTGCTATAAGGAAGAATGAGCAATGACTTATTCATGCCACGTTTGGGCAAAGGTTTCTGGCAAGAAGTGCAAGGGAACGTTCTTTCATAGGTGGGTGTCTTGTAAAAGGATAGAAGAGTAGTGGGAAATGATCCATAATGAATTGAAAAAAAATGTTTAAAAGTACTTTCCAAAAAACCCAGAGTCCTTCTTGTTGGGGGTAATTCAAACTCAAATACCCAGGTGTCAAAAAAGGTTGTTTATCTATGCTACTACTGCGGCCCGTGTTTTGTTAGCCCCGAAATGGAAAACAAGCGAGGTCCCAACCAAAGAAGAATGGCAACTTAAGTTGACAGAATATACACAACTTAGAACAAGAAGAACCTACTTTTAAAGAAGAGTGGGAAATGTTTATTGAATAGATGGGAAATAACTGGGTACAGCTGAAAACACTGGCAGCATTAAGATAAATTCAACAGTGTAAATAAGTTTTGATGGATACAATAATGGAATACTGAATGGTATAGTTTTTGTAAAATATGCAGGGATATAAGATGTGTGAAATGAACCATGGAAAGAGAAGACGGGAAGTCATTAAGGATGTAAAATGAATATTTTAAATTGTAAAACAGAAAATTTAATAAAAGTTATCTATATAAAAAAGAAGTGCTGGTCTTAGCCGTCTCCCCCCCCCCTTTGCTGACTGCAATATTTGAGGGGCAGTATTTGGAGGTGGGGTTAGAATGCTGGGAATAGACAAAGGACAGCAGGTTCGAATCTCACTGGGGAGATCTTAGGCCTGCCACTGTCTCCAACTCTCACTGAGCACCCAGGGTATATCTGTAAGGATAAAAATGGAGGGTGTACCGTACTTAATTCTGAACTCCTTGGAGGAATTTTGGGATTTAAAAAAATGAATGTAATGAAATGAAAGAAACCACCATGCTCCTTCTTGCCATGCTCACCAGGCTCTGCATTTTTGAGGGGGGCTTAAAAAAAAAGAATTATGCCAAATTTGCATAGGATTGTACCCAGTGTTAGCCCTACACAGAATGCACCCATTGAAGTGAGTGAACACGAGTTCTTCATTAATTTCAGTGAATCTACTCTGAGTAGGACTAGCACTGGATACCACCAACAGCGTCACTGACATGCACTCCTCTTGGTGGGATGAGCATTTTTCGAGGAGGAAGTCATGATTGGAACACATCGCCTGTCCTATACTGAAATGTTTTTGTCAAATAAGTAGGCACATGCACAGATCTATCCCCGAGAAGGGCTATTTAAGGAAAGAGTTGAAAACATTTGAATGAGTAACACAGTGCAACATTGAGGCTCTTTTTCACGTACACATGGCAAATTACCTTGATTGTACACAATAACATCATCACTATGTATGTGCTGTCCGCTTATCTTGTTTGCCCTCTACATGTTATCAGAGACAGATGTTTACATTTGCAGCTATTTATATCATAGTAGGGACGAAAAGCTAAAAAACAAAGTTTGGATGTGGTTATTCGATGCATGGCTTTATTTGACACAAGTCCCATTGTGTTCAGAAGGATTTGCGCCCAGGTTTGAGAACACTGCGGGTGGTGTTCAATGCTAGTCCTGCTCTGAGTAGACCTATTGCAGTTAATGGCTGTGGCTAACTTAGGTTCATTCCTTTTAGTGGGTTTACTCTGAATAGGATTTAGTTGAACACAACCCAGGGCACCAGATTCAATTAACCTGGTACGCCAGCAGAAGTCAGTGCTCTTTTGTCTGTCCTCAAGTGCTAGTGTTATGAGAGTACCTGGGCAAATATATGCCTGAAGAAAATATCTAGGATGTCCTTTCTCTGCTCCTTGGTAACGGCCTTCTTCAGCAGCTGCTGTTCCTTCATGTCGGATATGTGGAGAGAGAGTCCATTTCTTTCAAGGTAGACCTTCAGACGATTAAGAAACTCCTTTCGCTCTGCCTCTCCATCAAATTGCAACACCTATGAATAAATGAGATGGAGAAGTTCTGATTGTGGAAATTCCTTCTCAGGAATATCTCCCTTTTTGATCTTTCTACATAGCAACTAAAGACAATGTTGCTTCAGCTGCTGTTAATTGATTTCTTTTAAACTGAGGCTTAATAAGGGATTTTGGCTGATAGGAAGTCAGGATTTCAACAGACATTACTTTAATGAGTGTTCAGTGTCTGTACACAAATATCTGAGCTGCACACTCAGTGCTGGATTTAAGCTGAAGCTTAAATATTTCAAAGGACCATTAAATACATCTTTAAACTATATTTAAAGTTTAGCATAATTGTCTTTCTGTATGTCAGCGTTTTCATATATGCTAAGTAAGAAATCAGAAGGCATTTCTGTTTGAAAGCATTTCAGATGCAGATATGCTTCCTGGAAGACAAATGTTTTAGTTTTTTAGTTGTATCCTCATCTATGCATCAGTATATAAAGGCAAATATAAATTTTTATTATTTCTATTCCATTTCTGTTAGAATGATGCATATTTTTGGTAATGCAATTGAACAGGGCCTCTTAAACTTGACACAGCTTAGAGCAGGTACTGGGAATCTTTGAACCTCCAGATGCTGTGAAACTACAACTCCCATAATCCCTGGGGCCCTTGGCATGCTTGTTGGGCTTGATGGAAGTGGCAATTCAGCACTATCAGGAGAGCCAAAAGGTTCCCCACACCTGGCTCAGAGCTTCAGCAATTCTTAATCTGGGCCTGTGCACACTCTTAAAGTTATTCACATACAATGTCCAAGGAGCGTAAAGTCTGTTTACACAACATTTGAGCTGTACGACACTTGTCCATGGGTACAGATAGCAGCATGTGAACAAGTCTAATGTTTTCAATATAGTTCATGAATGAGTAAACAGGCAGGCAGACACCGTACAAGTTGCATACCAGGTCATATTCTTTGGGGATCTTCAACAGTAAGGTTTTGTTGCCCTTGTTGTTGGAAAGGACGGTCTCCACTTTTTGCTGGCTTTTCAGAAAGATGCTCCGAAGCACGGCCAACTTGCTGTCCAGAACTCTGATCCCCTTGTCTTCCTGCAGCTGAAGGTAGACTAGAGAGCTGTCTGTCTTGGGGTCTTGCCATTCAAACGCTGGGAGAAATGAAAAGATTTATTGATATCTCGCCTTGGGTGCAGGACCCAAGGAGGCAAGTGGGATAAATTAAAACAGATACAACCAAAAACGGACAATAATTTTAATAATAATTTTAGCACCAGAGCTTTCCTTCTTCTAGATGGGCCACCTTCCCAGGTTGGCAAGCTCCATCTGCCCCTCACCTCCCTCTGAGGTAGGTGCAGAAACCACCTTCTTGACCGTTGGACCAATTATTGCATGGGTAGACAAACTAAGGCCCGGGGGCCGGATCTGGCCCAATCGCCTTCTAAATCTGGCCCACGGACAGACAATCAGTGTGTTTTTACATGAGTAGAATGTGTCCTTTTATTTAAAATGCATCTCCTGGTTATTTGTGGGGCATAGGAATTCGTTCATCCCCCCCCAAAAAAATATAGCCCCCCTCCAAGGTCTGAGGGACAGTGGACTGGCCCCCTGCTGAAAAAGTTTGCTGACCCCTGAATTATTGGTCTCATCCACTCAATCTGCCAGAGCCTGTCTTCGTATGCAGAGAAAGTTCCTAACTCACATTGGTGGAGAGCCATCAGCTACCCTCACCTGGTTTAGCTAGCCAATCAAAGTCATTCCCAGCCTCTGTCACATGCTGACAGGAGCCACAGGTGAGAACTAAGTGCAGGGGACCAAAGGTGGGGGACCGCAGGTGGACAAACTACCCCAGAAGGAGCACGGCATGTCCTTCACCAGAAGTTCCACCCTATGTACCCCTAGCACAAATGTAGAGAGGAAGTAATAATATTGTTTGCTGAGCAAAGAACAAAAGATATTCAAGGAGACTTTCCCCGCTACTCCTGCACCTGCAGGAGCATTTGGTTCCAGATCCTCTGGGAAATGCCTCACCGTGGATAGAATCTGCAGATATTTCTGCTTGTACCGAAGGGCTTTGCTTCTTCTTCTGCAGCTTCTTGAACGCTCTCCTCCGAAAGGCAGCAACAATCCAGGCGACAAACAGACTCACTGCAGAGACACCAATGGGACAGGCCTTGATGCGAAGCTAAGCCCTCGCTGCCAGGGTTGCTTGCCGCTAATGACTGTGCTGGGAGATGGCATTGCTGGGCACCTGCCACAGCCCGCACCCTGCAGGGGACCCACTGACAACTCCTGAAGCAACCTTCTCCAACTTGGTGCCAGCCAGGTATTTTGGGCTGCAACTCTCATCAGCCACAGACAGCAGGGAGGATGAGAGTTGCAGTCCAGTAACATCTGGAGACACACATTCCCTGATCAAACCATACATTTTATGAAATAAATAATAAATAAACAAACCATGGGGTTTTTTTTAAGTGGTGGGTGGTCCTAGATAGGCTTCCTCAAACTCAGCCCTCCAGATGTTTTGAGACTACAAATCCCATCATCCCTGACCACTGGTCCTGCTAGCTAGGGATCATGGGAGTTGTAGGCCAAAAACATCTGGAGGGCTGAGTCCTAGAGATAGGGGAATATGTCAATTTCAGTTTCTCTCGGTTTTCCAATCTTACAACTGGTTCTCCACATTTGCAATTTAATTATATTTTTTAATAAAAATAAAAAGCTCTCATGAAAATTCATCAGCATTTTAGTGTGAAATTCCCCAAATATACACATTTTGAGAGGCAGCTTTTCCTAATATCCTACATTTTTGCATAGCAATTTTCCCCAATATAAGGAACTTCTATAGGTTACGTTCAGCAATATATGCATTTTTTATTATATGCACTTTTTATCCTAGCATGTTCATGTTTGCACATGTTACTTGGTTGGAAAAACCACAAAGCAACATTTGGAGAAGTATGAATTTCAGAGGACGACCGCGTCAGTTCAAATATTGTTTTGGAAATTGTGAATTTGGTAAATTTGCCTTTTAATGCCTAATGAACTGAATGAAAATCCCAATGGCTGTTTGCTCCAATTCAGCTTCAAAGAGTGGGTTTTCATGGGGAAAGCTCCAGAGCAAAGAGAGAGAGAGCTTTAAAATGGGGACTTGTGCTTAGAAGGAGCAACGCAAAAGGTGTGGCATCGGTTTCAGCAAGAACACATGTCTCTCCTCAAAATAGTACAGGTTAACAGCTGCATCGTCTGGAAGCTGCAGAACCGGCGGCAGTGTTTGGGGTTGCCCACTGATTAGATCAGCTTAGACTCAGTACCAATGACTCATGGAAGACTCATCATATAAACATGGTCATGCTTTGCAGAAATGTTTGATATCAATGCGGGCACCCCTAAGGACATGGCCCCAATCCAACCCCTCCTTGGGATGTAAAGTAAGCAAAACCTGGTCTGAAACAAACCCAGAGGGAAGCAACAGAGAGCAATGATGGTGATCACAAATCCAGGTACACTCCCTGCGAAGTAATCCAGTACGGTTAGCTTGACACAGACAGGCAGCTGTTGTGAAGTCACTTGCTGGGGCTGAGAACATGGCGCACCTGGGAAGACAAAGTGGCCGGGGCATTAGACCAAAGTGACCACTAGTGCCCACAGCCACCCAAGAGTTCCTGAAGATTGCATAAATGCAGCAAGTATTTCTCTCCCCCATAGTTGCAATTCCCACCCCACTCCAGCGACACTTTGATGTTATGTCAAGTGCCAAATTGCTCCACGTTCTCTGGCCTATAGGGATGGAGCTCGCTTTGGCAATGGCATTTTCACTGCTTCTCTATCTCTCCAGCAGACAGAAAGCATCTCAGGTGATCTAGGTTTATAGGTGTGGGTAAACTGAGGGGATCGTGTGTTGAAATTCTGGAAATTACTCCATACTGCAACAATGGACTAAAAAGATTGTGGCACCTAACATCAAAATAAATAAAGTCGCTCTTGCAGCAAGATGGATGGAATGTCATAAAAATACTCCCACTGAAAATATCACAAAGTGCAAAAAAAAACAAAAAAAACCCACCGTACCACGGCTTCCATCCAAAATCTCCTCCTGGAACATTATTCCTTTTTTCAAATGACATTTTGATATATTTCAGTTGCTTCAAGCCTTTTGAATAGGAGCAGATAGTTTTCAATCTGGATCATATTCAGTCTGGTTAAAAACTCTGGCTGTATTCAGACATAACCCTAACAACCATAGCTTAATGTAATTTTTAAAATAAATAAAAACCCCTCGAGCTTATATGCTCCCATCTCCCCTTCTCTAACACAGCTGCAGGGAACAGAATAGAAATATTCACTTTCCGTTTCAACACAGTTTGCTGTTTGGTTTCCAAATCATGACAAACTGAAGTTAGTTTTAATTCCAAATTATCTGAACAAGCAACACCAAACCACGGTTTCTGGTCCTGGTCTATTTGGAGAAGTGGACAAGGCTTATAGAACAGATCCTGTGGGGTTGCTCTACCAACTGGTCAACAGAACATAAAACCCACCATCATGCAAGAAAAACACTTCTGTCTGGATGTCTTTTGACTCTGCATCGGTGACAGCTTCCAGGATGTCGTGGAATGTGGTATTTTTAATTTCTTTAATCTCATCAGAGGAGAATAACCTGAGAAAGGGAGTCAGCAAAAGGGTTAAGTGAAGCACCAGCCTGTTGCCGTCTGTGGGGTCTTGGGCAGAAGCCCACTTGATACATGATCCCTTTTAACTGGTGACCCATTTCCCCCTTCCCTATCGCCCCAAGCTTCATATCCAAATTCTGTGCCAGCAAATATGAATTATGCAATGTATGTACAGTGTGTAAATTAAACATGTTTGTGAAGCTCTGCAATATGTAGGGGGCATCACGATATTATGCAGGACGTGGAAGCCCTTGTCTGAACCAGTGGAGATCCTATTAAGGCATCTTATGGCTTTGGAGATTTCAGTCAGCACTGCTCTGCATTGTCAAGTGTGCCTTTATACCCATAAGGTCTAGAACCTTGGGCAGTTTTCGAGGGTTAAATGTTTAGGTGTCTGCATTTTACATCTAATATTCTAATATTGTGCTTGTATAGATTTGCAACATGCGCACAATCTTGCCATGCCCCATTGAACTATTCCTGGTACCAGCACAGAAGCTGGATAATTTATCATACAATGTGCACCTCCTAGGTATATATAACTTTTAAGTAAATTAGCTTATTGATGTTGGCTTCTTTTTTAAAAAAAGATACAGTGGTGCCCCGCAAGACGAACGCCTCGCAAGACGAAAAACCCGCTAGACGAAAGGGTTTTTCCGTTTTGGAGGCGCTTCGCAAAACGAATTTCCCTATGGGGTTGCTTCACAAGACGAAAAAATCTTGCGTCCCCCGGCGTTTTTCTTTTTTCTTTTTTCGCCCTTTTCCTAAGCCGCTAAGCCGCTTATCAGCTGTTCCACTGATAAGCCGCTTAACAGCTGATCGTTGGAAGCCGCTTGACAGCTCTAGCACTAATCCGCTAAGCTGTCAATGGGCTTGCTTCGCAAGACGAAAAAACCGCTAGACGAAGAGAATCGCGGAACGGATTAATTTCGTTTAGCGAGGCACCACTGTATTGCACAGGAACAGTGCAGTTATGAAGTCAGGAGAGTTCAATCTTTCCACAAGCTAGTACCTTACTTTCAAGAGAAATACATTTTCCCATCACTCAGCCTGTAATTTGCTGCTGCTGTGAAAATGTGATTCTTCCCACACAGCAATTAGCACTGAACTTCCAACACTCTCATATCCACAGCCCCAGTGCCTTTTCCCCCTTTCCTTTTAGAGTCGCTTGCCCCACTGCCCTCTGCGCCGAGAAGATTTATCATTGTTGTAACAACAATGCCCATTCCTTTAGACCAGGGTTAGGGAACCTCAGCACCGGAGGACCACTATTGGTCCTACAGCCCTGTCTGTCTCCACAGACCACACCCACTTCCAAAAGCCACACCCTCCAGGAGTGCTTTTGCCTGGCTGGTCTGTGTCTTTGAGCTGTGATAATGCCTCGCTTGCCTGGATACGTCAAAGTGTGTCTGTGGGCTCAGAAACCTCTGACCTCTGCATGGCAGGTATAAAGCTCCACCCACTTTTGCATCTGGCCCCCACCCACCACTGGTACACGGCCCCCAGAAGGCTGCCCATGAGGCAATGTGGCCCTCAGGCTGAACAAAGTTCCCCATCCCTGACTTAGACAGGTACAGCATCGGGCTTGGCATTTTCAAGCATTTCCAAGGGCTCATATCCTACAAAGAGGCCCACTGCCAATCCCTGGAGCCTCCTGGCCCTTCTACTGCTGGAGGAGCAAGGAGGAGGAACAGCAGCAACCGCAACACATTTTGTTTGCACCCTCATCCTGCGGGTGCAGGTTTGGCCCAGACAGAAGGGATGTGAATTTGGAGAATGAGGCAAGAATAGGAGGAAAAGGAGGAGAAGGAAGTGGCTGTACTAAAGCCCTTGCTGAAGGGCTCTCTCAAAACCTGAAAGCCAGGGATGGGGAACCTGTGGCGCTCCTGGGGGAGCTGTATTTGAGACATTATAGAGCAGGGTGGGGAGAGAAACTGTGGTCCTCCAGATTGCTGGACTACAACTCCCATCATCCCAGACTTTTGGTCTTGCTGGCAGGGGCTGATGAGAGTTCAAGTCCATTGACACCTGGGGGGGTGGCCTCATCTTTCCAACCTCTGTCACAAAGTATGGATCCACGAGAGCCCTGGGAAACTGTGGTTTGTTATAAAGGTGCTGCACACTGTAGCTCTGTGAGGAGGAAACTACAGCTTTCCAGGAGTCACGAATATAATGTAAAATTGTAGTGCGAATCTGTCTAGAGTTTCTGGTACTTGGTGGCAACGGCAAGAAATTTCCTCCCTCTTTCTGCAAGCTGGCCTTCCCGTTGTTCATGCACCCCATGCTTATGAATGTTTTCAAAAAGTTGGTTAGCTGTTACCCATTCTTGGTGTTTTCAAACCAGAACCGGTCTCCATCCCGTAAGCGAAGAAACTGGTCCTGAATGATGCTGCGGAAGAGCTTTCTATCAGCTTCCAACAGGCCCCCAAGCAGCAGTTCCAGGCGGTCTGTGTCATTGCTGTACATCTCTGCAAGTTCTCTGCAAAGCTGGGAACAAGCCATAAGGTTAGGTTGCTGCATCAAGACGAGTGGGAGGCTTTCCAGGCTCCTTGGTTAGTTAGAGGGGCAGGCTGCATTGACACCGCACATTTAAAGCACATGACTTCCCTCAAAGAATCCTGGGGACTTTATGAAGGCTAAATTACAGTCCCCAGGATCCTTTGGTGGAAGCAATTGTGCATATGTATGGCATATACACAGAAAGAGAGAGGCTGCTTTGAATCTGTCAACTAAAGCAGCTTCACTCTGATCATACAGTAAAAGAACAAAAGCCTTCAAAACATTTTTCTCCAGAGCGGCAGCAGGAGAGGAAGTGCTCTGTGGCTTTTTTGAGCTTGCTGATCTCCCAAAGACCTTAATGCCGCCTTCCTTAACTTTGGGCACTCAGATCAGTGGCGTAGCGTGAGGGGTGCAGGGAGGGCCGGCCGCACCGGGCACAACATCTGAGGGTTAGGGTGCGCAAATCCACAGGTTAGGGGGTGCAAATTACTTGCCTTGCCCCGGGTGCTGACAACCCACGCTACGCCACTGCCTTAGATGCTGGACTACAGCAGAGCTAATGGTCAGGAATAGGAATTGTAGTTCAACAACACCTGGGGACTGGAGACTAGGGAAGGCTGTCTTAAAGAGGGCAATGGGCAGGCCTGAAAGCTGTGAAGCAGTGATATGACAAGAGGACCATGGAAGCTGACTTGTAGTAGGTCAGAGGATTTATATCTAGCAATGTCTGCTCTGACTAGCAACAGATCTCCAGGGACTCAAGGAGGCAACTTTCCTCTCAGCTGATACATGTTTCTTCAAATATATCATGTCAAGGATTGAACCTTGGGGCTGATGTGTGCAAAAGAGGTGCTCGTCTTCTACCAAGTTGAAGGGCTCCTGCAATGTTTCAGCTACCTGGATTTTCTCAGGTAATGTCTGATTTTCTATGGGATGCACCACAGAAATGTAGGGTTGCTCTTATAGGCACTTGGGGAAATGGTCCATCTCCACGGATGGTCCTGCTTACAGGAGACAAAATGCACCCTGTTTCATGCCTGGCTTATCTATGCCCCCACCCCCTGCAAGACCTCTGACAGAGTACCGTTTCATTTGGGTGGATGTCCTGCCATTTGGTAGCAACGGAGTGGTTGAAGAACTCCCTGGCTCTATTATAGGAAGTTAATCCAAGGTCCCGCCCACGATGAATCCAGTTGGCTACGAAGTCCATGCGGGAGTACTTCAGGGTCCCATACCAGTAATCTGGAGAACAAGGGCAACACAGGACCATCAGGGCACTGCAACACAGAAGAATCCCTGCAGAGAGCAGAATGGCGGCCTTGGCAAGGCACCTCTGAGCGCTCAGACGGGCATCTGTTCTAGAAGGAACCCAGAAGGACCTGGCCTGCTTCCACATTAGGACTCCTTAGTGTTAATGCTAAGGCATTCCTGTTCAGCTTTAAGCTGTAAGTAGAAATGTAAAGTGGTTCCACGGTTAATGTTGAGCTTCCTCTCCATTCTCAGCCAGAAATACCGATTCACATGGTACAGAAGGAAGATACAAGTCTGGTGTATGTATCATTGAACCTAAGTAGGGCCCTGATGGATCACAGAATCATAAAAACATAGAATTGAAGATTTGGAAGTGACCCTGAGGATCACCATTTTTTATGCTTGCTACCCCAGTATATGCACTTTTAAGAACATTACTTGGCTGGAGAATGACATTGCAAAACTCATAGAAGAGCAAATTTTAGAGGATGGCTAAATTTCAGTTTGCTTTTTTTCCCCTAAAAAAAAAAGAGGGGCAAATCAAGTTTGCTTGCCTTTAAATGTGAAGTGAATCAAGTTTCTCTGCCATCCTTATTCATAATAGGCCCACTGAAACTAATGGACCTAAGTTCATGGTGAATTAATGGACCTGACCAAGTTCCAGCTGGTTTTTTGTTTTGCAATTAGGTAAATTCAGATTTACATTTTAATTGAATCCAATTCCTCTCCCTTCCCTATGTGATAGTAAGGGGCACCTGATTTGAGGGGACATTTGAGGAGGACAGCGGCAGAAAGAGTTAAACTGTTCCTCCACCCCACTTCCCTGTTGTACTAAAACTTCGCAAAAAGGGTGAAATGTCTCAATATTTTGCAAAGCAACCTAAGGCTCACTGCAAGGAAGAAGGATTCCCACCTCCCTTCTGTGACTTGCAGTGAGGTCAGTCCTGTGTTTTCCAAACCAACCCAATTTAAGGAGGCACGGGCACCCGGTCCTCCCCACTTTGTGGGTGTGACATCACATGCATGGCGCACATGTGACATCATGCAGCTAGACACCTGATGCGGCCTCCAGAAGGCCTAACGGGGTTCAACGGGGCCAGTTGTGACCTCTGGAGGGCCCGATGGGGCCCATTGCAGCTTCTGGAAGGCCCGATGAGGCCCATCACGGCTGCGGGAAGGTCCGGCAGGCCTTCCCACAGCCATGGCAGGCCTCATCGGGCCTTCCCGTGTTTGCAATGGGCCTCGTCGGGCCTTCCACAGGCCCCAGCAGGCCTTCCCGTAGCCATGATGGGCCTTCCCGCAGCTGCGGGGGGGCGGGTTGGGTTTTCCAGAGGCCGCAATGGGCCTCCAGAAGGTAAAGAGGCATGTGGTGGAGGGACATAGTGGCAGCGCGTGGAGCTACTCCAGGGCCCCCTGGAGTTGGCTGCCCCTCTTATCAGCTGGGCAGCATGTCTGGCCAGGCTGGGCTTCCTCAGGGGTGAACTCGGCGAGCGCATACGCTCTGCCACTGGGCATGCTGACATCAGTGCAAAAACGCCCCCGGTGCAAAAAAATTGTGGGTGCCCTGCCCCTTCATGGGGAGTGTTGTGGGGGCTGGAGCACCCACCGCCCCACACACTTGGCGCCTATGTAAGGAGGGAGAAGTCAAAGCTCCATATGTTTCCAGAGAAGTTTGCGTGTGGAAAATCCCTTCACTTTCACTGAGCCTCAGAGAGATTTGCAACACACTGAAATCTTTCACTGTTTTGCAAATCCCTCCCAGTTCAGCGCAATACCAAGTCCCCACGCTCTCCAGTTTCAGCCTAAGGATGTAGAGGGAATTGATTACATGCATTGCTTGCATTTCAGTGCAACAAGGAAGCAGAGAGAGGCAAAACCTGGGCTGTGAATGTAAGGGAGGAATGGACAGGAGTGCAAAGGATGGTGATCTACACCAGTTTGAATTGTCCTGGTCTTCCATTCTTTATATTTTCTAAAAAAAAAAAAAAGTTGGAATAAATGAGCCCTGCTAGCATCTGGACAGCACTAGGATGGCAACCCAAGTTTGCTGAGCCCACAAAGTAACTCTTCCTAGACTGATTCTGGGCAAAAGATTCCTTGCTTTTTATTGCCTTTCTCGGTTTGTAGACGGGATCAAATTGTTTTGCAATTAAAACACACACACACACAGAGAGAGAGAGAGAGAGAGAGAGAGAGAGAGAGAGAGAGAGAGAGAGAGAGGAGAGGAAGAAGGATTAAAAACTGGCAGGAATAAAGGAAGAAGGAAAAATCTACCTTGGAGATCTTCAACCACTATGTTGTCTTCCTTCTCAGCAATTTGAGAAGCCATCCCCAGCACCAGATCGGAAACATCCTTATCCGTTTTGATATTGGGATTCTGAACAGGATAGATAAAAAGACTCAGCATACAGCATTAGGTAAAGGTAAAGGTACCCCTGCCCGTACGGGCCAGTCTTGCCAGACTCTAGGGTTGTGCGCTCATCTCACTCTATAGGCCGGGAGCCAGCGCTGTCCGCAGACACTTCCAGGTCACGTGGCCAGCGTGACAAGCTGCATCTGGCGAGCCAGCGCAGCACACGGAACACCGTTTACCTTCCCGCTGGTAAGCGGTCCCTATTTATCTACTTGCACCTGGGGGTGCTTTCGAACTGCTAGGTTGGCAGGCGCTGGGACCGAACGACGGGAGCGCACCCCACTGCGGGGATTTGAACCGCCAACCATGCGATCGGCAAGTCCTAGGCGCTGAGGTTTTACCCACAGCGCCACCCGCGTCCCTAATACAGCATTAGCACACCACAAAGCTACACCCATTGCCAGTTCTGAGCTAGGATTAGCAGCATGGCAGGGAAGCCGCCAGTTCAGATCTTTAGATCAGTAGTCTGGCCCACAGCTAATAGAGACCAACACAACCTTACTGAAAACATTATTTGGGTCCAGAGTTGCTACATGCCTTGCTGAGGTTACCTGCTTAACCCGTGATATATGAAGCTGCCAGCACCAAGGAAGACTATTGGTCCACCTAGTTCAGTATTGTCTACACCAGAGATGAGGGAATTGTGGTCCTGCAAATGCTGTTGGACTCCCATCAACCCTAGCCAACATGAACAGTTGTCAGGAATGATGGGAGTTGTAGTCTATTAAGCGCAGGAGGGCCACAGTTTCTCCATCCCTGGTCATTACCGACTGGCAGTGACACTCCAAGGTTTTAGACAGGAGTCTCACCTCAACTTGGAGCTGCCATTAATTAAACCTGGAACTTTCTGCATGCAGAGCATGTGTTCTACCAGTGACCAATGGCGTATCTGTACCAACAACAGAAACCAATTTACTCTATTCATTTTCTGTTTAAGTGGTGTAACATGTGCCTTTGGTTAGAAATTTATTCTAAGTTGCAAGCCCCCTACCTCTCTGCTCCAATAACTGTTGCACAACCGGAGTACCGGGGAGCGGGTGCCATCTCTGTTAACCACTTCTCGGAAGTGACAACTTGAGTTCCTGAAAGAAAAGCAAAAGAAGTGAAATGATGCTCTAAACAGGAAATGAATGATATCTAAAGCCATAAGAGCCCCTCCAGGTGTATTCTGCAACATGTTATTGACACAGCTATAGTGCATCGGTGCAAACCATATTGAAAGTAGTGTCACATGCAACTCCCCCAATAGCACGATGAGCTCAAAACAACATGAATGCACAACAAAAGATGTTTGGAGGGGCCCTAGGGAAGTCAGAAGGGGGAGAGGGAAAACCAAACAGGGCTCCATTGAACAGAGTGAGGAAGTGAACACAGCAACCTTATCACGCCAACATCTAAAGTGAGCCCTCTGCAAGACCATTAAGCTGAGTCTAGGATTACCTTACTGCACCAACAAAATTGCTTCTTAAGAGCTAAAAGGGTTTCGTGCGTAAGTATTGCTTATAATGACCCTGTGAGGCAGGACAGCAAATCCTCTCCTTATTACCATGCTATGAGTAGGTCAAGAGACAACGGTAGTGAGAAGTTTGAACCAAGGCTGTCCAGGGTCACTCATGCTCCTTTCAAAGAGCGTTCAGCAACTACAGTCTCTTCAGAACATAGCAAGGCAGATTGCCATCCAGTAAATACTACTTGGGGACATGGGTGGCGCTGTGGGTTAAACCACAGAGCCTAGGACTTGCCGATCAGAAGGTCAGCAGTTCGAATCCCCACAAAGGGGTGAACTCCCATTGCTTGGTCCCTGCACCTGCCAACCTAGCAGTTCGAAATCACGTCAAAGTGCAAGTAGATAAATAGGTACCGCTCCAGCAGGAAGGTAAATGGTGTTTCCGTGCGCTGCTCTGGTTCGCCAGAAGCAGCTTAGTCATGCTGGCCAATAAAGCGAGATGAACGCCGCAACCCCAGAGTCGGTCACAACTGGATCTGATGGTCAGGGGTCCCTTTACCTTTACCTAAATACTACTTGGAGCACATAACTCTGGCATCATTCCATCTGCATTGACTACCCATTTGTTTATAGAATTCAGAGCTTTTTTCAGTGACAGTTGTTTCCTATTTCCCCCTCTGCCCATGCCAATACTTTTGCTGGCACCCATAACATTTTATAAATATATGAGCTCTGGTACCTCATTTTTGGTATTAAAAAGTACAGTACTATTATTTTTATTTATTTATTTACCTTTGAAGGCCCCACATGACCTGGTAGCAGAATATCTCAAGGACCTCCACCTCTCATGCAAACCTATACATGCACTGACATCAATATCAGAAGGCTTACAATGTCCCTCCGCTGTCAGAGATAAGGCAGGTGGTTGGGACATAAGCTGCCTTATGCCGAGTCAGATCATTGGTCTATCTGGATCAGAGCTGTCTTTTATGATTGGCAGTGGTTCTCCAGAGTCTACCCAAATTGGTGGTGACTCTACAGAATCTCTCCCACCACCTGCTGCTAGATCCTTTGAGATGGAGGTGGTCAGGAACTGAACTTAGGACCTTGCACAAGTGCAATGTGTCTTCCGGCAAGGCTACCATTCTCCAATTGGCATGCATGGTCCAAGCTTCAGAGGTCTGCTCGTCCAACTGATGTATCAGCCAGTCCATAAGAAGGCTAGAAGTAAGGCAGATTCCTACCTCATGTACACACCAGGAGGGACCATAGTGCCCAGAAAGAGCGCTGTAGTCACTACGAATTCAGGCGAGATCCTAGCATCCACATGTTGCTTGTAACCTGAAACAGAGATGACGGCTCTGAATAACAATACTCAATGAAGGGCAGGAATGGCAACTACAGCAGGATGAGGCCCCATTGCTGCATGGATGATCAGTCAAGTGCAGACACACTTTTTGGACAGAGTGTGCATGTTTGGTTAATGAAATCTATAGTTTATAGTGCAAAGGTATGCAGAATCCCCAAATACAATTCAGGCCCCGCCTGCACTATAGATCTAAGACACTGTTCTACCACTTTAAATACTCATGACTTCCACTCTAAGAATCGTCGCTCTGTGAGGTGGTCTTCTAACCATTCTCCGTCTTCTCAGAAGTAAAGCCCCACTGAGTTCAGTGAGATGCACTCCCAAGTCCTAGGCTAGCATGCATAGGATTGTAGCTTCAGATTATCTCGCTAATTACAAAGATATTATTTGTCACTGGATTATTGTGGCCTAAACCACTGAGCCTCTTGGGCTTGCCGATCAGCGGTTCAAATCCCCGTGACGGGGTGAGCTCCTGTTGCTCTGTCCCAGCTCCTCCCAACCTAACAGTTCGAAAGCACACCAGTGCAAATAGATAAATAGGTACCGCTGTAGCGGGAAGATACGCGGCATTTCCATGTGCTCTGGTTTCCGTCACAGTGTTCCATTGCGCCAGAAACAGTTTAGTCATGCTGGCCACATTACTGGAAAGCTGTCTGTGGACAAATGGCGTATCCCTCAGCCTGAAAGCAAGATGAGCGCCACAACCCTACAGTAGCCTTTGACTGGACTTAACCATTAAGGGGTCCTTTACCTTTTTACCTATTTAGTACATGCAAGCAAGCCCTTCTTATACCTTTTATTATTCCTGATATTACAATTCCTTTCCACGATATTTATTCATTAATGTACATACCCTATTATTCTAAACTGCACCCCACACAAAAGGGGATGTATTATTCATTTTAAAATGGAAATGTATAACATGAAAAATAAAGAGAAGGTGTTTATTAACATGCTTGCTTATTGATTGATTGATTGATTGATTGATTGGATTGGATTTGGTTTGACTTGTCAGCTCTTTGCTACCAAGGTCTCCAAGGGGAAAGTGGTGGTTCAAAACAACAGCCAAAGTTTGAGTAAAGGTGAAAACTGAAAGGAATTGTGGTTTTAAATAACGGGAGAGGCTCAGGTAAACCTCTAGTGCATTTATAGTTATTTAAATGCATATGCATGCCCAAAACCCCGCACACTAACAGCAGAACAAAATCAGCTCAGTCCACTGGCCCCCATTGAACGGTACCCATTTGCACACGCCATGATTCTTTCTCCTCACCTGTGTAAGGTTCAGCGGGGCCATTCCCAACGAAGGCTGGCAGCCATTCGTAGAGCACAATGTTCTAGGGGAAAAGGAGGAAGAGGCAGCTGTGACACACAGGAAGTTGCTCCACACCCAGTCAGACTACCTGCTGCAGTAGCTGGTGCCCATTGGGAGAGGTAGGGCAGAAGACAGGAAGACCAACAGCAGGTGGAGCCAGAGCCAATGGCAGGAAGAGCCACCCCCTGATTGGTTGTAAATAGAAGGGCACTCAGATGGGGATTGGGTGAGATCGATGGGACAGTACCCCATTTGCCCTAATGGACCACAATCCACTGACTAGTTACCGTATTTTTCCGTGTATAAGACGATGCTTTTTGCTTTAAAAAAAAAAGGCAAAAATTGGGTATCGTCTTATACATGGATAGTGAATGCAGAGGGGGAACGTGCTATTAATGGCAGCAGCAAGCAGGAGATGGGCAGTGGCAATTGGGTGGGTGATTGCTGGCTGCGGCAAGGCCTGCTGGTGATTGGCTGTGGCTGTGGCAATGGGGCAGGCGATTGGCAGCTGTGGCGAGGCAGGCAGGTGATTGGTGGCAAGTGGGCGGGTGGGCTGTTGTTGGTGGCGAGTGGGCAGACAATTGGCGGCTGCGGCGTGGTGTGCAATCGGCAGTGGCTGTGGCAAGCGATCAGCAGTGGAGGGCAGGTGGGTGAATGATTGGTGGAAGTGAATCACTTACTTAATTTTGGGTTAAAAAAATAGGGGTCGTCTTATACCTGGGGGCGTCTTATGCACAGAAAAAATACAGTATCTGCCCAGCCCTGGTCTGTTCAAGCCTTATTTATTTAGATCACTTGCTGCTAAAATAGGCTTCCAATAGCAGGCAGAGATCTTTCCTGGTATATGGGTCCTAGATCTTCGGGAAGGGTCATGGCTTTGCATGCAGAAGGTCTCAAGTTCAATTCCAGGCACCTCCAGATAGGGTTCAGGGAGACTTCCTGTCGCTGCCAGTCAGTGTGAACAAAACTGTGCTAGCTGTACCAATCGTCTGGTACATTCATTCTTTCTTTAGAAAAACAGGAACTTGGAGATGTCATGGACTAGAAAGACCTTCCACATGAAAATCGTAAGAGCTACCACTGAGGTGTGGACTCTTCCATAAAGCTTAATAGGCAGAGGTGTTGAGTGAGAAGAATGTATGGGATCTCAGCTCTAAGAGTTTTGTTTCTCCCCGCCACCACCACCAAACCTGGAGTCATTTCTTCATCTGCCAGAGCATCAAAGTAATGGAGAGGCCCTCTTTGCTCTGGCCAAATGAATGAGGTGAAAACAAGGCTTTCAAGTTTTGCTATTGCTTGTGACGTATGAGCATGAATTATGTCAGAGACTGAGACGAGCTTCCAATTCTATGACTAGCAGCTGATGGCCCATATATTATAAAATGGACCAATACAACTGCCTGCATTTTTGTATTTTCTTTAGAGATTGGGAGGCTGCCATGTTAAGCTCTTATATTATACCATTTCCCACAACATCTCTCTACTTAGGAAGCTGCCATACGCCAATTTTTTCTAGTTCTTTGCTGCGCCTAGTTTTGTCTACCGTAATTGGCTTCTCTCTCTAGGGCAGGGTTGGAAAAGCACAGGACCAAGGACAAAATGCAACCCTCCAGGCCTCTACCTGGCCCTTGGGACTCTCCCCAGGCCACACCCACCTCACAAGCCACACCCTCTTACCCACAGACCATACCACTCAATGCCCTTGCTTCACACCCTACTTGAGTGTTTTTGCCTGGCTGGAATGTGTCTTTAAACTCTGAGAATGCCTTTCCTTGTCTGGTTCAAGGTGTGTAGAAATTTGCTTACAGGTAAAATCTGCATGCATTGATCTACCTGCTTTTGGCTCTAGCCTTTACCCACAAATGCCATGTAGCCCCTGAAAGAAATGCAGCCCCCAGGCTGGAAAAAAGATTATCCACCTCTTCTCTAGGGTCTTAGGAAGAGAAAGTATTGTCCATCACCTGGAACCCGATCGTGTTATCTGGAGATGCCAGGAATCAAACCTGGGATCTCCATCATGTCAAACATGTGGCTTAGGGCCCTCATATTTACAGGACCGCCTCTCCTGGTAAGACCTGCAGAGGACCTTAAGGTCCATGAATAACCATAGTTTAGAGGTCCCGGGCCTGAAGGAAGTCAGGCTATCCTCCACCAGGGCCAGGGCCTTTTCAGTGATGGCTCTGACCTGGTGGAATGCTCTGTCCCATGAAACTAGGGCCCTTCAGGATTTAACCTCCTTCCGTCAGGCTTGTAAGACAGAGCTATTCCGCCTGGCCTTCAATTTGAATTCAGTCTGATCTTTATTTCCCTTCCCCCTCCCCTTTTATGAAGATCACCCACTCTGAGACCCCACAGCTAATTCTCCCCTGGCCTCCTCGCTGGCCCAAGTAGGACCAATTCAGCCAGCTAGCCCTGGGGAGTATCTAATTGATTTTTTATTTTTGAATTTTATTGTTATTCATGTTTTTATACTGTATTTTATGCTGCTTTTACAATTTTAAATTTGTTGTTAGCCACCCTGAGCCCGGTTTTTGAACCGGGAAGGGCAGAGTATAAATAAAAATTTATTATTATTATTAAACACATGTTCTGCCACTGAGCTATGGTCCCTTGCTTAGAGACAACGAGGAAACAAAACACAGTCTAGGGGTTTATGTGCCCAGAGAGGTTTGCTGGATGCCTCCCCCCGCTCCCCGCCCACACACAGTCTTTCTTCCATGCCTTGCTCACCTGGTAAGTGGCAATAACCCGCTTGCGCACGTGCTGAAACACATCTTCATCAGACCAATCAGGGTGCTGTTGGGCAAGCTTTGCTGCCAGGACGTTGTGGTAGCGGAACCAGACGATGCCCATTGCTTGCAGGAACAGGTCTGCATTACCTTTGGCATTTCCAAAGTCTAGAAGAAGGGATTGGGTGGGGGGTAGAGAGAGAAAAGAGCCAGTTCTAAACTTCCAGATTCCAAGAGCAGGTACAGATTTGCTGGTATGACCTCATGAGAGGAGTGTACCATCTCATAGTATATATAGGAATGATGTCAAACAAACATCAGACACGGACATTTTATGGCCCAGCCTCCTTTCAAATGGTTTAGGTTTCCATATATCATTTGTTGTCACAGACATATATTTCAAATGGGGAAAGGGGAGGCCTTGGAGGATGGAAGAACAAACCCCTCTCTTGCCACTAGTGTGCTATTAATTGCCCGTTCTCAAACTGGTTCCTAAAAAACAAGTAAATGTGCTATCAGACATCACTTATATACATTTGCCTTTGCAGATGATGTGCCGTTTTGACCTTCAGAATTTGCCATGCTGGCGCTTTCAAACTAGTGATTCGCCAATGCCCATTTAAAAGATACAGGACCCTAAGAGCTGTGCAACGTTTTCTACCTGTCTGTGCACTGGGGCTCTTTGCTATTGACATTCTGGAACCCTTATAAGGAGGTTTTTAATGTTTAATGTTTTATTGTGTTTTTATATATTCTGGAAGCCGCCCAGAGTGGCTGGGGCAAACCAGTCAGATGGGCAGGGTACAAATAATAATATAATAAGTGCTATTGTTCTAGAAAAAGAGGTGCCAGAACTCTCCATGAACGCCTCCCTTGTTCTCTTACAATGGCAATTGCTCCCACCTGAGAGGTGCCAGAATTGTCTTTTATCCTGTGGCTGAGGGCCTGAAGAGATGAACCCTCTCCCCTCCCTATTCCAGTTTTCTCACAGGCTCTCAACTTCAGACTGTATCCAAAATTACGCATTAGAGCAAACGGGGCTCTGGACCACCAACCTCCATCTGCTCTCATTGCCTGTCAGCTTAGTCTCAGGGCTTATCCACACTGACCTTTCCTCTGCATGCTCCAGGTATAGACTGTGCTTAAAAGCTCCATGTTCGAGTGTCCTTTTATTGCCCTGGAGCTTTCCCTGCAAAACCCCATGCTTTTAGAGTTGAATCCAAGCAAACGACAATCTGTGGAAACCACGAGTTGCCGTCTGTTGCGTTTCAGCTTCAAAGAGTTGGATTTTCGCGGGGAAAGCTCCATTGTGAAAAGAAGAGAGTTTTAAAGTGTCAACCTGTGCCTTGAAAGAGCGGGACAAAACTTAAGTGTGGATCAGCACTCCGTGTTGCCCCTTGTAGAACTCAGCAGCGAAGAGGGAAACAAAACTAGAATCGGTTGGCCCTGCAGGCCATCGCCTCTGGCGCCCCCTACTGTTGTCCTCCTGGCTTTCCACCCAACCTTCCTTACCATAGAGTCCCTGTGGTCCACTTTGTCCTGTGGACGGATCCAGAGCCTTCCACATTAAGCTGTTTGCCTTTGTCTGCCTTGGGAAACCATCTTCTCCGGAGAGCAGCTTCCCTCGTGAGAAACTTCTCAGAGAATCACTCCAGGAATGGGATGAGCCATAGACGGCACTCCCATCGAGCCATCCTGTCACCCCATTTAGCTGGTGAAAGAAGGGGGGAAGCAGGGGCGTTAGTTCCTTCTAAATCTTTGGCCAGGGGGCCATCAAGCATTCTCTACCGCAGAGGCATTGAAGAAAGCAGCTTTGTGCAGGGTGGTGAACGGACAGAAGATTTAGTTTATCATATCCTTGCCAGAATGACTGTCCTAGAGATATACTGCCATGTTATTCCATAGGCAATGAGTCAATGGAGTCAAAAGGGGATGAAAGATCCTCAAATGCAACCTATTGTTTTTTTGATGGACCACTTAATAAAATTTTAAATAAGGTAATTCAAGCAAACGGGGAAAAGGTCACAGCTCAGTGGTGGACATCAGCTTTGCATGCAGAAGATCCCTGCTTCCATCCCAGCATTTCTCCTGTCTTACATTCAGTACTCCACATTTCCATATCAATTTGCGTTGGTCCTTGTGAACACACACCAGCAATTTAGAGTGAATTTCTCCTAATATAAGTGTTTTCATGCAATTTGACCTAACATACACATTTTTGGAGAGCAATTTACCCTGATATAATGCATTTGTGCATGGTGTTATCACTAGTCTATGCACTTTTATTCACACTCCCCCCCCCAATGTGTCTCTTTGCTTTCCTTTGAACTATACCAGTGAGGCCAAGAGGGGGTGGGGTTGTGTCTGGGCAGTGCAGAATCTCCATACACACGGCTCAGGCTTGTCCCCCAGGGAGGTCACTTCGGTGCTGCTAACACAGCGGTTTGACTTTACTCCCTGGAGGTGCACTTCATTGTCTCTCAAGACAGATGGTTGCCAACCAACCATCGCCCCCATACAGACATTTCTGAACACATTATTTAGCTGGGGAGCTGCAAAATTCGGATGAGGGCAAATTTTGAAGGATGACTGGAATTTCAGTTCTCACTAAGTTTAGGAAAGCAGGCAGGTTCACCTTTGAACGTGGACTAAATTTAATTTCTCCCCCTTCCTTCCTCACTAGCACTGCTGATAGCCTTTCAAACAGAGGACTGCTCTCTGCAAAAAAGGACATATTAAACCCATCCCCTAATTTGCTCAGTCTGTTTATTCATTTTAGTACATTTCCCTTTTCAAAGGCATACTGTTTTATTTTTAAAACATCCCGGGCAGAAAACTGAGCAGACCATTGCAGAGCATTCCTTTCTGCATCTAGACACCACCCTTAGCGACTGAATCTGACTGCTCTCCCAGCAATGCTGCCACTGCATGAATCCTCTGATACACGCCCTGTATTTGCCCTTTTCCCCTGCGAAATGTACTGTGCAAACACGTGCAAAGGGATAAACACTGATTTGCAGCCAGCTGGATGTTACCTGCTCCCGGGGCCTGTTGGGGCTTTGTCCTGTACCTGGAGCCCACTGCATTCGCTGGAATGGCAGGACAACATCACCCGAGCCAGCAGGGTCAAACACAGGATCTCCTTCAGGGATCTGTATGTTTAGGAACTCGGCAGGGCAGCCGGGCTTGTCGGCTTCCAGAATCTCCGAGAGCACATGGAAACCTGGCAGACACCAAAAGGGACAGAACTAGCAGAGGGTGGATGAAACAGGACATCTAGTGAACCATGACACCTACGAAATTCAGTTCCGTGAACTCACAGGGCCTGAAACCACACTCCACGAAAAACCTGCTGCGACTTCTCTTAAGAGTGTTGCATTTAGAGAAGCTACAATATTTGCCAGTTTCAACACTTGCTGACCTGATCTGCACCTCTCAGACTAAGTTGCACCGGAGTATCCTGTTCCCCAAATGTGCCGATGAAGTTCTCCCCTACTAACCTCAAAAAAGTATCAAAATATATTTTAGAATGCATATTTGGATAGAAAGCATGTTCCTGAAAGACCTACATTGGTTCCCAGTAAGTTTCCGAGCACAATTCAAAGTGTTGGTACTGACCTTTAAAGCCCTACAATGGCCTTGGCCCAGTATACCTGAAGGAGCATCTCCACCCCCATCGTACTGCCAGGACACTGAGGTCCAGCACCGAGGGCCTTCTGGCGGTTCCCTCCCTGCAAGAAGTGAGGTTAAAGGGAACCAGGTAGAGGGCCTTCTTGGTAGTGGCGCCCGCCCTGTGGAACGCCCTCCCATCAGATGTCTAGGAAATAAACAACTATCTGACTTCTAGAAGACACCTGGAGTCAACCCTGTATTGGGAAATTTTTAATGTCTAATGTTTTATAATTTTTTATGTGCTGTAAAGAGTGGCTGGGGAAATCCAGCCAGATGGGTGGGGTGTAAATAATAATAAAACCATCATCACCATCATCTTGTCCTTCTTGCCTCAGGCAGCAAAAAGTCTTGAGCCAGCCCTGCTCACAGAGTGTAATCCAGCCACATGCCATCATATCTCATTGCCTCCTGAGGAATCTCTTTTCCTCAGACAATGATTCCATAGACTATCCAATAAGTAACAAGGGATACTATTGTGTGGATCAATTTCAGTGAGGTTGAATAATGTGTGCATAAACTTTTTGAGTCTCTTTTAAGCCCAGTTTTTAAGGCTTGGCAATTTCCCCCAAATGGGAGCAGACAGAAATTATTACAAACCCTGGAAAGAGCTCTCAGCCAGTGCCAATTATGAAGGAAATAACTGGCTGCGGCAGCAACAACGACTACTAACACTACAATAATAATAATATAACAAATTTGACAAAGGAAAATGGAAGAAAGTAAAAGAAAACAACAACCTAGGGATGTTTAATATCAATATAACCTATCCAACTGTCCAAAGAGGAATCCACACAAGAGAGATGCTTATAAGAAATGTGTTCAAATGTGGTAAGAACATGTGAAATTATTATTAATTATCACTAATGTTATTATTACAAACTAGGTTTCTTATCCACCTTTCACAATAAGTGAAGTGACAGCAATTTAAAAATACAATATTAAAATTGGTTTAAAACAAATTAGTCAAAGGAGCAGGGTGGGTCCTATGATATATATGTCAGAAATGTCAAAAGTCCAGATAAATAGGTGTTTCTCTTCAGCGCATGACAGGAACTACATAAAAGGAAGGTAACAACACCCCTCTGAGGAGATGGAATTCTACTACTTAGGGGTTAGCCGGAAAGAATGCTTTCTCCTGGGTTCCCACCCCCCTGAACCGCTAAGGGGCTCAGAAGTGCCAAAGAACCCATTTCCTCTTCATCCTTCTCTCTCATCATGGCTTCTGAGAAATCCACAGTCTTGTTTGAACATATTCCAAGGGATTAAGCTCCAAGCATTACTCAGCCTTCAGCAGAAATGCCTAGCAACATCCAGGCTCCCAAACATGCCCGGATCACACTGGCAAAAGCTAACCCAGGGGGAAGTAGGTTTAAGTGACCAAATAATTCTGAGGTTTGGAGCAGAAATCCACAAGGAGGGGCAAACATGACCATTGCTAAAATAAGACATAAAACCAGTCATGCAAGAGCCTAGTAATCTTCTTGGTAATCCTATGATCTAAGGGTTTGAGCCAGAGGAAGAGAAAAGGGGGGAAACTGTGGTTTGAATTACAGTCTCTGTGTTGCTGTCACAAGGTCTGGAAACCTTGGCAAATCCCTCACTCCCAATACTATAATTCTGTGACCAGACCCCCCCCCCCCCCAAATCCCGTAATTGAAAGAATTAGGCACATTACTCCATTAGTTACAGGCATTGATTTGAGGCCTGATTTGTGGTAGAAAGTGGGCCTTGACTATACAAGCGCCTTGTTTCTCCAAAATGTCAGTGCTGTGAAAAGCACAGTAGGCCAGCCTTTCCCAACTAGATGCCTTCCAGGTGCCTTGAACTACATCTCCCATCAGCTCCAGCCACTATGCGGCATGGGGCTGATGGGAGTTATAGTCCAAAACATCTGGAGGGCATCGGGTTGGTAAATGTCTGGAGCAGACACTGCCAGAGTGGAGGCGAAGGAATTTGGGGGCAGTTGTGCAATCAGGAATCCATTTTGTTTTTCCGTGATTGAAAGGTGCTCTATGTTGGAGAGGGGCCAAACCAGATAAATCAGTCCTGTTCCCTGTAATGATGCCAATTCCTTCGTAAGACTTTTGCTGGAGATTTGCTGAAGGGGCCAAAATGTTTATTTACTGCATCTTATACCATCCCGGCAGTTTGAGCTTTATGATTGCTGTTTAGAATCTTTAGAAACACGGCACAAAAGGAGGAGGAAGAAAGAAGACATGCGCAAACTCAGGAACCTGCTCTTGGAAGCCTCTACATCAATGGTCATGCAAGCAGCAAAACTGGGTGGGGTTAGGGTTAGGGTTGCAGGTTCAATTCCCGTATGGGACAGTTGTGTATTCCTGCATTATATAATAATAATTTACTATTTATACCCCACCCATCTAATTGCGTTTCTCCAGCCACTCTGTGTAGGAATGGAGAATCAGGACAGACGAGGAGTTTGATGATCTGAGAGACGTTCCTCTTGGCAAGCCTCCAGAATCTCTCTTTTATTGAGTATTCAAAAGCATTGCCACCAGTGTGCTAGTGGTTGATTGGTTAACATACAGACAAAGAAACTCATCGCTGATTGGTTAACATTTGCATAAGGCGGGTACAAGGCGTGATTACATATGCACATTAATCTTTAAAAGTTCAAAGACTATTAAACAAGGTAGAGCTTAGACAGGTATGAAAGCTCTTAATCCACTTATAACTAAGATTGATTATAATATGTCTAAAGCAATTACTAATGTTCTGATCATAGCATAAGAGCACATAATCAATTATATGTTGAAGAAGAATATATCAGGGTAAACTTTAAGTGAACTAAGAAAAGGAATGTTGTGCATGGTACATCTTAGGTATGTGCAAAGGGGGATTAGAAAGATAGCTATAGGATTAAAAAGGTGTAGCTTGAGTGTTTCAAGAAAGCCAAGAAGGGAGTGCAGTAGTGATTCCCAGAATCTCCCAGAATGCCACACAGAAAAGAACCAATGTTTTACTATATTGGTATAGAAAGAGAACATCCTTTCATCTCCTCCTTTCTTTTTTCGTTTGCGAGGTAAGGCAACTGAGTAAATAAGGCAAAAATATTTCAGGATTAGTGGTGTGCCATCAAATACCCAAAATAATTTCACCAGGGTCGATGGGGCGAGAGTACTTTGGGATATGTGGTGTGCCAGCATATGCCCCAAATAATTCTACCCACAACTCTGGGCACCTCCCAATCGAATATTAAAAACACAATACAGCATTAAACGTTAAAAACTTCCCTATACAGGGCTGCCTTCAGATGTTTTTTAAAAGTAGGATACAGTGGTACCTCAGGTTAAGTACTTAATTTGTTCCGGAGGTCCGCACTTAATCTTAAACGGTTCTTAACCTGAAGCACCACTTTAGCTAATGGGGCCTCCTGCTGCTGCCACGCTGCCAGAGCACGATTTCTGTTCTCATCCTGAAGCAAAGTTCTTAACCTGAAGCACTATTTCTGGGTTAGCGGAGTCTGTAACCTGAAGCGTATGTAACCTGAAGCGTATGTAACCTGAAGCGTATGCAACCCGAGGTAACACTGTAGTTGCTTATTTCCTTGACATCTGCTGGGAGGGTGTTTCACAGGACGGGTGCCACTACCGAGAAGGCCCTCTGCCTGGTTCCCTGTAACCTCACTTCTCGCAGGGAGGGAACCACCAGAAGGCCCTCAGAGCTGGACCTCTGAACAATGGTGGTGGAGACGCTCCTTCAGGTATACATACAGGAACGAGGCCATTGTAGGACGAGTTGCACTCGATTGGAAGAGTCCCTTCCAACTATACAATTCTAGGATTCTACGATATCAGGGAGGAGCCAAAGGGTCATTGGACAAATGGAGGGAGCCTTGCTGCTTCACCCCTCCCTCAGACGCAGCCCAGTGGCATGGATGCTGATAGAGGCCATCTCTCAAGAGTTCTCAGCTTACCAAAGAAGACACCCAGCACAGTTCTGTTCTTCTGAGAGGGTGATCCAGAGTCCCCTCGTGCCACCACATGGCTGAGTCTCCGTGCACTGGGGACATTTGGTTCCTGGGGGGCCTGGTACACGCCGTCTGCATAGCTGGCAGGAAGGAGCCGCGACAACCACGATCCTAGTGGTGAGAAATCAGCATGTCAGCTTGAGGTAGCCAGCCATGGGCAAGACTTAATTTTTGCAAATTTCTTCAGTGAACGGGTCTTAAAAATGTGTCTCCTGGAGGTGAGGAATCTGCAATTATGTTTGTGACTGGAGAACATTTAGCTTGGCAAGTCTGCGTTAGATGAAGAAGCTCATACACTGCTTTCGGAAAACTGAAGGATTTAAATTTTACCTTCTGAAAATGTCAGTAATGCTAAATAATATTATTAATAATAAATAATTATAATATAACTGCAAGTACTTGGGGCAAAGCATTTCTAATTATTTCTATGGAATTTACAGACATTTTATCTACCAAGCATAACTAAATTATATTAATTTGACCAAAATATCTTTTGAATTCCCCAAGTGATGTTACACCCTTTTAGCACCCGTCATTTTTGGAAACTGAAAGCTGAAAAATTCAACACACCCTATTGAGGTCATGTGGCCAGCATGACTAAGCCGCTTCTGGTAAACCAGAGCAGTGCATGGAAAAGCCGTTTTCCTTCCCACTGGAGTGATACCTATTTATCTACTTGCACTTTGACGCGCTTTCGAACTGCTAGGTTGGCAGGAGCAGGGACCAAGCAACGGGAGCTCACCCCTTCGCAGGGATTCGAACCGCCGACCTTCTGATCGGCAAGCCCTAGGCTCTGTGGTTTAACCCACAACACCACCCGTGTCCCTAGGGTGTCTTAGGTGCTGTGCAAAGTATGTCCTGAGAAACAAGGAAGGACATGGACAGCTGGACCCTTTCTAAAAGTAAAGCCACAACTGAGACTGGGATTCTGCTCCTTTAAGACATGCTTGCATGCAGTGGTGGGCCTGCTGTGGAAGCAGGATCCCCAAGCTCTGATGCACAGCTGGGAGGACAAAAGTTGTGAAATGCACAAAGTGGAGGAACACAACTTCCCTGCTCTTTAAGGCAGCATTGTGAATCCTAACCCAGGGTACCTCAGGGATTGCCTGGGCTCTTATATATCCCACCTCAACCCATTGCATGCAGAGCTGTTTCCAGTCTACCCAAAACAACACTGTTTGACTCGCTGTTTGCTGTAGCCAAATTTAATGATATGATTAATTCTGTTATTGACGTGCAGCTATTCCACACCATTTATTTAAGCAGGAGTGTGTTGGAAACGTCATCAATAAGCGTGGTGCCAGTGGTGGGGAACAAGTGTGAATTTAGGACTGCGAGAGGGAATGAAAAAGAGAATGCCGATCGCCTGCCTGATTTTCCATCCATTTGCGGAAAGACGTGTGAACTGGCACAGTACCATTTTGCAAAATTTGCCAATATTCCCTGTACACATGGACCCAATGCTTGGCATCAGAAATGGCATTTGCAACAGCATTGGAGGCCTGAAAGCCTCAGGGACGCTCTCACCTGCTGAGTTGTGCCTGTGGTACATGAGGTTGTTGTACCAGCCGTCGTAACGCTGAATTTCCCAGTGGATATTCTTTTGGGCACCTGAGAGTAAACCACACATGAAGGAAATGAAGTTATTGGAAGCAGAGCTGGTTATTCATGAAAAATCAGGGCCGATTAGGGTGTTGGCATGTTGGAAGATGCGCAAATTTTTGTATGTGGCGAACTGGCAATGTGTCTTCATGGTGGCCATACCTGGCAGGGCTCTGTAACAGCCCCTTCTGGTTCAAATATATGTATGATAACCATGGGAGAAGCTATGGAACTGGGATATGAAGTTTACAGCATGTTATACATTGAAAGAAAATTATATGAAAATGATGTATCGTTGGTATTTAAGTCCTAGTAAACTAGCTAAAATGTACAAAACCAGGTCAAATACATGCTGGAAATGTAAGGGAAAAGAAGGCAACTTTTATCATATGTGGTGGACATGTAAGGTAGTACAAGAATTCTGGGAGATGATATATAATGAACTGAAAAATATGTTCAAAATAACCTTTTCTAAAAAAACCCCGAAGGAATTCTAGGTGCCAAAATTCCAACGGATCAGAAAATACTATTTATGTATGCGGCCACTGCTGCTCGGATGTTACTAAACCCACAGATGGAAAGAAAACATTGTCCCTACCGCAGAAGAATGGCAGATTAAGTTGATGGACTATGCCAAATTGGCAAAAACAAAATAAGAAATCAGGAATGGGGAATGAGGAAAATACATAATTTACCTTACAAAACATTGTAAACAATTAAAATTATTAGTAGGATTGGAATGACACTTGTAGTCGAATGTTGAATTTTGGGTATGATGGAGATTTAAAAGATTTGGATTAATAGACAAGATGCAGGAGGAAAAGGTTAATATAAGGACCCACAAAGGGGGAAGTCCAGGAAATTCTTTGGAATTCTCTTTTTGTTGGTTATGTGAAAACTGTACATTTTTAAAATCTGAAAAACTAAATATTTTTTTTTAAAAAAAAGAAGAGAAAATATATGTATGGCTTAACTAAGCTCACCATACATTTAAACTACTTTTATGCTACTATAGGCTGCTGGATTAGTTTGGTGGTCCATGTGGTTCAGCATCCGGTTGTCACAGTGACTAACCAGATGTCCATGGGACATGGCACCATCTCCTCCTGTGGTTTCCAGGAGCTGGTTTTCAGAAGCATTCTAGAACATAGCCTTCTCCTCCATGAACTGGCCTAGGCTGTCCAAGTTGGTGACCATCGCTGCCAATTGTGGGAGTCAATTCCACAGCTTTATATTATGCCATGTGAAGAAGTCCTTTCTTTTGCCTCTCCTGAGCCTTCCAGCATTCTGCTTCACTGAATATCACATGGATTCTCATATGATGAAAGAGGGAGTAAAACTTATCTATCGGCTCTCACTTCACCATGCATAATTTTATAGACTTCTATCATGCCACTTCTAACTTGCCATTCCTCTCTAAACTGAAAAGCCCAAAATGTTGTAACCTTTTCTCACGGGGTTAGAATCATGACTTTCCAAAAATTCTGGGAACTGTACTTTGTTAATGATCTCCTTACAACTTTCGGTATTCCTGACATGCTCCATTTCCCAGGATTCTTTGAGGGAAGCCATGACTTTTAAGTGCACATCTTATATTCCAGTGGAATAGAAATCTTTTGATAGCTATGGGCACCTGTTAATGACCAAGAAAATGGAAGACTTGGCCACATTGTCTGTTTGAGAAAGCACCAAAAACAAGATCACTGTTTGGATCTAGTCTGCAGCAAAGTCTACATGTGAACCGCAAGACTCACAATACCATCCTAACAAGAGTTAGTAAAAAGGTAAAGCTAAAAGACCCCTGACAGTTGAGTTGCAAATGACTCTGGAGTTCTGGCGCTCATCTTGCTTTACTGGCCGAGGGAGCCGGCGTTTGTCCGCAGTCAGTTTTTCTGGGTCATGTGGCCAGCATGACTAAGCAGCTTCTGGCGAAACCAGAGCAACGCAAGGAAACACCGTTTGCCTTTCCTCCAGAGTGGTACCTATTTATCTACTTGCACTTTAATGTGCTTTCGAACTGCTAGGTGGGCAGGAGCTGGGACCCAGCAACAGGAGCTCACCCCGTCACGGGGATTTGAACCGCCGACCTTCCGATTGGCAAGTCCTAGGCTCAGTGGTTTAGACCACAGCGCCACCCGCGTCACTCTAACAAGAGTTATACCCTGTGAAATCAACAAAAAACCCTAAGCGGTTTCCATAAAACAATGTGAAACACACTTAAGAAAATATAGATAAAATCAAACATTAAAAACAAGTAGACATGAAACGCATCACAATAGAGACAAATTTCTAAAACAAAATAGACATAATAAAATTGTACGTCTGGGTAGGCTTGCCTTCAACAAAAAAAGTTTTTATCAGTCAAGTAACGGCTCTAAGAGGAAATCCATTTTAGGAAAACCAATAGTTAACTGGGCAGGGAAAAGTTGGAGAGACTTACCAGTCGAGTGCCACAAACTTGCCAGGACAAACCAAAGCAAAATAAAGGCTTTAGTTCCAGTCATGAGATCAGTCCACATTTCTTTGGGGGACCTTTTTCCTGAAAGACAAAAAATAAAAAAGTAGTTGCATCTTACAGCCCTGGAAAGCCTGAAAACGCATATTTCTATTTTGTGGCGCAGCAGTTAAAGTGTTGGACTAGGACCTTGGAGACCAGGGTTCAAATTCCCACTTAGCCCTGAAGCTCATTGGGAGCCCTGCCTCTCAGGCTAACCTACATCACAGGGTTGTTGTGGGGACTAAACAAAGAGAGGGAAAACTGAGTTCCTTGTGGAAAAAAGTGGGATATAAATGCAACATATAAACATATAAAACGACCCAGGTGGAACCACATCAGAGGATGCCTTGGTAGTATTGCCTGCCCACAAAGTGAGCGATGCTTCCCTCTGGAAACAAACGATGCCAGAGACCGAGACATTAATTTTAGATCTAGACATTTCAACTAGGCCCTTTTCTTTTCAGACTGATTTTCGCATTGGTCCCCTGCAAGGCAGATACATTGCAAATACCTAAAATCTGCCCCTCAGAAGGAAACCAATTCCTTTTGCTGGTTTAAATTCAGAAAAATTCTATAAAACTTCTAATTTGCACATTTATTTGGGTGAAACCATCACTACTTGTTGCTGAATTTGAAATATTTTGGCAATAATTGTTGGGAAGAAAGGAAGCACGGGTCATTCAAGATGGGCAACGGAAGCCAAATGCTATGGGGGTGGAAAGATAAGCCTCACACTTGGACCACTGCTCCCTTTGACAAACACTAACCATCCAATTCCACTTTTTCTTCCTGCAACCATGAGGGCTACTTACCTTAAACCTGTGTTCTTACTCATGCAAAGCACATGCTCTGATATATTTTTTCACACTCAGTCCATATTACACATGTTCAAGTGCTAACCATTTTTAATTGTGTTATTAAAAAGAGCACCATCTATGAGTTTTAGAAGAAAGTAGCAAAGTGCAGATACTCTTAAACGTGCCTGGAAAATTTGCATCTTTCCCATACCTCCTATGCAGCAGAAACGATGCAAATTTAAGATCTCTTTTGAAAGGATCCTAAGCCAATATCTAAAGCAGCCAATGCAAGTATGCCTCTACAAATAATTATACACAGGAGATTTCCTCCTATAATTAACCATGAATACGAATGAGAGCAGATGGGACTGCTACCACACAGTGTGGTGAGCCTAACACTTCTTGTGGGTGCAATTATCTACAATCATGAATTTGTGCCCACAAAGTTTTTGAGAATGCTTTAGAGTTCCACTTGGGGGAGGGGGAGATGATATGTCTAGAAGTAGTCCGATCCTTCTCTTCACAGACTGTTAAAAAAAGGGCATTTGGGTGGGGCTGGGGGAGGCAGAGCAATTCAAGAGTTTTAGAATAAAGCTGCCATAGTAGAAAGGAGATGTAGCCAGTATGGTTTGTTTTTATTACAAAAAACAGAACACCGCAAGTTTTGTGTTTTGTTATTTACAAGATTTGCTTTTCGTCCCCCATTTTTTTAAAAAAAATCAAAGAGCTACATGAACACTTCAGCTGGAGTGGTATCATGGTTGAATGCTGTTTCAGCTTGAGAGCCCCTGCAACTTTCAAAAGTCCTCTTTAAGAAATTATCAAAATGAGGCGGGGTGTGTGTCAGAGAAATGAGACAGTGCGTCACTTATTATTATACGGGCATGAGAGTGCCTATATTGGAGTAGCTACTAAGTGGGTTAAACCACAGAGCCTAGGGCTTGCAGATCAGAAAGTCGGCGGTTCGAATCCCCGCAACGGGGTGAAGCTCCCGTTGCTCGGTCCCAGCTCCTGCCAACCTAGCGGTTTGAAAGCATGTGCAAGTAGATAAATAGTTACCGCTCTGGCAGGAAGGTAAACTGTGTTTCTGTACACTGCTCTGGTTTGCCAGAAGTGGCTTTGTCATGCTGGCCTCATGACCCGGAAGCTGTATGCCGGCTCCCTTGGCCAGTAAAGCAAGATGAGCGCTGCAACCCGAGTCGTCCATGACTGGACCTAACGGTCAGGGGTCCCTTTACCTTTAAGCCCCAGTCCAGAGGCCAGATCAAGCCCCACCTTTGGTGGCTACAACAGCAAAATCAGTTTAAAAACTGAAAGACATAACCTTGGGGCTCTGTCAAGCTCAGCATCCTTAACAGAATGTGTTATGCCCCCTCACTGATAATCAGACTTATCATTAGATGAGTGGAAATTACCCATTTTTAAACCTAGACCCCTGTGCAGATGGGCAAAAAAGTCAATCCATTTCACTCGTAAAGGCCAAACCTATTTAATTCATACTTTCCAAAAACAATGTGAGAATCCAAAGCACAGCTGTCCTTTGAAATTTGCAGTTTCCTGACCAGCTCTTGTGGTAAACAGAGGTTTAGCTCCACCTGGAGACAATTTTTCATAATAGCAGCCTTGAACAGCCCTGGGATTTCTGGCAATATAAAAGTAGAGACTCTGTATAACTTCCAATAAACCGCATTATCCTGCTATCAATGTGTTAAGCCTTATGGGCACCTAAGGGTGCACAGGTGCTCACAAAGGCTTTCCCTCTCCCTCCTTGGAAGTTTTAAAGCAGGGCTTGGATGGCCATCTGTCATGGATGCTTTCGTTGAGATTAGTGTATTGCAGAGGTTTGGAATAGATGACCCACGGGGTCCCTTCCAGCTCTGATTCTATGACTTAACTGGGCTGCTGAGTGATGAGTCAGGTGGTTGGTAAGAGGAGGGTGGGAGAAAGATATAGGGGTGGTGCATGGAGGGAATGCAGAAAGGAGAAAAACCAGTCTCCCTCCAAGCAGGAAGGAGGAGAGAGAGAGATGAAGATCTGGGGCTTTCCCATATCCATTCTGCAAAAGGGAAGTGCAGGTTATTTGCAGTCTATTGCAGCAATATTTGCAGGGTTGGGGCGGAAGGGATGCTGAGATTTACTGGTCAAGTTTAGAAGCCTTGGGCAATCATCTCCTTGCCAATTTCAAGGTCCAAACTACAAGGAAACAGGCGATAATATTTACTTACACAGATACACAGCTCGATATCTTAACCGATGAGGAAGAGCTGTGACAGTAAAAGGAGTGGGAGTTGATAGAGGCACTATGACACCAGTCCTAACACTGTCTCAAAAAGATGGAGGAGTCCAGAAAAGTTACTAGCCCACAAATGCAATCCAGAATTGTCACTAGCCCAGAGACTAGCCAACTTGCCCAAAAGGACTTTCCGGTATACAAAGCTTGTGAGAATTCCCCCAAGTTAGCTAGAAAGCAGTGATTTGCCCCATTCATTCATTCATTCATTCATTCATTCACAAGGTCTATTAAAAGTTTTTTTTCCTAATTATACTGCAAGTGAAACAGACCAGCCATTATTACCTTTCTCAAAGGGATGCTCCTAGACTTACTTTTTGCATGCCATTAAATCAGTGGGGTGGGTAACCCCTCTCAAGTATGGCTAAGCACCACTGCAGCATATGGCTTGTACAGTAGACACTCAGGTTGCGAACATGATCCATGTGGGATGCACGTTCGCAACCCGCAGCAGCGCGCAGGCGCAGGTTGTGATTCGGTGCTTCTGCACATGCACAAAGCGCGATTTAGCCCTTCTGCACATGCACGACTGCCGAAACCCGGAAGTAACCTGTTCTGGTACTTCTGGGTTTCAGTGGTCCGTAACCAAAAAAAAAAATGCAACCTGAAGTGTCTGTAGCCCAAGGTATGACTGTAGTGGCTTTCCCCCTCTTGTCTTCTTAGAAGAGGTCCAGCAGAAGCACATTGTGGGAGGGCAAGTTTGATATTATGCCACAGCCAGTCCAACGGGAAGACCTCCTGGACCCAACACTCCTATGCCACTTGCGGTTCCCATGCCATAAGGCTGGCAGCAAATGAACAACATGAATAGTCAAAAGTGCACTGCTGTCATAGAGACATCAGCCCTTAGTTGTTCTGCTGCACCAGGAGTGGGGAACCTTTGACCGCCCACCCCCCATGTTGTTGAATTACAAGTCCCATCAGCCCTAGCAAGCATGGCCAATGGGCAGGGATGATGGGAGTTGTAGTTCAGCAAAACTGGGTGTACCACAGGTTCCCCATACCTCCTCAGCACCCAAATGGCCACCCCACAAGGGCTTTGCTATGGGGTTCCTTTCAGCTGCCTTTAAATTTTCAAAGGGTTGCTCAGCCAAAAGGCTTGACAATTGCTTCCCATTTCTGTAGTGCAGGGATGGGTGAACTTGTGGCTTTCCATATATTGTTGGACCACAAGTCCTGCCAGCCCCAGCCAGCGTGGCAAATGGGCACAGAGGACAGAAGTTAGAAATCCATCCTTATTACTACTACTAATAATAATAATAATAATAATAATAATTTATTCATACCCCGCCCATCCAGCTGGGTTTCCCCCACCACTCTGGGCAGCTGCCAACAGATTAAAAACAGAATAAAACATCACACATTAAAAACTTCCCTGAAAACCTCTACTGTCTTCTCTGGGAACCCAGTTAGCTGGTCAACTTCAAAACTGCAACATGAATGCCTGCACTTTCTAGATTTGCATCTGTGTGCTTTCTTTCGCAAGACAAACTGATTTCTGCCCTGCTCCAGTGAATACTGCAGCATATGAATGGTTTTGCTTTTTCTAGCATCCTTGGCCACTCTAACTTTTCCACGCCGCCAGTAAGGATGCTTCAGCCACCCCTTAGGTCTCCTTTTGTTTGGCTTCCTAGACTTCTTCTGACCCTGGTTCTTGGGTCCAAATGTGGCCCTCCAGGCCTCTCTGCTTGGTCACCAGGACTCTTCCAAGCCACATCCTCTCTCCACAGGCCACGTCCATTCTCTCTGGCCCTGTTTTGCACTCTCCTCAGGCACGTTTTTTGTTTTTTGTCTGCCTGGAATGTGTCCTTGCTTTCAGGCACTGTTTCTTGCTTGGCTGGATGGAAAATGGAGAACAGTGTGTGACAGTGCGGAGCAACAAGCCAGTTATACAAGGGTAAAGTTTATATTAATTACTCTAACCACTTTCGTCTGTGGCCCCCTGAAAGTTCCCCAGAAAATAATGTGGCCCTCAGGCTGAGAAAGTTCTACCTCTCTGTTCTGGGCAACTATATAGTCACTGGAACTATATTATGTTTTTGGCTGCCAGAGTCAGTAAATGTCCTGACATCTATCCACCTTGCATTTATTTAACTCTTTTAGAAAAGGGGGTTGCATTTATGCTCAAGCCAAGAGGAACCTCAAACAAAATATTACAGCGTAGACTGCTCCTGTTCAGTATTCCAGCCAGCCAGCCAGCCATGCCCTCTTGCAAAGTACTCCATTACATTGCTCGTCCCCCATGTTTTTTGTTCCCTCTGTTCTACCTGCCCCCACCAAAAAGGATGTTTTGTATGTCCGCTACTCCCTCTTGTGCAAGTGTGGAAGTGATTTGGCTACATAAAGGTTGTAGCCAATGAACTTTTACTCAGAGTAGAGCCACTGAAAATAATGGACCTATATTAGTCATGCCCGTTAATTTCAATGTGTCTGTTCCTAGTAGGAGTAACATTGGCAACTCTAAGAATCCTCACTCAGAGAATGAGCTTCCTATTAGTATATAGGATTCTATACCAATGAGCTTCACATACTCTGAAAAGGGTCTTCGGGTCCAGTGGCTTCCACTGACTATAACCTCTTGGGTCCCGTCTGAACTATACATTTAATGCAGGACCACAGAACTTTAAACGTGCACGATTCCCCCCCGCCTGTAGTTAGATAAGTCTCCTAAAAATTTTCAGCACCCTTAACAAACTACAGTTCCCAGTATTTTGGGGGCAAAGCCTGACTGCTTAAAGTGGTATGATACTGCTTAAAATTTATAGCGCAGATGGGGCCTTCCTTGCTCCATATTCGAGAAAAGCATTTACTTTGAAGGTAGATCTTAACATACTCCTGCCTACATAAATGTGCTTCCTATTACTTCTCTAAGACTTGCAAATACAGTACTATGACCACAAAACGTTCAGAGTTCCATGAATGCACTAGGCAGAAGACAAGCAGTTCCATCTGTTTCACGTCAAGGAACTCTGTTGCAAAAAAGAGGGAGCTTTTGCTGCTGGCAACACACCCTTCATTCACAACGCTTCACAAAAGCATCTGAAAGGGTGTAGATAGAAACAAACAACAAACATACACACACACAAAAGCAACTATATTTGTGTTGAATAAATATGTTTTGAAACAACCAACAGATGTGAGTCATTCTAAGGTGTGTGTACATTTGCAAGTGTTGAAACAAAAATCCCAGAAATTCAGGACATTCCTTCAACGTTATTGCACCTGATTGGCAAATGCAGTTAGAGGCATTTAAAGGGGTGGGGGGTGGGCCTTGAATCCTAGGTTTAGAAAAACACCAGCCTTCTGCTTTCACCCGGAGTGGAACTTCTTCCTTAAGGCAAATATCTCCTTACAGCATTCCAAATACAATGCACTCAAAGACAGCATTGAATGTACTTCTAAGTGCAACATCAAGTAAGTGGAAAGAACTAGCAAAGCTGGGTGTCTGGAAGACGACATCCATCACAACTTGCCAGAAGACCTCATGGGCTACCTCACCTTGGGTACCACTCAAGAGTTCAGGCAGGCAAGCAAACTCAGGTAAGGACATAATAGCCTACTGGAACAGACCAATAGCCCATTAGTCCAGCATCCTGTTCCCACAGTGGCCAATCAGATGCCCCAATGGAAAGCCAGCAAGCACAACATGAGCACAAGAGCCCTCTCCCCTCCTCTGGTTTCCAACAACTGGTACCCAGAAGCATTGCTGCCTGCAATTATGGAGGTACACCACAGCATGCAATGTTGCATACAACATTGGAAGGCAGGGCACAACGATCTATGGCTAGTAGCCATTGCTACCCCTCTCCTCCATCAAGCTGGTGGCTATCACTGGGAACCGCAGGAGCAAGTCCCATAGCTGTCAACGTTTCCCTTTTTTTAAGGGAAATTCCCATATTCCAAATAGGATTCCTCACAAGAAAAGGGAAAAGTTGACAGCTATGAGCTTAACTATGTGTTGCATGAAGAAGTGCTTTCTTTGATCTGTCTGAAATCTTCCAAAATTCGCCTTCATGGGATGCCCACAATTTCTAGCATTTTGAGAGAGGGAGAAAAACGTTTCTCTATCCATGCATAAGGTTATCTATTTTTATCATGTTGCCTGTTACTCACCTTTCCTCTAATTTTCTTTTTGAGCTGAGGAGACCAGAACTGTACACAGTGCTCCAAGTACGGTCGCACGATAGATTTGTATAACCGCATTAGGATATTGGCAGTTTTATTTTCAATTCCTTTCCTAACGATCCCTATCATGGAATTTGTTTTTTTGTTTTTTTATGGCCATTGGGTCAATATCTTCACTGAGCTATCTACTATGACCCCAAGGTCTTCTTCCTGGTATATCACCTCCATTTCAGACTCCATGAACATGTATGTGAAACTAAGATTTTTTTTTGCTCCAACATGCATCACGTTACACTTTTTTGCATTGAATTGCATTTGCCATTTTACCACCCCTTTACTCAGTTTGGAGAGGTCTTTGGGACCTTCTTCATGCGACGCATGTTTTCTACCACTGAGCTAAGGCCTTCCCACATCAAAAATCACCCCCAAATTACACTGCAGCAGTGCATGCAGCACTACATGCTGGACCAAGCCACTTCAGATCGGCACAAGTTCCAGTGTGTCTAGGAACACCTGATGTCCTTTACACCTGATGCCTTTGCAGACAGGAAGGGAAACACAACACACAACACACAACACGTGTCATGGTTGATCCTGAAATGTGATTGGCACATATACATGAATTCCAAGTCTGAATGAAATAGAGAGTAAAGATTAAGGAAAGCCAGTGTGATTATGCCAAATTAACTATAATCTGCTGGCAGGGGCTGATGGGACTTGTAGTCCTACACTGACTATCCCTAATATACATGGATGTGCATGCAAACACAGACACTTGGTAGAAATTCCAGACTGCATCATATACAAAACGCCTGCACTGTTATTCTGTCCTCCAGTGGTGAAACTTAGCCATGCTTCTTTTTCCTTCCAAAGTAACAATGGGTAGGTAGAAGGCAATAAAATTGCCTTAAGAGTCTGCAAGGTCCTCTGTGTGTGCATGCTGGGCGCAGTGCCGGATTTACGTATAAGCTATACCAGTGTTTCCCAAACTTTTTTGGGCAACGGCACACCTGTTTACTGAAAAAAAATCTCACGGCACACCACCATTAAAGCCCCGCCCCGTGACGTCAGCGCGCAGCGTCACGCCGGGAGGGACGCACGAAAGTGAAAGTTTTTTCCCTCCCCCTTGCCGGGGAACCTCCAAGCTTTGGGGGTGGGAGGAGGCAGCAGAGCGAGGGACTGAGGGACGGCGGCAACTGAGGCGGCGGCGGCTGTTGTGGTGGTGGCGGCGATAGCGGGCGGAGGAGGGGGCGGCGGCGGGGCTTGAGGAGCCGTCGCCGGGAGTTGCTGCTGCTGTTGTTGCTGCTGCTGCCCGGACATGCCGGCCTCCTCCTCCTCCGCTGTCTCGCGCTTCTCCCTTTTGCACGCGCTGCCCCGCCGCTCGGCACCACCACCGCGGAGCCGCCCCCGGCTCGACGCGGATCCTCGCCGCCGCCGCCTCTCACCGCCCGACTCGCCCGCCTCCCTCCCACGGCACACCAGCCAATGTCTGACGGCACAGTAGTGTGCCGCGGAACACCGGTTGGGAAACACTGAGCTATACAAGCTATAGCTTAGGGCCCCACTCTCTTGGGGGCCCCAAAAAAATTAAAGAAAAAAACAACTGGATGTACATTTCGAAAATATAAGATTAAAATAAAATAAAATAAAACCTACATACAGCAACAGTGTTTTGTTTTGTTTTGTTTTGTGTAGGATCCTGTGATGTAAACAATGGGAGCCTGCTAGCCTGTTCCCTCAAACAGGCATAGGCAAACTCCGGCCCTCCAGATGTTTGGGACTACAGTTCCCATCATCTCTGACCACTGGTCCTGTTAGCTAGGGATGATGGGAATTGTAGTCCCAAACATCTGGAGGGCCGGAGTTTGCCTATGCCTACCCTAAAATATCATACATAAAGGGCCCCATTACCTTCAGTAGCTTAGGGCCTCATCAAACCTAAATCCAGCCCTGGATGGGGTCGACGGTGGGGACCATCAAGTGAAGTCCCAGTCGTGAGCCACAGATGTGGGAAAGCAACCCGGTTTCCCTGAGAAGAAAAGTTCCCAGCGCGCACTTCCCACGGCTTCCTTTCTCGGGATCTTTGCCTTCGGGCAACGAAAAAGAGCTACGCATGATCCTCGCGGCAGCCGAGGAGGCGACCTGCTGCCTTCTTTTCCCAGGTGAATGTCTCGATCTCTCGCTCGCTCCTTCCAACCCTGCTGTTCGCCCCGCGCCCCGGACACGCATTTCGCGGCACACTCTCCCTGTCCTGCCCCCGCGTCGCCTACCTCACCTGGGCCACTGCGCCTGCTGCTGCTGCTGTCGTCCTTGCCACCGCCGCTGACGCTTCTCTCTCGCCTCCGAGTCCGCGCACCACCGTCGCTGCTGCGTCTGTCCGGAATGCCGCCCGTCCCGTCGGAGCCGGGCGGGGAGGGAGGGGCCGGGGGCGGGGCCGAGGGCCTCATTTGCATAAGGCCGGCACGCGACCCTCCCCGGCCGCTATATAAGAGCGCCGCCCCGCGCTGGGCGCCCACAGCCCGCTCTGCGCTCAGCTTAGACGGCGCCGCCGAAGCCCCGCCGGTAAGTCTCCCGCGCAGCTCTGCGCACGGAAGCGCGGAAGGGAGCGCTCGCCGCGTAGCGCCTTTGCCTTTGCCCGACGGGACGGGCCCGAGCAGGGAGGAGGAGAAGGCAAAGACCCCGCAAATCTCTCCTCCGCGCCGCCACCTCCAGGGTCCCTAGGCTGAGGCTCCAAAGGAGATTTCTAAGCAGAGGTTGGATGGACACCTGTCATGTATAATCTAGGAGAAATTCCTGCACTGTAGGGAGTTGTGATTCTGTAAGGCAGAGCAAATCCATCTCTTTGAACCGCTTTTCATGCTCAACTCCCTCCAACCTCACGCGGGCAATAGAAGCGAGTGTCCCTGGGCGTGCACAGGATGCGCAAGATGTTTAGTGTTCATAGGTGCCCGCTGACCGTCACTAGAGGATTTGAGCCCCCATGGAATCTACTAATGCAGGGAGATTCCAAAGGTGGCAGCCAGACCCCTTTCTCAAAAGTGAATTTGACTCCAAACTGGACGCGGTGGTGGGCGGGATTCCCGCCGAGCGATATGTTAGAGATAGAAGGCTTTGTCTCTGAGCGTACGCAGAGCGCCCCTTTTTTTCCTGCCACTAATAGGGAGCCTTAGGGGCAGTGGGTGCCCGTCAGTACATTACCCGAGTGTTTTTCAGCTCCCGATCTTCTCCTTTGAGAAACGGTCTTCTGCCATCGGGGAAGACACGCGCCTCATATGTCTGCAGCCCGCCTCCCTTTCCATAAGCCGCTTGCCGGCCCATTTACCGGCGGACTACCAAGCGCGATGGCTCCCTATTACCTCGAGGATCGGTGCATACCCGGGGCTGGGGAGTGCGCTGCTGCGCTCGTGCCCTGCTCGAGGGCTTCCTCACAGGCGTCTGTTTTGGCCCTGGCAGAGTGGGACCTGCCCTTTGGGCTGGCCCAGCAGGGCTCTTCTTGTGTTCTTAAGGCGACCGGCTTTTCTTGAGCGGCTCCCGCCCGTCGAACATTTCCCATTGCCCAACCCTGCAGGGCGCGGTGGGGCGTCGCGCGTTTCGGGCTCCGCGTGGCCGCAGCACGGAGGACAAACAGCGGCTTCTCTATTCTGCGGTACCGCTGCTGCCCCCCCCCCGCCCCCCGCGGTCTGCAGCCTCAGATTTTCCAGACGCAGGTGGGTTTTCCCCAGAGGGTGGTGAGGCAAAGGGGGGGGTGTCCTCCAAAAGCTGTTGGACTCTCATCGGCGCCTGAGCCTCCGCCGCGTCAAGTAGTCCAGGATGATGGGAGATGTAGTTCAGCGGTGAAGGCGGGCGCCACGTTGGCTACCGCAGGGCTAGAGGGGGGGAATCACTCCCCGCTTTTAATGCCATTGGTCGCGCGTCCTGATCGCCAAAATGCCCGTTTTGGCAAGCAAATTTCCTCTTAAGTTTTGACGGCTTGCTACCTGCGCTAACATGAAGGATGGGGCAGCTGTGCATCACAGAGCAGATGTGAGCGGGAAGGGTTAACTTTCGAGTCCTCATCTGCTACCGCCCGCTGCTACTTGGATGTCAATGTGCATGCACACACTTTTTTGTGTGTTTGGTCCTCACCATACATTTAAAGCTCTGCTCCCCACCCCATAAGGACCCTGGGAACTGCAGTTTATCACTCAGTTACATATCCTAGTGCCCTTATCAAACTACAGTTCCCAGGAATCTTTGGGAGAAGCTGCACACGTTTTAAATGTCCAGTGAGGATGTGGAAGATCTGAGTAGCTGACCTCTACTGTTGGCTACTTTTTTCATCCCACTCTAGTTGCGTCTTTCATCACTAAACAACCCTGTGAGGTAGGCGAAACCAAGTGGCAGTGACTGCCTAAGGGCAGTTGCTGTCATAGCTGGGTGGAGACTTGAACTTCATTTCGCCAGTTCCAGCCCAACTATCACCCCAAACTAGCTCTCAAAATTACAGCGGCTGTCATGTGTCCTGTATATTATTGTGTGCTTCAAGACTAGGGAGGTCAGGTGATATTGGGTTTTTCTTTTTCCTTCTAGCATGAGGGGGCTATATGATATGGCACACAATTACACACACACACACACACACACACACACACACACCTTTCCAGTTCCTTTCCCCATAATTTTCCTTATTTCAAAGTCTGAGGTCCTAATCTGATGTTAAAACCATCACTTACTCTCCCAACTCCAGGCGCTTCCCAGACCCAGGCTTCCTCTCCAAAAGCGTGGGAAGATGATCAAAAACTTTGTAGGATGCTGGGGAAACAGACAGTGATGGAGCTAAAACTTGTTGTTGCTCTGCAAACATTTCTCAGCCGATCTGAAGGGCCACCGAACCTTTTGCCATGGGGCAGGTGGGAGTTATTAGCAGGGCTGGGGGTGGAGACAGTAGCCATGCCTTTTTCTTTGTCCGTGACTGACGGGCATGACCTCTGTTTTCTTTGGCTGGCTGGCCATCTGCCCAGGCTGCCTGCTGAAGTTTGTATTTTTCAGCTAACCTACCTTGCAGGGCTGTTAAGTTTGTTTGTTTGGGGTTTTTTTAAGGGAGACACACCTCAAGCTCTTTGGAGTAAAGGTAGCATAAGAGTTAAAACAAAGACTTGCCCTCTTCTGCAAAATCTCTCCAAGTCGCCTCATATTGCTGCAAAGTTTGTGCGCCACCCTCCAAACTCTGCCAAGCCATCGCAGGATTCCAGGGGGTTCCAGGCGCTCACCCCGGCTTGGGTTTCCGTTGGGAAATCGAGGCACAGCAGTACCTTTAAGAAATATAGTTTATTGTACATATTTATACCTGGGTCTACTGTGGAGCAGTGTTTCTCAACCTGTGGATCCCCAGATGTTGGGCTACAATTCCTATCATTCCTAGCCACCATGACCAGTGGTCAGGGATGATGGGAGTTGTCGTCCAACAACATCTAGGGACCCACAGGTTGAGAACCGCTGGTTGGAGTATTACAGTACATCTCAATAGGGTCTCGTTCCCCAGAGCAGTGCAGCACCTGAGTCCATCTCTGTGCCTCTGTCTCTGCCTGCCAAGATGCTCCTCCCTGCCTGGCCTCCTCCTGGAATCTGGCCCACTTTCGTTCTTCCCAAGAACCGCTGCTCCAAGCAGCTCCTCCCTCTGTCTTGCTCACCCCTTTTCCAGACCTGTTTCTTAAATCACAACATTTTTTCTGTGTCACATCATGCACCCTTGCTCCCATCACTTTGGCAACCTCCTCCCCTCACCAAGCTTGCCTGCTTGGTTGATGGTTAATGACTTGCTTCTATGACTTTTGTCTTCTATCTTCCCTTCAGTACTCCCAGATATTATCTAAATTCTACCGTGTATTATTTTATAACACTCACTAATGCTGGCCATTATGGGTGCCCTTTGCACACCAAACTCTGTCATCCCAGATTTGCAACAGTATTTTAGGTGGGCCAAATTAGCCCACTTAAGACATAAAGGGTATCTGCGCATGGGACCAAAGGGCATGAGGCCTCGGCAGCTCTGGATCTGGGCAGCATTTGACTCACCTTTCACCTCTGTCTTGCAGGTATCCTGCCTCAGAATGACGCTCTTTGATGGCATCTATCCCTTTTACCCCCAACCCAGGAAGCCCTTTGTCTTTGATGTGGATACCATCGTTGTAATTATTGTCTTCCTTGTAATTGCCTTCAGCTTCCTGCTCATCCTTCCTGGAATTCGGGGCAGAGCGGTGAGTACTGTTATTGAAGGAGGACCAAAGCTTAGTAGTAGATCATCTGCTTTGCTAGAAGGTGGTCCCAGGTTTGCTTCCTGGCTTCTCTTACTTTGGCTCAGAGAGAGTCACGCCTGAAAATGCTGGGAATCTGCTGCCAATCAGTGTTGATAATACAGGGTCAGAGTGTTGTTGTCATCCATCTGTGAGGAGTGAGCCTTCAGGGGTGAAATCAAACCATTGGAGTATTACAGCACCTGCTGTGGCTGTAGAGACCAACACAGGAGAGACATGTTTTGCTGCATCCAGTTGTGCTGCTACAGGAGCACTATAATGTTTCTTCTCCCAGCGATCGTTCCTCCCCTGGACAAAAGGCAGCTCCCTGTGTCGCCCTTTGTGCTCAGAAGAGCATATTATTGAGCCCTGCAATGAAACGGCAATACGTTTGCATTCGTTTAAAATGAAAAGCAGCCTCGGGAGGCAGCGATTTTGAGCAAAGGTGAGGCAGCAAAGGGGTGGCAGGAAGGAAAGGTGGTACCCGACTTTGCTGTTAGAAGGAATTAGTATTTAAAAAGAAAAGGGCTTTGGAGCTGTGTTCACAACCTGCTGTGCATAGCACCATCTCCATACAATGACACAACTATCTTCAGTTATTTGGCAGTGTGTGGGTGTGCCTGTCTTTGTGTGCAAAGCCATAAAACCACAGAGACCTGCAGCTACATGATGCAGCTGTGAGTGAATGTTTATGCAGGAAGGGAAAGGGAGTGATGAGCGCTGGATTTAGGGTGGTGCAGGCTGAGCTGAGGGGGTGCATAATAATAATAATAATAATAATAATAATAATAATAATAATAATAATAATACAGTCATACCTCAGGTTAAATATGCTTCCGGTTGAGCGCTTTGAGGTTGCGCCGCGTGCGCATGCACAGATGGTCAAAATGGCATCATGCGCGGAAGTGGTATCTGCACAGGCGCAGGTTACATTCACTTCAGGATGCGAACGGGGATCCGGAACGGATCCCGTTCGTATCCAGAGGTACCACTGTAATACAGATACCTGCTGAGAAGAATCATAAAAAGGAACTGTACCAAAAGGAATTATTGTGAAAATAAATATTTCGGAGGAAAGCGCCAAATTATGGCCTTGCTCAGGGTGCCATATTATCGAAGTCCACCCTGGGGGTGGCAGGCTCAGTGGTAGTCTCCACAGTGGTTAGAGCCAGAATACAAAGGTATGATGTCACATTCTTAAAATGGAAAGGAAACATTAAAAAATAAAATCCTGGTAGTTTTATCAACCTTTTCAGGAGTACATTTCCTTCCCTGTCTCCCACCCTAAAAGAACTGGCATGGTGTATTCACAGGAGTTTGACCACGAGGGGGAGACAGACACTGTGCTATGCTGTGTATTTATTATTAGTGTGATTATAGAACTACATTTCTGTCCTGCCTTTCCTCCAAAGATCTCAAGGCAGCATGTGCGAAAGGTTCTCCCTTCTCCTCTGCTCTGTCCTCACCCAGCCCTGTGAAGTAGACCAGACTGAGAGATAGTGACTTAGATTTGTAGCCGAGTGGGATTTGAACCCGGGTCCAGCCTTAATTCAGCACTCTTAATTCAGCATCCTACTCTCATGAAGCTGGTGGGGGCTGTGTTTAACCATCTCCTCTCCCTTGCTGCATTTTCCTGATCTAACCCCCCCCAGCCCACCCCTTAAACTCACAGAAGGGTGGGGGGAAATGCAGGTATCACTATCATGTCTGCCTATATTCCAGGACATGATTAACAGGTTGAGAGCACCCAGATACACATATCTTACCCCTGTGTAGAGGGAACTGTACTGGCTGACAAACAGCTATGGGGCCATATTCAGGGTGGCTTAGGACCAGGTTACTTTAAAGGCCGCCTGCCCCTGTATGGATAGACTTTTGAGATCCCTTCGACACTTTGAAATGCACCTTGCAAACCATTATAGGGTGGGGACCCCCAAAGCGGGGCTTTTCTGCTGTTGCCCCAGTACTGTGGAATGCCCTCCCCTCTGACATACATGAAGCAGCAGCTGTCTGTTCCTTCAGGCATCTTTTTGCCCAGATCCTCCTTGATCCCTAAGACTGGACCCCGTTTTACGTGTCTGAATTCTCTTGATCGCTTGCTTTATTTGCTATTAGATGGTTTTTATTCTGTGTTATTGGTTTGTTTCAATGGATCTTGTGCATGGCTTAGTGGTGTGTTTTTCCCCCTGAAATATGAAGCAGTTTGAAATGCTTTTAATTAATTAATTAGCAGCTGGGGGAGGAGGAGTTTAGTTCAGGGAAACACCAACCCTGCTGATGCTGCTCAGTTAAAAAACCCAACTCTCTCCCAAAACTGTTGCTTTAAAGCAGCGATGCAGAGCGCCCAGTTCATGGGCCAGATATGGCCCCTGGAACGTTCCCACCCGGCCCCTTGCAGACCCTCCTCCCCACCCCCACGGCAAGTAGGGCTAAGTGGCGGCGGGAGGGGGGTGGAAGGGAGATGAAATTGTAACCCAAGCGAATGGCAAACCCTCTTTCCCCCTTTGACTTTCTGTTCTCTTTTGCTGGCAGAGACTGTACTGGCTTTTCCGGGTCATCGCAAGCCTTTTTATCGGAGGGGTCATTGTTGGTGAGTCCCCTTCTCCATCTGACCTCAGCAAACCTCTCCATCTTTGGCCTTTTGTGCTCACATCCACACTGTAGATTTAAAGTCCCCTCCCCCGAAAGAGTCCTGGGAACTGTAGTATGTTCAGGGTGCTGGGAATTGCAGTTTTGCACAGGGTAAAAGAGCCATTTCCCAGGATTCTTTGTGAGAAGCAGTGTGCCTTAAAAGTGTGGTGTTGACCTGACCCACATTTGCAAACCTTGGCTGCTAATCTGTGATTGCAGAGGGTGGTGATGTGTGGAACTAAAGGGGTAAATTCTGGGGGAACCGCCATCCCCAAAAAGAGCTGGCAACACTCTGCTGCGCCCGACACTCACAGAGACTTTCCGCACCTTTGCAGCTGTCCACTTCACCTCTGACTGGGAGAGGGCACAGGGAACAGCAATCACCACCTACAAGTCTTTCAGCCCAGCTAAAGTCCATGCAGAGATCGGGCTGCACGTCGGTCTGGCAGGACTTAACGTCACTCTAGTTGGTGAGTCTGGGGTGCCAACATGGAGGGGGGAGTCCTAACAGCGCATTTCTGGATGTGCCCCAACATTTCACAGTCTTATCAGTTTCAGCTACAGTATTTACAGTATGCCCCGCAGAGGACCTTAAGATCCATGAATAACCATAGTTTAGAGGTCCTGGTGCCATGTCTGCGGAGGTGACAAGAAGGCACCCCATGGCGGTGTGAGCAGCCATCGCGCCGCTGCATCTGCATGTAGAGAGGATCCTCTGTCCTCAGCTGCAACCATGAGCAGAGGATCTCAGCGCTGGCAGCAAACCGCTATATACAGTACATGTGCGGTGCATAGCGGTTTGCCCCCGGTGCCGCTCCAGCGCCATACAGATGGCATTGGGATCCCTCCATCACCGCTACAGCTGCATGTAGAGGATCCTCCATTCACGGCTGCAGCTGCGAGCAGAGGATCCCCACACCGTCCGGTGCTGGAGCGGCAGCAAACCACTATGTACATGCATCGTACGTAGCAATGCCACACATGCGCCCTATGTAGCAACGTCCCGCTCCAGGTGTCACAACCCCTTCATTTGCCCCTGGCTACCACTTCAAAGGGATGCGGGTGGCGCTGTGGGTTAAACCACAGAGCCTAGGGCTTGCTGATCAGAAGGTCGGCGGTTTGAATCCCCATGAGGGGGTGAGCTCTCCTGTTGTTCAGTCCCAGCTCCTGCCAACCTAGCAGTTCGAAAGCACATCCAAGTGCAAGTAGATAAACAGGTACCGCTCTGGCGAGAAGGTAAACGGTGTTTGCGTGCGCTGCTCTGGTTTGCCAGAAGCGGCTTAGTCATGCTGGCCACATGACCTGGAAGCTGTACGCCGGCTCCCTCGGCCAATAAAGCGAGATGAGCGCCGCAACCCGAGAGTCTGTCGCGACTGGACCTAATGGTCAGGGCTCCCTTTACCTTTTCCTTTACTGCTTCAAAAAACCCAGCCCTTCTTTGGACACTAACCAATCTTGCCTCCGCAGGAAGCCCCGTGGAACAGCTCAATGAAACGATCAACTACAACGAGCATTTCTCCTGGTGGTTTGGGGCAAACTACGACAACGACTTCGACGAAGGCTTGGAGCACGGCCTGCCCAGCCCCATCCTCTACGTGGCAGAAAAGTTCACCGGGGACAGTCCCTGTGGCCTCCATCACCTCTACAGAATGGCAGGGCACTATGCGTCAGCCACCCTGTGGTGAGTGGGCCTCGCCAGGCTCCTGAACGGGGGGAACCTCACCGCCTTCCCCCAACCTTGCTTCCCCCAGACATCTTGGGACTCCAGAAGGGATGGGGGGGACCATTTGAGACCAGCAAGCCCAGGCTCTTATCTCCCCATTGCCTTGTGGGTGGAAGCCTGCCCCCAATCACCAAGTCACATTATTTTGCCCATGGGGGTCTCCAGAAGCCCCTTTCAAAGCGCTGCTTTGCACTGCACTTTGAAAGGAGCTTGAAGTGATCAGACATCAGCCTCAGCCAGCATGACCAATGGTCGGGGGTGATGGGTGCTGGAGTCGCAGGAGCATCAGGGGTGGGCACTAGGGTGAGGAAGGCCAACTCGCTGGTAGGCTCTGCTTCCAGGGCTTCAGACAGAAGATCTTCCCAAAAGCTGCTTTTTTGGATGGAGATGTTGCGAACTGAGGCCTGTTTCCAAGGTGGCGTCAAGTCTAAAGTCAATTTAGCCATGAAATGTTTTGCACCAGTGGGGGGGGGGGTGTGCAGGATAATGCATGAGAACATAAGAAGGGCCCTGCAGGATCAGACCCCTGGCCCATCTAGTCCAGCATCCTGTTCTCTCTGATGCCCGAGAGAAACCCGCAAACAGGCCCCAATCCCAAGAGCCCTCTCCCCTCCTGAGGTTCCCAGCAACTGAAATTATTATTTGTCGCATTTATATCCCAACTTTCTCTCTGTGAAGCTCTGGGTGGCTTCCATAGTTCTCCCCCTCCCCCATTTAATCCTCACATCAACCCTGCAAGGTAGGGTAGGCTGAGAGGCAGTGACCGGCCCAAGGTCACCCAGGGAGCTTCATGACCGAGTGGGGATTCGAACCCTGGCCTCCCAATCCCTAGTCCGACACACTAACGGTTAAGGCCACCACTGGCTCCTATTCAGAATTCCGAAGCTATACTGCTTCTGTCCATGGAGGCACAGCATAGCCATTGTATATATTAAAAATACATTAAAATGTCACACATTAAAAACTTCCCTGAACAGGGCTGCCTTCAGATGTCATCTAAATGTCAGGTAGTTGTTTATCTCTTTGCCACCACTACCGAGAAGGCCCTCTGCCTGGTTCCCTGTAACCTCACTTCTCGCAGTGAGGGAACCGCCAGAAGGCCTTCGGCGCTGGACCTCAGTGTCTGAGCAGAACGATGGAGGTGGAGACGCTCCTTCATGTATTCAGGGCTGAGGCCGTCTAGGGCTTTAAAGGTCAGCACCAACACTTTGAACTGTGCTCAAAACGTACTGGGAGCCAATGTAGGTCTTTCAAGACTGGTATTATGTGGTCTCAGCGACTGCTCCCAGTCACCAGTCTAGCTGCCACATTCTGGATTAGTTGTAGTTTCTGGGTCACCTTCAAAGGTAGCCCCACGTAGAGCGCATTGCAGTAGTCCAAGCAGGAGATAACTAGAGCATGCATCACTCTGGAGAGACAGTCTGCGGGCAAGTAGGGTCTCATCCTGTGTACCAGATGGAGCTGGTAGACAGCTGCCCTGGACACAGAACTGACCTGCGCCTCCATGGACAGCTGTGAGTCCAGAATGACTCCCAGGCTGCGCACCTGGTCCTTCAGGGGCACAGTTGCCCCATTCAGGACCAGGGAGTCCTCCACACCTGCCCACCTCCTGTCCCCCCAAAAACAGTACTTCTGGCTTGTCAGGATTCAACCTCAGTCCATTAGCCGCCATCCATCCTCCAACCGCCTCCAGGCACTTGCACAGGAAGAAGGCCTTCCCTTTTGCTTGCCCCCTGAATCTCCCAACATTCAGTTTCGGGTTGCCGGTCGCTTTGTGGCGTAATGGATTGCGCTGAGAATTCCCTCCACCACAGACCTTCTGCCCGTGGAGCGGGTCTCTTCTCCTCTGAGCTGTGATAAATGGCGAGCGCTTTGTCTCTTCCCTGCAGGGTTGCCTTCTGCGCCTGGCTGGTCTCCAACATGCTCTTCTCCATGCCGGTCCCTGTCTATGGCGGCTACATGACCCTCGTCACAGGCAGCTTCCTCATCTTTGCTCTGCTCTCTTTCTCCACCGGGAGGAGTGCTTCCTGTGTCATCCAGTTTGGCCCCACCTCCTTGCAGCTCGCCTATGGTGCATCCTTCTGGCTGACCCTTGCCACAGGTGAGCTTATCCTAAGGTTAACAGATGTTTTTTCAATGAATCCAGGGACACTTTTCAACTTCAATGGATTTTGGATGGGGACTGTCCCCGGGAAATGGGGATGTCTGGTAACCTGAGGTTCTCCTCAGTGGCTGGGGTTCAGAGCAACCTCTGCCTGCCCCCCAAACAGCCCCTGCTGCCTGCCTTCTCATTGATGACCAGTCCAGGGGCAGGCTATTCTGCCATTTTCCTCCTCAAACTGTGTTGCCCCACACGGTGCGAGGCAGCGGTGCGGCAGGTGGTGGTGCTGCACTGCTGTGTGTGGCGGTCAGCTCAGCGGGATCCCACCTTCGTCGCCAGTGAAATATACTCGGAGTCGAGAGTGGATTTCATGCTCTTTATTCAGCTCATAGTGGTGAGCAGGAATGGAAGTTCCCCCAGAATGTCTGCTTTATATACATTATTTACACAAAGGGCCCCACGTGATTGGCTAATTCTGGGATTCTCCTGTAGGCCAATCAGGTTGCGGATTCACTTCCACCTGGAGCTGGATTGGGTGGCTCCTGTGGACCAATCAGACTGCCGCAATCTGGATCATATTCAACTCAGTACATAACAGAGGAGGAGGCGAAGCCTTAATGATTATTTACTTATTTACTTATTTACTTATTTACTTATTTACTTATTTACTTATTTACTTATTTACTTATTTACTTATTTACTTATTTATTTAATTATATTTTTAATTTTTAATTTTTAATTTTTAATTTTTAATTTTTAATTTTTAATTTTTAATTTTTAATTTTTAATTTTTAATTTTTAATTTTTAATTTTTAATTTTTAATTTTTAATTTTTAATTTTTAATTTTTAATTTTTAATTTTTAATTTTTAATTTTTAATTTTTGTTGTCTCTGCCAGCCATGTGTTCTGGCTTCCACCCTACCAGTCCCAAAGGGTAGCAGCATCCTCCACAGTGTGCAACTCACCACCAAGTGGGTATTTGGACCCAAGCCGCCCTAGTCCAACTCTAACCACTGCACCACACTGAATGATATAGGAATTGAGCACCCTACAGCATGTGTGCACTGTTCCAACACTGAATTGAGAATGACACAAGCAGCGCTAGACCATTGTTGGTTGCTGTCACCGTGGACCATGAGAGTGGTCTCTTGTGAGTCTACTTGCACATGTAGTTATGTGGATGGGCACCCTATTGTTGCACAGAACTCTGGATGGGGGATCCTTGCAGAGAATTCATGGTTGTCTGTTGACACATAAAACTCAGTGTTTATTATCATGGGGGGGGGGGCGGAATAGCACCAAGTATAGACTGTCAACTATTGGAAGTGAATACTGGGGATCAAAGCATTAACATATAAAGAGCACAAGGAATCCAGGCAAGCAAAATAATAATAATGATCAGAGTTTCAAGCAAAAGTGCTTGAGAAGGGTACAAAGCTGGTTAGGGGGAGGTGTTATGGAAGGCCTGGAGGAACTTCATTTGAGCCTGAGGTTCCCCATCCGTTGCTCTACAAACTCTCAACTTTATTAAACTGAGCATGAAAACAAGCATGGATGCATCAAATCTGCCATTCCGGCTTCCTTCCTCGCCAGCAACAAAGTCTGTCTTTGGTTCACTAACTGACTGTCCGTCTCTGTTTTCCAGGGCTTCTCTGCTTCCTGATCGGAGCCGTGGTGATAACGCTTCACTACACCTGCCCTGACCTCCTAAAAGCCTTCTTTGACCTGTGTGAGGATGAAGAGGAGGAAGAGGGGATGCTGGGAGAAGTGTACATTAACCCCCACTATGCTCGAACGAAGGCAGCTCCTTCGCCAGCCAATTTGAGGCTGACCATCATGGACAGCTAGAGCGAGGCTTGTGGTGGGACCTTCTGGACCTGTTCTTCCAACAGGGACATTGACTGTGATCTGCCCTGGCAATAGCCAGTAGAGAAAAATGACTCTGTCCTATGCACTGATCCTGAAAAGGGGCAGCTGGAAGCTGGGCTTCTTCGCTGCCCACAGCCTTCGGCAGCTGCAGTTCAGCAGCCTTGTTTTTATTAAGTCTGGAGAACAACTGGAAAGCACTTTGCTTGTTTTGTTTGGGTAATGCCTCCAACCAGTGGTGGCTGATGCCCAGTGAGACTGGTAAGGCAGGAAGCAGAGGAGTCTGCAGTAGAGCCAAAGCTAATGTTAGGCAAAGCCAACTGCTTCCATGCTGAGTCCCAAAAACAACCCTGAGGCCGGGAGCTGGTGGCTGCTCCTTGAGGTGGTTGGGAAGGGGGACCCAGTTGAGAGCAGACTGCAGATGAAGTAGTGTCCCTTTTGCCCTGATGGGGCATGAAGAAGTTACAGGCAGAGGACAATTGAGTCCAGAAGAGGAGGCAGACTGCAAGGAAGAGTTCAGTTAAGCTAGTGCTGTTAGGTGAATGGACAAGACTCAGAATACTTGCTGGCTGGGATCAGTGGGAGCAGCATCTGGAGGGCCAAAGATTTCCCACCCCTTGTGCAGCTCCTCACCTGAGCAACAAAAATTTATTGGAAAATGTGCCTAAACCAAACAGGCGTTGCTGTTTTGCTCTCTGCCTTGGTGGGGAGACAAAAGCCACCAAGCTGAATGTCAGAAGTAGCTCTCAAGTCTCACACAGGATGCGGAACTGAACCCTCTTGCACCTGGACTGATCCCTAAGCATCTCAGTCTTGGGCATGGCTCTCCTTTAGCAGCAACGTCCATGTGGCACTTCAAAAGCAGTGAGTGCATCTTCGGAAAGGCCTTTTTGGAGCTTATTAATGTTACATTTTGTGTTTCTGTGTACCAAACTGACTTGTTAATAAAATTGTAAAAGCCATTTGTGTTGTATGTCAATGTGTCTGGGGGAAGCATCATGAGGTTTGTACCTTGGGAATATTTGCACCAGTGCTTGTGTTTTGATACTCAATTGGAGTGTTTTTGTTTTTTCTAGCCTTCCCCAAATGTAGTCCGAAACACACAGAGGGCACCAGGTTGGGGAAGGCTGGTTTATACCCAGCATGAGTAGCCTGTGGCCATTCTGACATTATTGAATTCCAACTCCCATCAGCCCTAGCCAGCAGAGCCCAATGGTCGGGGGAAATGGAAAATGTTGTTCAAGCATTTAGAAGGCCACAGGTTTTCCGCTCGTGGTTTATAAAGTACCATTCCTGATGCAATTATGTATATTTTGCAGAGGCATAGCAAGGTCAGGTGCTACCCGGTGTGGACGTTTTTTTGGTCACCCGCCCCCCATCGGCAGCTCGGGGTAGGCTTGGGAGTTGTGGGCGGGTGGTGCGCCCAATGTCACCCCCCCTCAGTGATGACACCCGGGGTGATCTGCCCCCCACCCACCCCTCCCTACGCCTTTGATGGTCAAACTGGGTCAACGGGACTTGGGCTACTTTAAACAAGGGTTAGCCAACCTGGTGCCATCTAGGTGTTTGGGGCTACAACTCCAATCTGTGACCAGTGGCCAGGCTGCCTGAGGCTGATGGGATTTAAGAGTCCACAGTAGCTGGAGGCCACCAGGTTGGCTCTCCCCGCTTTGCGAAGTATGTTAAGATTATGTGCACCACTGCAGTGGTTGTGGCTAAAGCGTTGGAATGGGAGAGCAGGACAGCCTTGCCTTTGCCTGCTGCTTTGGATTTCTTCTCCTTAAGCACTGCAGCTTCTGCTAGATCAAATGGAGGGGGGGACTTTGGCTCTCTGGATGTTACTGAACTATAACTCCCATAACCCCTAGCTTTTGAGCATGCTTGCTGGGGTTGATGAGAGTTCAGTAACATACGGAGGACCAAAGGTTCCCCAAACCTTTGAGGGATCTTCTGCAGAGGTTCTCAACTACATTCTACACATGCACCTGAATTTTCACTTCAAACAAGGCAAGGAGGAAGGTTTACCAGGGAAAGAAGTAGTATCTGGGGTGACCAAGGGCAACCAAGTTTCCTGCTTGATCATCTGCTCTGTCTGAGCCTTCAAGGCAGCTGTGGCACGACTTCCAAGAAGGCTCAGATATCTCTCAAGAGCAGCAGTAGGGCGGGGACGTGTGGCTCTCTAGGTCAGTGTTTCCCAACCTTGGGCCTCCAGCTGTTTTTGAACTACAATTCCCATCATCCCTGACCACTGGTCTTCCTAGCTAGGGATGATGGGAGTTGTAGGCCAAAAACATCTGGAGGCCCAAGGTTGGGAAACACTGCTCTAGGTGATGCTAGACTATGACATCCAGTGCCTCTTGACTATTGACCATGCCCACAATGCTGATGGGAGCTGGCATCCAACAACATCTGGAGGGCCACAGGTTCCCCATCACTACTCAGGTATCAAGGTGCCTCTTGGACACATGGTTGGCATTTCCTATTATGCTTGCCAATAGCTCAGTAGCAGTACATCTGATTTGCAGGCAGAAGGTCCCAGGTTCAATCCCTGGAAATGGGAGTTAGGGCTGGGAAAGCCCTCTGCCTAAAGCCTAGGAGAGCCACTGGCAGTCACAATAGACATTAGTGAGCTAGATGGTCCAGTGATCTGATTTGGTATAAGGTACAGTACTGTAGCTTCCTATATTAGAAGGGATTAAGATGTGGGAATGGCTCTGGCCTTCGGTTATGATACACTGAGCCAGGGTGGAGCAGGAGCAAGAAGGAGAAGTGGTCATTTGCCCTCCATACCTGAGAACATCCTGGGAAACAGGAGAGACCTTGAGGGTCTCTTAGCTGCATACATAGCAGGACTACTGTATTGAGGTACATTGCCAACCAAAGTGACCACTGACTTTGTGGCCTATCGTATATTACTCAAGCAGTAAAGCAGTGCCATGCTTATCAAATGATGCATATGCAAATAAAGAAATATTAGGACCTATTACTTTAAATATGGAAGTGCACACAGGTGCAGTTGGAATCTTGTATGGAAAACATCCACAAAGCACCCATTAGAGGTCTGCAATGCAGGTTAAGGGATTCGAGTGTAGAATTGTGGGGGTTTTATGGGGGGGGGGATAATCTGCTTACTTGCACTGCATCGTGGGATCTGAAAGCTGTTGTCAGCAAGCAGACCAATGACTTCTAGTTTCATCGCTGCAGAAGAGAAATATGAAAGCTGCCCTGATTGAGGAGGCACTGTCATAGATGGATGAGGTACCTGAACCTAGCCATCTGACCACCCACTGCCTGGGTCATTGGGCCATCTATGGTTCCATTGCTAGGGTTTGTCTCCCAAATAGGTGTCTCATGTCCTCCAGAAATGGCCCTTCTTTCCTCTGCATACCAGTCCATTCTGTCAACAGCAGCTGTCAACAACTTAGAACAGATTGGTTGAAATGCAGTACAGTGGTACCTTGGGTTAAGAACTTTGGAGGTCTGTTCTTAACCTGAAACTGGTCTTAACCTGAAGCACCACTTTAGCTAATGGGGCCTCCTGCTGCTGCTGCGCTGCTGGAGCACAATTTCTGTTCTCATCCTGAAGCAAAGTTCTTAACCCGAGGTAATATTTCTGGGTTAGCAGAGTCTGTAACCTGAAGCGTCTGTAACCTGAGGTACCACTGTGCTCTCTTTCGCAGATGTGAAACCTCCATATCTCCTTGGACTGCAGCACCTATCAGTCCCAGAGAGCATAGCCAATAATTGGGGATGGTGAGAGTTGTAGCCCAATCACATCTGGTTCTCCATCCCTTTCTGAACTAGTCCTTCTGTGGCTGCTTGCTTTCTGTTGCTGCACACAGCGATGCACTGCGGACTGAAAACAATCCTCTCACCTGTGCAAAGAGAGACATTTATTCATCATGCCTCATCCACCAGCTGCTGCAGCACAAGGAAATGCCAGGAATTTTCTATACAGTCAATACTTGGTTCTTCAGAGAAGGGGGGGAAAGGTCAGTATTAGGATTACAGTTATAAATTCGATATTTTACACCATAATTCTGGTATTCTTGATGCTTTCATTGGGAACAGCCCTTCAGGAGCTCCCTTTCCCCCAAGTCTGTGGTGTTTTCCTCAGTTCATCCATTTAAATGTATTTTGCCAGGTACTGTGTGAAGAAAGGTATTTCCTGTAACGAAAAACACAGGCATCAGTAGCTTACGCTTCAACATAATAGAAAGCAAACTGGCCTTGCCCACTGATGAGAGAAAAGTATAGCTACTCCATCACCACCCTGGACATCTAAAGTGGGTTTTGCACCCTCCTGGGCTGTGTGGGCTCCCTGACTTGCTCTGCTTATGTAAGGAAGCAACATGATCTCATCCTTTTAGTAAGTCAGCCAATGTTAGAAGGATGACAGCCACCCTTCTGAGGCCTTCAGGTAAATAAAAGGTAAAAGGACCCCTGACCATTAGGTCCAGTCATGGATGACTCTGGAGTTGCAGCGCTCATCTTGCTTTACTGGCCAAGGGAGCTGGCATACAGCTTCTGGGTCATGTGGCCAGCATGACTAAGCCGCTTCTGGCAAACCAGAGCAGCGCACGGAAACGCCGTTTACCTTCCCGCCAGAGTGGTACCTATTTATCTACTTGCACTTTGACATGCTTTTGAACTGCTAGGTTGGCAGGAGCAGGCACCGAGCAACAGGAGCTCACCCCATTGCAGGGATTCGAACCGCTGACCTTCTGATCAGCAAGCCGTAGGCTAAGTGGTTTAGACAACAGTGCCACCCGCGTCTTCAGGTAAATAGGTAAAGGTAAAGGGACCTCTGACCATTAGGTCCAGTCGCGAACGACTCTGGGGTTGTGGCACTCATCTTGCTTTACTGGCCAAGGGAGCCGGCGTACAGCTTCCAGGTCATGTGGCCAGCATGACTAAGCTGCTTCTGGAGAACCAGAGCAGTGCACGGAAATGCTGTTTACCTTCCCGCCAGAGCAGTACCTATTTATCTACTTGCACTTTGACGTGCTTTCGAACTGCTAGGTGGGCAGGAGCATGGACCGAGCCATAGGAGCTCACCCTGTCATGGGGATTCGAACCACTGACCTTCTGATCGGCAAGCCCTAGGCTCTGTGGTTTAACCCACAGCACCACACGCATCCCCTTCAGGTAAATAGATGACATCAAATTGTTGCACTGAAATGGGATTTATTACGTTAAGACCTCTCTGTTAATGAACCTACCTAGACCAGAGAGTGATGAGCAACAAGGATCTGGTGATCCCTGAGATCAGGCATCTGGGTGGGGTTCAGGACCTTGGAGAGCTCTCTAGCCCAAGCAGGAGATGTTGTGCAACAAAGCCAAACTGCACTAAAGGGAGAGGGGTTCTGGTACCAGCCCACAAGAAATAGCTGGAGGAACCTAGGAAGCACTGACTCCGCCCACCTGATAAACTTGGAAGAGGCAAGGATTTGGCCTGACAATCAAATCCCCACAATTAAATCCCAGTGTCAGAAAAGGGGAGGGGGTTTCCCCAGAGTAATCTCTACCACCACTGATGCCAGCAGGATCCTTGCCATGCTGGTCTGCTCCTACAGTAGGAGGAGGACCAAGGGAAACCCACTGAGAAGGCATTAATATATAAAATACAGACTCTGACTGTATTCCTTTCCTACAAATTCCTTACACAGTTTCCTTTGACGGCTGCAATGCATCGCACAAGTGTTTGCAACCAGTGCTTTTTTTCCGGAGGGATGCAGGGGTACGCATACCCCTAAACATTCTGTACTTTTGTCCATTTACTGTATTTATTTTCCTTGATTTGAACTATAAAATGGTGATTTTCTTGAGTAAAAATGAGAGTACTCCTAAACACTTTTAAAGAAAAAGACCACTGTCTGCAACACACAATGGTCTGAGCACAGTTAGCTAACTCAAACATGGACCACATTTCACAGGCGGTCCTGTTTTCCAAAATGAGACTAGAATTAGTTAGCTCTGCCTGCCATTGGCTCTGGCTCCATCTGGTGCAGCTATCAAATTGATAGCACATTTGCAAAGCTAGGTCAGGTATGGCTTCAAAATGGATTGGGGGCCACGTGTTGAGGTTCCTGCATTGCGGGGGTTGAAGTAAATGACCCTTGGGTGTGGGATGTGAAACACAAGAGCAGCCAAGTACAATATTCCTAGAGTGAACATGTTTACACATGGGGAGGAATGTTTGTCAAGCCAGCAGGTAAACTTCCTGTTTCCTTCTGGGCTGGGACAGACTTCCTCTGCATGTGACTAGAGGTGGGTGTGGCCTCACCTGTGCAGGTAACAACAAAAGCACAGGGCAGGGTAGCTATCTCTCTCTTTTTGACTACATGCATCAAGGATGCAACATCTGCTTAGGAAAAGATACTCTCTTGGCTTCCAGCCAAGGGAGGACAGAGGGACTGTCTCCTTATGAGATAGTTTCCAGGTATATGTTACTTTTCTAAGCTAAGTCTGCCTTCTGGGATCTGATTGTGAACAGAATGTGAGTAAACTTTTTTATACTTTTATAGAAGACTGTCGTGTCTTATCTTTTATAAGGGAATACGGGGGAAATACCAGGTCAGTTATTATAGAGGCTTTAGCGAGCCTGAGCAAACGCATCCGCTGTGAGTTTAAAAGGGGGAATGTTACTCCGCTAAATTATTAACTTGTTTACAAAAGTTGGAAAGGCTATAATCGAACAATATATCCTCTCCTGCATCCCTGAACATTCCCACATTGGGGTCTCTTCCAACTGTACCATACTATGATCCTATCATTGGCTCTACTGTCATCCCCCTAGTCTTGTGTGCCATCAGTCCCACTGGGCACGAGCCACCACATTCGTTCCTTTCAGGACATCTAGGGAGGATGGTGCTCACCTGGTCATTGGGATCACGCTTCCCTCGGTTCTCCTCCAGCAGCTTCTCTTGCAGGAGTATTTTAAGAAGTTCACTCATCATCAGGTCTTTCATCCCCTCTCTGAAAGCCTTGGGGGTGCTGTTGGTCTCAGCACTTTCTGAGAATGCAGACTGAACATGAGGAGAGCTCAGCATACTCTTCTTCCCCATGAAATGCCCTGAAATGACACCAATTCTAGTCAGGACAGTGCTGGCCCAATTTCATTTTAATTTTTTTTGAAGGAAGGCTTTTGTGCATGATTGTTCGAGGGGTTTCACCACTGCCACATCCTCTTCCTTGCTGCTGTTGTCGGCCCATTGACTTGTTTTCTTCATTTGGGCTCAAACAGGAGTATGGGTGTACCTAGGGTTCATCAAGCTGGGCCCTGCCAAAGGCACATGCCTGGGGAGTGTATGCAAAAATCATGCCTCTCCACTTTGCCTTAGAGTTGGGGCCATCCTTACCAAGTGTGCCAGAGGTGGAGGCAGGCCAACACAGCTCCTTGTCAAGGGCACAAGGGAGCCTAGAAACACCTCTGAACAGGGAGAATGGAACCAAGTGCCTAGAAATCTGCAAAGGACAACTCCACGCAATAACATTTTATTGCAGATCCCACCTTTTATTATATGCTATTGAAAATGGATATCATGTGTGTGCTCTTTAAAAACAAATGAATAAATAAATAAATAAATAGCCCTGCCCTTAAAAAATCACCCCGTCTTTCCACTTTTCCAGGGAGCTTGTGGCCATCTCCTTACCAGAATGCAAATTTTCAGAGGAAGGAAGCACTTTTAAGTAACAATCAAGGTGGAGATTTGGACTGCATGACCTGCCCTCTACCTCAACCGCCACACCATGGCAGCCCTGCAAGAGAAACTACGGGGTGTCGTAAGGCACCGATGCTATTTAACATTGACTTGAAGCCATCAGGAGCAGAGAGGATGAGATCTGGAGCAAGCCGTCATCAGTACACTGATGATACCCAACTCCCATTTCTCATCAACATCTGAACTGGGAATGGCTGAGCAGGCCCAGGACCAATGTTGGGGTGCAGTGAATAGTATTATTCCTGGTGAGGAATAATAAAGTCTGCATCCTGACAGGCTGGAGTCTCTAGAAAATTGGTTTCCAGACCCAGGAAGTCTGCAAGTTGCCTGCCTTGGGTTGAGTTGCTGTCCCTGACGCATTGGTGCTGTGCCTGGATTCACCTGCCTCTGGAAGCGCAGGTGCCCTTGGTGGCCAAAGTACTTTCCCCCAACTTTGGCTTTTAAGACAGCTATGATTGTTTCTGGATCAGGACAGCTTGACCACAGTTGTCCACGCATTGGTAACCTGGAGATTTGATTCCTGTAATGCGCTTTGCGCAATTGAGGTTGGTCTGGAAGCTTCAGCTGGTGCCGAATGCAGCAGCCAGGTTGCTTGAGGGGCCGAACTACCACCGTCATGTAACCCTTTGTGGGATTTGCACCAGCTGCACACCTGCTACAAGGTGTCAAGGCTTGGTACTAGCTTGTAAGACCCTCTGCAGCTCAGGACCAGGTTACTCGAGAGACTGCATTATCCCTTATATATGCAGCAGGTTGCTGCCGTCTGTGGCAGAGCTTCTCCTACAAGTTCCAGAGTAGTTTGTATCCTGCTTGGTAGGATACTGCCCTGAGACCTGCAGGTATAGGGTGGTATATAAATCAAATCAAAATAAAATAAACTCAGAGCAGGGCAGTCAGCGTGGCTGCCATTAGCATTCCCATCAAGGCACAGCAGGTGCCCAGTACCTGCACCTTTCCCGAACCAACGGAAGACAATTTTTTTATATAAGATATTTATTAAGATTTTATAAGCAAAAAAGGATTACAGAATAAAAAGAAGAAAAAATAAAAATAAAAGACAAAGATACAAAAATACAAGTTAACAAATACAAAATACATAAAAAAGAATAAATTAAAAATTAAAAACATTAAAAACAAATCAGTCTTTTCATGACTTGTATTTCATTCACTTATTTTCCTGACCTCCTCACGCCTCCCTTTTTTGTATTCCTGTTCACATAGTTAATTCAGCAAATCCTTACCCTCTTTGTTTTTATCTTAATTTTATATCATAACATGTTTAACTTCATATTGTCATCTAGTTATCAATCCGTTTTTACATATTCTTTTAACTTTGTTGCGAAAACCGTCTCAATTCAATCAATCCTACATCATTTTAACATTCATTAATTTTACAATGTTTCTGCAAATAGTCTTTAAATTTTTGTTCCAACAGCTGGATAAACAGGTTGCACCATGGGTATTTACTTCGCATTGCTTTTTAAAATTTATCTGTTATTTCCTGCATTGTTTTAAACTGTTTTGAGCTGTTCTCGAATTATTTTTTTGGCATCCCCTTGGGACATATGTGTGAAAGGTGATTAATAAACAAATGAATAAAGTTCCAAGCATCACCAGTGGTGAAATAATTGCTGCTCTGTTAATTTGTCCATCCTGGACAGAGACTGGATTTTCAACCTGATGACACGGGGAGCTGTCCCCTCCCTTGCTGCTGAAAGCATTGCTTCCTGACCCTCTGTGCATGGCTTTCCAAACAACCCCACACCCAAATCAAACCCAGCACTGCATTAAAGTCTTAAAAACAAAGCAAAACAGCAGTGTATTGATCTGCCATCTAGTTAAAGGATACGGTGTTAAAACGCAGCACAAAAATCGCCACCGCCACTGTAACTTTCAGCCACAGAATGACAGTATTGCAGGGCACTGCTTAACCAAATCCCATACAATTTTCCTTCTCTCGCCCCACAGATTGACCTACCAGCTTCTTGGTGGCAGGAAGTGCCCCCAGGCTCACTTCATCCCACCCCCATTTCCACAGGTCCTTTAGACTACCCTTCCCCAACCTGGTGCCCTCCAGATGTTTCAGACACAGGGAATCCAAATGTGCCCTCGATGATGGAAGGAACTGGGCACATAACTGATCTAGCAGCACAGATTCTACCCACCCACCCCAAGCCCGCCCCATAACTTTATTATCTTTACACATACGAAAACATTAAACGTTAAAAGCTTCCCGATACAGGGCTGCCTTCAGATGTCGTCTAAAGACGGACATAGGTAAGGAGCACAATTTTGCAGCCTCTGCTCCAGTCCTTCTTGTCCCCCCACCCCCACCCTCTCCACACACACACACGCAGCCTTTTTTCTGCCAGGATCTTTACTAACAGGCAAGCATTTCCCACCGTCTGCGTTGGGAAGCTCCCCCCTTGGCAGACCGCCCCCTCCAGCGCCACCGGGAGACGCAGGGGTCGTACCTGTAGCCCAGAGGTTTTCCCGGAGCCGGATGGGTCCTCCGAGCGAGGGCGAGACAGAAAAGGTGGCGAAAAGGAGTAGATAAGCCAAGCTCCCCACTTGTAGGATCCTGCTGGCGAATCCTGCCGCCGCCATGGCTCTCTTTCTGGGCAGCGAGCGGACTTCGACGGGCGGACGCGACGCCCTTGTCTCGCCTCCTCTGACCACTAGATGGCTCCTCTCCTCCAAGCCTCTTTGCTGGTCTTCGCCCCGCGTGCGCTCCTGCTGTTTAAATAGCCCAGCCGTCGGGGCGGGGACTGACGCGGGGGCATCGTCACCTTGCTCAGGGAGGGGTCGCCCTGGAACTGCCTTATCACGATTTTGCGGCCCAGCGGGACACTTGGCTGCCCCCGGGACGGTTTGGGGGCAGAAAAAAAAGAAGGAATGGGGCAAGCACGGATCCAAGGGGTTAGGGTTTGATCCGAGCCCACCTGCTCCCAGACCTATTGGAACGCCAGGGTCAATCCTGAACCACCTGAAAAAACAGAAAGGCAGTATCTCTGAGCACCTACAGAGTGCAGAGCGACTGGGTAGCCCTAGGAGACGGAAGGATGTGGTAAAAGCTGCCGTCAAATAAGCCAGGAGAGCTTCCCCTACAAATGCCAGCGAGGCAGAACCCAGACGAAAGAAGATGTCCTGGTGCATTGGCCGAGGAAAGCGGCTTCCTCAATTCTGGGCAGGAGGCCGCGCCCAGACACTTTCCTCTAGTCAAGTCCCATCGAATCCAGCGAGGCTTACTTCCGAGTATAACCACGTGCGCATGCCAGGGTCAATCAAATGATGGCCATTGCTTGCACACTGGCAGGGCTGGGGGATCGGGACCTTCCATGCCTGGGAGCCAGTTCCTAGGGGCTGAGGCCTCCCAAAGTTGATGGGCATTGCCATTCAAATAGGGTGTGCGCACCATGTCATGTGATCGTCGATTATGCGGGGCAGGGCTTGCCTTAACCCCCCCCCCCAATATTTTATTCAAGTTGGCACCCTGCTTCTATGCAATTGGGCCATTCCTACCTACCCATCGCAAACCTGCACTTTGAAAACTTTCAAGGGTTAAAAATAAAGTTTGCAAAAAAAAACAAAACAACCCAGAAGCCTTGCTTTTGGGGATTATAGGGGCAGAACTACCCGAAGTGTATAGAAATTTATTCATGTATGTGACTACAGCGGCAAAACTGTTACTTGCCCAAAAATGGAAAAAAAAGTCCCAGCAAAAGAAGAATGGATACAAAAACCTATGGAAGATGCAGAAATGGCGAAACTTATGGGGAAAATAAGAAATCAAGGTAACATGCTTTTAATAAAAGAATGGAAATGGTTTATGGAATATTTACAAACTGTAAACAGGTAAGAACATTGGCAGGATTATTGTAATAACCCGCAGTTTCAAAAGTGTGTGCATTTAAAGTAGATGAATAATTGAACAAATTAAGTTAATTTGGATATGCAGAGAATACTAAAAATAAATTTAAGGAACCGCAGAAAGAGGGGGGAGGAAGGTGAGTTCTGAAATGTTAAAAAGATTGTAAAATTATTGAAATCTATAAAACTGAAAATCATAAATATTATATATAACTTTCAAGGGTTCTTTGCAAAGCAGGCTTTGTGCGCTCAAGCCGAGAGAGCCCGGGAGGCCCCGTTAGATGGACTTTCTGTGGCTCCTGAAAGACCACCATATGTGTTGTGGTCAAAACAAAAAAAATTCCTTCCAGTAGCACCTTAAAGACCAACTAAGTTAGTTCTTGGTATGAGCTTTCGTGTGCATGCACACTTCTTCAGATACACTGAAACAGAAGGAGGTTGCCAGTGTTAAGTTTGTATGTTTCTCCGCTAATTAGTGGGTGGGACTATAGCTTTTTTATTGTTTGAGTTTATTGTTTGAGTATTAATTTTTTAGATTAATTTTAGGGGTGGACTGTGTTGTCTTTCTTTCCCCAGTATGTCGTATAGAATATTAATATATCATGCGATTCTATGGCATACTGTATATCACGATGTCAGTCACTTGGAGACCCTTGTGTGACAAGAAATTTAGTTTTCAGTAATAAATAAATGGACAGCTGCCCGTGGGAAGATGTTCCTCCCGCCGTCACGCTGCGTTTGGCTAAAGAAAGAGCCTGTTTGTGTCTCTCCCTCTGCTCTCGACCGAGGAGTCCTGCGCAGGGAAAGATTCCTTTCTGGGACGCAGCATGAGCCCAAATGACAGGTGTCCATCCAACCTCTGATTAGCCTCAGTCTAGGGACCCTGGAGGTGGCGGCGCGGAGTCTTTGCCGTCTCCTTGCGGGGGTCTTGCGGGGTCTTTGCCGTCTCCTCCTCCCTGCTTGGTCCCCTCCCGTCGGGCAAAGGCAAAGGCGCTACGCAGCGAGCAATCCCTTCCGCGCGGCCGTGGGCACAGCTGCGCGGGAGACTTACTGTCTAAGCGGCGCCGTCTAAGGAGGTGCTCTTATATAGAGGCCGGAGGGTCATGCAAATGAGGCGCTCGGCCCCGCCCCCGGCCCCACCCGCCTCCGACGGGACGGGCGGCATTCCGGACAGACGCAGCAGCGACAGCGGTGCGCGGACTCCGGGGCAAGAGAGACGCGCAGGTGAGGAAGCAATGCTGGCGGCCGGACAGGGAGGTGCAGGAAGGAGAGCCTTGTTCGAAGGGGAGGACCACAGATCTGCTGCCCCCTGCAATGTAGACGGCCAGGCAGGACAGGACTTTGGGGGCAGAACTCTAGGGGTGGACTGAGTCTGAGGGGCCCCAAAACGTAGCAGAGGCTTAACACATAGGTTAAAGCAATACACATGCCCATCTCAAGAAGAAGTGGGAGCCTGTGACTTAAGATTGCCCCCAGAAGCTGTTGCAGCCCACCCACCACTTTCATGTTCACAATGCCCAGTTAAAATAAATGTTTAAAGTCCTCCTTGTGAGAGCAGACTTTGTATGCTGGGGTGGGGGAAATAACCCCCTGGTTTGTGTGTATTACTACTGTCCACACCCAGTGGCGTAGCGTTGGGGGTGTAGGGGGGGCGGCCGCACCGGGCGCAACATCTGGGGGTTAGGGTTAGGGGGCGCAAATCCATGGGTTAGGGGGCGCAAATTACTTGCCTTGCCCCGGGTGCTGACAACCCGCGCTACGCCACTGTCCACACCATACAATCCTAGTGCATGGAATGCACATTTACAGCACATATCTTCCCCCCAAAGAATCCTGGAAACAGTAGTTTGTTAATCATGCTGGAATTTTACCCTTAATGAGAAGGAAACGACAGGTCCCAGGATTCTTTGGAGGAAGCCATGTGCTTTACAGGTGCATTGAATAGCACCTTGTTTCTCATTCTGCCTTGCAACAGCCGCAACCTACGCAGAGGATGCCAGGCCTAGATCAATGTTTCTCTGGAGGCCTCCTGGCCATGGGTCAGCCTAGGCCAGTAGCCTGCCTGGACTGACAGCAGCTCTCCAGGGTCTCAGGCAGAAGGTCTTTGCCATCCTTTCCACCTGAGATCCTTCAACCAGAAATACTACCAGCTTCACCTGGGACCTTTGTACCTGCAGAGTGCCAAGCACCCAGGATGCACAGCCATTAAAGGGCAGACTCCATATTGGGGATCCTCAGGAAAGGAATTGAAAACAAAACTGTCAGTATCATATGTCTATGGTGTGGACACATTTCGAATACAATTGTTGTTGGCATCTGTCTGTCTCAGGAGACAATGGAGTGTGCCTCTGGGGGTGAAGTCAAACCACTGTGTTAGCATCACTGAAGTGACCTCCCTGGGTGCAAGCTTAAAAAAATATTTTTTAAAAAAAGCAACTAAACAAAAACCATACTTAAATTATTATTTACAAAACCAGCGCTCGACTACAAAAATCTGGTTGTGTCTAGAATAATCTTGTGCGTAATATAAAAAATACAAAGTGAGACATTAAGGAAATCCAAAGGGAAAATATGAAGAACAGAGGATCTGATGAACTGATTATTAAAACGCGGGAGGTAAATGGTGGAAGTCTTTTTTTTTTTTTAACACTTTATCTAAGGTAGATAAGGACAAGATGAAGGTATACAATTGAATATAAATATAGATGGGAAATGGCTATGTATTGTGAGTACTTATCTACTTTTAAAAAAATTCACCTATGATCTTTTTCTTTTACTTCATTTTTTCTTTGTTCTTTTTTCTTTTTTCTGATATCTTATCTTTCATTTCACTCTTTTTTTGTGAATAGCATTTTATAGAGGTATAAATAACTGTAAATATGAAAAGAGACAAAATATTCTCTATTTTTTTTTCCTTGCTTATATGTATTTTCTTTTTCTTTTGTGTTTGCTTTTGTTGTAAATATGTATGTTTTCTAGTTTGTACTTAATAAAAATATTTAAAAAAAAAAAAAACCCCTACTGTGCTGCATGAAGACCTAGGAAGCCAAGATTGCATTATTCAAGCCCTTATCTTGTTCGGCAAGCAGTGGATTGTCAACTTTGGGGGGGATTTAGTGTCCAAGATTTCGGGGCATGCAGAGTACAGGCGAATGAGAAGCACCTACAGCATGGAGTTATTTGGTTGGTTATTTTTTTGCAGGGGTAGGTGGGCATTAGAGTGAACAAGCCAGAGCCTAGAAAGGATTATAGTGAATATGTCTAAGGAACTGGGATTAACTGATACCAAGTACAGGCTGACCAAAGAAAGCACTGGCCTCGTATTCCCAGGGGAAATTACTGGATGCATCCAGGCATGTCTGATGAGATGCAAGAGGCTGTATTAGAGCAAAGGAAGCAGGAGATCGGTACATCCTATGCAGTGGGGAAAATGTGGGGTGGATTTGCTTGAAGTGCCGCAGCACAGCATTTTGCGTGCAAAAGGACAAAGTTCTGTACTTTTGGGCATCTCCAGGTAGGACTGGGAAAGTCACCTGTCTAGAATCCCCGAAAAGGCACCAGTCCATGTAGGTAATACTGAGGAAAATAGACCAATGGTCTGGCTCAGTGCAAGTCGCGCTTTGCATGCCCAGTGATGTTCAAGAAGCAGGGCTTTATAGCTCAGTGGTCGGACATTTGCTTTGCTTGTAGAAGGTCCCAGGTTAGTCTAGCTCTAGGTAGGACCAGGAAAGGCCATGGTTCAGACCTGCACAGCTGCTGCCAGTCAGTGCAGATGGTTCTGATCTAGATCTGAAACAGTATAAGGCTGCTACATACCACTTGAAACATGCCCCCGTCTTTGTTAAATCAGACTTTGTTTCAGAGCATGGAGGAAAAGAAAGTCTGTGCAACTACAGCATGCCCAACCCTTGCTTGCTCAAGAGGTTTATATGAATAGGATGGTCATTACTGCTGGGAATGGTCAGTGTTCTACAGAGCACCTGAGAAGACCCAGGATTAGAATTCTTTATTGATTTACTCCCACTTTCCCTCCAAGGAGTGCAAGGTCCTCTCCCCATTTTATCCTCACAACAACCCTGCGAGGGAGGTCAGGCTGAGAGGCTGTGATTGGCCCAAGGTCACCCCATGAGCTTCATGGCTGTGGGGATCTGAATGCCAGGCTCTCAGGCTCTTCTTATATTTTTATATTGTACCTGTGAGTGAAGGGACACGGGTGGCGCTGTGGGTTAACCCACAGAGCCTAGGACTTGCCGATCAGAAGGTCGGCGGTTCGAATCCCTGCGACAGGGTGAGCTCCCGTTGCTCGGTCCCAGCTCCTGCCAACCTAGCAGTTCAAAAGCACGTCAAAGTGCAAGTAGATAAATAGGTACCGCTTCAGCGGGAAGGTAAACGGCATTTCCGTGTGCTGCTCTGGTTCGCCAGAAGCGGCTTAGTCATGCTGGCCACATGACCCGGAAGCTGTACTAAAGCGAGATGAGCGCCGCAACCCCAGAGTCGGCCATGACTGGACCTAATGGTCAGGGGTCCCTTTACCTTTACCTGTGAGTGAAAGTATGGTTGGCATTTGGAGAAGACTGGAAGGAGGCTTCCATCTGCGTTCTGTGTGGGGAGACTATGAAACAAGTTGAGTGCCTTTCTATAGAGCACAGGAGGATCAGTCCAAGTATGATAAGCAGTCATTCATTGTTTCTGTTGTTTTGTTTTAATTATGAGCAATAATCAGTTTCCTTTATGGTCTAATCCAAGGCTGGCAACACCACTTTACATCCTTGGGCACCTGCCCATGCCCACTGCCCTGGCAGGGCATGCCCCATGCTTTTTTAACCCTCTTGCACCCAGTCTGACACAGCAGTGCCAGGTGGCTGGATCTAGCCATGCTTTGAATTTCTCACAATGCCCTTGACCTCTAGCATCACCCTGGAGCATTGTGGGAAATTCAAAGGGCAACTTGGGGTGCTGTCAACACAACAAGTTCAGCCCACCAGGGCCCAATTGAGAGAGGAGGGAGTCTACCTAGGTATACTTTGCACAGGGATAGTCAAATCTGATGGAATCTAAGAACTGTGAAAGGACAGCTCAGATTTCTCAAGTATTATCTCTCACTGCCTGCCAAAGGTGAACTACCCATTCGTTCTGATGTCTCCATGTTTTTAAATGTCGATCCGATCAGCTATGGACATTGCCTTGGTCCCTAGAACTCATTTTGATGGATTTTTTCAGTAGTTGGAGATTTAATCTGCTCTTGCATTTCCCTTTTAAACAGCCTACAATGCTGGGATGGACCGATAATGATCAGAAAGCTCAGAAGCCTCGTTTTTCATTTCTTAATATACAAAGCCTGAAAAATAATAATAAGCAAAATACAGCCAAAGCTTGCATTTTGGAAGCAGAATTATATGATACAAAGGGAATCAACATCTGCTTAATTTATGCTTATCAGAGAACTTGGATTTACATTGGCAAAGAACGTATCTAGGGTACCTCTGAACCTAATATGCCCAATTTAGTAGCTGCCAGTTCATCACAAGAGAAGCTTCCATCTCAAGTGAAAGCAGAAATCAGAGCAATGTTTGTAGCCCAGGCAAGTAAACAACTGATCGCTGGGTCTTGCAAGACACCCACACACAGTGCCCTGCAAAAGGTAGTCACCCGACATCATTGTGACATCAGAGGAGTCACAGGCCCAGCGCATTTGTCAAAGTCAGCCCCCCTAAACTGGGGAAGATTAAGGATCCACTTCCACATGCCTCAGCTAGAGATTGCTCTGGCCCTTTTGACACACACAGTTTACCCTGCATTTAACATACTTGTGGTTCCTATGTGCAGCACACATTTTTACAGGCTTTACCTACCATTGCAGAATTATCATGCAATGGCTACAATGCTGCTGGAACAATATTTGAGGGAGAAAGTGTGCAACAGCCAGGGCTTCTTAAGGATGCTGGGAGGTAGATAGATAGAAGATTCACTTCTCTCCTCCCCAAACCCTGCCTCTTTGCCAGCAAAGTCTGCTGTAGGCTTCTCGTTACAGTTAAATCCCATGGGACAAAAGAATCTTAATGCTTTTTTTTCTTGCTTTCTGGGAAAAAAAGTGCCATTCTTAGGCAATATTTGTGGGTGACACCTCTCTTCGCAGCAATTAGCTGTTGCCTACATGCAGAATATCAGCACCTGCACACAGTGTAACAAGGTGTTGATTAGCAACATTTGCATCAGGGGACACGCACACAAATGCCCAAGAAAAGGATGCAGCCAAAGGACCACATTTCTGGTACTTTTAAAAGGCACGGAAGCAAATCTAAGGACTATTAAAACACACACATGTAACTTTTTAGCCTGCTTTTCAGACAAGTTGACTCCCTTACTCACCTGAAGACAGTGAATATTAAAGTGGCACTAAGGCTCATAGGAGGGACGCGGGTGGCGCTGTGGTCTAAACCACAGAGCCTAGGACTTGCCGATCAGAAGGTCGGCAGTTTGAATCCCCGCAACGGAGTGAGCTTCCGTTGCTCAGTCCCAGCTCCTGCCAACCTAGCAGTTCAAAAGCATGTCAAAGTGCAAGTAGATAAATAGGTACCACTCTGGCAGGAAGGTAAATGGCATTTCCATGCACTGCTCTGGTTCGCCAGAAGTGGTTTAGTCATGCTGGCCACATGACCCGGAAGCTGTACGCCAGCTCCCTCGGTCACTAAAGCGAGATGAGCGCCGCAACCCCAGAGTCGGTCATGACTGGACCTAATGGTCAGGTGTCCCTTTACCTTTACCTTTAAGGCTCATAGGACTATAGAACACTGCCTTACACTCATTCAGACCCTTGTTTCCATCTAGGTATTGCCTGCACTGACTGGCAGCAACTCTCCAGGGTTTTAGGCTGCCATGTCTCCCAACGCTACCCGAAGATGCTAGGAATTGAACCTGTGACTTTCCACCTGCAATGCAGATGCTCTACAATGGAACTGCAGCCCACTGGCAAAAAAGTGGTGATGGTAACCATCCTACGTGAGGGGGAGGAACCTCTAGAAGTTGCCAAACTGCAACTCCCATCACCCCAGGCCATTGGCTATGCTTGCTGGAGCAGTTGGAAGCTGTAGCTCAGCAATCTCTATAGGGCAAAAGGTTCCACACCCCTGTGGCCTCCACACAACCTCTGGCCTGTGGGCCTAATTCAGCCCAGAAGGCTGTTTCCGCCACCAAACCATTCCCACCTGCCCCATCCTGGACATTGTATGTGGACAGGCATAGCCATCAGGAACTCCCTAGTGCAGCCAGTGGGTCCTGCTTTCAGTGCAGATCAGTTGATGGATGTTGAGCCCCCTCAAAGAAGTCACCTCCACAGGGGTGAAGGAGGATCTGGCACACCAACCAGACCCAGTTCATCACCACTTGCCCACATATTAGGCAAACAGGGTTGTTGTATGCTATCCTTACAGCCTCATCTGCCTCATTTTCAATCTGCAATCAGGGTCTAGCACTAGACTAGGGTTGTTGTGAACCATTCTCAGCCTCAGCCTCCAACATATAACAGCAACAGTAGACGATGTTGTAGGGTTCTTGCAAGCTTCTCTCTGTCTCAGATGCTCCAAAACTAGCAATTTGGTGTTACTGGGCTGCATTGACGGCAGCATTGCATTTTGCAGGGCAGGGCTATTTTATATATACATATACCTTGGAAGTCGAATGGAATCCATTCCGGAAGTCCATTCGACTTCCCAAATGTTCAAACACCAAATCGGGGCTTCTGATTGGCTGCAAGCCCTGTTGGACATTCGGCTTCCAAAAATAGTTTGCAAACCGGAACAGGTTTGCGACGTTTGGGAGACAAAACGTTTGGGAACTAAGCTGTTTGAAAACCAAGGTACAACTGTACACACAAAATATTTGCCCTTATCAGTAGCCCACTTGGTCCAAGATACAACATCAAATGTTTGGTGGTCAGCTGCAGGATGACTTCAAAGTTCTTAGGGGCAGAGTGTACCAAGGTTTTATCCTCATTTTATCTTCCCAGCAAACCTATGAAGCAAGTTAGGCTGAGATGTTGATCAAGTGCCAGTTTTGTGACCAAGTGAGGAGTTATTTGAACTTCACTGCTCTTAACAGCTAGACCACACTGGCTTTCTTTCTGCTTCCAAATTGTACCACCTAAGTCAGGGGTAGGGAATGTTTGGCCCAACAGGTGATGCCAAACCACAACTCCCATCAGCCCCAGCCAGCTTGGGCAATGGCCAGGGATGATGGGAGTTGTAGTTCAGCAGCATCTGAAGAGCCGCCAAAGATTCCCTATCCCTGAGCAAAGATTAAAGATACCACTCCGCCAAGGGTTTCAACCTGAAGCCAGGCTGGATTCCAGATTCACTGCAAAGTGACAGATGTGGGAATATTAGCACATTAGCTGGTGATGCGCACACAAGCGACAAACCAGCATGTTAGAAACTGCCAGAGGAGCTCGCGCCGTCACGGCTATGAGGATGCGATTGTGCTAAAGCACACGCACGTCTTTGGTGACCTTTTCTAAAGGAGGTGTGATGCCGTTGGGGCAGGAGTCAAGTTACTAATGAGAAAGTGCCCTCTGCTCTTAATGGGGAGCTACAAAGAGAAAAGCGATCTCAGCGCATAAAATCACAGCATTTAGAGATCACGTACATAGCACGGAAGGCAATGCTACCTTCCCTCTGGTCACCTGGCTTCCTTACTGCGGCATGCAATGGATATTGACAAGCATCCCTGCACTCCCAAGCTTGCCATGCAAGCACAGCATCAATGAAACCATGGGGGGGGAGGGGTCCTCTACATCTTTAGAATGCAGAGAAGCAAGTCTCTGGGTAGCGCACAGTGAAGACTCCAGAACACAAGGGCTCCTTTTCTTTTCCTTTAAGTTCTGTCTCAGAACCCAGCTTTAGGAACACCGAAGATTGTTTTGTGGCAGGTCAGGCTCCTTGTCCATCTAGGCCAGGGATATAGGGAACCTTTGACCCTGCAGGTGCAGTTGGACTACAACCCCCCATGCCTGACCGTTCCGGACGAGGTTGATGTCGAGTTGGAATCCAACATGTCCCCCATCCCTGATCTAACCAATCATTGCCTGTTCCTCTGTATCTGAAGGTAGCTCTCCAGAGTTTCAGACAGTGCATTCTCTCTATTCACTTGATACCAGATGATAAATACCAGGGATTGAACCTAGGAATTTCTGCAGGCAAAGCATGCATTCTACCACCAAGCTATGGCTCTTTCCCCAAAGAGGTACGCCAAAGCCTGTGCTTAACCCATCTTTGTCCCCAAGTCTGTGAAGTTACATTTGCTCATGTTCCTTTGCGTTTCCCCTCACCTTTGCATTTCCTCTGCTATGTTCAGACTTGTCTGGCTTTAGAATGCAAGATCCTTGCACAGGGACATGACTTTCTTGCTTCTACCAAAAGTCTGGCACATTTTTAAGGCCCTTTTTGCACACACACCAGTATATTGCCATTAGTGATGGCAATATACTTGAACTGCTCTACACGCCCAACAGATCCCTGCAGCAATGAAGCAGCCGAGTCCAAAGTACTCTGTTCTGCTCTTTAAAGAACAAAAGCCCTGCTTAAACATTTCCCTGCAAATAGAAAGCTAAGCATGAGCTGGGTTAGAAGTTTCTTCCCCAGTTTTCTGTCTGATTACCTTATTTTTTTGTTTTTACACAAGGGGGAAGCATTCACAAAGGACATTCCCAGTCTGAGGTGGTACGGTCCACTCTGCACCTCCAGATTCTCCCATCTTATTCAGCTGCAGGTGTCAACCAGGTCCTTTCTATGAAGAGTCCCATGTGGTCTTCATTTGACTTTTGTGGTAGAACTCAGTACCTCTTCTTGATAGGCTGTACACCATTGCCCATTCACATCCCACTGTGTCCTGTGCAAGTACAGTGGTAACTCAGGATGCTAACGGGATCCATTCCGTAGCCCTGTTCGCATCCTGAAGAGAATGCAACCTGCATCTGCACTTGTCACGATATGCGACTTCTGCGCATGCGCGTGACATCATTTTGAGCATCTGCGCATGCGGCAAAACCCAGAAGTAACACGTTCCGTTACTTCCAGGTCGCCGTGGAGCGCAACCCAAAAACGTTCAACCTGAAGCAACTTTAACCCAAGGTATGACTGCAGTGGTACCTCTAGTTATGTACTTAATTCGTTCTGGAGGTCCGTTCTTAACCTGAAACTGTTCTTAACCTGAAGCACCACTTTAGCTAATGGGGCCTCCTGCTGCTGCTGCGCCACCACTGCCGCGTGATTTCTATTCTCATTCTGAAGCAAAATTCTTAACCTGAAGCACTATTTCTGGGTTAGCGGAGTCTGTAACCTGAAGCGTATGTAACCCGAGGTACCACTGTATCCTGAAGCTTTCTTGTGGGAGGGGCAGGGCACACATTTTAAAACAATTTCCTAGTTGTCTTAATGATGCCTCATGGATCACTGGCAGAGCTCCTGCTTTCCATGCAGAAGGCTCTAGGTTTAATTTCTAGCATCTCCCGGTAGGGCTGGGGGCGAAAACCCCACCTGAAACTCTGGAGAGTTGCTGGCAGTGAATGGAGACAGGACTGAGCTAGATTGCCAATGGTCCGGCTCAGTACAAGGTAGCTTCTGATGTTCCTACTGCAACTGGATTTTGCATGCTGTGTCAAATAATGTTCCACTACAACACAGCAGGGACTGTGTTGTCCTAATGGGAGTTCTTGCAAACATATAGAAGCTATACGTGCCACAAAAATTGGAGCCTTTCACTCAAGGAAAGATGGAGGAGGAGAATTGTATTGTGCCAGGTAAAATAAGCATGGCTATTCAAATGCCAAGTCAAGTACTCAATGCTGTTCCCTGTAGTTCTCAAAGGAGACCTTGTTGTTGTTGTTGTTTAGTCGTTTAGTCGTGTCCGACTCTCATGACCCCATGGACCAGAGCACACCAGGCACTTGTCTTCCACTGCCTCCCACAGTTTGGTCAGACTCATGTTTGTAGCTTCGAAGACACTGTCCAACCATCTCGTCCTCTGTCGTCCCCTTCTCCTTGTGCCCTCCATCTTTCCCAACATCAGGGTCTTTTCCAGGGAGTCTTCTCTTCTCATGAGGTGGCCAAAGTATTGGAGCCTCAGCTTCATGATCTGTCCTTCCAGTGAGCACTCAGGGCTGATTTCCTTAAGAATGGATCGGTTTGTTCTTCTTGCAGTCCATGGGACTCTCAAGAAGCTGCTATACTTTTACAGTTTTAAAATCAGAAGGTATGATAGGGATTATGGGTGCCTCACAAGGTTTCATTCAAATCCTGATGCAGCCTGCTTGTCCCATGGATTCATTCACTCGTGGTGACCTCAAGCTGGTAGCCAAAGTCCTGCTCCTGTCTAACTTAATGTGACCAAGGCAAGAACAAAGAGAGAACTCATAAGCTCATAGAAAGACAAGATGCTTTGGCTTAAATCTTTTAATATAAAAATTCACTGATGTACAAAAATGCTAAAATGTGACAAACTGTTCAAAATACTGGGATCGACTCTCCTGTTACACGGCTGTTGAAAAACAAAAACAAAAGCCAAACCGAACTTGGTTAAGAAGCAGTGAAATGTACATACATCACACCTCACTGTCTACTCAAGAGCAAATGGCATCTCCAGCTGGCCTCCCCGGGTGGCAGGCTACTCTCGATGCACCAGCACAAACAAGCCCAGTAGAAAGAGGACAGTGTACTGTGGGGGGGAAAGACAAAAGGATTTGAGCTGTCAAACACACTTACAGCTTAGGTATAAGAATGCACAATTGTGATTTGTAGAATAGAATGGAAGACAGGCTACTATACAGGATCTCAAGATTTCATAGAACCACAACATCCCAGCTTAACTAAACCAAAACAAAAAACCTAACAGTAATAATAATAATAATAATAATGCTCATCAAGGTGGCAAACTAATACCTGGCCAGTGGACCATACCACCACCTTCAGACTGCAGGTGGGGTTTACGTGATGGGATCAAACCCACCCCTGCTCTTCTCTCTCTCTCTCCACAAAAAGCTAGATGGCAAAGGAGAAATGGTTCTAGCTTAGCCTTCACCCTGACTGTGCTGGTTTTTTAGGTTCAGGGATTTATTTTTTAATGGAGGGATTAATCATGTAACACACACACCCCAATCTGAAGTGGGACGTCCCAGGCACAGGGTTATCACCTCCTTGAGGAGCAAGCCTGAAGAGATGCAATGGAAAATGTCTAGAATATGTAGAGTTTCTTTACCCGTTTGGAAGTCAGAACAAGTCTTAGTGTGGGATGTGCTGCAATTCCTTGGCTTTCCCTATCATGCTAAGTCCTCATCAATGCCTCCCCACCTTAAGTATTCTGGCCTATCCTCACCCTCAGTCCATGCCCAAAGAGTTAAGCAAAGCTCCAAGCTCTGCAAAGTGGTGGTGGAGAGTATGCTCAAACACTGCGATCACATAATTAGAAGCAGATTCATATTGTCTGATCTGAACATAACATACAGTGAGCATAACATACAATACAAACAACCAAATAAATGACTTCCTTTATCCTGTATCTGGCCTCCTTATTTACTTCTTATAAACTGTTTCCTTTATGAATAATTATTAAGACTTTTCTAATTATAACTTAAATATCCACAAAGTCTCCTGCAGACATTAATTGAAACAAGTCCAGGTATGTATTTTAGGGCACTGTTTTGTGAAATATTCTCTGCATTTTCCACATGCTTCTCCCCCCCCATGCTTTTTGAAACTCGTCTAGTGTGATCTCTAATTGCCTCTGTTAATCTGGCCAGTTCAATATACTCTATCAGTTTGTCTTGCCATTCCTTTTTGGTTGGCACAGTTTCATTTTTCCAGTTTTTAGCAATTAGGATCCTTGCCGCTCCGGTGGCATAGAGGAGTATTTTCTGATCTTCTCTTGCTATATCTGTCTGTTATCACTAGTAGAAAAGCTTTTGTATTTTTGTTATGTTCACATTTAATGAGGGTGGATTTGTGTATTGGGGGTGGGGGGGTTGTGTTATGTTGTAAATAAAATTCCAATAAAAATTAAAAATAAAATAAAAACACATCGTCTGATCTGTTTAAAAGGGGGTCAGGATCTCTATCTGGGACAGTATCTGACTCGCTCATCTTGCACAATGGAACTTCCTGTCCCCTTTCCTCTCCCCATGTGCCCCCCACCCCACATCTGTTCCACAGGGTTGGGGGAAGCCTCAGAGCCAATTTAGAGGATATACAGGGGGAGGAGAGGAAGGAATTCTGTTGCACAAGTGGGAAGATCTGTGAAGAACTGCAGAGATCCTGCTAACAATTTTTCTACATAAAAGCTTCCTGCCTAAGGGAGGAGATAATTTCTCCAGCAGATGAACTGAGTGGAAGATCATACCTTAAATTTTGGGTAATCGTTCATAAGGATGGTCACTATTCCAATGTATGGCACAAATCTAAAAAGAAAGGGATTATGCCACTGTTAGACACACATTGGGTTGACTGTTGGTTCTGAAGATGCATTCGATAGATAAGACAAGGCCTTGGCCACATGGAGGAAAAACAAGATGGCCGACTCATGCAATGGTACCATTTCAGAGAGCAGGTGGGGGAATGCAACATTTGAATGCTTGCTCTCCGAAAATTCTGCAAGTCAAAAGTTAGCACATTGAGAGAGAACTTCCACCCCAGCCCCTCCCCTTCTGGTGCTGGTTTCTTTTTACTTTTAACAAAGAGGAATGTTAAAAAATGTGAGCTAAAGACTGACAGCTTAACTGGAAATTGAACATGCAAGGTATGCTACACATCGTCCCCTGCTGGCTCACAGCTTACCCTCTTGCTCGCCCCACCACGTCTTTCTTCTCCAGCCAGTGCTGGCCTTGCTTGTACAAGCCTCTGTCATCAACAGCATTATTGTCACCCTTCGTCAAGAACTTGATGTCTCCGTTTTGTCTTGGGGAGGAAAAACCAAAGTTAGGTAGCTGCTGAAGGGCAACCAAGGAAGAATCCAGCAACTTTTTAAATAAAAAAAACCTGGTGTGCCTCTCATTCCTCTGGACAGGATGGCATTGCACAACAGGGTTACAAATGTGTGCAAAGGTCAGAAATGCCTGCGCCAGAGAGAGAAAATGATTGGGATGCAAGTCTGGGAGAGATTCTACAAAATTATCATTGATTTTCATTTCATTTATTAGTCACTTCTCATGAGACACCCCAAAGCGACTAGAATATAAAGTATGCACCTTCAGTCTTAGACAGCCATGTTGCATGCACTCCTGCACAAACACACACACACACACACACTCTACTGGGATACTTTGTCAGGTCCATATGACTACAGGTTTTAAGGGATGTTGCAAAGCTAAAGGACAGAAAAAATGTTATCGAATCAAGCTATTGGGGAGGGGATCACATTAAAAGTAGTTCCTATCAAAAAGACAATTTTATTTGGTCACTGCATATATACTTTTATGAGAATAGATGTGAGAGGCCTTCTTATAAACATACCGTATTTTTCGCTCTATAAGACGCACCAGACCACAAGACGCACCTAGTTTTTGGAGGAGGAAAACAAGAAAAAAAATATTCTGACTCTCAGAAGCCAGAACAGCAAGAGAGATCGCTGTGCAGTGAAAGCAGAAATCCCTCTTGCTGTTCTGGCTTCTGCGATAGCTGCGCAGCCTGCATTCGCTCCATAAGACGCACACAAATTTCCCCTTACTTTTTAGGAGGGAAAAAGTGAGTCTTATAGAGCAAAAAATACGGTAGGATGCAAGATGGATTAAAAGAATAAAACAGTCCAATAAACTCAGCAGGGGACGACGATGGGGGGACAGGAACAGCAGCATTCATCCAATAAACTGTGCCAAAGCATAAAATAGCCATGGTTTAGATTCCACAGCTATTCCAGAACTGCAAATACCCCCACTAAGCCAAGGACAGAATGCTATTTCCTGTGTTATTTCCAAGGCAGCCAAACACGTTCAGACATCACATACCCTTATCTTGTGATCTTTAAAGGATCAGGAAGAAGCTTCCTCTTCTCTTCAAGCACTGGACTTAATAAAACTACTCCAGGTTTAACCAAAATAGTTTGCTGATCTGAATCAGTAACCTGTGATTTGAACAAGCCGTTCAAATACAATTTCAAAATGAGGATCAAATCATGACTGCACTCCTGGTTCAGAGGGTTTGCTCAAGCCAGATTGAGGGTTTGGATGCAATGGCAGGCTGCGGTTTATTCAAACCACAAAGTAACAAATGAAACTGAGCATAGAAGAGGAGAAGGGATTGCACAAGCACAGAACTTGTTCTCTATCATCTAAACCATGGTAATGTGACATCTGAACGCAGCCGCTGTCTGGAAAAGGATTCCAGCATAAAGCGACATGTCAACAGACTTTTGCAGCAATCGCCATCCAGAAAGGCACACGTACTTTTCATGAATTTTCAAAACCCGATGCACTATTGGAATTTCCCTTCCTTCTATCCTAAAAACCACGATTTCGCCCACTCTGATTGGCTCCTCGATACGATTGGTTAAGAACAGGAGATCTCCTCTGTGAAATGCAGGCTCCATACTGCCGCTGGAAGACAAAGCCATCAGTTAATGAGCACAGCGTTTGTGTCGTGAAATATCACCACCCAGGGTGGTTTTGAAGGGCTGCAGGACTGCTAGAATGGACTAAACTACACCAGCTATCACTTTAAGAATGAAATACAGCGGGAATCTTCATGTGCATGCAAATGAATACTCCCGGGAATCTAATTCCTCATGTGCTGCAGTAAGGGACTGTTATTGATTCTCTCTATCACCAGCATTATTTTATCCCAGGCACTGCTAGGTCATTACTGATGTCTGGGAAATGGCAAAGTGATTCAAAATCCTTAACCTTTCAAATTTTACAATAATTGATCTAGTGCAGGCAGAGATGCTGAACTTTGTAAGCACTGTGTATCTGTGTGCTATGCCTCCAGTTGCCAGGAAATACTGACATTCTGACAAGGAAAGCAAAGGCAAAGAGGGAGTCTTCTGGTGTCTCATTTCAAGCTCTGGCAGAAGATCTGCAGATAGTGCAAGCCATCAGCCATATGGGATGTAAGCTTAGGAATATTATTTGGCTATTGCAATCTTCATCAACCTGGGGGCCCTCCAGATGTTGGGACTACAACTCCCATCAACCCTTATAGAAAACAACTACATCTGAATGGCCCCAAACTGGGGAACACTGGCCTACTGTCTAAGACCAGGGTTTTCTTCAGAGCTGCTTCTTCCTGTATAAACATTTTAGAGAAAATTGCACAGCATCTGAAGCCCTTCCTACAGTCCCACCATTGATGGAGGCTCATAGAAACACAAGAGATGGCCTTCTCAGTAGTGGCCCCATACTGTGGAACAACAATCTCAGATGGGTATATTTGGTATCCTAAGACTGCTCCTTTTCAGTGTGTGTGTTTTTATTAATTAAAGCGTTTTAGGATTTGTTCCATCTTTAAGGACTTTGTTTATATTTCAATCAGTTTTATTGTTAGGGTCTTGTTTCATTTTGTTTGTTGCTATGTGTCTTGTGTCTGCATCACAAAGGAAGCTGGTATAGACATGTTATCGTAAGTACAGGCAGCAAATGTTTTAGGTGTGTCCAATATGTATGCAACAGCACAAGCGTGCATCATGTCGAACCAGGAAGTGACCCTAATATGTCACAAAAAGGGGGCAGAACAAGGTGTGTGAAGGCTTTTCCATGGGTGTTCCACCAAGAAGCTATTTCACACAATCGTGCTATGACCCAGAACGCAACCCCTGCGCAAATGGGGAGTTGCCTTTATATAAAATCCAGCCCATCTGAAGCTACTTTACTCTACTGCCACACCTGACAATGGAAACTTTTCCAAGAAGTAATGAGCTCTACAGGAGTCCTCGACATGTTACACTCTTTTCCCTGAGTCCATCTCATGGCATTGCTGTTAATGTTTAAAGCAGGGATGGAGAACCTGTGCTGTCCAGATACTGTTGGACCAGGACTCCCATCATCCCTGACCGTTGGATAGAAGCTGGAGGCCAAGAACATCTGGAGGGCTGAAGGATCCCCATTAAGTGGACTCAACTGCATGCAGAAGGCAGAGAGATAAAAATTCACAAGGCCTTCTATCCTTGCAGCTAAAAGAGCCAGAAAAGAAATACACCACCAGCTCTCTCAGGACAGTCTGTACTGAGGAAGCCAGGAAGCTGCACACTTTATTGTGCCTTTTAGTCTTCCCTGCCAGCTGACTTGGACTACTGATCTCTTGACAGCCTTTCTTTTCATTTCATACACATTAATATGTGGGTACCAAGAAACAGATCTTGGCTCTTCTCAAGCTGTGGGTCCATATTTTCCCTTTTACGTAACAGTTTAGTACTTATTATTCACATTGCTGGCTCCATTAGAGTAGCAGCTTCAAAGGCAGCTGTAGAAGACCTAGGTAACCCTGGGAATCTATCCTGGAGTAGATGAAGATCTGCCAGCATTAGCCCAACTATTTTACTACTATAATCAAGCTATCAGAAACCCCATAGCTCAAGTGGCCACCAGTGGAGATGGTCTGGCCTCCCTCACAGCAAAATGCAGGTTCAGAACTCTGGGTAGTTTTACGGTCTCTTTCTGCTCTGCAGCCCCAGTTTAAGCCCAACCCGCTCCCATTAAAAGGGCCTCAGGAGGCACATCTAGGAAAGTATTACACTGGAAGTCTTTGTGGTCTGCTGTCAATCAAACTAGACAACACTGGACTAGATAGCCCAAGGAGTTGACTTCATATGAATAGATACATTCATATTCCTAGAATGCCTCCCCTCAAGGGCTCATTACTCTCTTCTTCAAAAGATCTCTCCCTCCCTACATTAAAAGTGTAATGCCTATCTTGAAAAATACAGTTTACTTAATAACGGACAGGCCTTTTTGCACTCTGTCACCCAAGAAACGCACCCCCTACATGGTGGGCTTTTGGATATTTTAGGGTTTGCACCCTGCCTTTTTACAGATGTTTGAATAGCAGTTTCTTGCTATTCTGGGTTTCATAGGCCCTTCTGTCAAGATGGCAGTGGTGAAAGGGTCTGTGCTGGTTGGCAGAGGCCATGCCCAGAAGATGCTCCAGCCCAGACAAGCCATTCCAGGCTATCTGAGCTCCAGCAGTCCTTGAGGTCTCACCCTGCAACCAGAGATTCCCAGCACAGTTTTACCTAAGCACGACCACGATGGGGCTTTCACTGCCCGTTGCCACCATCAGCCCCTTCCAGATCATCAGCGCTGAGGAAACGATCATCCCAAAGTTCAGCACCTGGTAATACAGCTGGGAGGGGGTGAAGGGGACAAGGGTGAGGTAGGCACTGAGAACACAAAAGCCACCCCACTGCCCAAGATACATAGGCACAAAGATCTCTCTCAAGAGAAACCCCACTCCAAAAAGCCCACCCTGCTTTCTCTAACTGTAGTTGGCAAACTTGTTTCGTCTGCAAGTCCCAGCACTGTCAACAGCACTACTTGGGAGTAAGTGGAGTGCAACCAGCAGCTTGCCCGGACATACAATTACATTTGAATTCTCAAGCACTGTTAAAACAATGGAACCCAGTTCAAATAAAGTGGTTTAAACTGGCAGCTTTAAATATTCTGAGACCCGATATTGTCTGGAGGTCAACATACTGGATCTGAATTTTAATGACTATGCCCACTTTTGCACTAATCACACATCAGACTTGGAGGGTCTGTCATTGGTTCTCTAGCCCTTTGCCCCAAAACAGTTAGTCACACTTGCCCTTCAGTGCTCTGCTGTCTCCTTGGGGGATACTGAACACAAGTTTGTGCACAGGGGCCAATTAATGGACTTCCAATCTTGCAGCAGGATGTTGGGACTTTGGATGGTTTTATTGGCGCTCTGTGCTAACAGCTCAACTCTTCCTGTATCTACTGATAGCAAATCACCTTGAGTCGAGCAGCTGAACACTGCTTCATGCAAGTGTTGCATGACAGCGCCCCTTCCCACCACACCTTCAAGCTGCAATCTTAGCCACACTTAATTGAAAGTAAATTCTTTTCAATTGATAGCACTTACTTCTAAATAAACAAGCATGAGTTCATATTGCATGGCTTCAGTCCTTTGCAAACGGAACCAAGCTCCACTAAACACAGCAGGACTTACTTCCAAATAGCTTTATCTACAATCTGTTTGCTCTTAATCTCCAGCTGAGCCAAGGAAAAAGGAAAAAGCATCCTTTACCTGGACAACCAAGCTTTAAGCATAGTGGGAGCAAGTCTGATCCAAGGTGGGTCACAACAGCATTATCACCATGCAGTGATGCAAATATATGGTAAAAGATTAAGAAATCTGCCCCCAAATGCATGCTTGGTTAAAGGTAAGTTCAAGGTTGGAAAAGGTTGACGATACCTGCCAAACCCCATTTCAAAGCCATCTAAGGCCAATTATAAGCACATACTGTATTGAAATCAATGGGGTTTCTTTCTAAATAAAGATGTTTAGCCTCAGGCTGTAAGCCAGGGGAGGCACATCATGTAACATCAAATTTCCTAAGATTGCCACCTTAGACACGACTGACTTCTGAGTAAAATTGTTTTGTACACAGCAAGTGGCATACTACTTGAAGTACGGTCCCTCCCTAACATGCAATTTTAATTGACAGTGCACACCATCATAAAAAGGATTTCACTGCAAATCAAGACTATAAAGGATCAGGGAGCAGCTCATTTTGAAAGACTCTGGAAATCCATTGCTTGTCAAATCAGACATCACTGAGCTAGATAAACATACAGGTGTCAGCCTAGCAGAAGGAAGCTCCCTGTGCTCTTAAAACAATGTGCTATGTGAAGAGGGCCCATTGCATAGGGCGGAAGCCACAATCCAACAGGCAAAGCACCTACTTTGCATGTGCAAGGTCCTAGGCTCAATCTCCAATGGCATCTTCAGGTTAGGGGAGGCTCCTTGCCTGAAGACCTCAAAGAGCTACTTATTATTGCCTGTTAGTACTGACAATAACGAGCTAGATGGACCAATGAGAATCCTGACTCCCAGCTTCCTATGCTCTATGTCAGTGGCTCTCAAAGGTTGTGGTGGGAAGATTCAAGGGCAATCAAAGAAACATTCAAACATTTCAGTTTAGTTTAGCACAGTACAGTGGTACCTCGTGTTACGTACTTAATCCGTTCCGGAGGTCTGTTCATAACAGGAAACTGCCCGTAACGAGGCGCGCTTTCTCTAATGGCGCCTCCCATTGCTGCCGTGCCGCTGGAGCGCGACTTCCGCTCACATCCCGGGGCAAAGGTCGCAATGAGGGGCATCTACTTCTGGGTTAGCGGAGCATGTAACCCACAGCATTCGTAAGGGGGACGGTACGTAACACGAGGTACCACTGTATCAAAATATTTCTGTTTACAGAATGTGCACAGATATCTTTTCAAAATGAGAGCTAGAGCACCACCTGATACCGAGGACAATCCTAGCTGTGTTGTCCAATGTACTGTGATACCTCAGGTTACATACGCTTCAGGTTACAGACTCCGCTAACCCAGAAATAGTACCTCGGGTTAAGAACTTTGCTTCAGGATGAGAACAGAAATTGTGCCCCGGCGGCAGCAGGAGGCCCCATTAGCTAAAGTGGTGCTTCAGGTTAAGAACAGTTTCAGGTTAAGAACAGATCTCCGGAACGAATTAAGTACTTAACCTGAGATACCACTGTATATATAATGAATAAAAAAGTTGGTGTGGTGTGAGCAAAGTTTGAGAACCACGGCTCTATGCTGTCTGTCCTAAATCTACGGCCAGCGAGGTTTTTTTCCCATCATTAGGTGGCTCCTCCCTGCCTCCAAGTTCTGCCATTAAGGAAGGGAGGGATATCAAAGTCTAGTTTTGATTCTGTTAATGTTTAATTGTTTTTTTTTTAATGATTCCCCCCCCCCCCGCCTCCCCTATGTTCTTAGCTTTTCTTGGTTTTATCTGCAAGCCGCCTTGGGTCCCTGTCAGGGGAGAAGGCGGGGTTTAAATTAATTAATCCTCCTCCCCCCTCAAGACGACCCCTCAGGCCTTTGATCCTACGAGGCTGCACCACCCCTCCCCCCTCCGGCTCCCCTCCCCCCCTCTTCTCTCAGGGGCCGCAGCTCCCCTCCCCCTCCCTTTCCTCCCCCCTCCCCCCTTCAGGGCTGCAGCTCCCCTTCCCTCCTCCCTTCCTTTTCTCTTTCCCTCCCTCGTGGCCCTCGGGGGCCGCGCCTCCCCGTCCCCTCCGGGCGTCCTCGCGCACCTGCCGCTTATTCATCCGCCGAACATCGTCTAAGAAATCCAGAGAAAGCATCACGAGGGGACTTGGGGAGGGAGAGGTGGGGGGGAACAAAAAAAAATGCCAGCACCGGGGAAACCAATGGAGCCCCGCACTTCCGCTTCCGGTCGCCTGACACCGCTTCCGCCCAGCCCGACCATGGAGATCCATTCCCCAGAGCGGCCCGAGGGAACCTGGTCCTCCACGCCCCTTCCCTCCCGGAGCTGCACGCGCCGAGGAAGGTGAAGGCAGAACGTTTAAGAAACCGAGGCGCTTATTTTAAAATACGATTTTTTAATTAAATTTTGTTTTACAATTTCAGATAAACATGTCACATACTTGAGATATCCATGACTTCCCTTCTTCTCTTTCCATGGTCCATTTTATATACGTATCTTATACCCCTGCAAATAATAATAATAATAATAATAATAATAATAATAATAATAATAATAATTATAATAATTATAATAATAATTTATTTATACCCCACCCATCTGGCTGAGTTTCCCCAGCCACTCTGGGCGGCTCCCAATCAAGTGTTAAAAACAGTGCAAAAACTATTATCAATCAGTTTTCCATTATTGCATCCATCAAAACTTATTTACACGTTGAATTTATCTTAATGCTGCCAGCGTTTTCAGCTGTACACAATTATTTTCCATATATTCAACAAACGTTTTCCAAACGTCTTTCAACATAGGTTCTTCTTCTTCTCTTATTCTATATGCCAAGTCTTCAAGTTGTGTATATTCTGTCAACTTAAGTTGCCATTCTTCTTTGGTTGGGACCTGGCTCATATTCCATTTTTGGACTAACAAAACACAGGCTGCAGTTGTTGCACACATAAATAACATTTCCTGACGCCTGGGGAAATTTCAGTCTCAATTATCCCCAACAAATAGGACTCTGTAATTTTAAGCATTTTTTTCAATTCATTATAAATCATTTCCCAATATTCATTTACCCTTTTGTATGTCCACTACATATCAAAGAACATTCCCTGCACCTGTACACTTCCCAGAGGTGCCTGTTGTTGTTGTTGTGTGTGTGTGTGTGTGTGTTCGTAAATTATGGGCTCACAGAGCACATTTCCTTTTTTATTGCAGTGGTTTGGAGAGCGTTTATGAATTTCCCATCCTGTCCAAAGAGTAAAGGAGCAGCATTCTGTGCTCCTCCTTTATTAGCACAACATCCCTGTAAAGTAGGCAAGGCTGAGACTTGAAGGTCGCCCAATGATCACCAAAATTGCTCTGTTGAAACTCCCAGTGGCAGCTCCACCCATTTGCAGCAAGGAGAGACAGCAGGGCTTGTTCTGTTTGCTTCACTGGGGCTGGCTGGTTGCCATTGGGCTTTTCTTGCAAACCTAGCTGCAGGCGGGGTAAAGGAGGCATGGAAGAATGTAAGAAGTATTAAGAAGCAGAGTCCTTTCCATTAACAGTTTGGAAACTTGCATTTGCTTGTTTCCTTCTTCCTCCAAATTGCCGCAATGTATCGTGTCTCTTGCCCTGTATGCCCAAGGGTAGGGCCGGTAAAGGTAAAGAGTAAAGGGACCCCTGACCATTAGGTCCAGTTGCGGACGACTCTGGGGTTGCGGCGCTCATCTCGTTTTATTGGCCGAGGGAGCTGGCATACAGCATGACTAAGCTGCTTCTGGCAAACCAGAGCAGCGCACGGAAATGCCGTTTACCTTCCCGCCGGAGCGGCACCTATTTATCTACCGTACTTGCACTTTCACGTGCTTTTGAACTGCTAGGTTGGCAGGAGCAGGGACCGAGCAATGGGAGCTCACCCCGTCAGGGGGATTCGAACCACCGACCTTCTGATCAGCAAGTCCTAGGCTCTGTGGTTTAACCCACAGCGCCACCCTGTTTGCCAAAAATCTGTCTACGGTGCTTGTTTTAGGTACTTTAAATAATAATGAAGTATACATTAAGAGAAGCAACTGTGAATATTTGTCAGGTCTCCCAAAATTAAGTCCAGCCTTTTAACTTGCGAGAAGTGGGCTTACAGGGGACCAGGCAGAGGGCCTTCTCGGTATCTGACTTTTAGAAGACATCTGAAATTTTTAATGTCCGTTTTACAATTTTTAATGTGTTGGATGCCGCCCATAGTGACTGAGGGAACCCAGCCAGATGGGCAGGGTATAAATAATAATATTATTAATATTATTAAACCTCTACACAATATTAGTGTTATGTGATGAATTGGGAAGTGTAAAAGGAGATTAGTTAATGAATCTTGATGGCTGCAGAAACTTGCACCCCCCCCCCATTTAATAAAATGAAAACTGTATCGCTATTATTTCTGGTAATTATGCTTTAAGAGCAGAACAACACAATGCACCTTGCACTCCATTAGTTTTAATCTTGGACAGGCAGAAAATTATCAGGTGGAGCCTCATTGCTGCTTCTCCTATCGACTTTCTGCTTGTCATAATGCATTTAAAAGACATGAGCCCTGATATGCAAACATCATGCTTTTGGGCCCAGTGCAGTCGGGCCAGGATCAGTGTAATACGCTCAAACCATCTTCTCCTGGTGAACAACCTGGTCATCCAAATCTGTACCAGCTGAAGTTTCTGAACTGTATTCAGAGACACATTGCAGTAATCTAGCTTAGAGGTTATCAGAGCACAGATGACAGAAGTTAGGCTATCCCTGTCCAGATAGGGGTGCAGCTGGAGGAATGCAGACTGCACCACTGAGGCCACCTGAGCCAAGGATCTAGGAGCCCCCCAAGCTATGAACCCGCTCCTTCAGAGGGGGTGCAACCTCATCAAGAGCAGGCCACCTCCCATCTATCCAGTCGAGGGAACCGCCCACTAACAATACCTCCATTTTATCTGGATTGAGTTTCAGTTTGTTGGCTCTCATCCAGTCCATTACCGAGGCAATACATTAAATAGACTGAAATCTGAGAAGGAGCTTAATGGTGGTGGGATCAGTTCGGTTCGAGGAACTGGCCTTATGGAGGAACAATACACAATGCAGTATTATGTGAAGATGCCATATGCAGTATTGGAAATAATTTCTCTTAAGCAGTGTATTAGTCCTGGTTGAGATTATTTCATCAGGCTTATTTTTTTAAAAAAATGGGCGATTATGTTGGAACAAAAACAAGAGTCTTGGGACTGTTTAACCTGATTTAATGCAACACATTCATATGTCACTCATGTTAGACTCCTGCCGTAAGACTCTTGATAGTTTTGCTGTAATAGACTATTAAGACCACACTGCTGGAAATCATACTGGAGAGTATTGTCATTTTGGTTCATAGCTGGAGCTACTGCAGATTTCTTTTTGGAAAGGGCATATACTATACAAGGGTCATGAGTTTGCCTCTGGAACACTAAATGCGCATCTAATATTCAGGTGGCGCATGTAACTGCGTAAGAAACCCAAATTATCTACTGGCTGGAGAGGGATCATGTTTCCAATTGCGCAACCTCATATTTATTGGGGAGCAGGGATGTGCTGATATTGGCAGCCGTTAAATCTGACAGAAGCATTCAGATGCTACCTCTGACAAGTCACCCTCTCCCCACTTTGCAAGCAAATCTTTCTAGATTTTATTGCACAGATGTAATCTGGAAGCAATGAAATTCAGCTGAGCCTTCCCAATTGCTGGATGTTGGCAAGCTGCAATCCAATACACTTACCTGGGAATAAAGCCCACTGAGCACAGAACTTACCTTTTGAGTAAAACATGCATAGGATTAAACCGCTAGAAAACTAAAAAGGAGGTTGGGAGAAAACCAGGACACAACATAAAACTGCTAAAAGCCGCAAGTGACAGGAGCAGATTGCACACCATGCACTTATTGTGCTGCTAGAGATCTTCTCATGCAGCAAATTTCATAAAACAAGAGAAGGCAAGAGAACAGTCTCCCTAGTAATAGCTGAGAGTTAAGATCCAAAGTCCTTGCTGGAGGGTTATCGCGGATAAAGATGCCCACTGAGGGAATCTTCTCAACATGCACAGCATGAATTACAGCCTGGAGGGGAAGAACTGAAAGGAACTGCCTGCCTTTGACCCCAGTCGTGGCCCCCAAACCCTGAACTCAGGAGGGTGGGGAAGGAGCCGTTGCTTCCTTAAGGGGGGGCTTGCTGCCCCACACATGGAAGAACCACAGTGTTAGAGAATGGAGCCTGGCAGCCACACATTGTTAGATGGTTTTATTTGAAATACTTTGAAGTAAACATTATAGCAAGGCACAAATGCCACTGCAGATTAAATAGATATGTGATGGCTTGGGAGGGACACCCCCCCTCCCCACCCCCTGCTATTGTTACTATAGCTAGGCTACCTTGTAAAACATTCCCTAGACTAAAATGTACACAGTATCAAAAAATACAAAGGGTTTTATCAAAACACATTTCAGACGAGAAAGTGAGCAATTCAAATGCAATAAGATAAATAGGTTTTTTTTCCTTTTTTAAAATTATTTATAGTAAACAATGAGCAGGGTTCAGACTCAAAACATAAAAACCGTATAAAAAAAGTTAAGTATTACACAAAGCATGAGGAATAAGCACAGGTGAGGGGGAAACGGCACAGACGGGGGGGAGACGAGTCAATGCAAGTGTGGAAAGGAAACTCCAGAATCAATTCGGCCAATTGAGCAAAGGTGGGAGGGGCAGGGAAGAGATATAATGTAGTTCCTCAAGAGCAGGAGCACTTGGAAGAAAACGAGGAAGGGAGATCTCTTGGAGCAAGCATCTTCTTGTCCTCACTTTGCTGGGGGTGATCTGGAAAGCTCCATTCTGAAACAATGATCGGCGGCCGGCCATGCTATACTTGGCAGCTGGATATGTCAACAGACAGACAGGTTCTGCTTCCTTGAATACTGCTTCTCCTGCAGCGCCCTTTACACAGACTGAAATTCTTACAGGACGATCCTGCTCTGGCTGATACAGCAAGAGAAGGAACCAAACAATATGCTAAGCTTACAAGGAAGGAGAATCTTGAGACTCTGGGCTGGATCACACAGGGCCTGAATGGGCAGCTTAGGCATGAGACAACGTGGGAGCAAACTCTCTAGTGTAGACATTTAATCGTGCAGAATTTTATCACGTATGCAACCCAATTCTTATTTAAATGTCATATGCCCAGTGAGAGAAAGGATCCTGCAGTCTATCATATATGTCACTAATACTCCCAGGCCAGGTATCTGCATGCAGGGTAATTAGCGCAAGCTTGTACTTTGGCTTGCAAGAAGCTCCAGCACAACCTGGCCCAGTTCTGAACACAGGAGAGCTCCAATTGGGGCCAACGTTGAGGCTGATTATTGTTTAAAACACAGTGGGAACCTAGAAACTCCATTTGTGCAAAATTTAACCCACGTAAGGTGAATGTTTAGTGGCACCGAATCTCTTCTAGAAGAAAAAAAAGGACCAATTTTGTTTTTGTGTTCTGCATGGGTGGAGGACCAGACTCATGGAGTGCCTGAAAGGTGAAGCCAGCATGATTTTGGGGAAGGAAAGCCCCTGTGGATTCACATCTCAAGAGAAAAAGTGTTGACGCAGGCTTTGCAGCCCAGACAGAATGCCTGACAGGCTTGGGTAAGGAACTGAAGTGGAAGGCAATGCTTGATATGAAATAAAAAAGAAGAACAGGAAAACTGAGGTGGAACTGTTGGCTGAGGCCTTTAGTGGGACAAGAGTGGTCCTGCTGTTCCTGGAAGGGCGGGTGGGGAGACACACACACACACAAAGCAGAAAAGTGCTCCTGACCCTGAAGGTTCAGACATGGTTCAGCTGGACATCCTCATCACATTCTACTTCCCCCTCTCATAATTGTTACATATTCAGTGCTACAGAGACGGTGGCAGTTTGCCGTTTTGATTTCCCTTCCTAATTAAAGTGAATGGAATGCTGCGCCCATTCCATGAAATGAACAGCGTGTTTAAGAACCCCCCCTCCAATTAACATTTAGAGTGAGGCAAAACACGCTCTTTAAATATTTGGAGATTTGGGGTGTTTGTTCTGCGTGCTGGGCTTTTCTGCATCACGGGACGAGGGGTCGCCCTCAGAGTCCTGGCTCTTTGAACCACCTTCTTCCTCGTCCGCAGTGTTCATCTTGCCATTCGGCTCTGCAAGTCCGTTCTCGCTTGTCTCCATTTGCTGAGCCTCTTTTTCAGAATCTGGCTCAGGCTCAGGCTCCTCCTGTTCCTCCTCCGGATCTTTCACTTTATGAACAATGAAGAGGTGCCTGTTCAGAGAGATGTGAGACGTGTAGCACAAGCCGCAGAGCTGGCACTGGTACGTGGAGCTGTCCGTCTTGTGCCGAGGTATGTGTTCCAGAAATTCACTCTCAGCGGCCGTTGCAAATCCACACTTGGCGCACTTCCAGTGTGCCTTCAGTTTTTTTGCTGGTGGATCTTCAGATCCCGATGCCGTAGTTTCCGTTTGGTCCAAACCACCTGCAGATACCCTCTTTGGATATTTTGCCTAGGAAATGAACACATGGCTTTATTGCACCAATCAGCACCGTAAGACAACGTTCCCGCCCACCATGCGTGCACTGCGAATACAGAGAGAGATCCCCAAAGGGAATCTTTTCCCAACCAGGAGCCCTCCAGATGCTGTTGGACCACAACTCCCGTCAGACCCACCCACCATGGCCAATGTTCAAGGATGATGGGAGCCCAACAAGACCTGGAGAACATTCAGTTTGATAAGGCTGCCATAGAGTATCACATCAATGTCCCTTTCCCTGGCCTCCTCACTTAGCAAACCAAGCCATTATGTGACTGAGGAAGCCTGTGCACAACTCTAGTATCCCTGATCAAGCCTTCTGCCTGGTCAAGGAACATGCTATGCCCGCAGTGGCCTTGCACAGTGCTTTCACTATGATGTGTGTGTGCGGGGAGGAACGAGAGCACACAAAAATCTCTATTACACCCTATGGAGAGCAGATCCCTTCAGATGTGGGTGCTGTATGCACAGTGGACCTGACCAGGCCACAGACCACTCCCCAGATTCTGATCTATTTTTATGCTAGGGATGGGAAGCATGTGGCCTTCCGTAGGTTGCTAGACTGTAGCTTCCATCCTCCCTGACCACTGGCTAAGCTTAATAGGAGTTGTAGTCCAATAACCTCTGGAAGTTTTCCATCCCTGACAGACGCACAAATGCAATGGAGCAGCATTTTGGGAGGAGACAGGAAGAAAGATTTAGGAGCTGCTGCCACCAATGCTTTGCATAAAAAAGGACAAAAGCTGCTGGAATTGGATGCTCCTTCCTGGTATCACTAATTGTATTAGTTGCCTCATCTGCATTTCATTGTTTTCCATGTGGAAAATTCTCTGCCCCATCTCTAACAATGCCAAAAGATGTCCAACATGACCTGCCTCCAGCTCCCTAGAAGCCTCTAATTTCTCTTTACATTCTGCCTGGTTATTTTCAGTTTAATTACTCAATTAGTCCAGATTATAATTTAAATTTCTTCAGTTCACAGGATTGTAATTTAACGAGGAAACAAGACGAGAGCTAAACTTCCCTACAGATTTTTTAAAAACCACATTTTTATTGGGAGCTCTAGCAGTTCCTCCAAGAGATTCAGTTTTGTAGATAATCTATATCTATACAGAATTCAAATCCTGATGGAAAGAAAAAGTTGAAAATGAATTCCACAGGCCACACAAGGAAGGCAGTTCTTGAAGGAGGCCAAGCACACGAGATAGAATTACATATTATTTAAGAAAAGCATGGTAGATTACTTTTGTCAAGTCTTCTGCCGGAGCTTTGGTTTTGGATATCTGGGAAAGATCTGGGTTTTTGATGCCGTGCATGAGGCTAATGTGGCTCTCTAGCATGGACAGCTGAGGAAATGTCTGGATTTCATCTGTGCAGTACCTTAAAAATACAAAGCAAAATAGTATCATGATATAAGTAGTATTTCTTTTTCATATTTTTTTTAGAAAATATTTTTATTGGATTTTGGTAATGTAAGTGTCTATACAAATATATAAGCAGAAAAAGGTAAAAAGGAATAAAAAATAAAATATGCAATTTAAAAATAACAAAAGGAGCAAACAGATTCATGAAAAAGAAAAGGTGTTATATCACAAGTTAAAGAGAGGATAATCACAGTTCTTCCACAAATCTATGACATTTTTAAAGATGTCAAGAAGTTAACCCCATAATGAAGCATGAGCATTATATCAGTAGTATTCCGCCTCTCATCCCTTACCTATTCTCCTACTTGTCTGTTGGCTCCCCACAACCATCAATATATTGATTGCAAGTTTCTTGGGGCAGGGACCTTATCTTTCTGCTTAGGCAAGTAGCTCAAAAATGGACATTTTTGTTTTGCTTCAGAGGACAGTTATCAAAGCCACCTGCACAAATAACCCATTCCAGTTCTGCCCCCTCAAATGGTTTCAAATGTCTTCTTCTTCTTCTTCTTCTTCTTCTTCTTCTTCTTCTTCTTCTTCTTCTTATTATTATTATTATTATTATTATTATTATTATTATTAAAATTTGTATATCATCCATCATCAAAAGATCACAGGGTGGTTTACATCATTTTAAAAACACAAAAATACCTACCATAATAATAGAAGAAAAACAATAATACATTGGATGACACGAGGCTCTCAAACATTTCCCCTTACTACAAAAGACCAAAAGCAATCTATGTATACATCCACTTCCAAGACCCATCTATTTCTATTCCAGCAGCACCATGGCAAACTTGGCCCCTTTTACAGCTCTTCGCTGTACAATGGCAAAGGATAACAACGGCTTCCCTTTTAGAGAATCAATAATTTAATAAAGAATCAAGCGAGAGCAGAATCTCCTTCGTCCGTGAGGGAAATGTCAACATTTGTGTTCACATTAGAACTTTCAAGACTAAATTGCCAGATGTACAACAAAAAGTACTGTGTATCAGTGAAAGTCACATTCCTGCTCAGAATCAGAGTCTCCTTGGTCATGGATGTCATGAGAAGATGTGTCACATTTGTGTAATACAGCATTATAAAAGCATCAATACAAACCTTAACATGCAAGTCTGCTACTAAAGGTGATCATGAAAGGACTGGATGTCCGTATTTTATGCACAGTCGTTCAACTAGCAAAATGTTGGCGTTTAAATACATTTATTCATCAAAATAATAATATTGCAATACTTTCAGAGCACATATCATTTTACAGAGTTACATTGGCGGCTACGCTTTAGCAGTTAGCAGTCACCTGTAGACTTGCAGGAAATTTATTTAGTGGTTTGTCTCATTTGTGTCCTCACCTTTCCCTTCAAATTACCAAGACTAGTCACTCATTTCCATCCACACAACCACCCTGGAAGGCAGTGATTTGTTCAAGGTCAGCTTCATGACTTTGAACTTGGATCTCCCACCACCAAACCAGGCAGTCTAGCCACTGGGTAAAAAGGTAAAGGTAAAGGACCCTTGGATGGTTAAGTCCACTCAAAAGTGACTATGGGGTTGTGGCGCTTATCTCACTTTCAGGCTGAGGGAGCCAGCGTTTGTCTACAGACAGATTTCCGGGTCATGTGGCCAGCATGACTGAACCACTTCTGGTGCAACAGAACACTGTGACAAGCCAGAGTGCATGGAAACGCTGTTTACCTTCCTGCCGCAGCAGTACCTATTTATCTACTTGCCCTGGTGTGCTTTCAAACTGCTAGGTTGGCAGAAACTGGGAGAAAGCAACAGGAGCTCACCACCGTTGCATGGATTCAAACTGCCAACCTCCCAATCAGCAAGCCCAAGAGGCTCAGTGGTTTAGACCACAGCGCCACCCACTCCCCTGCTGTGGGCTGTGCCAATCAGGTGTCTGCGCTAAGTTCGGCATCAATATGGCGAGCCCTGGGGAGCTGAGGTGCGCCAGGTTGCCCAAGGAGGGGTGAACCAGCCCAGGAGCAGGTAAAAACTCCCATGCCGATCGGTAGTGGGACCGTGCCTGTGAATAGCCACTGCAGTCTTACCTGGGCAAGACAGCAAAACCCAGACTCTAACCACTACACCACACTGGCTCCAGCAAAGTTAATATAAAAGGAACTAAGCATTCGACATTTGCTTAGATATAGCCCAGTGCTTGAATCATCAATGCCTAACGTGCTTCAGTCTTATCATGGAATCTAGCTGTGAAACCTAAAAATGTGCCTAAGCTAGTGCAAGATCCTTTGTTCTAAGCTATGCCCTAAAAAGCCTTAGATATGGCCCATTACAAAGCACTTTTTTAGCCTGGAAGACTCACAGAAATTTTCAGGAAAAGTTTTGTACTCACCAGCAGGTGTAAACTTTCTTTGCTGTGTCATGGTTATTGCGTACATGTCTGTGCAGACTATTGGAGGCGTTGAATGACCGCTCACACTGCCGACAGGGATATCTTTTCACATTCTATGAGAGGAATGGGAGCGTTAGTCCTGAACTGCCTCTTTTTTTTTCTTGATCTGTGCAAAAGAACCCACACAATCTAGATTTGTGTACTAGCATCTGTAATGCATCTGCCTGTATCCTTGATCTGACAAAGTGTACTTTTGTGAAACAGGGTAAACACATTTAAGAGTCCTGGCCAATTGTGGCCCTTAGGTGTGCATTTCCCAAGGGGCTACAGACATGTTTTTCTTCGAGAGTCGCTGTGCTCACCATAGAGACATGCAATTGACCTGCTACAAACATGTCTCTCTTGTAGCATAAAAAGCAGCCCTTGGCCATAAACCTGATAAGCTTGCCTTGAGCCAGTTCCCCTCTGCAGAATGCGAATGTTCATGATCTAATTTATAAGATTTTTGTGGAGAGGAATCCAAATAATGCTTATGCATTTGCAGTCAATACAGTTTCAGAAACATATGGTCTTAAAAGGGAACACATGGAGAGAGAGAGAGAGAGAGAGAGAGAGAGAGAGAGAGAGAGAGAGAGAGAGAGAGAGAGAGAAGAAAGAAAGAAAGAATCATACTCTGAAGTTTATTTCTGATGCTGCCATAGGACTGCAGAGAACAAAAAGAAAGAAGCATCTACTCAGGCTCTCACCCTGCTACAAGGTTTATGTAATAAGCAGTAGCAATTTTATTTGTTTAGCTGTAAGCTATAACAAACATAAAAATGTATACTATGAGGTTTAGATTAGATTTGCACATTGCTTCTTATTACGAAGGTCCTGAAATAATTTTCAGACAAAACAAACTCCACACAACCATTATTAAAAACAGATGCAACAGTACAGCCATATCATCGGCGCTGCCTGAATGTGCAGGAAAACAAAAACTTGTTCCCCTGGAGCTCAAACAATGACAGGCAGGCTGCTGAAGAGTTTTAGATGAATCCTGTGGGAAAGAGGAGCAAAATATAGCCCCCAGACCCTTACCTTTCCATGGCTTTTCCTCATATGGGACACATAGGTTTCTCGGTCAGGGATGCACTGCGAACACTCCCGACATGTCCAACTGCAGGGTTTTGGCTTGGGTTTTGATTCTGGGCTCGTCCCTTTTGTGGACAAAGAGGTCTGGGAAGTACCATTGATTACTGACAGCTCCTTTGATGCTGGAAGAACACTGCTGTTAGTTGCTGTCTCTGTCTTCTGTCGGAAGCTCGCAAGATCTTCAGGATTCTCAGGGACCCCATGGACGCTCTAATGAACAAAAAAAAAAAAAAAATCAAGCCTCAGCATTAGAGGAGGGCAAAGGGAAGTTGCCTATTTTCCTAAAATAGCAGGAAACTGCTCTGCTCAACAAAAGCATATCATTTCCCACCTCCTTCTGTTTCAGACACCCCAGGCCTAAGATAGAGATTATGTCCATAGCCAATAGGCTATGTTAGCGCTAACACAGTGTGATTCATTCCATCAGCACAGTGAGAAACTATGCACTTAACTTTAAATTATAACAGAACAGCATAGTGTGTTTGCAGCAGATTTAAGACTGAATTCACAGTTTGGAGGATTGTGAAAAAGTGCTGCTGCTGTAGAGTGCTGCCTCCTCTGCCTCTGTGCAGCATATTATGGTTTGATCAAACCAAGTAACAGTTTGCAGATACATCTGAACTGACAAACTAAAGTTTGAGCAAGCCCTCCAAACTGGGATTGCAAATCCTAGTTTGGAATGCTTGATCAAAGGAAAAGGGAGTGTGAGAGCACAGTGTTTGTTCACAATCCTCAATGCCCACATCAGGCTTGGCCCAAGGATGTGATTTGAGGAAACTGCACCCCGGTTTGTACTCAATTAAACTCTGAACCAATGCAAAGTTGCAGGGTGCATGTATACATGCATGTTTGAATTGAGTCTTGGTGCTCCTCATTCACAATCCAAGAGTAGGTTCAGAGGAGGATTTGAATTTCAACCTAAGAGTCCTGTGGCATTTTAAAGAAAACAAATGCATTGTGCCTTGAGCTTCTCTAGACAAGGGTCAACTTTGTAATCGAAGACATTGTTACAAATAGCACTGTTCAATTTGCCATAGCAGCAGCAAAAGTATACAAGGATTATCCAGCTCAGTCAAGTGTCTCATAAATCCTTGTATACGTTAGCTGCTGCTACGGCAATTTGAACAGTGCTATTTGTAACAATGTCTCCGATACCTGTCAAGAGATGGACAAGTTTTTGCTGGCTCAACCAAGATGCCTTTCTAGATAATAAGGATGTGATATTTCTCTCTTGGTAGCATCATGAAAGGCAATATATGCACAGATAATGAGGGAGACTCTGAATTTTGTCATCTCTCCCTTTGGCAAACGCTGATGACATAGTCTGAAATCATAATGCCATGAAAGCTCTTCCTTGAGTACAAAAGTGGCAGGTGGTCACTGCTGCTTTTCAGACAGAAAGACACAGGCAAAACTTAACTAGATGCTGCAGCTAAATCATTCCGCCTCTCCAATACATGTTTTGAAGAGTGCTTCTGTAAAATATTTTCTTGCTTGTGAACAGCCTGAACGACAGGAAGGAAAGAAGCCTCGCTTGTAACCCAAGAGGAAGGATGGATTCCAACTTCCATCATCCTTACCACTGGCCTTGTTGGCTGGAACTGATGGGAGTTGGAATCCAACAAGACTTGAGAGTCACAGATTCTGCTTAAGTTTTCCAGGGAATTCTGGAGGCATGAAGAGAATTCACATGCCTGACACACTTATTTATTAGAAGAATTTTTATTTTCGCCCTTCAATCCTACTTTCAGGGCAATTTACACAAAGAACAATAAAATGTAGGGGGGGGGGAAGCATGCATGTGCACATACAGAAACGCACATATACACAACAAGCTAAAAACCCACAAAATTATAAAAGCAGCATTAAACAGTTAACAGGCTTAAACCTGCATTTTAAAAGCTTTAGATAGTATTTGGCACTGAAAAGAGAGCATTCCACAACTGGTCTTCAGGCACATACTACTCCTGACGGGGGAAGAGTTTCATGTAAGGGCAGGTGCACATGGAGAACAGTGGCCCTTCAATTTTGCTGGTCACTTTGCACTGCGCCCAGAAATGAACTGGGAGGCAGTGCAGTCAGTATAGCACCAGTCTCAGTAAGAAATCTAGATGCTGTAGGTACTTGGACTCTTAACGCAACACACTTCTGGGAGGCCTGTTTTATCTTTGAATTGGTTTTGAGGCTGCTTGTGAAGATATCCACCAGTGGTGGGTAAAAAAAGAAAGAAAGGCAGCCGATGTGTTTCATGTAAAACAATCTCAATTCAGAAGGTAGAAAAGTGTTCTGTGCAGGCATGGTATCCTCTTCCGTCACCAACCTTAACATGCTGCATTAGCTGAAGTTTCTGCATATACACCAGCTGGCAATGCGGACACTTGAACACTCCCACCATCAGCCTGTTGGCATTCTGCTGGAAGTGCTCCTGCAGAAGCCTCTTCTTGTTAAAGACTGTCTCACAAGAGCATTTGTAGATCACCCTGGAACAATTGAAAAATGAATTTGCAATGAAAGTTTACTCTAAACAAAAAAACACCACCGTAGATAAATTTATTATCATCATCATTAAATTAATTATTGAAGTATTATGATTATTATTTATTCAACATATATACCACCCCCTTTATCAGAAGATCTCAGGGCAGTGTACAACATCAGAAATCCAACTCCAACAAAATGCCTTGGAAACATGTATTTAACAGCAGACATTGTTGTGATGTCAGCTGGCGGGTGGGCCTCAATTCTGTTTTGCTGCAAGTGGCTGTTCCCAGCAGGAACAGCTTACAGGTGACGGTTAAATCCTGCTCCATTTGGCTGAGCGCATCTGTTCCCTCTTTGTAACAGGTGCATAAAGTCAAAGGAAGCAGAAGGAAAACACTGAGTCGGCTTGCTTTCAATGTGTGCGCCTGCTCCATGGAAAAAGGTGCCGGCAGCAAAAGCAGACCTGTCTTAATTCTGCATCACTACATGAAAGGGGGGGGAGAGAGAAACCGCTAGGGAAGGTTGATCCTTGCAAAGGGGGTTTCCCCATCCCCTTCCTGGGAAGCGTGTGCTGAGCAGAGGTTAAATTCTGCTCCATTTTGCTGCACACAGCTCCCAGGGGGAGTGGGGAAAGAACTGCTTTTGCAAGGATCAGCCTTCCACAAGTGGTTTTCCCCATCTCCTGGGAGCTGCAATTTCTCCTTCATGCATCAGTTGGATCTACATTTAAGTGTGTGTGTGTGCTTCAGAAAGAAGGGAGGGGGCTCATTTTAACATTGCTCCAGCACTGACTTTTGATGGGTGGGTGTGTTGCCCACCTGTCAATCATGTGGGGTGCCTCGCTCACCTATCAAATTTGGCCCGTGAAGCTAATCCTGATAAGGATTTGGCCCACAGAGCCAAAAAGGTTCTCCACTCCTGCTCTAAGTGCTGCTATCTACTTTAATTTGTAGTTTTCCCCGACAGGCTCTGCCTGAAGCTCCCATTACTGCTTCTCTAGCAGACAAGAGTTACAAGGCAATTTCACAGAGACTTGTAATCAAAAGGACCTTAGAGGGCATCTATTTCCAATCTCTTGCTCAATGCAGGACCTGAAATCCTGGATGCAAGTACAGCATTCCCAACAGATGGCTGCCCCAACTTAAATATAACCAGTGAAGGAGACCCCGACAGCTCTGCAGACAGTCTGTTCCCACTATCAAACAGCTCCTACCATTGTTTATCCTCATGGTTTGCCAAAATGGGTTTCTGTTCAATAACTACCCATTGGTTCTAGAATGCCCTCTGGAGAAACACGTAACATCATGCAGAGGGGCTGTCTGTACGCTAACAGATGATAAATCCGCCCTTGCTTCTTTCCAAGTGTGAAAAGTCTTAGGAACAGATGGGCTACATAACTAAATATTAAGATAACTAGAAAAGAAGATTTCTGCCTAACCCTTCTTTTCTTTAAAAGAGAAGGTATGCAGATCCTACTAAAAACTGTCCCCACAACACAGTTTATTCTCTTTCTCTCCATACACTTGGGACAATGTTCTTGTAAGCCCGGTGGGGATGGGCATAGAAGGCAAACTGGGTAAAGAAGAGAAATTGAGCAATACATTTATTTAACCGGGCAGACACTTACTGAGATGTCTTATGAGGTTCTGCGGGGTGCTGACTGGTAATGTGAGCAGTGGTGCTGTCTGCAGACTTGAAGGCCATAGGACAGAACGAACACTTGTGGAAGACTTCACAGTGCTTCTCGTGAATGTGGACTTTCAGCATAGCTTGCGACATGAAGACAACCCCACAGTGAGTGCACCTGGGAAAAGAGAGCGAGAGCTAAACTTGAGCTCTACAAACAAAAAAATCATATGCACACACTGAGATTTCTGTGAAAGTTCAGGAAACAAGGACCCACTGAGGTCTGCCTCATTGACCTGGAGGGAGTAGTAAAATCCACAGCATTAAAGTGTTCCAGGGTGATTGATAATGGTGGTAAAGACAAAAATGAATAATAAAAAAAACAGGGGGGAAAGCCTGTTTTCTGATAAGACACTCAAAAGTCCCAATGAAATGCACACTGAAAATGTTTTAAAACCTCCAGCGATACAGCTGATACTGGACAAGGTCACTCCAATTTGAGGGGTGTTCAAATCAAAATGCAACTGCTGTTAGCCACAAAGGCAAGTAACAGCAGGACCAAACTTCCTTTCTATTTATTGCCTGCATTAGCCTGGGCTTCAGTGCTTTTATTCCAAGCAAATCAAGTCACTTAGGAGTCTGCTAAGCACCCTTAAATTCATGCTGCATTGTTCCACCTAAGCAATAAAAAGTATTTGGTGCTCATCTTGCTTTTGCTGCCAAACGTCTTGTTTTACATCAAGGGTGGGGAAGCTGTGGTCTCTCCAGGTGCTGCTGGACTCACATCAGCCCCAGCCAACGTGGCCAACAGCCAGTGATGATGGCAGCTATAGTCCAGCAATTTATATTCTACTTTCAATGGTTAAAACTATGCTCAAGGAGGCTTACAAAATGAAAAAAAAATGCATAATTACAAATATTGTCAGAAACAATACATTTAAAAAATCAGGAAGTACACAACCAAATTGAACAAGTTCCACATAAAACCATAAGAAGATCTAAAAATTAAGATACAAAAAATAAATATCAATAACAGAAACAAACCCTGTTATCAACCCCCACCCTAAACAGTACCCAAGAGTCTGTTCAGCAGCCTCAGCTTTTGTAGCTGGAGTCAGTCAGCGTACCACCTTTCCAGGCCAGGTGGGAAAAGGCCTGCAAGGCAGGGAGCAGGTCTTTCAGGACTCACAGCCAATATGGCCACATCAAAAGGGCCATAAGTTCCCTGCCTGTAGCATAAAGTCAGTATCACATCTGTACTTCTTCAGTTAAGACATAGAAACACCAAATTTTAGATCAATTCAGTTCCCACCCCCCATGGATACTATTTATTTTTAAAATGCCTAATCCACCGTTTATCCAAATGGTAGTGAATAAAAATAAAAATGCACACACCACAGTACCCTCCTTTGCAAGCAACAAAACTGAGAAGCCAGAGAGCGACAGAACTTTAAAGCGTACAGAGGAAGCAAACTACGTGTCAGAATCAGGCCATCACGACTTCATAACCTTTAAGAGGGCTGTGAAAGTCCATCGAAAAAGCCCTGGCATTTGCAGCATTTTCCCCTCTCTTAGCCTGCAAGCACAGAAGAACACTCATTGCCAAAGTGTCTATAAAGATGTAGCTCCTGAAGGCACGGCAGGAGAAACACGCCTTATCAGCATTTGATATCCTGAAATTGTCAGCCTGTCTGGTCTCCAAACAAGTTGGCAGCAAAGCTGTGTGGCGTGAAAAGGACTTGATAAGATTTTAAGCTCCATTCCCCCCTCGCCCCATTCATCCCCGCTCGGTGTGCATTAAATGTCACGACACATCTTCCCCACCACCCCTCCATTGAGCACAAACCTGTAGCCAACTTTGCGCGAGTAATGAAGGCAGTTCTCCTTGACGTGGGTTTGGAAATAGGCCGACCGGCAAATGGCGCCACACTCTGGGCAGCAATAAGGGGATTTGTGAGCATGGATTCTTTGATGAGCACAGTAACTGCACTTGTTGGGCAACAGCATCTGGCACACTTGACAAGTCTAAAGGGAGAAAAGGAGACGCCACAATTAGCCATTCCTGCTGCACTCTTCACACTTTTTTCCTGCTTCTTATGTAAATCCTATGCTCTCCCTTTATCTTCTTACCTTTGCCATGCCACTTCCGTGTTCTATAGGGTGCCCACATACCGCTGGCATTAAATGGTATCCCTACCAATGAAAATTTGGCTTTCTTTGGCAAGTATTTTTTCCCCAGGGGTGTGTGTGAAAAGAGAGGTCTAACATAATGCTTATTCTACTTTCCAAACACCAGGACCATGTTGTAAAGAGAGCTGTCAGGATTTTCCAGTGACAAGTCGTTCCAAAGTCAAATCCTAACGTACTTACCAGTAGAAAGAATTCTGAGGAAGCACTGAAGCCAGGCAACTGTCTTTCCAAGCCAACTTAACATTAGCACCATGTTTTCCGTCACCTGAGCAAGGGAATTTCAAGGCCTCTCCCAGATCCCCACCCAAAGTGGTCCCTTTTGCAACTGCCATAGTTGTAAGGCCCAGAGTACAAAAGCAGTGCAGCAATGGACATCCGGATAGCGGGAATTATCAGCTCCAGTCTTGGAGCTGGGTACACATGGCTGAGCAAGGATGTGATGATGGTGTTATCTTTGAAGCAGGAAATGAAAAAATGAAATTCCAAACACCTCTATTTATCTATCATCTATCTATCTATCTATCTATCTATCTATCTATCTATCTATCTATCTATCTATCTATCATCTATCATCGGTAGAATGCCAACACATTTCATATCCAGAGTTCTCTGAACCCAGTGATTAGGTATAGCCCAAACGACTGGTAAATGTCTCTGGCTGAGTAACCATTTACTGAAAAAGCCTACCAGAGATCTTAGGCTTGGAGGTCTCTCTCCTTGTTTTCTAAAAGGTGGTCTTCTTTAGCCAACTGGCTCTGCAGATGAAATGATGTGCTGTGGTCCAAACCTACGCCTTCCTTGGGCCTGAACCAGTTTCCACTGTATCTCCTTATGGATTTGGGAAATAAGGAACCTCTTGGAGGGTGTACTGCTCTCTCCATCTCCAAGTGACAAGTCCAACAGGCACCTCATGCTTACAGGCCAGTAGCACAACATCCACTCCCACCATCCCACAGCTCTCCTTCCTATGCTGGCTACCTTCTTATGTGAGGTTCTGCAAACAGCATAAAGGCCACCCCACAGTCTCCAGATCAAGCCATGAGCTGACAATGCTGACAAGTTGTGCCTTTCCAACCACTGTGCGTCACAACCAAGCCAGGTGGCCTTAATGGCGAAGCCTGTTGGCTCCCAGTCACAAATCCCAAGCAGCTAAGGCAGGACTTGAGAATACACACAGCTGAATTACAACTCCAAGCTCTCTGTTAACAGGTTATCATTTCCAAAACATCCCAAGACTTGCCTCTCCATGTCACTTGGAACTGCAGTATGAGGAAAGCACAAGTAGTGCGACACGCCTACCAGCTGTAATCTGGTGTCCTCAACCAACATCCAAGTCTTGATAACTATTTGTACACGGCACTAATTTACAAGCTGTTGCCATCCACAGTGACCCTCTGGCCTAAACAAATGCTCACGCCTCCAAGTTCAAAATGTAAGACTGCCCAAGTTGTCAAGAACTGGAGAACCCAAGAAAGTTGCTCAGGCGTCATGCCCAGATGAAAACAGTTTGGTTAGTGGCCAGGCTTTCAAGAACTGAACCCGGGATGGCTGTGTCCAAGGCCGGTGACCTACCTACAGCGATAGCCAGGGCAGCTGAGCACTGTGCAACTAAACTCCTAGAGATATCCTGCAAAAAGCATTGATTGGATTGCATTAACTCCAGTCAGCTCTAGCATCTACAACCAAAGAAGGCAAGGGTAGATAGTGGACCACTAGCCAATTTGTGGTGGACCTACTGGCACCTGCTCTTTGTTGGGATTCTTGCAGTGAATGCAATTTGCTATGTGTAGCCTTCTATAATCCAACAAAGCGCTTCTTAAGCTAAAATCAGTTGAGTTAGACCTTAACAATTAAAGAGAACCCAAGTACACATTCTTGCTTCTGTAGATCACAAATGACATCAACCCACTCTTGGTCTACACAACAGGGCACACAGTCAGCACTTCTGCTTCCTGGGCCTTCTGTGCTTTGATTCAACCCTAAACGTCTTTCCTTTCTCTGCCCTTGAACTCTTGTCACTCTCCGTCTGCAGTTTCCTGCCTCCCACCAGTCATGGCTATTCTTGAAGCCCACGTCATGGCTTGCTGCCAATACAGACAATTTGGATTTGACAGAGGATTGTGCCCTGACACTGCAAGACAGCTCTCCTGCTGATTGTTCCATTTTACTACGTACGTTTCTACACACAAGTTACAGCAATTTCATCAGAGGCCTTATCATTGTCCCTGAAAGACTCGCAATCCAAGTACTGAATGTTTACTTGACTTACGTACATATGTTTCTATTAATAGCCTCAGAATGGTTTTAAAAAGTTACCTATTTATATTTTTATTCTGTGCTTTTAGAAAGCCTTTAGTGATTGTTAATATAACCGGTTATCACACACATCCTAAAAATTTGGACCTTTGGGCTTCAAAACACAGTAAAGACTGAAATTCCAGACTAAAAGCTCAGGAACAACAGTCCAGAATTTCAACAGCCTACAAACCTGCCTCTTCCCATCTCCTTGCCCCTTAAGATCAACACTGGACTGCACCCCTGCAGGTGGCAAGAAGCAGACAGCAGAACGTTTCTGACCCCTTCCCCTACAGAAAAAACCTCTGCACATGGAAAGCTTGCACACCAGAGAGGATTAAACTTCTTCCTGCCATATTAGCTGTCTACGTGTGAGAGGATTTTTACACAATGGGAAATTTAAGCATACTGTTCCCCCACTGCCAGCAGCTTCAGGTAGCACAGATGGGGAAAGACTACAGGAACTATGGGATTTCAACATTTAGTATACTCTGGGGCCCAAAGGTCCTGATTCGCAGGCAGCGTGTGGTGTTTGCTTTAATTGGAGTCATGTTTTGGATGCTTAAATCGGGAGTTGGTCTAAGATTCTTCTTCCACAGCAGCTGCCTGATACACATTCAGAATTCAATTTATTCATGCTGCTGTTTCATCAAGACCATCCAGTCTAATTTTGTGAAGTGGAAACGTTTATATTAAAACTGAAATTATCATAGGCTTATGAAAGTAATGCAAGATACTGAAAAGCTGTGATAAGAAATGTGAGTAAAAAGGAGGAAAATTTGGGTAATAATCTACAACCATTTAAGCCATAAAAGTTTTTCCTACCGAATTCTGTATGTTGTGGATTTAACCTTTTTATCTTTTGTTGTATGATATGTATACCCTTGTTGTATGATATGTATGCCCTTGATGTCTAGGAAATACTTAAGAAGGTTTTGCCAATGAAAGCTACCAATTTATCTCAAAATTTAAATTCTAAGGTCCTCCCAAGCCTCATGAGCTTCACCAATTCACTGGAGTCAAATCTCCACTATCATTTATCTCCTTTTCATTTATCTCAGCTCTTCTTCACTTTATGCTCCCATCATTGCATCAGGCTGCAGCAGAGGGATCGATGGGAGCAGGACCACTCCATTAGCTCTGCTGAGAAACCAGCTCCACGTGGAGCGTCCTCTCCATAAATGGCTTCCATTCCAGTTGGTCATTATTAGAACAACTATGCAAAAGAATTGGTGCCTGCGTTTGCTTTTTTCCCTTTTCCCTCCTCATTCCTTTGTCCTGTGTCTTTTAGACTGCAAATCTGTGGGCAGGAACTGTCTTGTTTCATTAATCTTATGTAAGTCTCTCTTGAAACTTTTTGGTTGAAAAGCAGAGTACATTAATAAATTAATCTATAGAGGAACAGTTGTGATGGTCCTTGATCATCGAAGTCAGGCACCCCCAACATTCGGCCCTCCAGATGTTTTGGCCTACAACTCCCAAGATCCCTAGCTAACAGGACCAGTGGTGAGGGATGATGGGAATTGTAGTCCAAAACATCTGGAGGGCCGAAAGTTAGGGAAGGCCTGATCTAAGTAGTACTTGAGGGTCTCTGTTGTTTCTAGCCTCCTAAACATCTGGTGAACTGTCAGGCAGATCTTCAGGGAGAGGGAGGTTAGGTGGGGAGAGAACCTAGTTTAGAAAAGGATGTTGGTAAAATAGTAGTTTTACCAGTTCCCACTCACTGTCTCCTGCAAAACCACGAAGATACTTAACTACTGAATAATGCTTAGCAATTGGGTAGACACTACAATGGTACTATCTGTTTAATTAAAGGGAAATAGATAAAAATAATCAAGCAGAACCCAGCACCAAATGTTGTATTTCGATTGTATATTCCCAAGGGAAAAGTAACTTCTGACTTTAACGCTTTCACTGCAACATAAAACTAAAGTGTGCATTAAGTAAATAGAGTACACATATTCTCAGATTTCTAAAGTGAAGAGAGTCCCTTTCCTTAAGTAAATGCTACCATTGAGGCAGCTGCCCATCCCATAATGCTACCTGAGCAAAAGACTTGCACATCCCTTATCTGCAACTCTGAATCTCTCTCATCCTAGTGTTTCATTGCAGTAGCTTGTATTTAATCAAATATTTGACTTCCGTATACAATTAGAAACTGTGATATGCTACAAATACAGCTGCATACAAAGGAATGTGGTCAGTTGACAGGTTTAGAATTAAATTATCCAATTATCTGTACAGGACCCTTGTACCTACGGGACCGCCTCTCCTAGTATGCCCTGCAGAGGACCTTAAGGTCCACAAATAACAACATTTTGGAGGTCCCAAGCCACAAAGTGGTTAGATGGGTCTCAACTAGGGCCAGGGCCTTTTCAGTACTGGCCCCAACTTGGTGGAACACTCTGTCACAAGAGACTAGGGCCCTGTGGGACTTGACATCTTTCCACAGGGCCTGCAAGACAGAGCCTGGTCTTTGGTTTGAACTCAGTCTGACCCTTATGTTTTCCCTCCCCTTATGGTTTTGATTTATGGGCTACTATTAAAATGAGGCTGCATTTTAAATTGTATTTTAACCCGTATTTTAATAAACTGGTGTTTGTTTGTTTGTGTCCCGTCCTCCCCATTATGTTTTGTTGTAATTTTATTGGTGTTAGCTGAGCCCGGCTCTGGCTGGGGAGGGTGGGGTATAAATATTATTATTATTATTATTATTATTATTTAGTGTTATCTATTGAAATTACATTTTCATTTGTATAGTTGTAAATTAATCTGTCACTCACAGTTTCCATAATGAAAGTTTAGTTATTCAATACACCTGGCCCATGTTCTCCACAATTACATGCCTCCTTTTCTCCTGATTTGCAGGACAAATGCAACACTTTGCCAGTTTGGATGAAACAGGCATATATACACAACACTAACCTTTAGCCCTCCAGATGTTGCTGGATTACAACTCCCACAATCCCACCACTGGCCTCCAACAACATCCAAAGGGCTGCACATTTGTCACCTCTGACTTAACCCTATACCAGTTTGTCACTGCATCTGACCCACCCAAATGTCATAAAATATGAACAAAGATTCTGCACTGTTATGTGTCTACAGAAAACACAAAGAATAATAATTCCTAACTTTACTCCTAGGTTGTGGTGTTGGAAATATCAATTTAAAATCAACCAAGGGGTTCTTTAATGATGGATACTCAAGACAAATTTTCTAACTTTCAGCAGCCATAATCATAAAAAAGAAGGCCCATTTAGCCCAGAAATGAGTCCTCCTTTATCTGCATTTTGAAGACACATCACTTAAGCCACTTTTTGTACCCAAAAGGGTGAACAGGAGTAACAAAGTCACCTTAACTAAAGCTGACATCTGTCCTATTGCCAACAAAGATCACAGTCAATGGGAAGAATAACTATCAGCAACTCCAGAGATTATGCAAGGAAAATCCAAGAGGTTTAATCAATCAACTGCAGTTCTGAATAAAAATTACCCTCCAGATTCAGCAGGCGGGACTGTTCCAGAAGAAGAGGATTTGCTGAGTAATTCTGTTAACCTACCAAATAAAGAGCAAAGTGACATTCTCACCAAACTAGCTAAGTTACAGTCCAGGTTGACCCAAGTACAACAGCATGGACAACAAAACGTTGGTGAAACAATTGGCAATCAAGCCTTTTGCTCACAAGCTGTTTCTCCAAAGTGTATAGTTAAAAAGAGGGCTACCAGAGGAACTTCGAAGTGTATAGATGCAGAGCTGCAAACTCAACCCCCCTTGGAATATGATAGGGTGAGGGACAATCCTGATGGCATGACTATGAATTCCTGGCTCAGCTATCAGAAATTGGCTCCAAATGTAATAGGTAGTCCTCTCCCGAGAATCAAAATGGATACTAATATCGTTGAATGTGTTCTCACTGATAAGAGAAATGGAAGCGTTTTTTTTTAGAAAAACAATAAATCAATATTTCCTGAAGTTTGGGCCACAGCCCTATATTCAAAAAGGGCCTTACATTCAATCTAGCTAGTTATAGACCAATTAGATTGCTACCATTAATTAGCAAATTATATGCAAAGCATCTTTACAATAAGCTAATTGACTGGATAACTGATGAAACTATTCTTGCCGAAGAGCAAGCAGGATTTAGTTGAGTCAGATCCACTATAGATCATTGCTTTGTACTAGTTCATTTTACAGATGAGTGGTATGCTAAGAAACCGGGTGGTGTGCTATATGCAGCTTTCATTGATCTGAAAGCTGCATTCGATTCAATCTCTCGAGTAAGACTGTTGGATTAGTTGAACTCTTAGATACAGATAAAATATTATTGTTCTTGATTAAATGTCTATATAAAAACACTGCTGAAAGAGTGTTGCTCTACAAATGGGCAGCTCACAGGATCTGTAGCAGCCACAAAGGGAGTTAAGCAAGGTTGCATCCTAGCTCCCACACTGCTTTAATTATCATATTTTCCCGTGTATAGCACACACACACACACACACACGTTTATAAGACTACCCCTAATTTTGGCTGAAACTAATCACTCGTCCCCCCATGCATATATTCCATGTATAAGATGATCCATGTTTTTAAACATTATTTTAGAGTAAAAAAAACCTAGTCTTATACACAGAAAAATACAGTATATATAAATGTCACTGTCCAGAGTTTAACATCCCCAGAGTATCATGCCCCTAAACTGGCCACAAAAGCCATCTCTGTATTATTATACGCAGATGATGCGATACTTCTATCTCAAACAAAAGTGAGCCTAAAAAGATTGATGAGGGCATTCTCAGGATACTGCCAAATAGAACAGCTGGCTGTGAATTACAAGAAAACTGAAGTCATTGTGTTTTCAAGAAACTATAGGGTTCACAGATGGTATATGGATAATCAGCTGATCAAACAAGGTAAAGTCTTTAAATACCTCAGCCTTATTTTTCAGTCAATAATCTAGTAATTATTTAGTTCTGTCTTGGTCCAAATATACTTGCCAAATTCCTCCTGCGTCCCACCTAAAGACTGCTATAAACTGCGGACATGGAAGCAAAAGCACTGCTCCCAGCTTTTTCTTCCCATCCTCCCATCTTGTTTAAGACAAGAGTTCTGAAGTACTGGAAAGCTTCATCACTATTCTGGGTAATGTCCTAACAGAAGTATTGACCAACTGTGGGTTCTCAGTTTTTCCTTTATTTGTATTCTCTATAACAGGCATAGGCAAACTCGGCCCTCCAGATGTTTTGGGACTACAACTCCCATGATCCCCAGCTAACAGGACCAGTGGTCAGGGATGATGGGAATTGTAGTCCCAAAACATCTGGAGGGTCGAGTTTGCCTATGCCTGCACTATAATCTATAATCTATTGCTTGAAGGTTTATAGTGTGGTGACATGCTCTGGTTGCCCTGCTAGGGAAAGCAGCAATTACTGAAGTTCAACCACACTGTTTTTGTTTTTAATTAAGCCAAAAACTTCACCAATGAGAGACATGGAATTTGCACTAATTTTCTTGAAGGAAAGCCTACGTGCGGGAAAGAGGCAAGAACAGCACAGCGCTGCATAACTCACTGGCAAACACCCACTGGATAAAACCAGTTCCTTAGCTTACTCGTTTATTTCAGAAACATTGTAAGAGCTCACTTTATTTCGTGGGTTTTTTTGTTTTTACCTGAAGCCAGATTTTACTGGAACAAATGCTCTCGAACAACTTCCCTGCGTCTCTTCAATTTCTCTATAGGACTTTGTACACATTGGAAGTTGCTGGCCATAGGCAGCCTGAATTCCACGAATACCCCTGGTAGTGTAACTCAACCCCACCTACAGATAGCGTAGAAGAAAGCAGGAACGGGGACCTATGACCTCCCATCAGCACTAACCAGCATTGCCAATGGTCAGGGTGGGTGATAGGAGCCGCAGTTCAACAACTTCTAGAAGTCCGCAGGCTCCCGACCCCTGCTTCAGAGTAAGAGTGAGCAATTGCTTTAACCCCCAAATATGATGATGATGATATTTGTACCCCACCCATTTGACCAGCTCAGCTCCCACCCACTCAAGTAAAAGGTCTTAAATTCAATCCCTGGCATCTCCAGGTAAAGGCTGGAACCCTGGAGAGCCACTGCCAGTCAGTGCAGTAGACAATACTATGTGTTACATGGACCAATTGGTCTGACTCAGTATAAGGTGGTATTTTCTGTTTCTATGGAAGATTCAAGATGGATTCTATCATGAACGGTGCAATTCTAGAAAATCAAATTCTGCAAAACAATTGTAGATAGGCTCCTCAAATCCAATAATAATAATAATTTATTATTTATACCCCACCCATCTAGCTGGGCTTCCCCAGCCACTCTGGGCGGCTTCCAAAAAATATTAAAATACTGTAATACATCAAACATTAAAAGCTTCCCTAAACAGGGCTGCCTTCAGATGTCTTCTAAAAGTCTGGTAGTTGTTGTTCTCTTTGACATCTGGTGGGAGGGCGTTCTACAGGGAAGGTGCCACTACCGAGAAGGCCCTCTGCCTGGTTCCCTGTAGCTTTGCTTCTCGCAGTGAGGGAACCGCCAGAATAATACAAAGGCAGCATATGCAAAACTTTGGGGGCCCTGGAATTGCCCACTGGAATGGTGGGTGCCACCCAGGTGCCACCTGGCTGCTCTTGTCATTGCAGGCTATGAATCAACACAATAAAGGTTGCTGTTGTGTTTTCCTGTAGGTCACAGAGTCTGATTAATGCCCTAACTGCAGCTTTAGCGGTGCTAATCTGTTTTCAGGGGTTTGGGGTTATTTGTAGTTTTTACAATGGGAAAATTGATGGCTTCTCTTACAGAGTTACAAGAATATATCACATGCCAGCCTGACATAGAAATCTGCACATTAGAGTGTTTCTACAACCATGCACCCACCACAGCACAGGAGACACCTTCAAAAGGTCAGAAATGGTAAAGTCGAGCCTGAACAGGAAACCGGTCAAAACCAGTATTTTTGTCTCACATTTGGAAATCTTTGCTGAAATTTAACAAAAATAGATTCAGGGATGCGGGTGGCGCTGTGGGTTGGGTAAAACCTCAGTGCCTAGGACTTGCCGATCGCATGGTCGGCGGTTTGAATCCCCGTGGCAGGGTGAGCTCCCGTCGTTCGGTCCCAGCTCCTGCCCACCTAGCAGTTCGAAAGCACCTTTAAGTGCAAGTAGATAAATAGGTACCGCTTTATAGCGGGAAGGTAAACGGCGTTTCCGTGTGCTGCGCTGGTGCCGGTTCGCCAGAGCAGCTTCGTCACGCTGGCCACGTGACCCGGAAGTGTCTGCGGACAACGCTGGCTCCCGGCCTCTAGAGTGAGATGAGCGCACAACCCTAGAGTCTGTCAAGACTGGCCCGTACGTGCAGGGGTACCTTTACCTTTACTAGATTCAAAGTTACTAGTTCAGGATAATGATTCAATTAAAAGCCAGTGGGGTAAAGGCTCAAGGTGACACTGTACACAGAATATGGGTGATGAGATGTAGCGGTTAGAGTACTGAACTAGGAACTGGGAGACCAGGGTTCAGTCATCAAGCTCATGGAGTAATCCTAAGCTAGTCGTCCTCAGTCTAACCTACTTCGCAGGGTTGCTGCAAAGATAAAACGGGTGCAGGCACCACCTATGCCACCTTGAACCTCTCGAAGAAAAGCAGGGGTACAAACGCAATAAAAAATATAATAAAATGGAAGGTTGCATGCTGCTTTGTGCTCTCCTGTTCTTTTCTTCTCCAGCACGAGTTACACCACTGTCTTCCGCCCCAGCTGATCCGCTGTTCACCACTGCTGAGGTTTATATCAGCAGCAACCTTAGCTATTCGTTATGCCAACAGGGGTTCCTTTTACAAAAGGTTTTGTAACCAGTTTTAAAGCTAGGCTTTAAAACGCTGCTTAACAGGCAATGCTGGAGAGCATTAACCACAGTGCCATCTGGCAGCGAGAGAAGAGGGAAGCCATGCCAGTGTAAGGAGAGGTGGGGGAATGCAAACCTGCTAATAAGAAGGTAAGAAGAGCCTGCTGGATCAGTCCAGTGGCGCATCCAGTCCAGTATCCTGTTTTCACAGTGCCCAACTAGACACCTATGGGAAGCCCACAAGCCAGCGTTCAAAATTTGCCTGGTGCCAGGCGCTTTGGGCACCTGGCTATTGGCCACTTGCGACCAAGTGAAGATGCCTAGGCATCAAGAGAATGTAATGAAAATGTTTTATAGATGGTATATGACTCCTGTAAAACTAGCAAAGATGTATAAGGTTGATAACAAATGTTGGAAATGCAAAGAAAAAGAAGGGACGATCTTTCATCAGTGGTGGGAATGTAATAAAATAAAAAGTTTCTGGGAAATGATATACAATGAGATGAAAAAAATGTTAAGATATACTTTTGTGAAAAAACCAGAAGCTTTTCTTCTAGGGATGGTAGGAAAGGACATAAGAAGAAAGGACTTTAAACTTTTCCAATATGCTGTAACGGCAGCCAGAATCCTGTTGGCCCAGAAGTGGAAACAAGAGGAGATACCGACGATAGAAGAATGGAGATTAAAATTGATAGACTATGCGGAACTGGACAAATTAACTGGGAAAATCAGATATACTAAAGACCAAAAGTTCATTGAAGACTGGGGGAAATTGGTGGACTATCTGAAAAACGTATGTGGTATAAATACAACGTTAGTGGGATTTCAAGAGGCACTGTAAAAAAACAAAGAAGTATTGTTTATTAAAAATAATGGGAGTAAGGAGGAATAATGGCAATATGAAAAAAAGGGAATGTGTACTAAAGATATAATAATGGATGACTGTCAGAGACGCTGAAGGAAGTTCAAAACAGACATAAATTGTTGTATTCGAGATGAAATGTATATTTGGATGGAAATTAATAAAATTTATTTTTAAAAAAAAGAAGAAGAAGAAGATGCCTAGGCATCAGGATGGCACCTAAAGTCTCCACCATCTGGATGTGCATGCCTGGGGATCCTTGGATCTTGACTGTTTTTACATGCTAGCAACACGTTCTGTAGAATTCTACCCATTATACTTTTTCTCCACAATCAGAATTTCTGGAACCAAAATGAGAACAGAATGTGGACTGTCCCTGGATCAAGTGGTTTTCCTTCTTTAGGATCTCAAAGCTCTTAATCTAGCTCAAGGCTGTCATCTGAACTAGCCCAATGTTTCACTGAGAATCCATCACGGTCAGTCCATCGTCTGAAAAATAAGACTTTAGAGCCGTCTTGCCCCCAAATGGCAACTAGACGATTTGACGATTGCAATGCTGGTTAAAGGAACAATTTGGCACCTAGCTTATATAGCTGAGTTTCTAACACTGCCACAAGCAGAATCTGAGTAGAAGAGCACACCTCCCCTCAGTTCCAGCCCCTTAATTATGGTGAAGTAACTGGGAGTGTTACACTGTCCCTGTCCCAACAGAAGCTGGGATATTGTAAACTACACTGTGATCCTTGGATAAAAGGTGGTACAGAAACTTAATAAATAATAATATGATAAATAAGTAGCCAGCAAGAGCTCTGGGATTTATAATGAGGCTACACTGAATAGCAAAGTTAAGTGCTTTTTTAAAAGGGCCCAAAGCAGGACATTAAGGGATTGGGAGAAGCCCCTGTGATGGATAGCTGCAGGATAGGTCGTCCTGGAGTAACCTGAGGCATTGCAGAGTACAGCAAGTCCCACAGTACTATTGACAGAGATTGGTACTGGTCAGCAGCACAGTGCAGGCTGGGTAGTGTTTCTCACCTCCAGCGGTTCTCAACCTGTGGGTCCCCAGATATTGTTGGACTACAACTCCCATCATCCCTGAGCTCTGGCCTTGCTAGCTAGGGGTGATGGGAGTTGTAGTTCAACAACATCTGGGGGCCCACAGGTTGAGAAAGGCTGCTAGGAGCTGGCAGTGATGTTTGACGATGGAAAGGCAGGTGAGTGACACCACCCTGTCTGTGCTGCCGAATACCGCTGCCCCTACCAGTGCACAGCTACAAATGAGCATTGATGGATTTTCCCGAAGAGCAATTTTGAGCATGTTACTTCCTCTACCACCTAGTGTTGCAAAATCAGCATTGTCAATATTTCTGGCATGAACCTCAACAGTTACTGGTTCAACTCCCTACCTTGAAGGGGTTGAAGTAGTTACAGAAAGCATCTGGTAACTACAATAAATCCCCCAAAATAAGACAGGTAAAACCAGTGCAATTTTTCCTGAAAAAGAGGTGCTAGAATTAATCACGAGCACCACAGACGTACCTTAGAAGTCGAATGGAATCCATTCCAGAAGTCCATTCAACTTCCAAAACATCCTGCAGCCAACTGGAAGCTGTGCTGGATGTTCAGTTTCTGAAAACCATTCGAAAACTGGAACAATCACTTCCGGTTTCCGATCATTCGGGAGCAGAAACATTTGAGTTAACAGGCGTTCAGCTTCCGAGGTTCCACTGTAATGGCAATAGCGCCCACCTGAGAGGTGCCAGAACAAAAAAAAGCCCAATATAGCATTTAGCACTTAAGATGGAAGCCAGAACGGTATCTGTTTCCACTTCTGGGCTTATTCCAAGGGAATGCTCAACTCCAAATATGACATCTTCTCCACATGACTACACATGTATAGGCTACTGGGAAATAATTTTGCATTCAGTTGGCAACCTGAGGATTAATTAAGGTGTTGCAGCAGCCATGTGGAGGTCAGCTAAAATAAATTATACGTGGTTTCTCCATGCTTTGCGTGTAACAGGTGGCTCAAAACACCCCATGGGTCACACAACTATATGCAATCATGCGTAAGTTGGGGGATGCCTGGGCTACAGACTGGGCTAAGCAGGCTTTGTGATTTCTATCCCAAATATGAACAGAAGAGGGTGGGGAGGGCAGAAGACACAAAAATGCAACAACCAACTGGGTTAAGAATAAAGCAAACTGTGTAAACGCCTATTACAAAAGCTACACAGAACTGGAGCTGTGATTGCCAAGACAACTCTGAGTCCAAACCCAACAGGATTCAAGGAACTGTCAAGATTTCCAGTCAGCCCCAGTATCCTAGCTGATGATTTCCATTACAGAATAGCCATTAGCCACTGTAGAATTGACACATCTAAGGATCTTAAAAAATTAAATTGGGTTGTATCAGTGAAGATTGCACCCTGGAACTTTACATCACTTTTCACTGAGCAGTTGAAACTAGAGACTTTGCACACATGAAGACTGTAAACACAAGTACACCAAAATCAGAAAGTGAGTGCCTGAAATCCATGGGACATACCATATTTACTCGAATCTAATATTTACTCACCCTTTTTGGCCAAATTATGTTGCAAAAAATTAAGGTGTGCATTAGATTCGATGGCACATTTACATTTGCCAGCAAATACTTTTTTTGGTTTCAAGGTTCTGAAAATTCAGGTGCGCATTAGACTCGAGTAAATGCGGTAATTCCAATTAATTGTGCTAAGGACGTGGGTGCCAGTTCCCTCACAGTATTATTTGTCTAAGCAGCTAGGAATTTAGTTGTGTTCAACTAACTTTTACTCTGAGCAGATAAATTAATTAACTAAAATTAATGGACCTAAGCTAGTCATAGTTATTAATTTCAATAGGTTTACTCTAAGTAAAACACTACCAACCACCTTAGCCAAAAGGCTACTTTGAGTAAAAGCTAACTGAATACAACTCATTGTCCTTTGCCAGTGAAATACTTCCAAGAATGCTCCTGGGCATTTTATGACATCACAGTATGATGTCAGAGCAACAAAGCCAGTGGCAGCCACAGGCCATAATACCTGGTCAGCTGAAGTACTTGCACGTGTAAAAAGCATACATTTCACTCAACCCCTTGCATGGGCCCAACAGAACTGAAAAGGGTAATGAAGTTTATTGGATTAAACAGGAAATTTATTTCAATATTTTAATGCCAAAGCCTTCCTACCATTTTCATTATTTTTTTCAACAGTTCTATCCCAAAGGCTTTCAAAACATGAAGCTTATTAAATAAAGCAAGGGAGTTAGAACATGGAGATGGCTCTTAACTAATAGTCCATTACTCCAAAACTAAATTGCAAGCCTACATAATGCTGCATAAGGCATGCAGCAGGTGAGTGGGCGACAGAAAGCTTGTTGATGGAATTTTCGTTCCATTTCATTTCTCTTTCCTCTTCAATTTTACTGCTGATTATAAGTACCAGTAAGTAAAGGTATTGTTGGGGGGTAAATTGCTGTTGAAACATCCTCAATGACCAATGGGGTACAATAACACAACCAAGGTTGTTTGAATTTCAACAATTCTGCAGTCAGCAGCAGATGAAGATAGGAAGTGAAAGTGTGATGAAGTGCCCTGCCACTTATTATTATTGTTATTTTTTAAATTTGTATACTGCCCTATACTTGCAAATCTCATGGCAGTTACAACATAAATCACAAAATATATAATAAAAACAAAAACAACTGATAAATAGGTCAACAGCTCATTTAGATGAAAAATGTTGGATCGGAGTTAACTGTGTTCTTAACAGTCCTGACCACTTTTACTTAGAATGATCACATACTGTTTTCAACATAACTTATGTCCATGTAAATGTGCCAAGGATTGCAGTCTGTCTAAGTATTACAGCTTTTGAGCTGAAAACTTTGGTGCCAAAACTGCTATTTTGCTCCTTGTTTATCCAATTTTTGTATACTAAAGTAGCAACATATTTCAGATTCATTTCTTTATGAAGCAGCACTGGTAAGATGGGAAGTGTGCAGAAAACCATTAGTTTAAAAGAAACCCTTTTCATTCTCGGTCTAAAAGAAGGTAAATATTTCCTGGGGAACATACCTGCATGTCACACTAAACCAAAGTTTCATGTGACATGAACAAGCAGGAACAAGCTGCAGCGAGTCTCAGGCTTGCATGGTGTCTCTACCCTTCAGTCAAAGAGGCAGCATTTCAAAGCTTCCACTTCTGTCTTTGATTAATCACAGCTTGCTATGTTGCCCAGACTCAGAAATGTGGTTAATTTTAACTATGGTTAGTTTAAACAGGACTGCTTCAGGAACTATGGTTTGAAATTGGTTTGTCAACTGATCAATTCGGACGGCTAAACAAAGCTCCTTCCACGTAGGAGGAAGACCGGAAGTGTGTGTGGACCAGGAAGGGACACACACAACACATTGGCTGCTATGCAAACCTGTTATTTTAGACCACAGTCTTCCATCTGCATAATTCTCTACATGTCATTGGGCAGAGAACTGAAGCCTAGGTCCAGTTAATATTTTTGAATGAACACTGACCAGAAATGGGCTGTTCATGTCGCCAACAAATGGAGCAGAGCAAGCTACTTAAAAAAAACCCCTAGGCAAATAAATCTATACAATAATAATAATATAAGCTTTGAAATACATCAATCTCTTCTCTCCCTCAGTAACTTGAGGGGATGAAGCAATATATTTCTGGCACTGAATGGTTTATGCTGTATATTCAATCATCATAAATCACACATATAGATCACCATCTCCATGCTCTTTTCAGTCACCTGCCTCTTTTCTTAGATTTGCACATAGTGTATAGCTCCCAAGAACATGGAAAGATGCAGTTAACTAATCTCGTGTGCCTATCTTAATGTACGTTTGGAGTGTCTGGCTGTTTTTAATCTAGGCCCAACAGAAAATAGCTCTGATCTTTATTTAGGAAGTGACTTACCAGTCCCTCATTATCTTCCGAGGTTCTCTGATAATGTGCTGCTAGGGCAACATAGTCCAGTGCCTGCTTATTACATTCAAAACACTTTAATCCGTGACGAATTAGTCTCAACGGGTCCGCATACAGGGGCAAAGCTGGCTGGGCATTTGTCGAGCTCCCAGTCCCGCTTCCCGGCGCAGCGCAAGTCTTATGCGGAAGAGGGGGCAACCGTGACGTCTGAGATGTCGAAGACGTTGAAGAGCTTGTTGGAGAAGGTGAAAACATTTGGTCTAAGGAAATGGGTTTCATGAACAGCTGAGAACACTGCATGATAAAGCCTTTGCTCTTGTGATCCCTCGCATGCTTGAGCAAGCTGCATTTGTTGAAGAACAACAGCGTTGCCGAACACTGAGTGCACATGACTTCAATGTGGACACTTCTCCTGCTGTAATGCTGGGTGAGGCTTTTCTCTAAGGCAAATGAGTCGCCACATTCCAGGCAACAATACCCAGACGCAGGTAAGTGAATACTGCTGTCAAAAGGAGGGCTGAGGTTTGGAGTATAGATTGGCACAGGATTGGCACCATGCAACACTTTGTTGAATGCCTCGACGACAAGAGGAGCGGCTTTCTTAACCTGGTGCACAAGCGGCACAGACATCTGCGTGAGCTGGGACGGGCCGCGCCGCTGCACGGAAGATTTTGCCGCCACAGAAGCCGCAACGCTGTGGGGAACCAGGTTGAGGTTGGCCAGGTGCACGGCTTTAGGAAGGAGGCTGGCAGGGTTAGAGGGCTGCGCCACCACACCTGGCTGCTGCTTCTTGCTTGACGGCTGTCCCACAATACCTACTTTTATAGTCCCGCTGCTGCTGTTTGCCAGCAGGGGTGCACCAGGGGTGCTGCTTACAGGAATGTCTGCACTCATACTGTCAACGTGGGGACTTGCTAGGTTTGCCTCTTGAGCTGTGGCTTTAGCAAAGTCCTTGCATGACTCAGTGTCCATGGATGCATTTGGTTCTGGTGAAGGGAAGGATTTCACAAACTCTTCGGTTGCTGAACTCTCCATGTCTTGAGGAGATTTGCCCAAGTCATCGACTTCTGGCAGGATCCTTGTTACCATTCTTTTAATTTCACCAGAGGAGGTTTTAATAGTCTTGATCCTGACTTTGGGAATTGCTGGGGGTGAACCAGTTGCCACCGAAGGAGAGCCTTTGCTACTGCTGTCACTGCACACACTCCGGGGAGACTCAGGCTGCTTGCTGACTTTCCTCACCATCTCAAGGGGGCTTCTAGGACTCTTTGGTGACTTTGGCATCTTGGGGCTTCCCTTGATGCCATCTTTAAAGGGCCCAGAAGACTCCTTCGTCAAGTTTCCCTGGTCCTCCTTTGAAATGCCTGCAACCTTTTTGGCCTGAAGGGCCACAAGTGCAGCGACGCAGGATGAGAGCTTGGAGTGGGCAGGTTTGATACGCTGGCGAGGTGGAACTGACGAAGAGGAGTAGTTCATTTCAGGCACAGATCCTTTACTTTCACCCAAGTTATTGCTATGGAAATTGCCAAGCTGCAACCCTTCGCTGAGGAAGTTATTGGTGTCCACAAGATCTTTGACAGGGCCTTCCCGTTTCTCAGGGCTCTTGTCGCGTTCCCTCTTGCTAGCATCCACCCTGCTTTCTTGCAGTTCATGCATATCTATCTTTGGATCTCTTTTACAGTATTGATCAAACATACTTAACTCGGGTTCTGCTATCTTCTTACTAAGCAGATCTAGCAGCGATGGCCCGGTTGACATAAACCTACTAAACTCTGGTTCTGGCAAGGTCCTACTAAGCAGATCTAACACAGATGACCCAGTTGGAATATACATTGGATGCGGTGGAAAATAGGGAGTTTGGACATGTTTAGGTTTATCTACAATACTGTTATCTTTGAGTGCATCCTCCGGCTCAGGGCTGGAGATGGGACTGAACTGACTGAATGTTGGTAAGGGCTCTGACTTTGTCTGTTCCAACTTTTCAGGATAGTTCCTCAAGCCATCACCATTGATGAAAGTGGAATCAAATTTCCCATAATTGTGAGTCTCCAGGGGAAGTTCAGACCCCCGGAATCCATTGTGCAGCAGGCCTGGTCCTAGGTGGTTGCCTTCCTTTTCTGCTTCAAATGACTCTTGTCGGCACGTGTTCTTCACAATGACACTCACAACTGGAATGTCAGAAGCTGGCGCTGCATGGGACAAGGATGCGCTTTCATCTATACAAATCCCAGACTGCTTGAGATGGTTTTCGTTCTCCTCACCAGCTGTCTGAATGGCTTCCTTGGCATCAAGGCTGGTTGGGTCAGGAATGTCAAAAGCAGCAAGCAAGTCATCAAAGTCTGGAGTTTTCATGTCCCCCATGATGAAAACTACAAAAAAGCAAAACATTGTCAAAAGCATTCTCGGTGCGCATTTTCTGAATTTATCTCTCTTTCTAGAAATGCCAAGATTTGGGTTCTAGTAACAGTAGAAAAACATGCCTACTGCTCTATTAGTAGTTCCTATACTCTATGAAAAACTTCTTCAACCTGGTTCTCTCTTTGGGTGTTTTGGACTACTATTTGCAACATTCCTTGCCCATGCTGGCTGGGGATGACAGGAGTTGTAGCCCAAAACATCTTGAAGGGCCCTGTGTTAGGGAAGGCTTCTCTAGGGATTCAGTTGATTTTTCAGAAGACGACACACCCACACTTTCTAGAATGGGAATGAAAGGTGTTATATTTATAATGAACAGACCACAAGCAGTCTCCTTGAGGCATGCTTTGCCTTTTCTAACTTCCTCCCCATTGCACACATCTGCAGCAAGAAAGGGGCAGGGAACCCTGCAAATTTTCAGAAGGGGATTTACCTGTTGTTGCTGATACTCAAAACCCAAAGCCTATGAATTTCCTTCTACAGATCGTGATGCAATATTATATACTAAAACTAATGATAACCTAGGGGTGTGAGAAATATGCCACTCTTTCTAATAGCAAAACATCTTGGTCCAGTGCCTATCAGTTGAACAGTCCACAGACAAGGTTCATGCACAGTCAAGGGGCCTCCCCAAGTATGCAGAAATGCATTTTTGTAAATTAAAAGGGGGGAAGAGCCTCAAAAAGCCCAGTTGTGTGAGGACTTGACGACGCTCAATGGATTCCAGAAGTTACTGAAAGTTGAGTGCATCAGCTGAAAGGAAAATACTGCGGCATAAGCTTTCGTGGACTAGAACCCACATTAAGAGATGCAAATAGGCTCCAGCCCACTGAAGCTTTCTCTTTAGGCAAACACAGGTACCCCACTTGGAAGTGGCTTACTGTATCCTGAGGGGGTGGGAGACATGCCATGAGATTTAAAAAAAATCTCATACCTGCACCATACAGGGAGGTTTCAGTATAGGGGAAAAGAAAAACAGTATATATATTTTCCTTTTCCTGCTCTCCAGAATCTCCTCCCCCTCTGTCTTCGCACATCATAGCAAAAAAGTGCTCAAATTCAGGGCTAATAGCTCTTTTATAGTATGGCGAGGGAATGTTTGAGGAGCGTGGGAAAGAAAAGCTCTCCCACATACCACAAGCCCTGAACAGCACTGCAAAGCATCTTTTCAGGCTGGCTAGAGCTCTGAACAGGAGAATTCCTGTTAAGGGCTGAGGATACACTGCAACACTTTGTTGCAGGTTCCCTCTATATAATAAACAAACAACCTTGTATTCCTGGCACCCTGGGGTTCTCATCATTCTTCTTGTGTGTCGTTTACCAGGTGCTGCCTTGCTTTTTGTTGTTGTTATGGTTGGTACGTTTCTTGCAGCAAGCCCAGCCAAGGAGGGAAAGGGACTAAAGTGTGGCATAAACTGATTATTTGCAGTTGGTCTACAGCCACCAGTGGAAACAGTGCCAAAATACGCATTAGAGCAATCCCTTCCTGGCTGATAGAAAGGTTCACAGCGATGGCTCCTCTTTACCTCATGCCTTTCTGGGTTGCACACACAGGGTGATGATATAAGGGAATAATTATTTTGCTCCAGACTGCACAAAGGTCATACAAAGAGCAAAGTCCACTTTCTGCGATGTGCCCTCCAGAGCTGTCAAGTGTGACAACACAGAAAGTTAAAGGGGAAACTCTCCCATTCTCCTGCTGCAGAAGCCAAATACAACTGCAGAAGCTGGAACTTAAAACTTATGCCTTTTTATATAGCAGAAGAGCGCCTAGGTACGGTATCCTATACTCCAGCCTTTGCCAACCTGGTGCCCTACAGATGTTTTGGGCTCCAATTCCCACCAGCCCCAGCCAGAACAGGGGCTAAGTCTACATTGCCTATTGGCTGCCCAGGTGATACGGGAAGGACAGTAGCTCCCCTGCTTTGCATGCAGAAGGGCCCAAGTTTGATCCCTAGTAGTCGTGCTTTGGAAGTCAAACAGAATCTGTTCTGGAAGTCCGTTCCACTTCCAAAATGTTCCAAAACCAAATTGCAGATCCAGCAGCCAATCAGAAGCAGTGGAAGCCAAGTAAGATGTTCGGGTTCCAAAAGAACCGGAACAATCACTTCTGGGTTTGCAGCGTTCGGGAGCCAAAACGTCCGAGTTCCAGGGCATTTGGGATCTCCAGGTATAGTTGAGAGAGAACCCTGCCTAAAATCCTGGAGAGCTGCTGCCAATCAGTGTAGCCAATACTGAGCTAGATGAACCAATTATCTGACTTGATATAAGGCATCATCTTATACAACTCAAAACATCTGGAGGGCTCCAGGTTGGCAAAGGCTGCTGGACACCCTTCTCTTGACATCAGTTCAAATGCTTCAAGGAGTGTGTCAGCTGCTACAGTATGAGAAGTGTCATCTTCAAGTAATGTTTTCATTTTAATATGGCAGAAAACCCAACTGGCAAAAACAGATACATTATTTCATCTATATACTGCCCTTCCCCCAAGGAGCTTAGATTAGCATATGTAAGGACCATCCTGTTTTATCTTCAGAACCACCATTTCTGATAGGTTAGGCTGAGAGAGACTGACTGGTCCAAGATCATGCTGCTTCACTGTAAAAATGGATGAACTAGCAAGAACAGGGCCCAGGATGATCCATGTTCAGGCAGAACTAGTATTTAAAAAGTGCGTTGTTATGAAAATCATGAGCGCTACGCCAGGATGCAGCGCAGGGTTCAAAATTAGCTAGGCACCACCCCTGCACCACCTCATATTTTGGACTTCAAACTCTACAATTCAATGAAAACCACAGGCCTTAAGCAAGAGTCTTGCCAGCTGTTAGATACAGCCAAACCTGGTGAAATCAGCCTTCATCTGCACTGTGAGAAAGGGAAAAAACAAGTATGGGGCCATATATAGATGTACTTGACTGTTCTGCAATTCTTTTGCAGACCACCTCACAGAAGCTACAAGCTACAAGTGGTCTGTGAACCTAAGTTTCAAAAACTCTACATTAGGGAATCTTGCCTACCACAGATGATTTATAAAGAAAGGTTAATGGTTTCTATGCAAGTTTACTTTTTTTTTTTTTTTTTTTTTTACTTTGCTGTTGGAAGCCTTGAAGTGTGACAAATACCCTAAGCCACACTGTACTGTGCTCTACCCAAAATTAATGATTCTTCACAAGACTGGGATGAATGCAGGTATGTATTTGAAAGGGCCTGAAAAGATCTCTTGTGGTGGGAAAACAGATTTTCTTGTGTAGACCAAAGACTGAAAAGATTAAGAAGCACAGAAGATCATCCCAGGTGTCGGTGAGTGACAGTCTATGAACTAAGGGTAAGAAAGACTGGGCAGTTCAGGCAATCCATGGTTTCCAGTGCTTTAGACCAGTGTTTCCCAACCTTTTTTGGGCAAAGGCACACTTGTTTCATGAAAAAAATCTTGAGGCACACCACCATTAGAAAATGTTTAAAAAATTAACTGTGTGCCTATATTGACTATATATAAAGTAACTCTCTTTAATAGGCATCAAATAAACACAAAGAAAGTATTTTATAATTACTTTATTATGAAATAGGACGCACCTACTTTTTTGGGGGGGGGAAATAAAGGAAAAAAAATTTTCCTTTATTTCCCCCCCCCAAACCAGGTCGGGGAACAGTGGGATGGCGGTGCTGCGCCTCCCCGCTGTCCCCCGAGCTTGTGGGGCTGGCCCATGTCTGCCTGGCGCAAGGGGCGCTCTGCTTCAGGGCGCCCCGGGCGTCGGGCGGCAGGCTACAGTCCGCAGCATGGGGAACCCTCTGTTTCAGGGTGCCCCACGCGCCCCCCGGGTGCGCAAGGCTTGCCAACACGAGTGCGGAGCACGGGGCGTCCTCCGAAGGGCGCCCCGTGCTCCGCGCTGCCAGCTGCCGCCCGCAAGCCTTGCACTCTCGGGGGGAGATCCCCCGGGTGCGCAAGGCTGGCCAACAGCAGCGCGGAGCACGGGGCGTCCTCCAAAGGGCGCCCCGTGCTCCCGGCTTCCGCCCGCAAGCCTTGTGCTCTCGGGGGGAGATCCCCCGGGTGCGCAAGGCTTGCCGACACCAGCGCGGAGCACGGGGCGTCCTCCGAAGGGCGCCCCGTGCTCCGCGCTGCCGGCTGCCGCCCGCAAGCCTTGCGCTCTCGGGGGGAGATCCCCCGGGTGCGCAAGGCTGGCCAACACCAGCGCGGAGCACGGGGCGTCCTCCGAAGGGCGCCCCGTGCTCCACGCTGCCAGCTGCCGCCCGCAAGCCTTGCTCCCGCCGCCCGACTCGCCCGCCTCCCTCCCACGGCACACCAGGCAACGTCTCGCGGCACACTAGTGTGCCGCGGAACACCGGTTGGGAAACACTGCTTTAGACAGGAAGTCTAACTCAGACATCACAGAAAATAATGGTTTCTGCTAAGCCAGCCTTTCCCAACTTGATGTTCTCTAGATGCTTTGGACTACAACTTCCACTATCACTGACCACTGGACATTGTCAGGCTGACTAGTGCTGATGGGAACGGGAGTACAAAACATATAGAAGACATCAAGTTGGGAAAGGCTGTACAAAAAATAAACAGACTGTAAAGTTACGCATGAGAGTGTAAGCCGAGCTTGTTCCAAAGTCTACAAAACATGGATTTCAGGGTTATCTGAACCAGGACTGTAAAGCTATGTGCAGTTTTAATTTCACTTCTAAAACATTTGTTATACTTAAAAACTGCACTTGTTACAACTAAAGCTCAATTCAGTGTTCCATTTTCAACAACAGTCAACTAGTTGTCATTTGGGAGCTCAAAAGCAAAGAGTACAATAGTTACAGCCATCCATTGTTATTCACCCCCAGTATCTGAGACGTATATTGACTCTGAATATGGACACTGTAGTCCACTGTGCCAAGGCTAATAATAAGTTAGCCAACATGATTTTGTCTAATGTTTCTTTAATGCTCTCTTACTCTGCTGGCCATTATCTTCTGATGAAGAATTTCATCTGGTCATCCTGCGATAAGTACTATTTATTTACAAATGAAATAACAAATAAGAGCATCTTAAATGCAGTCTCCCATCCAATCACTTATCAATAAGTTTTTCCTAGTTTCAGCACCAGGTGTAAGGTGGTGCAGGTGGTTCCCCCACCCAGAGCGCTGACCCGAGGGGGTACAAAAATGAGAAGATCCATAATTGAGAAGATCCGTTTGGGGACACCATATTTTGGCCTCGCATACAGCGTGGTGTTACAAAAGATTACCCCTGAATAACTGCCAGTAGCATCAGAACAAGCTCTAAGTCTATACAGTCATACCTCGGGTTGCAAACGCTGTGGGTTGCACATTTTCGGGTTACTGATGCGCCAAACTTGGAAGTACTGAAACGGGTTACTTCCGGGTTTTGGCGCTCGCACAGATGCACTAAATCGCACTTTGTGCATAAGCGCCGAATCGCGCCACGCGTGTGCGCAGATGCAGCACTGCGGGTTGCGAACATGCCTCCCACACGGGAGACAGCCATTTCTCTCTATGCACTCTAATGATGGTAAAAACTTAAGAAGCCCTGCTGGATCTAGGCCAGTATCCTGTTCTTACAGTGGCCAACCAGAGGCCCATGAGAAACCCGCAAGCAGGACCCAAGCTGGAGCACTCTCCCCTTCTGCAGTTTCCAGCAAATGGTAATCCCAGCTTCTGCCAACCTAGCAGTTTGAAAGCATGCCAGTGCAAGTAGATAAATAGATACTGCTGCAGCGGGGAGGTAAACTGCGTTTCCGTGTGCTCTGGCTGATGTCACAGTTCCGTTGCGCCAGAAGCAATTTAGTCATGCTGTGCACATGACCCAAAAAGATGTCTGTGGACAAACGCCGGCTCCCTTGGCCTGAATCGAAATGAGTGCTGCATCCCCATGCTCACCTTTGACTGGACTTCACCACCCAGGGGTCCTTTACCTTTTAATCAAGCACATCAAAGTGTGGAAGCAGAGCAGAGCCATCATGGCTAGTGTACAATATTTGTAAGAGTATCCTGCCCTGCCATTCCTTACTAACTTTTTCTCTGAACTGATTTAAGCTTTTCTTTACAGGGATGATCATCATTTTAGGTGCCCATTTCTATATATTCTCTAGTATTAGTGTATGACCTCTTTGGAAAACTACAATGTATAGAACTTTATTAAAGTGTCCATGATACAAAATTCATATTATGGCAATAAGATAACACTTCCGGGTAGATTACTCAAGCCGCAACTTGTCTGTGGATGGTAGTTTTTCTCTCTGCTGAAGTCTGGGAATTGTAGCATCCACTACCAATAGAAACATTTGAGCTCCTAATGCATCAGACTATGTAACAAGACATTTCAGACATCACAAAGCCATCGTAGACAATCCAAATCCTCATGAAACAGCTGGAAAAGCTCAAAAAGTGGGAGCTATGTGTGTTGCTATAGTTCCAAATGCACTCACAACCATTACTTGCAAATATTTTATCCATTTATTTAAATAAATGAATAATCACAAATGGGGATGGGACCATAGTTCAGCAGAAGAACAAAAATTCAATTCCCCTATATCTCCTCTTAAAAGGATTTGGTAACAGGTGATATGGAAGTCTCATCCCAAGACCCTGGAAAGCCATGGATAACCAGAATTTTTAAACAATATAGGGCCCGACTGACCTGTGGTCTGGCTCAGTCTCCTATGTTATCCTAGCACCCTCCTTTACTCGTAGTGCTCTATTGAGACTTCCATTATACTCTGCAAAATTTAAAATATGCAAATATAGCATGACGTGCACTTAAAATGGTGATGCCAAATACAGGAGTGAAAATATTCACTGCCTTCATTAAATGCTAGGGTCTTAAGAGGCTCATTGGTCATCTCTCAGATATTCTATGAACTGCCCTCTCTAGCTTCAGTTTGGAAGTCACATCAATGAAAGCCAAGAAGTGTGCATCCATCAATCATAATCTGGTATCCTCCTTACAGATGCAAAATACGCAAAGAATAACATTCCATGCAGTCCTACAATTCATAATAAATGTCCAAGGGATGGTAATGTTAAGCCTTCTAGGATTCGCTACACATCCTGGATCGATATTCTTTACCCACTTACTCCTTCCTTTTCCTTGTGTGTCTATTTAGATCAGAGATGGGGAGCCTGAGGCCCTCCAGTTGTTGTTGGGCTCCAACTTCCATCAGCTCTAGCCAGCAGGGACACTGGCATGGATGATGGGAGTTGTAGTCCAGCAATATCTGAAAGATTACAGGCTCCTCATTCTTTATTTAAATCATATACCTGAGGGTTGTGTTTTGCCATTCCTTAGCTTATGCCACATATTGCATTATACCTTGTTTTAGGGATATACGCTAGATCAATGTTTCCCAACCTTTGGTCTCCAGCTGTTTTTGGACTACAACTCCCATCATCCCTAGCTAGCAAGACCAAAGGTTAGGAATGTTTGGAATTGTAGTCCAAAAACAGCTGGAGACCAAAGGTTGGGAAACACTGCACTAGATGACTCTTTGTTCATCTAGCTCACTACAGTATTGTTTAAACAGGCTGGCAGCAGGTCTCAAGATTTCAAAAAGGAGACTTTCCAAGCACTGACATGAGATGGCTGAGACTAAAACCCAACACCATTTGCATGCAAAACATCCACTCCACCACTGAGCTACAGCCCTTTTCCAACTGGGTTCACATATGTGCTCCTAACCCTTTCCAAAAATGTGCAGTTTTATTGCCCCATCAACCAAATGGAAATGGCAAGAACCTTAGGAGGTTACTAAAAAGCTGACTGGAGATAAGGACTGCACACTAATATCATCATCATCATCATCAATATTATGAGTTATAGTCCCATCAAACTGAGTTATAGTCCTTTTGAAACTGTCTTGATTTGAAAAATCTTAATGCTTTAAGAAACAAGCAGGCATTTTAATGCCTTCATTAAAGAGGGAAAGAGATTGCCAAAGTGTAAGATGACGCGGAAACAATTCAAAAACTTTTCCACCAGCAATGGTCATCAGTCAGTTTGCTAAATTTTCCGAACGTCAAGTCAACCAGAGGGACAGAATAAGTGTAACACTGCAAAACACCCAGAGGGCAGACTGAAGAGACTAAAAATGCTACCAAAGGAAAGGCTCTTATTTTGCTGATGGGAAACACATTTATAAGTGCAAGTTTGAAACGAAGAGCCTCAGTGATAAAGTCACAGACTGGACAAGCATTTCTTGTAAAAAGTGTTGCTCTGTTTTTAAAGCTAAATTCACAAGTAGTAACCTAGTATCCTAAGCACATATAACAAAATCCAAACAACGTTCTTTCCTATTATCTTCACCTTTGTCTCCTTCCTGCCTGTGTCAAATTGCTAAGTGTTGAGTTTTTCAAGGCAAGGACTTGTCTTCACACAAACTGTCAGTGAATAATCATAACACCTCTCATTTTTTTTTTTTTGAAAATCACACTTCATTTCTAAGCTTACTGGCTCTTTGGTATTTGGACCATCAACACCAACCGAAAACCCATAGTGGGTATTTTTACTCAGCTCCTCCTCCTCGTATCACAGTCACAATACGGTCTATTGGAAATTGCTGAGTACTTGCTATCACCAATAAGATGCCTAAATTTGTTTACACATACTCATTCCTTGGTGGAGTCCTAACTACCCACCTCCAAACACCTCCATTTAATAAACACTGCTTTAGGTAAAGGTAAAGGGACCATTAGGTCCAGTCGCGGACGACTCTGGGGTTGCGGCGCTCATCTCTCTTTTTACTGGCCGAGGGAGAGGGAGCCGGCATATAGCTTCTGGGTCATGTGGCTAGCATGACTAAGCTGCTTCTGGTGAACTAGAGCAGCGCACAGAAACGCCGTTTGCCTTCCTGCTGGAGCAGTGCCTATTTATCTACTTGCACTTTGACGTGCTTTTGAACTGCTAGGTTGGCAGGAGCAGGGACCGAGCAACGGGAGCTCACCTCGTCGCGGGGATTCGAACCACCGACCTTCTGATCGGCAAGTCCTAGCCACCCGCATCGCCTAAACACTGCTTTACCTAGACAATAAACTTGCCAATGTTTACAATCATTTTCTCGTATTATTGTTATCATTGCCTGAAGCATCATTTTTCTGCTCCTGACATACTGATACTTCTATTTTGGCATAATCATTCAATTGCAAGGTGATTTCCCCACCCTACTCCCCCCCCAAAGAAAAATGTTGAATTGTCTCACAATATCTAAGTAAAAATGTCATTCTAGCAAGAGAAGTTAAACCTTTTTTAAGCCTGACCCGAAACAGATCACACGACAGTAGATCTCATAAGTTTTAGCAGGGTTTACTTCAAGGCAATGACGCTTTAGATTGTTATTATTGTTCCAGACCCACATGATAGACTTGGATTGATCACATTTGATGCAGCAACCTTGCTAAGGCTAAGTCGGCCTGTTTCTGCTCAGTGCTTAGGTGGGAGACTGCCTAGGTCCCCATGGTCAATTGCAGTGGAATATAAGTGTAATAAATAAATAGCAAGTGAGTGCAATCCTCTACACACTTACCTAAAAATAAGCCTCATTGAATATATATATTTTTGGAAGGGGGAAGATGATACTTCAGAGTGAACATGCATAGGATTGTGCTCAGTGATGTGGGTCTTCTAGAAAAATTTCCACCGCAAATTAGGGTAATTTGTAAAGCATACTTTTCAATTTGCAGGAGCTAAAGAGTGATCTAATTTAGCATGCTTATTTTACTTTCATTTAGCGAACAACAGTAAACATTTTGAAACTGCCAAGCTTGCCAAATGCTGTATTTGTAATTGGCGTCCAATCACTGCTAGCGCTGAACAAATAAAACTGAAAGTTTTCTATGGAAAAATAAAGCACTGGAAAATTTTCCGATCCACATCACTGATTGCCCTGTAAGGCTATGAGTTGGTTCAATGTCAAAATCATGAGTTCCCAGTTTAAATATTAGTTCAGTCGTGGATAGCCTTGAGTTGCTCCAATAACTAAAGAAATAATCAACCCGTCTGAAATATGGTGATAGTACCTGTCTATCCAAAATATCCTTACAACAGCCCTGCGTGTGGAATGATTCAGCTCTTGATTAAAAAAAAAGCAACTAACTTTTACTCAGAGTAGACCCACTAAAATCAATGGCCATGACTAATTTATATCCATTAATTTCAATGCACTACTGTGAAAGTTCGTTGAATACAACCCATTGTAAACTAATTACCCTAGACACATTTACTCAAAATTAAGTTCCAATATCATCTACTGGACTTGATTCTTAGCATGTTTTGTACCAGATTGCAAGTATTTTTCTGAAGAAATCTGAGAATCAGCTGAAGCTTGGCATCCCCAAGGAGCTTTCCACTGGCCAACTGAAATGCTCGGCAGCACTCAGCATATGAATTCCCCAGGGGAGTGCTCATGAATGTTGCAACTTGGGGGTAGAAACCGAGTAAACATGCCCAGAAGGAGGTGGTGTTGATAGCAGGTTAGGTATTTTGAAGCTTAGGGCACAGGAGCAGGAGAAAAACCAACATCTGATAAATAAGGCACCTGTCAAGGTTGAGAAGAGTAAAAGACCCCAAAAGTGGGCAGCGCTGCAAGGGTGCCCCAATTAAATCTAGAATTTAAGACTGAGAAGGCAGCTCTTTGCCAAATCGGTGTGAGCTCAGGCCGCTTTGCAATTTATGCTTTTGCATCTATGGAAAATGCACATGCGTGACCAAGGTTTATTTGCAAACCCATGGGTTATACAGGCGCATATATCAGGGAGTCAGGACGGGCTGTGTGTCCTCTTGTCCAAATGTCTGCGCGGCAGCAAAAACAAGCGTCAAACCAATGCGCAAAGTGACCCCACCGGTACAAAGGGGAGCAAAGTGTGGGGCACCCCTACAACTGGGTGGGGGCAAATAAATCATCCCAGTACGTGGGGGGGGGTACGTTGTGGTTCTGTTAACAGCATCCTGAATAGCCATTCATAGGGATGCCCTGCCCGTCTATTTGGCCTGCCTGTGGGCATCCCCACAAGAGGACACCTTGCCCGACCTCTGGGGCAGGTCAGCAAGGCAGAGATTTTGCCAAGGGCAATGCCCGCTCCCACGCCGGGAGGTCTCTAGGGCCACTTCTCCCTGCCCCTAAAGTGACGCGGCTGCACTCAGCTGTGTGAGAGAGAGAGAAAGGTGCACTGGCACCCTATTAGTATTCTGAACCCCCCCAAAATAAAAAAAATAAAATGCAACGGGGGTGGGTTGCGAAAGTGGGGAGAGGGCGGCGGCGGGGAGCAAGGCGCAGACGTCTCGTCTGGACGTGCAAATCGGTGGGGTGGCGCACGGAGGCTGCCCGGGTCTGGCGCAGGCTGGTCCCGGGGCGGGTTGAGGATGGCGATGGGCAAGAGGCACGCTGCCCGTGGGTCTGCCCCATAGGGGAGGCCGGCGTGCAGGCAGGCATCCCCCAGCCCCGCGGAGAGCATGGCGTGAGCGGACCCTGCCTGGAGCCGCCGCCGGGGCGAAATGGGGTTGTGGCGGAGCCGGGGTCGCCGCTCTGGCGCGCCTGCCACGGGCTCGGTCTGCCCGCCCGCCCGCTCGCTTCGCCTCCCTGCCTGCGCGCCTACCCGAGTCCCGGGGAGCCTCCGAGGAGAGGGGCCTGCGCCAGCGAAGGAGCCGCGGCTGCGCTAGGCCAGGCGCCGAGGGAGGCGCCCCGCGCCAGGCCCGGCCGCGAACGCCCCGGCCCGCTCGCCCCGCCGGCACTTACCGACCGTCAGCTCCGCGGTGGGCTCCGTCGCCGCCCGGGCCCGCACAGGCCTCACCCAGCGCCGGGCAGCGGCTGCCTCAACATGGCGGCGGAGGGCGCGGGAGGGGCTGGGCGCGGGGCGGGGCCTCGGAGGACGGGCCCACTCGCCCGGCGGCCTCGCAGTGAGCGGGACGCGGCCGAGGAGAGCGCCCGGGTCGGGCGGGGAGGCGGCCGGGCTTCGGCGGATGCGTCTCCGGAGCGGCGCCTCTCGGGTTGGGAGTGGAGGCCCGCCCCGACCCCCTGAGCTCTTGGCGGCCCGGCTTGGCCACCCTGCTCGCCCCCTCCAGCCTCCTTCGGAGCCGCTCGCCTTCACGCCAGCAGCCTCGCCGTTTCTTTTCTTGTATAATTTCTATTACATTTTCCCTTTTACATTTCACATCCTTAAGATATCAGTGACTTCCCTTCTTCTCTTTCCACCATGGTTCATTTTACATATCATAAATCTCTGCTTATTTTACCAAAACTATACCAATCGGTTTCCCATTATTAACTGTACACCCATCAAAACTTATTTACACTGCTGAATTTATCTTAACGCTGCCAGCGTTTTCAGTTGTGTTATAATAATTTTTAGGTCTTATAAATATATAATAAATGTTCATAAATGTACCAAGCAAACACATATATAAAAATATAAACCACATGTCTGAAACCCATAGGAAAAGTCCTAAAGCCATTTTGACTCTTTCAGTGACTTCAAATATTTCTCTACAAGGTCCAAGGAAATGCAAAAACCTCCCCATTGTCTCTGTCCTCACAAATCCTGCCTTAAGTGCACATTTAAGGTGTGAATAGGGTGAGCCTGTGACATGGCTCAGGAATTACTATCATTACAAAAGAATGGCCAGACTCCCCAGGTAATCCAGTCAAGTGACCATTAACAGGTAACCTGGCAAACAGGGTAAAAACAACGCTCTCAGATTTCTCTTGTAGACCGCCTTTTCTGTGATGTATGTATGATGTTTCTGGGGGTGGTCTTGGGCTCCAGGGTGGGCAATTTAAAATGTCTATGTAAGGGTGGGCACACCTTTGTTCTGGATCCTCCTTCTCTCTCCTGCGTGTGGGGGGAGTCCCCTGTTGCAACAGTTCAATAAAGATCAGGCTGACTAGCTGCTTTGCTTCTCAATATTCTCTGGTTGGTCTCTGTTATTTTCTCCTACCGATAGAGAACCTACAAAAGGACTCTATGGGTTCTTGGGTACCCCATAAGGGGAAAGGAGCAGTTTTATTACTTATAACAAGTTGTACACAATTATTTCCCATATATTCAATAAACATTTCCTACTCTTCTTTAAACATATGTTCTTCTTCTCTTAGTCTATATGTTAAGTCTGCAAGTTGTGTATATTATGTTAACCTAAGTTGCCATTCTTTGGTTGGGACCTCGCTCATTTTCCATTTTGGGGCTGTTATAAGAATTTTAAGTCTTATATACGGTAATAGATGTTCATAAATGTACCAAGCAAACACATACAAATATGTAAACCACATGTCTGAAACCCACGGAAAAGTCCTGAAACTATTTTCTCTCTTCCAAATTGACCCCAGATATTTCTCTGCAAGGTCGAAGGAAATGGGGAGCCTCCCCATTGTCTCTTTGCTCACAAATCCTGTCTCAGGGGCACATTTAAGAGATGAATAGGGTGAACCTGTGACCTGGATTCAGGAGTTGAGTAATTATCATAACAAAAGAGTGGTCAGGATGCCCAGGTATTCCAATCAAGTAACCTAGCAGACAGGAGAAAAAAAACAACGTACTCAGATTTCTGTTGTAGTCCACCCCGTCTGCAGTGGCATAGCGTGGGGGGTGCAGGGGGGGCGGCCGCATCGGGCGCAACATCTGGGCGTTAGGGTGCACAAATCCACGGGTTAGGGGGCGCAAATCCACGGGTTAGGGGGCACAAATTACTTGCCTTGCCCCGGGTGCTGACAACCCACGCTACGTCACTGCCCGTCTGTGATGTATGTATGATGTGTCTGGGGGTGGTCTTGGACTCCAGGGTGGGCAATTTAAAATGTCTATATAAGGGCTTGCACACCTTTGTTTGAGGTCCTCCTCCTTTCCTGCGTGTGAGGGGAGCACCCTGTTGCAACAGCTTTAATAAAGATCAGGCTTACTAGCTGCTTTGCTTCTCAATATTCTCTGGTTGGTCTCTGTTATTTTCTCCTACCAATAGAGAACCTACAAAAGGACTCTATAGGGGCTCTTCGGTACCCCATAAGGGAAAAGGAACAATTTTTTTCTCATAACAGGGCTAACAAGACACGGGCCGCAGTTGTTGCCTACATAAATAACCTTTTCTGACACCTGGGGAATTTCAGTCTGAATTATCCCCAACAGAAAGGACTCTGAGTTTTTTGGGAAAATAATTTTAAACATTTTTTTTTTCAATTCATTATAGATCATTTCCCAGTACTCTTACTCTTTTACCACCACATATGAAAAAATGTTCCCTCCGCCTCTTTACACCTTCAGCAGCCTCACCATTTCAGCCCTTTCTTGTTATTTGCAGTAATAAACCCTGAAAGGCACCGAAAGCAATGAATGACTGCACATAATAGCATTTCTCACCTACCTTAAAAGGAGGGAACAAACCAGCCTTCCCCAGGGTGGCTTTCAAATGTTATAGGAACAAGTTTATTTGTGTTCTTCTTCCAAGGGGTTTAGGGTGGTAGACATAATTTATTTCATTGTTGTTTCTTCACTTCATTATTTCCCTCATGCTATTTATTTGCTTCTTCCTCCACGCTGTTCAGGTCCTGCTTTTTGATCCTCATAACACCCCTGCGAGGTAGGGTTTTGTTTTTTTTGCCAGCTCCAAAGTGACCTCCCCATGACTTCATACATCTCTTCTTCCTCCAAGCGGTTCAGGTCCTGCTTATTAATCCTCATAACACCCCTGCGAGGTGGGGGTGGGTGGGTTGCTTTTTGCCAGCACCAAAATGATGCCCCCCCCCCCGCAGTGCAAACCTGGGCAGTGTTTGTGGAGGTCCTAGGCTGCCCAGATGACTTGCTGATGTGGCCCCAAGGAAAGCAGATCAATGCCTTTGGCACCAGCTTGCTGCAGGAATTGCCAGAACGAGTCCCTTGGGGTGTTGGGCAGCAAAAGCCAACCCCTGATTTTTCCATAACAAAAACTCTAGGGATACCCTCTGCTGCCATAGAGTGTAGCTGCCCCACTCACTGCTGTGTGAAGGATCCTTATGTGTGTGGCAAGAGGTTGACATTGCAGCTGGATCCCATGGCCTTGCTATTTCAACATGTGAGGGGCTCTAGTGAGAGATTTTTTTATTGCTGATGAATTTTTGTTTTAAATTGTTCCACCAAAAAATAAATTAAATAGATTTTAAAAAAGAAAACAGCATAAGAAGCATAACGAAAGGCCGGGGAAAAGGAAAGAGTTTTGGGTGGCCCCACAAAGATAACAGGGTAGTTGCCAGGCAAACCTCTCCAGAGAGATCATTTCACAAAAAAGGTTACACCACTGAAATTGCCTCTGCCCCCAAAGTTATGCAGCTTCTCTCATGGGGTCCCCACCAACAATGATGCCTATATGTAGACAATGGGGTACGATCAGCAGTGCCCCTTTCTGCACATGTTGCCCCTTCACAGGAGGAACGTCGCATTTCCACAGCATTCAAACTGCAATATTTTCTACAAGGGCAATGATATGTTGTTGTGATCGCTAGTGGGGGATTTATTTGGCATGCTTGGATGCAATAATGGGCTGGATGAGGGCCAATAAACTGGTGCTTAATCCAGACAAGGCTGAGATGCTGTTAGCAGGTGATGCTTTTACCTGGCTGAGTGGTGTGCAACCTGCACTACATGGGGTCACACCCCCACTGAAGGAGCAGGTTTGTAGAGGTTTCTCTTGGATCAATAAAATATAATATAATATCAAATATAATATCAATAATATAATATAAAAAACCATCCCAAGAATAAGGGCCCGTGTGTGTGATGTCAAAGACCAGGGTAAAGAGCTGTGCCTTCAGCAGATGACAGAAACTACATAAGGATGGTGCCAGAAGCACCTTTACAGAGAGAGAATTTCACAATTTAGAGTCTGCCGCAGAGAATGTCTTCTTCTGAGCTGCCACCTCCTGAACTTCTGAGGGCAAGAGAAGTATCAAGAGCAGGGGTCAGCAACCTTTTTCAGCCGTGGGCAGGTCGACAATCCCTCAGACCATGTGGGGGGCCGGACTATATTTTTGGGGGGGGAATGAACGAATTCCTGTGCCCCACAAATAACCCAGAGATGCATTTTAAATAAAAGGACACATTCTACTCATGTAAAAACACCAGGCAAGCTCCACAAATAACCCAGAGATGCATTTTAAATAAAAGGACACATTCTACTCATGTCAAAACACCAGGCAGGCCCCACAAATAACCCAGAGATGCATTTTAAATAAAAGCACACATTCTACTCATGTCAAAACACCAGGCAGGCCCCACAAATAACCCAGAGATGCATTTTAAATAAAAGCACACATTCTACTCATGTCAAAACACCAGGCAAGCTCCACAAATAACCCAGAGATGCATTTTAAATAAAAGGACACATTCTACTCATGTCAAAACACCAGGCAGGCCCCACAAATAACCCAGAGATGCATCTATCTCATGAGACCAGGGCCTTGCAGGATCTGATTTCTTTCCACAGGGCCTGTAAGACAGAGTTGTTCCGCCTGGCCTTTGGCTTGGAGTCAATTTGATTCCCTCCGCCTCTTTCTTTTTTCTTTTCTCCTTCTGTGTTGGAACTCCTATTTGGGGATGTTACGGTAAAATCTGGGTGCGAGGCTCCTCTGCCACCCAGCTCGTCGGACTCAGTCCGCGGGTCCCTGTGGAGGAAAATGAGCTCAGCCAGAGACAGGAGCAAGCTGCAGAAGATCCAAGTTTATTGCGCAACAGGTTCAAGGCGAGATTGAACAGCAAGAAAGGGGTGACATAAACTTTTGAAACTTCCCTCCATGTCCCAGAATACAGTGCAAAATACATCATAGTTACATCATGAATACATTAAAGAGAGGTTGGGTTACACAGGTTACATCATGAATATTTTAAAGAGAGGTTGGGTTACGCGGATTAACATATGGAGGAGGGAGGGGGAATATGCAGAGCTGGAGATATGCGCAGATAAGCACATCCTGATGAGAAGACAATGGTCCATGTACTGGCATTGCCTGGAGGAAAGGCTTGGCAGAGTGATTTGACAGGATTAGGGTCTTGACACCTTGCTTGAGGGATTATGGAGGACAGGGGAGGTGTGATAGAGTCCTAGAGAAATTGAGCAAATTGGCACGTTGATTTTCTATGAATTTTATAGATTTTAGTCCCTTTTGACATTGACAATTGGAAATAAATTGATATATTGTAGCGAAGAAGAAGGTGAAGAAGACATGCCCCCCCTTCTGTATCAGGGGACTTCCTTGGCTTTTTTTCTGGCCCATGTAGGACCAGTCTGGGTAGTTAGCCTTGGTGAAGACTTGACGTTTTTATCCCCCCAAAAGTTTTTGATTGAGTTCCACTGAAATGAGGCTGCATTTTAATGTTTTAATGTTGTATTTTAATTTTGTTTTTTAAGCTGTATTCTAATCAATTGTTTTTATATTTGGTGTTAGCCGCCCTGAGCCCAGTCTTGGCTGGGGAGGGTGGGGTATAAATAAAAATTATTATTATTTATTATTATTTTAAATAAAAGGACACATTCTACTCATGTAAAAACATGCTGATTCCTGGACCGTCTGCGGGCCAGATTGAGAAGGCGATTGAGCCGCATCCAGCCCCCGGGCCTTAGGTTGCCTACCCCTGACCAAGAGCATCTTAACACCCAAGGGGGCCTGTAGGGAAGGAGGCCCTACATTATTTTGGCCTTTAAGCACCAATGGGAGTACCTTGGTGTAGCCAAGGGAGACAGGGGGACAGCTGCTCCCCAGAATCAAGTAAATCAATAAAAATACTTAATTAACTGAGGTTCTTCTCCCCACAACATGAAGCCTGCCCCCACCCCAACATAAATCCTGGCTGTGCCCATGTTTGAACTGCCAACCCTGAGACACAGGTGGCCTTGGTAGTGCTGAGTACCAGCTCAGTTATAACCCCGTCTGGACAGGGATAACTTGACCACAGCCTCTGGTTACTTCAGGATTCGCCTTATGCGATGTCCCTTGAAAACAGTTCAGAAGCTGCAACTAGAACACAATGTGACTTCCCAACGGTTGGCAAATTAATAATAAAAAAATAAAAATAAAATAAAAAACAAGACAAATTTCATTATTTTTTAAAGTCCACACAGTACCCCTCTCCAATGGGGGGGGGGGGAATCTACCCTGATATTCCTAATCCATGTTTGAATAGTTCAGACTGTGTTGTTGTTTTATTAAATTTGTATACCACCCTTCATCTAAGATCTCAGGGCTGTTCACAGCATAAAAATACTATATAAAAATACACAGTACATAATAAAAACAAGAACAAAGACCAAACCAAACCACAAACCCCTCCTCCCACCCCATCCCACAAACATATTTAAAAGGATGTTACTCAGCCCAAGGCCTGGTTGAGGAACATTTTCACCTGGAACCTAAAGGTGTATAATGAAGGTGCCAGGTGAGCCTCCCTATTAGTATTATTATCTGTTTAGTGTCAGTATCTAGAAGGGAGATTATATAAGCAGCGATGGCTTTATGTGCTCAAAGTTCATGGAGTTTGGAATTCTGACTCATATGTGAAGCCCACTAAAGCACTTCTGGCTTTCAGTTTTGTTTCCACATTTTGATCTGCAGGTCTCCATGAAATATCCAGTTGTCAGTTCAAATTTCAACAGGTTCCAGTAAATTTATGTTGTTATCAGTTGTGATAAGTGATTTTTAAATATCCCTTTTACTGTTGGGAATGGGGCAATGCTATTCTTTGTAGGATTTGTGTCTGAAGAAAAGATGCTTCAGATAAACTGGGACAGTTCAGGGACTGAGCAGAGGCAGCCAAAGGTCAGATTTAACAGAACAGGCAGTTCCCCAAAAGTTTCATAAGAAGATGAAATCAATAATCTAAACCCAAAGTCCAACAAGAAACCAAAGTCCGGACAACGCAGTCCAAAGGAAGCAGCAGGGAAGCAACAGACAAGAACTTGGAGTTGAAGCAACTGACAATCAGACCCTCAGTATATTTGGGTTTTGGTATTTTTTCTTTCCTTATATAGGGCTGCTATTGTGCTGGGCCAAGCAAGACTTTGTTATGTCAATCAATCCAAGCAGAGATGTTGCAGAGCAGAACTGGAAGTGATTTACTCACTGGTATACAACTAGGTTTCATTCAATAATCATAGAATCATATGAAGATGATTGTGTAGCACCCTGCTTGTGGTTAACGCTTAGCTGGAATGAAATATTCACCGCAGCAATAGAGAAATTAAAATAATAATTTATTTGTCAGACAAATAAATGAGAGGCACAGTGGTATATGGTTACCAAGCTCTGGCCTGGGCTCCTGCCATTATGGCCAGCACTTATATTCCCTCAGCCCAGCCTCCTTGCTCCTCCTTTGGCTGCCTCTGTCCAATCAGCCTGGTTGAAATTCCCATTGGCTGTTTGCTAGAACCAATCACAAAAGATACACCCATTTCATATTACCTTTTATGGGAGACAAAAGCTATATATTCTTCTATCTATCTATCTATCTATCTATCTATCTATCTATCTATCTATTTATTCTTCTATCTATAAATGACAAATAAGTAGTCATTTATCTTACATTTATCTCAACAAGGAACCTTAATTACCAGCTCACCTCTTGCCCTCCTTGCCCTCCAAAACAGATGGTTAATGGTTTTAAATTTTTATCTTAAACAGATGTCAAGGATCTTGAGTTCACATTCTCATGCATCATCAATGAAAGATCTCCTTTTGGAGGTCTTTAAACAAAAAGCCTGACAACCATATATCAGGAATGCTCGATGGCGTCTCCTGTCTGGCAGGGGGCTGGACTCAATGGCCCCTGTGGTCTCTTATAACCATGATTCTATGAAATAAGAATCTAGCATAAGGTTTTAACATTTCTTAGTTTCTAAATCCTTTGCATAATTACATTTAAGCTAATATATTTCATACATAACATAAATAACCTTTTAAAAGGAAAAGAAATCTTAAAAGGATCTCAGTTTAAGAAAGAAGCAACTTTAGAAAAAGATTTCCCAAAATACTCCCTCCCTTTCTGCCAGCCAGATGCTTTTCCATTGCTCTTGACCTTTTTAACCTTAGGAAGAAGATATGGCTCATTTTACTATTTACCAATGCTTAATTTGTAGGGTCAGTGTAACCTTGCTCTTAGCTAGTAATTGCCTTTTTACGACTTTGAGAATTGTTTTCTGCTATAAATCAAGGGACCCCTTGTCCAGGAGAATAAACATCTTGCCAAGGTTCTTAGGCAGCTGGTCTTCTGCCTGGCATGAAACATTTGAAAATCTTTAAGCTCATTTTAAAATACAGATCCTGATTAATATATAGCCTGGATAAAAATGCAGGCTATGATTAGATGCCTCAATTGCATACCCTCCAACATTTCACAGACAAAAAAATCCAGATTAGGTAACATCCCAGTTAAGTCTTTAAACAATATCCCACAACCATTTTGCATGTGTATATTCCCTTGCACCTTGGCTCAAAAAGGTTCTTTTTTTTCCTGAAAAGGCAAAGTAGTAAGTGCTGTAATATACTAATTTACCCTTCAGGCATAAAAGGGTTAACCAGGGTTAACCTTGTTTATTAATAGTAATTAATTCATAAAATTAATGAATTTTATTCACTGGCCACGTGACCCAGAAGTGTCTTTGGACGGCGCCGGCTCACGGCTTCTAGAGCGAGATGAGCACGCAACCCTAGAGTCAGACACGACTGGCCTGTACGGGCAGGGCTACCTTTGTTGTTTAGTCGTGTCCGACTCTTCGTGACCCCATGGACCAGAGCACGCCAGGCACTCCTCTCTTCCACTGCCTCCCACAATTTGGTCAGACTCATGTTTGTAGCTTCGAGAACGCTGTCCAACCATCTCGTCCTCTGCCGTCCCCTTCTCCTTGTGCCCTCCATCTTTCCCAACATCAGGGTCTTTTCCAGGGAGTCTTCTTTTCTCATAATGTGGCCAAAGTATTGGAGCCTCAGTTCAGGATCTGTCCTTCCAGTGAGCACTCAGGGCTGATTTCCTTCAGAATGGATAGGTTTGATCTTCTTGCAGTCCATGGGACTCTCAAGAGTCTCCTCCAGCACCAGAATTCAAAAGCGATCAGCCTTCTTTATGGTACCTTTACCTTTACCTAATTCATAAAAATGCATCTGAGAGAACTCAAGTTATATATGTAGTATACAAGTGTAATCAATATTGTGAACAGAAGGGACATTTTTAGAACCCTCCATGCAGTTCCATTTTGGCGGAACCAAATGAAGCAGCAGATGGTTCTCCAGTGACATGAACTGTTTTCTCTCCTGCCGGGAAGTTGCCTACTATAACTCCTACAGCTGGAGCACCTTGCAAAAAGCTGGGTAGTCTGCAGCTGACTCACAGCATGCCACATGCTTTTCTCTATTGCTTAATATCAATCTTAAAATATTAAATCAGATAAATACTTTTGGCCTTTCTGAAGCAGAAGGAAAAAAACATTCTTTTAACTATCTGCTCAAATGCCATCATTTTCACTGAAAATGCTAATGGGATTATGTAAAAGGTTATTTCATTCATTTCAGACCAGGGGCGCATTGACACACGGATGATGTCCTTTGTTTGTGCCTTGTTAATGACTTCTTTTATCTCCAAGAACCTCAGGCCTCGAAGAGCAGGCTTGGCATCTTTGCTACCGAAGCCTCTCGTTTCAAGCATCCCCCTAACTTGTCAAGTAGTTTTGGAAAAGATGTAATGGACATTAACGAGCGTCAGAAAGTGTAGATATAGCAAGTGCTTGCACAGTGGATAAAGTTTTCTGAATTGCCTGTCCTTTCTCCATTCTGCTTGCACAGACGGGAAGATGGGTCAGAAACTCAAATACGTAATCTTCTGTGGGGCTATCACTGCTGAGCTGGAAAGCTCAAGTCTGAGTTATACACCAGCCATTCCTGCTTGTGTTTCATGTTCATGCTTCAGGTGCAAACTTAAATCTGTGCAGCACCTTCTATAGGGGGTTTGCAAGCTTAATTTAGGGGGTCTGCAGTGTGTCTGTGAAGAACATGGGGAGCAACAGTCATGAACAGCAGGTGAAGACTTGATTTTCCATTGTGTTCTGATTGCTTCTTGTATTGCTTTTTATTGTGACACTTTACATTTTATTCTATGGACTTCAAATTGTAATGTAATAAAATACAATATAAAAGAAATAAGAGAAGCAATCAGAAGACAGTGGAAAATCATGCGGCCTCTAGCACAGTGCATTATCTCCACCTCTTTTTTCCTCATGCAGAAGGGAATGTCATTTTGTGGTTCTCCCCAGGTGCCAAAATATATAGGGCCAGTCCTGTGTGGAAGACCTCCGTTTGGCACCCTAGAGAGCTGCTACCAGACAGTGTATCCAAGACTGGGCTCAGCAGACCAATAGTCTGAGCTGCTTTAAGGCCACTTCCAATGTTCTTAAATTACATTTTGTAAAAAGGGCTGCCACCACCTGTGCAAGGATTCACAGACCTCTAACAGCAGCCATATATTTGGGCTGCAGAGCAGAGGGAGGGATAGGGAAGGGAAGGGAAGCAGGGCTACAACATCAGTTCTGCTGAGAGACCAGCTGCATTTAGCTTTGCCTCAACAGTGGCCCTACCTGCGCTATACAGGTAAAGCACCATTGTTGTTGTTGTTGTTTAGTCTTTTAGTCATGTCTGACTCTTCGTGACCCCATGGACCAGAGCACGCCAGGCACTCCTGTCTTCCACTGCCTCCCTCAGTTTGGTCAAACTCATGCTGGTAGCCTCGAGAACACTGTACAACCATCTCATCCTTTGCCGTCCCCTTCTCCTTGTGCCCTCCATCTTCCCCAACATCAGGGTCTTTTCCAGGAAGTCTTCTCTTCTCATGAGGTGGCCAAAGTATTGGAGCCTCAGCTTCACGGTCTGTCCTTCTAGTGAGCACTCAGGGTAGATTTCCTTCAGAATGTATAGGTTTGATCTTTTTGCAGTCCATGGGACTTGCAAGAGTCTCCTCCAGCACCATAATTCAAAAGCATCAATTCTTCAAAAGCACCATTATGCCACTTTAATAGTCATTCAAGAGAGAGGCAGAGACAAAGAGAGAACTGCAGAGTAGCCACAGTGATACTCAGCTTGCAAAACCTGCTGTAATTTCCACAACTGCCACCTGAGGTCAGCACCTGTTAATGCTTCAGGCTGAAAACCAGATCTTGGTTTTAGCATTGCCCTTAAATTCAAGCCTCTCCCTTAGGATCCTCATAATAATAATAATAATAATAATAATAATAATAACAACAACAACAACAACAACAATAATTTTATTATTTATACCCTGCCCATCTGGCTGGGTTTCCCCTGCCACTCTGGGCAGCTTAAAGGTAGAGGTAAAGGACCTCTGACAGTTAAGTCCAGTTGCGAACGACTCTGGGGTTGTAGTGCTCATCTCACTTTACGGGCCGTTTGTCCGCAGACAGTTTTTCCGGGTCATGTGGCCAGCATGACTAAGCCGCTTCTGGTGAGGCATAGGAATTCGTTCGTGTGTTTCCCCTCCCCCAAAATATAGTCCAGCCCACCACATGGTTTGAGGGACGGTGGACCAGCCCACGACTGAAAAAGGTTGCTGACTCCTGGGCTTAGGGCTTGCCAGCCAGAAGGTCAGTGGTTCGAATCCCCGCGATGGGTGAGCTCCCGTTGCTCGGTCCCGGCTCCTGCCAACCTAGCAGTTCGAAAGCACAAAGTGCAAGTAGATAAATAGGTACCGCTCCAGCGGGAAGATAAACAGAATTTCCGTGTGCTGCTCTGGTTCGCCATAAGCGGCTTAGTCATGCTGGCCATATGACCTAGAAGCTGTCTGCGGACAAACGCCAGCTCGGCCTATAGAGCGAGATGAGCGCGCAACCCCAGAGTCATCCGCGACTGGACCTGACGGTCAGGGGTACCTTTACCTTTACCCCTATAATACCTAGTGCTGTCCCTATAATTCCCTAAAGAAGGCTTCTGGGCTTTTAAAAACAAATGTTATTTTAAACATATTTTTCAAGTCATTATATATCATTTCCCTATATGCTTTAACCATACTACAAGACCATCACATAGGATAAAAAGAACCTTCTTTCTCTTTACATTTCCAACATTTATTTGATTTGGATTTATACATTTTGCCAATATACTCGGTGTTAGGTACCATCGATATATCATTTTCATATGATTTTCTCTTAGACCATAGCATGCTGTAAATTTTATCTCCATATTCCACAACTGTTCCCATGCTTCCATATCTATATTATGACCAATATCTATTTCCCAAACAAGTTTCCCATTCCTGATACAATTGAATTTCTATCGAAAATATAGCAAATATTCATCAGTTTGCATCTGTGCCTATAAATTAGCATGTGCAAATCGGCATGCAACTCTCAGTGAGAGCCTTCTCCACTATGGTGAAAGGGATTGAATTTCTCTAGAAATTAGAGCCCCGTGTTATCGGTTTGCACCCAGAGCCGTAGCTAGGTGATCTTGCGCCCCGGGCAGAGCTATCCAGATTGCACCCCCTAGTCACAGACCAATTAGCTTTTTCTTTCCACCTCTCCTCCACCATCCCACTCCACCCATTCAATTCCTCACACACTAATCAATATTTTTATTTATAGACATATTTATGGACATATTTTAAAGCCAATTTTGCTCCCCCGTCGCCTGCGCCTCTGGTGGGGATCCACCTCACCACCCCCTAGCTACAGCCCTGTTTGCACCGCCACCTTATAAATCAGCATGTCCAGGTTTCGGCCCCCAGGACCAGATTTAGGTTTGATGAGGCCCTAAGCTACTGCAGGTAATGGGACCATTTATATGTCCAGCTGTCCATTGTCGACAACAAATTGTTGCTTTTTTATGTTTAATATATGCTATATGGTAATTTATGGACCTAATATATATCTAAAACCATTTGCACATAACAAAATATGCATTTTATCAAAGGAATTGTTGAACTGAAATACAATTAAGAAGAAGTATATCGATAGTGAAATACAATTAAGAAGTATATTAATAGTGAAATAATTATTAAGCTCTAACTTAAAATGATTTATTTGTAACAAACTTAATAATGCAAACACATTGGTATTTGGCAATAACAAAAGTTCCTTTAGAAACACAACTTACAAACTCATAATCTAGTCTCTAGAAACTTACTATAACATGAAATAATAACAGGTGATATATGTTGCAAACTAGTAATAATTATAAATAGCTTTATAAATATGAAATTAAGTGTTATAACCTGTACAATGTAACAGGGCCCATTACTTACATCATAGGAGCCTACACAACACAACACAAGACGAAACAAAACACTGTTGCTGTATGTTTTATTTTATTTGGGGTTTTTTTTCTTATAATTTGGAAATGTACATCCTGTTTTTTCCTCCTTTAAATTTTTGGGACCCCCCCAAGAGTGTGGGGCCCTGAGCTACAGCTTGTTTAGCTTATACGTAAATCCGGCACCACGCCAGGACAGCCGTGCCGTCGGCTCCGTCTCGCAGCGAGCCAGCAGCGCGGGGGCCCCGACGGGCAGGGAGCGCGCCGGGCGCGGGTCCGCCCCGCCGTCCCTGAGTGACAGCCCCATGTGCGGACCACTATAAATAGCGGGTTCGGCGGGCGGCCGCGCGTGATTGACGGCTGCCGCGCTGCGCGGCGTCGAAGCGGACTGGGAGCCGCCCGGGACCCCCGCGCGCCCTGCCGCCGCCACCAGCTCCCCACTTTTCCCGGCCGGGAGAGACCGAGCGCCGCTCTTCGCTGCGGGGCAGATGGGCTCCAGGCGGAGGCCCCTGGGCCGCTCCTACTCGGGCAACGGCCCTTACTCGGCGTACAGCCCCGGCCAGGGCAGCGACGGCGAGGACAACGGGCCCCTAGTGGAGCATCGGCCCGAGCGGCGCAGCTATTTCCTGAGCGTGCGCCCAGAGAACAGGTACGCGCCGTCGGGGCGCACGGGGAAAAATCGGTGCCCTGGAGGGAGATGTGGGGTGCTGTTGGCATCCAGGCCCGGAGGCGGGGTGGGGTGGGGGGGTCGGGAAAAGGTGGAGGCCCCCTAAGCGTTTGTGGTTACGTCGGGGGGCATCCCTCCCGGCGAGGCGGCATGAAACAGATGGGCACCAAGCGCTTTTCTTTCGTGTTGGGAAGCGAATGGATGCTCGGGAGAGAGAGACTGAGGAAGGGCTCGTCGAAAGTAGGGAGAAGGAACCTGTGGAACTCATCGCCACCAGATGTAGGGAACGGGGGCCGCTCGCTTAGAGGGCTTGGAAAGGAGGAGAGGTGGATCGGCAACCGCCGTGGCAGTCCTTCCATGGAGCCCCGACGTCCAGTGGCAGCCTGTCTCATAGGATCAGGCGACCTGGGGCATGAAATCAGGGAGGGCAGTTTCCCACGTGTCCGGTTTGTGATTTCTGGGGGGGGGGGACCTTTGGTTCTCTGGATGCTGGACTCCAACTCCCATCAGCCCCAGCCAGCTTGGACCGTGGACCCAGGGATAATGGGAGAGGTATTCCAGCACCCTTCCCCAGCCCTGGCTACAGATGGACCTGATCCAGTTGGGCTCTTCTTACTTATTAAAGTGCCAGAGGTATTTACATTGTGCAGATTTCAGCATTGGGCCTTGCTTCCCTCCCCTCTCCGCATTGGAAGTATAAATGAAGGAAAAGGTGTCTTGGAGAATGTGCAAAATGCACTTTTCCCTCTCTCTCGTGAGCAACCACAAGTAAACAACGCAAGCACAAATCTACAGTTTCGCGGATAGTTGATAGTTCTGTGAGGCTATGAACCTCCTTCTCGAGGATAAAGCAGATTATTTTTCCTGGGCTTTGGGTGCCCTGGTGAACTTGGCCAATGGACCAGGAGGAGGGAGGAAGCTCTTTTATTACAGCGATTTCCTAGAGGTCTGTTTCGTTCCCTGCTGCTAACAAAGGACCTAGCTGATCAGCGAGCTTGATGCGCCAGGCGTTCTCCCTGGCCTTGAGGGATACCCAGGAGAAGAGGAGGAAGAGGAGAATCGCCTGGGAGGACAGAGAGCAACCGGGCAAGCCAAGGCTTGCAGAGGCGACTTCTGCCTGGCCATTCGGAATTGGCTCTGCACCAGCTGCCAAATGGCTATTATTAAGCTGCGGGCCAGTAATGGAAGCTCTATGTATACAAGTGAAAGGGCTGATTTAGAGAACTCTCTATTTTTATTTACTAGGATTTTCAGTTTCATGCATTTCAATAATTTTACAATCATTTCAATATTTCAAAACTCGACTTCTTTACCCCTCTTTCTGCGGTTCCTGAAATTTGTTTTTTATATTTTCTGCATAACCAAATTAATTTACTCATTTAGTCATCCGCTCTAAAGATATATTCTTATAAAACTGCAGGTTAATATAATAATCCTGCCAATGTTCTTATCTGTTTACAGTTTATTTGTAAATATTCCATAAACCATTTCCATTCTTTTATAAAAAGTTTGTCATCTTGATTTCTTATTTTTCTGGTAAGTTCCGCCATTTCTGCATATTCCTTAAGTTTTTGTAACCATTCTTTTTTCGCTGGGACTTCTTCGTCTTTCCATTTTTGGGCAAGTAACATTCCTGCCACTGTAGTCGCATACATGAATAAATTTCTATACACTTTGGGTAGTTCTGTCCCTAAAATTCCCAAGAGGAAAGCTTTTGGGTTTTTTTACAAACTTTATTTTAAACATCTTTTTCAATTCATTATATATCATTTCCCAGTAAGGTATAACCTTACTACAAGACCACCACATATGATAAAAAGAATCTTCTTTCTCTTTATATTTCCAGCACTTATTTGATTTGGATTTATACATTTTTGCCAATTTACTTGGTGTTAGGTACCCTCGATATATCATTTTCATATAATTTTCTCTTAGACCGTAGCCTGCTGTAAATTTTATATCCGTATTCCACAATCGTTCTCATGCTTCCATATCTATATTATGACCAATATCTATTGCCCAGTGTGTATCATTGAGGATTTTACTTGCTCATCCTTTGTCTCCCATTCCAAGAATATCTTTTACATTTTAGGCAGCACTTTTACATTCCATTCCAACAGATCTCGCTCCAGTTGTGATATTTGTTCCCCAAACCCTCATATCCTATCTTTCTTAAATACTTTGTTCAAATGATGATATTGTATCTTCCCCTCTTTTAAAGCAAGAATTGTATACTATTTAATCAGTGAAATAAATCTCAAAGTTGTTTTAAATAGTATGAAATATTCATTTAGTAAAGGTAAAGGTAAAGGTACCCCTGCCGGTACGGGCCAGTCTTGACAGACTCTGGGGTTGTGCGCCCATCTCACTTAAGAGGCCAGGGGCCAGCGCTGTCCGGAGACACTTCCGGGTCACGTGGCCAGCGTGACATCGCTGCTCTGGCGAGCCAGAGCCGCACACGGAAATGCCGTTTACCTTCCTGCTAGTAAGCGGTCCCTATTTATCTACCGGTACTTGCACCCGGAGGTGCTTTCGAACTGCTAGGTTGGCAGGCGCTGGGACTGAGCAGCGGGAGCGCACCCCGCCGCAGGGATTCGAACCGCCGACCTTTCGATCGGCAAGTCCTAGGCGCTGAGGCTTTAACCCACAGCGCCACCTGTGTCCCATTCATTTAAAAGATAGCAATTAAAAACAGACTTTAAAAACCATTGACACAACAAAAGGACCAAACTCAAGTTTTAAAAGCACGTATGCATAAAAGAACTAAATGGCTGGGTTTTATGCTTCCCGAAACAGAAAATATATTTAGCAGGCATTGAAAAGCAGTACAGTGAAGGCGTAGACAGGGATTTCCAGAGAAATCCAGTGCCACACTAAAAGATTGCTTTCTTGTGAGTGTGGAACATGTGGCACTTTGCAGTTCATGCTTGCATAAGAAGTCTTAGCTTAGCCATCCTCCCTTGTAGTGAGTCAACCTAATGAGTGAGTCATCCTTGTGGACTGTTAGCAACTTTTTGAGATCCCTGCAGTGGTTTTTGAACTTCAGAGAACACAGAAATTGATGCCAGCCCACAGCCCTGATTTCTCATTGGTGCTGACCGTTTTTCTTATGTGAGCGACTATTGACATTTCTGAGAGTTTCTGGACTGACAACGTCTTGGGAATGGTGTGCTGTGTTTCCTAGTGCTTGGATCAGTTGCTGAAAGAGCTGTTTTAAGACTGCAATCCTATACCAACTTACGTTGGAATAAGCCACATTGACTTTTGAGTTAGATGTATATAAGATTTATTGGGACGCGGGTGGCGCTGTGGGTTAAACCACAGAGCCTAGGACTTGCCGATTAGAAGGTCGGCGGTTCAAATCCCCACGATGGGGTGAGCTCCCGTTGCTCAGTCCCTGCTCCTGCCAACCTAGCAGTTCGAAAGCACGTCAAAGTGCAAGTAGATAAATAGGTACCACTCCGGCGGGAAGGTAAACGGTGTTTCTGTGCGCTGCTCTGGTTCGCCAGAAGTGGCTTAGTCATGCTGGCCACATGACCTGGAAGCTGTACGCTGGCTCCCTTGGCCAGTATAGCGAGATGAGCGCCGCAACCCCAGAGTCAGCCACAACTGGACCTAACACTCAGGGGTCCCTTTACCTATATAAGATTTGCCATGTGAGGCTGTGCTCGGGACCGCAAGACTACAAACTGAGCACATCTGAGCACATCTGAGCAGGGATGGGGAAGCAGAATGGCAAATGGTTAAGGATGATTAGATCTGTGAGTCCTGCTCTGCCTGGAGGGCCATCACCTGAGTCAAGGGACATTTGGATTACAAAAATCCTGGGCAGCTTTGGCGTTTGGTGACTAATCAGGTGACTGCAACTGGCGAGTCCAACCTGGAACTCTCCACATATTGTTGAACTATGACTCCCATCAGCCCAGGCAGCAGGAACAAAGTCTGGACTTTTGGCAGCAGCCTCACCCTGCAGGACAGCGGTGGGGGGGGCAATGTGGATGTTCTGGCCCAGGAGACTAATGGAACTGAATATGTTCCCAAATGCTCTGCTGGATTTCCCAGTGGATTGAGCGGGTGATCCTGTTACAGCCATGGCCTTGCTGTGGGAGGGTGAGGCGTGGAGAGCTGTTGACATGATCCCTCACGAGGCTCCTCTCTAGTGCTGCAGAGCTTGCAGTACTCCTTGGTTTACTGAAGAAAGCCATGGGCAATGCAGTAGGCTGGCAGGCGACTGGAACGCAGGGGGTGAAAAACAAATTCAAGCTTCAACGAAAAGAGACGGGTGCATCAGGCTGGGCAAGGTTGGCAGTGTAGGCACAAGGATCTTTGTCCCTGGACACATTTTTTGGGGGAAATAAGTCCCGTTGCATTTCTGACCCTCAAGGAAATGCGCCTAGGATTGCAGTTTGTGTGGCAGCGCAGGAGCAAAATTTGCTGCCGGTCAAGCCAGCTGTCTTGCGCGGCAGCGCAGAAGCACAAGACGTGCATCTTTTGTCGCCATGCGCAGCACCACAGTGCCAGCCAGCCAGTCAGCCAGCCAGCCAGCCAGGTGGAGATGTCAGTTGCCAACCTGCCATCCACAGATCTCCACGTGGTCACAGTTGGAGCCTTGCTGGTCGCAAATGTGCCTGGTGCCCGGGGAATTTCGAACCCTATAGGTCACACCTCTGCCTACCAAGTGGCAGAGAAGGCGACAAATAATTATTTTGCCGCCTCTGTTGCATCCTCAAAGAGCCATCCAGCAGAGCTGCTTCAGGTGCTTTGGAGGCTGGTGGTACCAGCAGTGGTGGGCGGGCCTCTGGACCACTCAGCAGCATGATAAATTCAATTTGCCTAGCGCTCTGAGGCTCATTGCACTTTCAGCTGAGGTGTTCAATGCAGTGCCTTTCCACACTCTATGGGATCCATATTGGTCTATGTTGTGGAAAGGACTCTTGCAATGATGCGACCGGCATCGTGCTCTCTTGACACTTGCCCATCATTTGTGGTAAGAGCCAGCTGGCAGTGACAGTGGTTCACCAGATGGGCCGAGGGTGTGATTTCTATACAAAGGCTCTTAACAACTTGGGTCCAGGTGCATCCCTCCTTGATCAATGGGTTGTTTCAGGGATTCAGGGCTCCCCATCTCCCATGGGTGGCTTGGATGCAGGGCTCACATTCACAAGGAGACGTGTGCTCAGCATCGTGGGTCCAGTTTTGTGGATCTCCCTTCCAGTTGAGGTCAGACCAGTCTCATTCCTGTTGAGTGTCCAGCGCCAACTGAAAACTTAAAAAAACAAAAATAAACCCAGCAGTCTTTAAAACTGGATTTTTATAATTTTAACTCGTGTTTGGTCTTCTTGTAATGGGTTTGTCTGTGCAGCATTTAGAGACGGCTGTGATGAAGTGGTAAAGGAATTGTTTGAATATAAATAAATGAATTAAAATGAATGAATGATGGGAGTTGTAGTCCAACAACACCTGGAGGACACCTGGTTAGGGAATGCGGTTTTAGTCACAGAGGTGATTTGACTTTAAATTGCATGATAGCTGTATCTACTTGATGTAGATTCAGATTTTTTTTTTAAGGAGCCTTTCCCCCCAGCAAAGCCGCGTGACATAGACTAGCTCAAGTTGCAAGACAAACTTGTAGATTCCAAACATGGACTGCCACACATTCTCTGGAATCTGTCAATTCACCCCTAGGTCTAAGATGTCTATAGATAAAGAGCTGCTTCACATATTATGGCATTCTTCCCTAAAGGCACCCCCAGTATAACAAATAATTTTTCAGCACTCTTGTTGACTGTCATCAGTAGCAATCAAGGGTGATGTAGCGAAGGCCTGAATTCAGACCCCCATCTCCCCATACAGCTCATTGTGTGGTCTTGGGCCAGTTAAAATACCCCAGCCTAACTTACCCTGCAGGGTTGTTGACGGTGTGTATGCTGCTGAGAGCTAATTGGATGAAGGGCAGGATAGCGATGCAATAAATGTTCCTACATGAAACATGTTGGGAATTTTGCTGCATAGGAAGCTCTCGGGGAAATGGTAACCTTCAGCGAGCCAGCTGACTTGTGCAGCAGAGCAGAAGCACAAGATGCTCATCTTTTGATGCACATCTTTTGTTGTGGTGCTGCCACTGCACCCAGCACCGCAACGTCAGCCAGCCAGTTGCCAACCTGGCATCCAGCGATCTCCCCATGGTGGCCAATGGAGCCTGTGCCAGCCCAAAACACACCTGGTGCCTGGGGAATTTTGAACACGGGTCCCTTCCAACTCTGATTCTGGACCTCTGTGCTAACATCTGAAAGGCCACAGGCTCCCTACTTCTGGTATAGATGCTACTGAACTAGATGGTCCCACTTGTTGTAAGGCAACTTCCTCCGTTCAAGTTACCAGGACTAGGATGCCAGTCTGTTTGGCTTTGATGGACAGTCTTCTGATTCATTAGAAGCCATGCTATTGCCTTTTTCTTTCTTGTAAATATGTGAAAACATGCCCTGGGCATGCCTCAGCCAGTTGTACCCCCCAATCACATGCTTCCCAGATGGTCTGCATGCTTCAAAGTTATTTAGGATTCAAATCCTGCTCTTCAAACTTGACAGAGAAGAGTCAACACATTGCGAAAGCACAACTCTCTCTTTTCTCCAGTGCCTTTGCAGCTATGTGAACACTCATGTTGCTGGCCACAGCAATTGTATAAATAATAATATGAATGATAAAATTGTTGTTATTACAGTGGTACCTTGGGTTACAAACTTAATTTGTTCCAGAGGTCCGTTCTTAACTAGAAACCGTTCTTAACCTGAGGTGTTCTTTCACTAATGGGGCCTCCTGTTGCCGCTGCACCGCCGGCACACAATTTCTGTTCTCATCCTGGGGCAAAATTCTTAACCCGAGGTACTACTTCTGGGTTAGCGGAGTCTGTAACCCGAAGTGTTTGTAACCCGAGGTACTTCTGTATTATTATTAATTGCACTACTACCCAAGAAACGGGACGCGGGTGGCGCTGTGGGTTAAACCACTGAGCCTCTTGGGCTTGCTGATTGAAAGGTCGGCGGTTCGAATTCCCGCAATGGGGTAAGCTCCCGTTGTTCGGTCCCAGCTCCTGCCAACCTAGCAGTTCAAAAGCACACAGCAACAAGTAGATAAATAGGTACCGCTCTGGTAGGAAGGTAAACGGTGTTTCTGTGCGCTGCTCTGGTTTCACCAGAAGCAGCCCGGAAAAACTGTCTGCAGAAGCGGACAAACGGCAGCTCCCTCAGCCTGTAAAGCGAGATGAGCGCTGCAACCCCAGAGTCGTTCGCGACTGGACTTAATTGCCAGGGGTCCCTTTACCTTTACTATCCAAGAACATTTATAGGCATCCCTTTTGAGCTTCTCTCAGGCTGAGGATTACTTTTTGGTGTGGAAGAGAAATATCTGTAATGGAGATGAGCATTTTGGCTTTTTTAAAAAGACATTTGCATTGCAAAGAGATTGTCCCAGACCCACTTTAATAATAATAATTTATTATTTATACCCTGCCCTTCTGGCTGGGTTTCCCCAGCCACTCTGGGTGGCTTCCAACAAAACACTAAAATACAATAACCTATTAAACATTAAAAACTTCCCTAAACAGGGCTGCCTTCAGATGTCTTCTAAAAGTTTGGTAGTTATTTTTCTCTTTGACATCTGGTGGGAGGGTGTTCCACAAGGCAGGTGCCACTACCGAGAAGGCCCTCTGCCTGGTTCCCTGTAACTTGGCTTCTCGCAGCGAGGGAACTGCCAGAAGGCCCTTGGAGCTGGGCCTCAGTGTCCGGGCAGAATGATGGAGGTGGAGACGCTCCTTCAGGTATACTGGACTGAGGCCATTTAGAGAGAGCCAGTGTGGTGTAGTGGTTAAGAGCGGTAGTCTTGTAATCTGGGGAACCGGGTTTGCGTCGCCGCTCCTCCACCTGCAGCTGCTGGGTGACCTTGGGCCAGTCACACTTCTCTGAAGTCTCTCAGCCCCACTCACCTCACAGAGTGTTTGTTGTGGGGGAGGAAGGGAAAGGAGAATGTTAGCCGCTTTGAGACTCCTTCGGGTAGTGATAAAGCGGGATATCAAATCCAAACTCCTCTTCTTCTTCTATTAGGGCTTTAAAGGTCAACACCAACACTTTGAATTATGCTTGGAAACGTACTGGGAGCCAGTGTAGGTCTTTAAGCTTTGCCCTGTGCAGTGGTGATGCTCCAGGGTTGTTGTGTAGAATGTCTCTTGCGTCAGCACCCTGGCTCTCAGCCCCCTGCGAGGCTGTCCTTTGAGTCGCTCTCTCTGGCTCCTCCACTTGCACTTTCCATGTTGGGAACTGGGAATGTCATGGGTTGTCCCCATGGTCTTGTTTCAAAGGACTAAAGGGACAGGCTTGTTTCCCCAAAGCCTTAGCTAGCTGAAATAGCGTGAATTGTGTCATGGGGCCAAATGAGACATTATGTTGGACATGACGTTTGGCGTTGTGATGTTCCACCAGTGCTTGCAATGATCTAATTCAGTTTAACCAATTTGATGAATTAATTCGAAAATCTCAAAATTACGATATACCTGAAATGAGTTCCTATAATTCCCAGGTGAACTGAACATGAATTAAGTTCCATTTGCTGTGGCACTTTGGGCGATATTTAATCCAATCCAATTTTAATTTTAATTGAATACTAGATAGATGCACAGATAAATAGTTGGTAGATAGGGATTTCATCACACTTTGCTGTGTATGATTGTGGCCATTGCAATTACAATTTTTAGCTGTCTGAAAAGTGGCTCTGCTGTTTTGGCTTGAATATCATAATGGCTGGGGACATGAAACAGAACAGTTGTCCACAATATGTACCCGTTTGCATTCTGTGATGCTTTCTTAGTCTTCTTAAGTATATTTTGCACTTTAGCAAAGCAGCTGGTACATTTCTGAAGGCAGAATAAAACCGTGGAAGACCACATGACAGAACTGTGAATTGAACTGAAATGGGACTCTTTCCTTTTTGAACTTGACCTGGAAAAAAAATGCTTTTAAAAATAAACTTTCCAAGCACTGAGTTCCATTTTCCTTTGGGAAAGAGGGGCGAGCTGGGTTGGGACTGTGGCTTGGGAAAGCGGGGCTTTAACCCTTTGGGCCCAATGCAGGCCTGAGTAGAACCCCCTCCCACATTTGCAATGGGGGGAAAGCTCCTATCAACACCACTGAGGGCTTTACCCCCAGCCTGCCCCACCCCCCCCCCAATTTAAGTCGAAATCTCAGTGGGGAAAGGCTTACAACCTCCCTCCTCCATGCCACAGCCCTGATCAAGCTCAGCGCCTGCTTCCTGTGCCAGCTCTTGGTTGAAGAAAAATGAAATATGCAGTGCCAGACCACATGGCAAATGTCATGTCTACTTTGGCCTTTCGAAATGGGGACAGTCACGCTGCAACAGTGGGTGATTCAAAGCAGGGAAGGGATGGGCAGAGCAGAGGGGCTGAACTCCCCTGCTTAGTGGTTTTGCTCTTGCAACCACTTCTGCCCAGCTGTGTGTACCTTTGAGCCAGGTTTACACTGGGTCTCTGAGCCCAGACAGGGAAAACACAGCTGGAGTGGTGGAGATTGGCAATAGGTATGTATTTATTGACAGCCGGGATGGGGAATTTGTACCCTCCAGATGTGGTTGGGCTTCCAGCCCCCATCATCCCTTGCTTGGTCAATGAGGAGAGATAAGTCCCTAGCCCGTGGTCACACTCTGACCTTCATGGCAGAAGGAGGATTTTGAACATGAGTTTCCTCAGTCCTAGTCCATGACACCACACTGGCTCTTAATAGAGGAGAGGACAGTGACTGGAAGCATTTGTGACCCATCTTCTTCAGATTTGTATCAGACTTTCTGGTAGAGGTGACAGTCAGATGATTATTATTATTTTATTTTCAATTTTATTCATTTCAATAATTTTATAATCATTTCAATATTTCAAAACCCGACTTCTTTCCCCCTCTTTCTGTGCTTCCTTAAATTTATTTTTAATATTTTCTGCATATTCAAGATAACTTAATTTGTTCATTTATTCATCTACTTTAAATATATACTCCTATAAAACTGCCGTTTATTACAATAATCCTGTCAATGTTCTTATATGTTTGAAGTTTGTAAGTATTCCATAAACCATTTCCATTCCTTTATAAAAAAGTTTGTCATCTTGATATCTTATTTTTCTGGTAAGTGTAGCCATTTCTGCATATTCCATAAGTTTTTATATCCGTTCTTCTTTCTCTGGGACTTCTTTTCATTTTGGGGCAGGTAACATTCTTGCCACTGTAGTCACATACATAAATATTTCTAAATAGTTTGGATAGTTCTGTTCCTATAATTCCCAAAAGGAAGGCTTCTGGTCCCCCCCCCCAAACTTTATTTTAAACATCTTTTCCAATTCATTCTTTACCATTTCCCAGTAAGCTTTAACCTTACTACAAGACCACCACATATGATTTAAAAAAAAACATTCTTTCTCTTTACATTTCCAACATTTATTTGATTTGTACATTTTTGCCAATTTACTTGGTATTAGGTACCATCAATATATCATTTTCAAATAATTTTCTCTTAGACTGTAACATGCTGTAAATGTTATATCCATATTCCACAATTGTTCCCATGCTTTCATATCTATATTACGACCAATATCTATTGCCCAGTGTATCAATGAGGATTTTACTTGCTCATCCTATAGAGCTGACAGTCTGGAGGCAGGCTGGGACTGGTCAAGTAAGTAGCTAAGGTAAGGTGGGATGGTCATTCGAGAGCAGCTCAGAGATGGGGAACATGTGATACCCCCTTCCTAGATGTGAGAATCCAACTGCCATCACACTGGACTATTGGCCATGAAGGCTAGAACTGGTGTGAGTTGATGTTCACCAACAATCTGGAGGCAAAAGAGGTTCCCTGGTCTCTTCTGCACCTGAACAACGAACGACGCTAACTGAAGAAGCAGGTCAACCCTGGAAACTTTATATCACCAAATGAAACCCAATTAGCCCCTTGTGTCACCTGATTCCTTCAACTCACGCAGTGTCCCATGTGCCATGGTGGCTCTTCTCCAGGGGATGGACTTCTGGAACTACTTTAATAAATGAGCTAATAACAAGGGCTCTATTGCAAGGAGACGTTATTGTCTGGAATGGCTCGCAAGCAGGGCTGTTAGGGAGGTGAACAGCTGACTAAGAAAGAGCTGGGCTATTTATATATAGCTGCTTTCTGGAATGCTTTCGTGCTCCAGCTGAGCTACTACCAGATCCTGCTCAAACAGGTCTCTGGTTTCCCCGAGAGGTATGTCGACACCTTGGGGTCAAGTTGTGCAGAGGTCACCCAGCCCTGCCGGTGTGCAGTCCCTGGTGGCCCTCTCTCCTGGGTGAATCCAGCACCATTTACTCTCTTGCAGTGCCAAGGAAATGGGGCCTGGAGAAGGTGGGCTGCCAATCCGCTGCCCCGAATCTCGTTCTGACAACTGTGCCAGCCCTCGCTGCTTTGTGCCCACAACCGTGCGATGCCTGCCTAACATTTCCAAGTGGCATTTTGGGGATATACAGAACTGCCCTTGCCTTTCTCCCCTGCTGTTAACGACCCTTTTCATTCATAGCCTTTGGTTGCAATTTACAGCGCCGTGTGTTTATACTGGCAGGCGGTGGGAGGCAGCTGAATTTTATTAATAGTCTCTTGACTCGTGTTGCGAGGACTCATTTAATACATCCCAATAACTGTTGTTTTGAGCTCCCTTTTATGCTTTCTTCTTATTACTTATTACTCTTAAATTCTAATTATTTTGTTTGCTGTCTCTGCTTAGCTTATCAACCAGCCGGTTATCTCCCTCCAGCTTTGGAAGGTAAATGATATTGTATTAGTCTTGTCTGACTGCACACTTCCGGGGTCAAGAAGACTTTCTGTGCAACTCACCCACTGAGTTCAGGGGTACTAACCGCACTGACAATGCTGCCTCGATCCTGCATGCTTAAGCTTGCTTGTACTGAAGAAACTCCGTAAAGGTGTGTGGAATACACAACAGGATACTTTTAAAGAAGGAGGATGCTGTCCCCCCACTCTGGGATGCTTTGGTTCAAGTCAGCTCCCTCGAACCTGGTGCCTTCTCACTGGAGGCGGGACCCTTAGCACTGCCCCACCAACCACAGTCTGCCCTCAGCCAGCCCCCACCTGCCTGTCTTCTTTCTTACAGCCAATCAGGCGGTGGCTGTGCCTACTGTTGGTCTCCCTCCCTTCCACCCTACCGGTCCAAATGGGACCACCCAACATTATTCCAGATGTTTGGAACTACGAGACGCAGCAGCGCTGCTGGCAGTCATTGTCCGCAACATTTAGAGGGAACCAGGTTGGGAGAGGCTGGCTTTAATAAGTTGTGTTTGCTATGTGAAATGGCTTGACAAAGGTTATGGAAGGCTACCTGGCTTTTCCAGATTTGTCACCAGTTGCTGAGGAGCAGGCACCAAATTTCCTGAATATGGCTATTGGCAATGCTTCTGTGTTGGACGAGGGGCCTGCTAGAATAGCAGAGAGTTTGATTTTACAGGGAAGGGAGAAACTTCTCTTTGTGAATAAAATGACCCATCTTCTTCAGATTGTTTACTGTCCCAACAGGAGCAGGAGAGATGAGTAAATTCCAAGCTAGATGAGATGTGCCTGAGTCTGAGGACTGCTTCTCTTTTACAAAGCACCTTGAGGAAGGGGCAATTTGGAGTGGGGAGGGGATGCTGAACCCTTTTCCTGCCAGACCTCTTTCCTCCTGAAACTCTCTCTACTGTGGGGTTCCTGAAGGATAAAAATGAGCTTGGAGACATGCAACAAGGTTGGGGAGTGTGTAGAGACAGAGATCCATGGCGGAAAAGGGCTGGAAGGGAAAGTATTAAGCCAGGCACAGGCAAACGTGGCCCTCCAGATGTTTTGGGACTACAACTCCCATCATCCCTAGGTAACAGGACCAGTAGTCAGGGATGATGGGAGTTGTAGTCCCAAAACATCTGGAGGGCCGAGTTTGCCTATGCCTTTCTAGAAAAATAGGAAGCTGTCCTCCAACAGATTAGAATATCTGTTCATCTAACTTAGTGACCTGCACTACAACTGGCAGCAGTTCTTGCAGGGTCTCGGGTGGAGGTTTTGCCCCTTTCCTGCCATCTGATCCCTTTACTCAGAGATGCTAGGGATTGACCCTGGGATCTTCTGCATGCAAGCATGCGCTCTGCCACCAAGCTGTGGGCAGTCTCCTAAAAGGGGCTTTACAAGGGAGAAGCAGCTCTCTGACGGCGTATATTAAAATTTGGCTCTTATGCTGTGTTAAAGACAGGGAGGTTTCATGATTTAAATGCATTTAAGGAAAACTTCAGCAGTCCACACACTTCCTGATCTGCCACGGTTTGCACTGGATGTGTTTATGTGTGTGTGTCTTTGCACAAAATCTTGAACCTTATTAAGGTAAGAGACATTTTTGTACCATGGAGCTGGATCGAAGCCATTCCTTGTTGTCCATCCTGCCTACAACGGTAAATTTGCACCAACCCATCCATGCACCAATTTATCTAGACTTTCTGCTGATTTTCTTTAAACACAAGGTGAGCCTCATCACACACCCCCTCCCAAATCTCCCTTGCTTCCTTCTACCTCTCCTTCCAGCAAACTGATTGGACTCTGTAGAGCAGTCATGCAATTCAGCAAAGCTCCAGGCTGCAATTTGCAATGGAAATGTCCTGGGGAAATGTCCTGGGCTGGAACCAAGGAAGGAAGTGGGGATGGGAAACACATGCACACAAAACAGTGATGAAGTGTGTGGTGTGGCTGCACCCCAAGAGCATTCTCCATTGGTCTCCGTAGTTTTGCGCATAACAAATTGCATGGGAATCTGATACTGGATGAAGAATGTGGATCCCCGAGAAGCTGTGTGGCTTATCTTTTCCTCCTCAAAGCAAATATTTAGCCCTCAAGCTTGTTGTGGGGGCTTGAAAAATATTTTGAATTCTTGGCCACCGGCATCAGATTTCTAGGGGGCTTGGATTTTTTTCTTTCTTTCCAGCTTTTCTGGCTTAGCTGTTTGTGACCTGCATTCTCAACAGTCAGTCTCTCTTTCCAGGAAACTCCGGGAATCATAGCTCTGCAAAGGGTCTCCCAAGAACTCTCTGCACCCTTAACAAATCACAGTCCCAAAGATTCTTTGGGGGAAGCTGTGACGGTTTAAAGTGGTATAATACTGCTTTAAGTGTATGGTGCAGATGGTGCATTAGATGCCACGGCTGCTTGAACTGCAGCTGTTTCATAGTTCCATAATAGCCACGGGGAGAAATAGGTGTCGTCCCCCCCAGTCCCCTGGGGAGCAACTTACGAACCAGTGTGATACTTTTCTCAGCAGCACAGGTGACTGAAGCAGTGAATGGGGAGGAGATAATATTAACATGTACCTCGGCTAATAATAATAATAATAATAATAATAATAATAATAATAATAATTTATTTATACCCTGCCCATCTGGCTGAGTCTCCCCAGCCACTCTGGGCGGCTCCCAATCAAATGTTAAAAACAGTACAGCAATAAAGTGAAATGAGCCCCCCAACCCCAGAGTCGGTGATGACTGGACCTAATGATCAGGGGTCCCTTTACCTTTACCGTACCTCTTTAGAAGGGACACAGGTGGTGCTGTGGTCTGAACCACAGAGCCTAGGGCTTGCTGATCTGAAGGTTGGCGGTTCGAATCCCCATGGCGGGGTGAGCTCCCGTTGCTCGGTCCCAGCTCCTGCCAACCTAGCAGTTTGAAAGCATGTCAAAGTGCAAGTAGATAAATAGGTACCGCTCCAGCGGGAAGGTAAACGGCGTTTCTGTGCACTGCTCTGGTTTCGCCAGAAGTGGCTTAGTCATGCTGGCCACATGATCCAGAAGTTGTCTGCGGACAAACATTGGCTCCCTCGGCCAGTAAAGCGAGATGAGCGCCACAACCCCAGAGTCATTTGAGACTGGACTTAACTGTCGGGGGTCCTTTACCTTTACCTTTTACTCTTTAGATGCAATTAAGTCTTTCTAACTGGGGGCCAAAAGTAGACCTGGCATTCGCTTTTCACTTAATTATTTTTTCAATGCAAATACCAGATCAGCGGGAGGCATATTGTAGCGATGGGGCTGGGGAGAGGGTTAACCCTTTCCCTTCTATGCATGGACCCAAGGAAAACCCCACCCCTAATTCCGGTATTTGCTTTGGGGGAGGACCCTGCCCCCAATTCACTGTACACTTACCAGTTGGAGTCAGGTCTGCTGAAATCCCTTAGACCACTCTTCCTCAAACTTGGATCCCCAGCTGTGGTTGGACTACAAGTCCCATCATCCCTAGGTAGCAGGACCAGTGGTCAGAGATGTTGGGATCTGTAGTCCAATAGTGGGGGACCCAAGTTTGAGAAGCACTGCATTAGATTGACTTCTCTGAATCAATATGTCTAGCATTGCATCACTGCATGCCTCTTTTCAATAGACAGAAGAAGAATTCACAGACGGGACCTGGTTTGATGGCTTGAAGTGCATCCACAGATCTTTGTCGAATATGTGGACATACCTCTGAGTTAATTCAGGGACACGTCCACATGACATGTGTTGTCTAATATGTTGGTGCAGAAACAGTCGCACGTCCTCTTGATCCTCCAAGACCCATGAAGAGGTCCAGGATCAAAAGTATTTTGGGTGTAAAATCACAGAGGCATGGGTGTAGTTAGGATATATGTGCCCATTTTTGATCAGGTGACTGTCAGCGCATGTCTGAATATAAAACACTGTGGTTCATTCTAGCCCTCCAACCTTTCCCTCCAGAGATGGATGTTGCAAAGAGAGGCAGCAGCAGAACTCTGGCCCATGTTGATAACATGGATGAGTCCCCATGCTATAATTTCAATGGGTTAGGGTTACGCCTCATCAGAATAGACCCAATTAAATGGATGGACATGACTAAGACCTTTCGACTAAAACTAAAAGTGCGTTGTCCCATGCACACTGTATATTCGAAGCACACCAGTTCTCCCATGGAATCATGGGAATGGTAGTTTGCCTCTCACAGGGCTACAGTTCCCAGGATTCTTTGCAAGGCGGATGATGTGCTTCCAGTGTATGGTATTTACACAGCCTAGGTGGACCAATGGTTGGACTTGGGCAGCATGTGGAACATATATTCAAAGCACACATACCTTCCCAAGAATCCTTGGAACTTTAGTTCAGGGTTCTTGGAATTGTAGCTCTGTGTGTGATAAACTAGTACCCAGGCTGCTTCTTGGGGGGGGGGGGGCAGGGAGATGTGCTTTAAATGTGCTTTAAATGTATGGCGTGTAACCTTAGTCTGATGCGACCCAATCATTGTTTGATAACGGGAGCAGTTTCATGATCAGTTTTCCCAGAGCCATGTCTCTTTTAATTCAGCCAGCAGTTTCTCAGTGGGAGTCCAGCTGGGATGTGAGGCTGCTTTGTAAGATAGATCCTTGTGAACAGGGAGGGCGGGCGGTGGGGGGGGGTACAAGGGCACAGAATGCCTTCTCAATTCTTCGCCACGTACCTCGACCATGTTCTAATATTGTTCCTTCAATTGCTTCTAGGAGCACCTTCTGTGCAATTATTGCTCAGCTGACTGAGGAAACCCAGCCCCTTTTTGAAACCACTCTCAAGTCCTACGCCGTCTCTGAGGATGCAGATGCCAAGTTCACCTGCATCGTGACAGGTACGTTAGCACAGTTAGCACAGCAGCAAGATGCAGGCATTCAGATAAAGTGCAATGGTTGTTGTTGTTTAATTAAATTTGTATACCACCCTTCAGCCATAGACCTCAGAGCGGTCCACAACATAAAATGACAATATCAAAACCACAAAATACGTAGTAAAAATATTAACAAGATCAAACGAATAATATCCGTTCCCATAACACATTTTTTAAAAGGGCATCAGATGTCAATCAGCCAAAGGCCTGGTTGTAGAGGAATGTTTTCACCTGGCGCCTAAAGGTGTACAATGAAGGTGCCAGGTGAGTCTCCCTAGGGAGAGCATTCCACAAATGGCGAGCCTCAGAGGATGATCTCAGGGTCTGGATAGGTTCATATGGAGGGAGACAGTCCTTGCTGCATGGCAGTCCTGAGCCCTTTAAGGTTTTATAGGTCAAGACCAGTACTTTGAACTGGGCCTGGAAACTTATTGGCATACCCTGCAGTTGGGCCAGGATTGGCATTATTTGCTCAAACCTTCTTGCCCTGGGGAACAACCTGGCTGCCAAATTCAGCACTCTTTTTCTCTCTCTTTCTCAAGGTCCTACTAGACATGATAGTGACAGACGTGTTCGTGTGTCTGCCGCATTTGCGCATGATGTCAGATCTAAAATTAGCACTGAATAAAAAAGAACATTTGCAGCATAAAAAGTTACAAGGGTTTAGCAGGAAATTATGGGGCATGCACCAATTGGAAACAAAGCGGTATGACCACCTTAAAACTTTTGTAAGCACGAACAGTATTGTTTGTATTGTTCTATGTGAACAAACAGTTCACATAGAACTGCCCTGGTACCATCATGAGCCGAAATCATCCTGAAGCATGATAAAAATAATGTCTGGAGGCTCTCCCAGTTCAGCCCTGAGAGTTTTTTGTCCGTTGCCAGGATCTGTACTCTTAAAAGTCTTGTGGTACTATCCAGTTCCAGTCAGTTTCCTAGCTCTGGGTGCAAGAACACCTCACAGCCAGTTCTCTCAATCTCAAATGTTTGCTTCTGTCTCCCAAACACTGTGACGGAATCTCTTAGAGGCGCTTCAGTTTTCTCTTGAGAGACCAAGATAAATGGTTGCAGGCTGGAGCCCTTCTTCTGATAACAGGCCGGATCTGTGCGCTTGTGACAGTTTCTTTCATGGCTTGGAATAATGCGCAAGGGTGTTTTTGGTTTTATAATCCCCTTCCAAGTGGCTGAATTCCTAAACCTGGTAGTTGGAGCAGAGAGTTGATGCCTCCTGCTACTTGCATTTGAACCACACTTTTTTGCTACTTAGACACCCTGCAACTAGCGCAGCACCATTCTTACCCTCCAGCCATTTTTTCGTCTTAGGGCACTTCCAGATGAGCTGTTTATTGGGCATAAATCCTGATTGGTTTGCAGGGAGATTGACTTGGCTATTTAATGAGCATTCCTTCCGATCAACCTGAATTTGCCAGGTTGTGACTGTGTCTCAGCCAAAAATAGGGATTGTAAGGAAGGGTAATCTTTGAGAGGAACCTCTCTAGTTTCAAAAAACAATGCCAAACCCTTTTAAAATCACACTTTTGCAAATGGTATAAATTTCCCCCAAATAGTGAAATAGATTTGCACAGCTTACTCCGCACCCAGATTTCCTTAACACTTAGTTGCATTTTATTTGGGCCAGTCTATAATTTGATTTTACTGCACACCAGCTGTGGACTTGAATGCTCCTCTGGTGTACCCTTTGCACCCAGGGTGATCTCATCTTCGCCTCTCTCCCCTTGGCCTCCTGGTGGGCTTCAAATGCCCTTTCTGCTCCAAGATTCTGTCTCTCTCTCTGTTGCTTTCATTCCTTGACCAATGGCTGCTGTCTCGATCTCTCTGCTGTCCTCAAAGCAAAGTAAAAATAGCACCTCCCCGATGCATGTCTGGCTTTCCCCATATATTCAGACAATTTACAGTATCCCCACCCCTTCCGTTTTTAAAAAGCATTTCCTTCCTTTTGGGTAGGCTGGGGCTTGGCTAGCATGCTTGGTCACTGCTCCTAAGAGTTCAGTGACAGCCTGCATCTTCCTCTGAAACGACTGGAATAAATTATCTCTGCTCAGCGAGAGGGAGGTTAGGCAAGGGCACAATTGTATCTGCGATGACTAGCATCTTTTGTGTAAGATCCTGGAGCTTTCAGGGACTTCAAAGGGCAACTCGTCCACCCATGTCGAGGCAGATCTGCTGCTACAGCATCTCTAATAAGTGACTGTTCAGCCTCTGCATTAAAACCACAGACAAAGGAGAGTGAATCGCCTTCCTCCACACAGCCAAAGAGGGGTGGGAAGACAGGCAAGCCTGCTGAGGTTTATGCAGACAAATGCAAAACCGACAAGTGAATAATCCACTCATCCCCAATCTTGTGACCTCCAGATGTTGTTGGGATCTGACTCATTGTCCCTGACCATTGGCCATGCTGGCTGGGGCTGATGGGAGCTGGAGTCCCACAACTTATGGAGTGCACCAGGTTGGGCAAGGCTGGTATAATATTTCTCCTTTCTCAAACAGTAGAGCATGACATGCTTAATTTCAGGGTGGTGGGTTAAGCTCCATGTTGTTGTTGTTGTTGTTGTTGTTGTTGTTGTTATTATATCATACCCCACCCATCTGGCTGGGTTTCCCCAGCCACTCTGGGCCACTTACTGCACATATAAAAACATAGTAAAGCATCTTGTTGAGCAAAACGATTTCATACAGTTCTGCTATCCTTCCTCCCAGTTGCCTTGTTTTGCATTTTAGGGCTGGGTGTGCATCATTTAGCAGCAAACAAATGCCTTCAATAAATGGTACCCAATGTATGTTGGAGGGTTCAGGAACACTTGGCATGTTGTGGGATTACAGAGAATTGCCACCATCTTTCAGCAGTCACTGTCATAGGAGAGGCTTCCCAAGGGATATGAAATTGCTGATTCTCATTTCACCCTTTGCACCTTCCACGGAATCAGCCGCTTGTGGCTGTGTGAGTGGGACCAAACAGCTGACACACCTCAAACTCACCTGGAATCATATTCCTCAGCCCAGAGTTAGGATGGAGAGAGATCCAGTTGTTTGAATTTAAAGGCAAACCTCCCTAGTTTGCACTTTCTGAAACAGCACAGGAACTGAAACGCAGCCATCTTCTATAATTTGTGCTTCTCCACATTTTTCGCAGTACAGTTCTCCACTGGAGTAATGTGTACAAAAAAGTGTATATTAGGGTAAAATGTGCAAAAGAAGCAGCAGCATAAATTTATTATTTGTGAAAGGAGTGTATTAGGACTGGGCATATCTAACTTTCAACATCACAATATATCACCAGCTAAATATTTTTATATACTGATATATCACAACGTCTGAAATAAGGATGGAGTTTCATGGTTTTCCCCACATTGTGATCCTTGCACAGCGCGCGCGCGCGCACACACACATATACACACACACATTTGCAATATATCGCCAGGTCAAAAATTATGAAACCAATATCAAAATATGGTTTTCAAACCTGTTTTGGACAATATATCGATATATCGCCCAGCCCTGGAGTGTATTAGAGGAAATTGCTTTGCAATGTATGTATAACAGACAAAATTGCACACACAAATGTGTGCATTTTAGCACACATTTGCAGTAAAATGTTGATGAATTTTCTCAAGTCCTTTTAATGCATGGCTTGGACTTTTGGTTTTTATAATCATCATGTTTTTCATTTGTTGTGAGGGCTGTTCATGGTGAGATAGAAATTTGTAATTAAATATAAGTGGAGAATTGTCTCCCTCACTGGGCTCTGAGCCTATGTCTGCAAGTAAACATGGACCCAGACCCTCTCAAACTGAATATGTATTCAGGAGGGTGGGGGATTTGAGGGGGGAATTAGCCATCTAGGAAAGAGTTAAGTGGCCTCCTGCTCCTCTCTTGACAGGTTTTTTTTTGCTTTTTGCTGCAAATCACACCTCCCTAGCCTCAATTTGCAAAGAAGAAGCAGACAAAATTAAATTCCAGTCCAACTCCCCCACCATAATTTATTTTCGTGAAGTGTGATAAACTTCTCGAGTGAGATGAGATTGCATGTCATTTGCAGGTTTTGTCCTGTATGAAAAAGGGCACTTTCCTCTATGCAAGGAACCTGGCTTTTTCTCCCCATAACAGCCAGATAAAAATTACGAAACATCTGCATCTCATGGGCATGGTCTCCTCCAGATGTTGTTGGACTGGCACTCCTGAGATTAATTAATTTTGAGTTTATTAAATTAACATCCCAACCTTCCTCGCAGAAGAGCCGGGGGCAGGCTGACCATCACTGACCGCTGGCTGTGCTGATGGGAGTTGGAGTCGAGCAATCTCTGGAGGACCTCACCTTGGCTATCCTGCTTGGACTGTGTGGGTTCCTGGGCTGAGAGAGGGGGTGAATACTCTTGGGGCCACGGAGTCTTCAAGCTGGATGTCCTCTGTTCTCCAAGCAGAAATGGCTGGCGTGTTTCCAGGCTCTTTCCTGCAGCTGTGATGGCTAACAATTTACTTTAAAAGCAACAGTTTTGCTTCCCTCCTGGAAAAGGCCATAGATTCTCAGTCGAAACAAAATAAAAAAATTCCTTCCAGTAGCACCTTAGAGACCGACTAATAATAATAATAATAATCCAGTGGTACCTCGGGTTAAGTACTTAATTTGTTCCGGAGGTCTGTACTTAACCTGAAACTGTTCTTAACCTGAAGTACCACTTTAGCTAATGGGGCCTCCCGCTGCCGCTGCACTGCCACTGCACGATTTCTGTTCACAGAAAAGATCACAACATACCTGAATAAAAAGAATAACCCAATACCCCCCCCCTGAAAAGAGCCACATTTTAAAAGGGTATAGGATGTCAAACAGATCAACCAAAGGCCTGGTTAAAAAGGAATGTTTTGCCTGGCACCTAAAGGTCTGTAATGAAGGCGCCAGGCAAACTTCCCTGGGGAGAGCATTCCACAGACGGGGAGCCACTACAGAGAAGGCCCTTTCTTGTGTTGCCACCCTCTAGACCAGGGGTCACCAAAGTTTCTCAGCAGGGGCCCAGTCCACTGTCCCACAGACCTTGGGGGGGGGGCAGAGTATATATTTTTTTTGGGGGGGGAATGAACGAATTCCTACGCCCCACAAACAACCCAGAGATGCATTTTAAATGAAAGGACACATTCTACTCATGTAAAAACACGCTGGTTCCCGGACCGTCTGTGGGCTGGATTGAGAAGGCGATTGGGCTGGATCCGGCCCCTGGGCCTTAGATTGCCTACCCATGCTCTGGACCTCTCGAGGAGAAGGCACACGAAGAAGAGCCTCAGAAGATGGTCTCAGGGTCTGGGTAGGTTCATATGGAGAGTGGTGGTCCTTGAGGTAATGCGGTCCTGAGCAGTTTAAGGCTCAGGGGGGAGATGAGTTTCTCAGGTTTATGGGCTCCTCTAGGTGGTTGGTTTATTCAGAGTGCAACAATAGTACTTGTGGGTAGATTTCTACTGGACTGTCTGCACTGATGGGAAACAAAGCGATACGTCTGCCCCAAAGCTTTTGCAGTCGTGAACAGTGTTGAAAGAGGGGTTACGTATAACGCCCCTCCCAGCACCATCGTGAACACAAATAATCATGCATGCACAAGGACCTGTGGAGGGGGGCCACAGATTTAAAACATGCCCCTAAGAGTTCTGGGAGCTGTAGTTTACCTTTCACAGAGCTGCAATTCCCCGTGCCCTTTGCAACTTACAGTTCCCAGGATTCCTGGGCAGGAGAGGACTTTAAATGTTCTTTAAATGCACGGTGTGTACATGTTGTGTACAGTGGGAATCCCTCCATGGTATATGCAAAGTGTGCGCATGGTTTCTCCCTTCTCCCCACGCCAAACCTGGCAGCCTCATCTGCGCATGATATCCTCAGTTATAGAGAATGCACCCAGCAGCAGCACCTGTGACTACTGGCGATGTGTCTGAGAGATGTAATCAGAGTCCCTGGAGGGAAACGGTCTAACCAAGTTCTTGGGCAGGTCTTCAACATGCTGGCGGGGGCGGGGGGAAAGAGAGAGAGGCAGCTCCTATTACGGCTCTCTCTGACCACGTCACTCCTGTGATTCTTGGTCAGAAGAACTGCTGAAGGGGCAGGGATGGCAAGCCGGCCAGCCCTTCGCTTCACTTTGGCCTCTTTACTGGATTCTGTAGCCACCGCGTCCATGTGGACCAGTCGGAGATCTTGGTAGGGGCAAGGCAAGCCCCTCTGAAAGGATGGTTTTAATGGGCAATTTGACGTGGAAATGGACCCGTTACTACCCCAGTTAGAGTCGTTGGCAAATATCTATTTCTCATTTAATTGGAGAAGGGTAGAGCATCTGCTTGGTGGGCAGAAGGTCCCAGATGATTGATTGATTAATGATTTTCAATTTTATACATTTCAACCATTTTATAATCATTTTAACATTTCAAAATTTGACTTCCTCCCCCCTCTTTCTGTGGTTCCTTAAATTTATTTTTAGTTGCTAAATATCCAAATTAACTTAATTCACTCATTTATTCATCCACTTTAAATACATGCTTTTATAAAACTGCAGGTTATTCCATAAACCATTTCTATTCTTTTATAATAAGTTTGTCATCTTGATTTCTTATTTTTCCGGTAAGTTTCGCCATTTCTGCATATTCCATATGTTTTTTGTATCCATTCTTCTTTCGCTGGGACGACGACTTCTTTCTATTTTTGGGCAAGTAACATTTTTCTGCTGTAGCCGCATAATAAATTTCTATACAGTTTGGATAGTTCTGTCCCTAGAACTCCCCAAAGGAAAGAAGGTTCCAGATTCAATCCCTGGCAACTCCAGGAAAGCTTGGCGAAGGATTTTGCTCTGAAGCCTCGAAAGGAGGGGATTAAAGTTAGGGAAAGAGCTTCTATTGCATCTTTTAAAAGCCATTTCTGCAACAGAACTGCTTCCTGGCTGGTTGCACGCTTTGCCTAGGACTCATTGCAGTGCAGAGGATGGCTCCAGATCTGGTTAGAGAGCCCTGCTCTCTTTGTGGGGCTCTCTTGCGCATTCCTCTCTGTGTGAGGGGACTTCGGCCCCCCAGGCAGCCCTGCCCTGGCCTCTCTGCAAGGCGATGTGTGCCTGTGAGCTGAGATAACTTTTTGAACTTCGCCCAAGTGCCGAGACCTAAGCAGGGGAAGGGAGAGGATGGAATGAGAGACACTGGAGGTCACCTTGGTTGTGGCAAATTGGAAGGACAGTTGCGAGAGAGAGAGAGAGAAGCTGGTTTTGGAAACTGGGAGGAGAGAGGCAGGCACCTCCGGAGAGGAAAAACAGGCAAGGTTTCGATCGTCCCCTGTTTGCACATGTGTGCACTTGTTTTTATCCTGTCCTGCCTATGCACGTTGGGGTGGGTGTCCTCATTTTATCCTCACAACAATCCTGCGAGGTAGGCTAGGTTGAGAAGCAATGGCGGCTCAAGATCACCCAGTGTGGTTTATGGCTGAAGGGAGACTTGGACTTGCATCTTTCCAGTCCATGTCCCAACAACTGCATAACCACAGGTGGAAGAGGACAGGGGCATGTGCCCCTTTCTAAATAGCTGTAGAGATGAGGGAATTTCAGCAGGTAAATCTGCACCCCTGAAATTCTTTTGCACGGCTTTGAAAGGGTGCAGGAGCCTTGTTTTCATTGGCATCTGGCCTCCCTATCTCCTGCGAAAACTCTGGTTTGGGAGCCATTGTTGGCTCTTTGGTTGCCTCCAAATCCATGCTCTGCGATTCTGTGGTTACGAGAAAGGCCGTGTGAAATAAATAACGGCAGTCAGATACATCTGCATATTTGCATAGTGTGTGTAGGTCCTCAGAGCTGCATTCCTATTTACAAAGCTGACCTCTTATATTCCCAAAGTGCACCTGCGTGGAGCAAGAGGCAACCAGAGGTTCTGGTCCTCTTATTTTTCCACAGTCCCTAAGTCAGAGTTTAGAGCCAGTGAGTGACCTTGGAGACCCTTAGTCTGCTTGATTACCACCTTAAGACCCTCTGGAGAGCCAGTGTGGTGTAGTGGTTAAGAGCAGTGGACTCGTAATCTGGGGAACCGGGTTCGTGCCTCCGCTCCTCCACATGTAGCTGCTGGGTGACCTTGGGCCAGTCACACTTCTCTGAAGTCTCTCAGCCCCACTCACCTCACAGAGTGTTTGTTGTGGGGGAGGAAAGGAAAGGAGATTGTGAGCCGCTTTGAGACTCCTTCGGGTAGTGATAAAGCGGGATATCAAATCCAAAAATCCAAGTCTTCTGGACATGTCACTGCAGAACTGTTCCAAATTGGTTTCCTATAGCCATTCAGTATCTTGTAAGTTTGACTCCTATTTCAGCAGCTGTGTGTGTGTGTGTGTGTGTGTGTGTGTTCGCGTTCTGGCAGGAGCTTAATCCTCCCTCTTGTGGACCAGAGATAACCAGGGAAGCACAGCGGAAAACCAAGCTGCTCCCTGGATGCTTTCCTCCCACAGTGCAAACAGTGTGTAAATCAATAGGAATGGGTTTAGGAAACGAGTCTTATGTTAATGCCTCGGGTTTAAAGCTGTAATTATCACTGTGCAAACATCCCTGAAGCTTAGAGGGGATGCTGAATGCGCTTTGCAAGAATATGATCCAAGCTTATGCACGGTTCCCAGAATGGGTACTATTCAAGAGCCACTTAAGGATGAAACTGTCTGGGATTGAGCTGCTTTCCTTGGGTGGATTCATGCAGCCTGAGCTTTTCTCGAATCCAGAGGCAGGAGAAGGCAGCAGTTGCCTGCAAATTGCTTGCTGGAGAAACACTGCCTCTTGAGAATTAGCTAGGGTCAAGCTCCCCTCTTTGCTCACTTTGGCTCGGCTCAGGATAAGCTAAACTCTTTCCTAAACATCACGAAATAGCTTGAATGATTTCTGAGGCAAGCCAAACTGATTTCCGAAGCCAACATTCACTTGCTCGGTCCCTTAAATTGCTGTAGTCCTTGGGGAAACGATATTTCCCAGGGATTATTTGCTGTATTTCCCTCCCTCCTGTTTGTTAGGGCGCTAGGATTGGCCCGGGGGGGCGGAGGTGGGCAAATATGGCTGGCTGGCAAGATGAGGTTGTTTTTTGTGGGGTGGGGGCTCCATGGGGAATCAGAATTCAGGAGTGTGATGCTCGTTGCGCATTTGAGACAAGCATCATCGGCTCCTGAGTCTTATGCTTGCAAGTTGGGAAATATGAGCCTTGACTCCTCTGAGTCAAAGGCATATCTAGCATTGTGTACCACACACTGATCCCAAATGTCCTCTCAGTTCCCCCGGGGACATTTAGGCTGTAAGGAAGGAGTGGGGGAACCTGTGTTGCTAGGATACAGCTCCATCACCTCTGACCATTGGCCATGCTGGGTTCTGATGGGTATTGGAATCCCAAAAGTGCCTAGAATCTGGGGTGGATGGTGCCCATTGGGACTAGTGAGACAGACGACAGAGGGCCTGGCAGTAGCTGGAGCTCAGAGCCAAGGACAAACAAAGCCAATCTGTTCTAGTTTTGCCCCTAGTGAGTTCCATGCTGAGAACACAAAGGGTAAGATCTTCTAGTAGCTGTGTGTCCCAGGAATTTAGGTGAGGGCCAGCCACGGATGAGTTGAAGAGGGTTCAATCAATGGGTGGTGGTGAGCAGTTGGTGGTTGGCCCATCTAGTGCCAAAGCAGGAAGAAGCTGGCAGGCAATGCCAGCCCCTGGATGCAAATATGGAGGTAGACCTGTGAGGACAGGCTGAGGTTGGTGGGGCACTGCCCCATTTGTCCTCATGGATCAGCCTCCACTGTCCAGGAAGCCACAGGTTCTCCAGTCCCTGCTCCATGAGGGGCTACGGGTGCAAAAGCTACACTGCAGGAGCCGTCTCTCTGTGCCCTCTCTACCTGTCGGTGCAGGGAGGATTGGACCCAGAGGAAGCTGTTTCGTAAGGCAAGTGGGCAACTTTAACTCTCCTTGGAGGGGTAGGCAAGTTTAGAGACAAGCAATTCCTTCCCCTCCCCTCTGGCCCATCTTAGTTCCGTATGCCCATAGCTGATCCTAGCAAGAATATAGCCTCTTTGGCTCAGAAGCAGCCAGTCACACATGTTATCATGATGTCATTGTACTAAAAAGGCAGATGGCATCTGTCATCCAATGGCATTTGGAGGGCACAAGCAGGCTGTGATGTAACCGCTGTTGCTTCTGTCCAATGGAAACTTTGGGTTCAGTTTACAGACTGTGATGCTTGGTTCTCCATGGAGCTTCTGCTCCACTGCTAAGTGTCTGTTTTTTAACCTTAGGTTTCCACCCCCCCCCCAAAGCAGGCTCACTTCCTAGAACAGCGGGGATGTTCTCATCGCCCATTTATGTCAGATGGGACAAGAAAAGATCACCTGATCTGCACTACACTCTTCCCAAGTCATGCTTACGAACGGTTGTTTGTTCCGACGGGTGAAGAACTGCCATATGGTGAAAAACTTCCCATATGATTTAGCAGCAAAGGGGTTTCCTCTTCACTTTAACATGCAATTAATTTAAGCACAGGTTGACTTTGGCAGGCCATGTTGGAATCCCGATGAATCAGGTTTCAGAGGGTATTTTGTTTTTTTTGATACGTCTAGATCGCAACTTGCCATGTCCCAATTTAACCTGCTTTTGGGAGATATTTTCCATGTGGTTCAGTTGCAATCTGGACATTTGACGCAACGTTTGTAAGTCTGGGTCAACCTACCCTCCTTTTGCAATCTGGACGGTCAGGAATATTATTTCCTTGTTTTACTTCTGCCTTTATATCCTTCCCCTTCCTCTGTTGTCTCCCCCAAATCTCTGGAGTTGGGGCCTCATCTGCGTGATGCATGCAAAGCAATATCGTGCCACTTTAAACAGCCATGGCTTCCCCCAAAGCATTATGGGAACTGTAGTTTGCTAAGGATACTGATTGTTCTGAGACCCCTATTCCCAGAGAGCTACAGTTTCCAGAGTTCCGTGGGAAAAGCTATTGATTATTAAACCGCTCTGAGAATTGTAACTTTGGGGGCGGGGGGAGGACAGGCACCATTATCTTTTTATTATTGTTGCTGTTTGTTTATTTAGCTTATTAGTTGCACAATTTTACAGAATAAATCAAAGGGACTTACAACAATAAATAAATCATTCATTAAAACCAGCATAAAATAAAACATTTTTTTTAAAAACTGGCATATTTAGCAGCAAAGGCAGGATTAAAATATCCACTCACTGAAAAAGACTACAGATAATTAGAAGCCAAAGGCTTTGCGGAAAAGAAAAGTTTTAGTCTGGTGCCTAAAGATCAGTAATGCAAGCCTCTCTAGGGGGAGCATTCCACAAGTGGGGAGCCACCGCAGAAAATACACATTTTTATGTTGCTGCCCTCTGCAACTCCCATGGAGGAGGCACATGATGCAAGACCTCGGACAGCAGTTGCGGGGTCCAGGTCAGTTCATATGGGAAAAGTGGTCCTTGAGGTATTAGCGTCCTGAGCCACAGTACGTTTCCAAGCACAATTCAAAGTGTTGGTGTTGACCTTTAAAGCCCTCAACGGCCTCAGCCCCATATACCTGAAGAAGCGTCTCCACCCCCATCATTCTGCCTGGACACTGAGGTCCAGTGCTGAGGGCCTTCTGGCAGTTCCCTCACTGCGAGAAGCCAAGTTACAGGGAACCAGGCAGTAGTGGCGGTAGGGGTGCCCACCCTGTGGAACACCCTCCCATCAGATGTCAAAGAGAAAAACAACTACTTGGCATTTAGAAGACATCTGAAAGCAGCCCTGTTCAGGGAAGTTTTTAATGTGTAACATTTTAATGTATTTTTAATATTTGTTGGAGGCCACTCAGAGTGGCTGGGGAGACCCAGCCAGATGGGCGGGGTACAAATAAATTATTATTATTATTATTATTATTATTATTATTATTATTATTATTATTATTATTATTATTATTATTATTACTATTACTACTACTACTACTAATAATACTACTACTACATAAGACCTCGTAGGTCAAAACCAACACTTGGAATTGGGCCCAGAAACTAATTGGCAGCCGGTTCTTGGCCAGGATCTGTGTTAATGTTCTCAGACCTTCTTGCCCCGTTGAACAACCTGGTTGCCAAATTCTGGGCCAGTTGCAGTTCCTGAACCACCTTCAAAGGCAGCCCACAAATAACAAAGTACAGTAATTTAACCTAAAGTTTCCAGAGCTGACGGAAGGCCCTCAGTTCCTCTGGGGCCACTTGAGCCTCAAGCAACAGTGGGGGATCCCGGACTTTTCCTTTAGTCGTGCTCAGTTGCAGCCCTTGTTGCTGCTTCTTTGCCTCAGCCTCCCTTTGCCCCAGCCCTATAAACACTGGACCACGTTCCCAAACTTCTGCAGCTCGAATCAATCTCTCTTTTGCAACCAGGAGAGCCATGCAGAACAGAGCAGTTTCTGGTATCAACCTGTATGTGGCAGAATGTGGGGCTTTCCCGCATGCACCTTGGAATGATGTTCATCTTGGGGTTATGCGCTCCTTGACTCCCGTGCCCCAATTCCTGCTAATTTGTCATGTCCTAATCAGGTTACCCACAACCGGAAGTGACCTGGTACAAAGATGATGAAGAGATGGACCGATACTGTGGCTTGCCAAAGTACGAGATCTTTCGTCATGGGAACCGACACACGCTGCAGTTGTACAAGTAAGGAAAGTGTGTGTGTATGTGTCTCTGTGTGTGTTGGGGATACCTGTTAGCTAGCTGTGGCTGGTTTGAATATTGAGGAACATTGGCCTTCTGAAATATACAATCTGTTCAGGCCTCTATCACTTCCTGGACTCAAGGCCAAATGCATGAGGAGATACAAATTCCCAGATCATGGAACTGCCATTATTCTTATTATTCTTATTATTTTTATTTGAATTTATATACTGCCCTATACCCTATACCCAGGGGTCTCAGGGCAGTTAACAGAATGAAAACCATGCTTCAGAGGTCCAGGCACTCCTTTTGATGATGATTTTCAGTTTTATACATTTCAATAATTTCACAATCATTTTAACATTTCATAACTCGACTTCCTTCCCCCTCTTTCTGTTGTTCCTTAAATTTATTTTTAATACTTTCTGCAAACCCGAAATTAAATTAATTTGCTCATTTATTTTTCTGCTTTAAATACCCACTCTTATAAAACTGCAAGTTACCACAAGAATCCTACCAATGTTCTTACTTGTTTAAAGTTTATTTGTAAATATTCCATAAACCATTTCCATTCTTTCATGAAAAAGTTTGTTATCTTGATTTCTTACTTTTCCGGTCAGTTTTGCACACTCCCTTTTCTTTCTCACAGAATAATAATAATATAATAATAATTATTATTATTTATACCCCGCCCTCCCCAGTCGAAGCATTCTAAAAACATTCTAAAAACCTTTCATTGTAAAAATTAATTAAAATCAAATTGATGGCAACCATTAAGCAAAATTCTGTGCAGATTGCAAGAGGAGGGGGTCAGGCTACACCCTGACCAAAGGCCTGGTGGAACAGCTCTGTCTTACAGGCCCTGCGGAAAGATGTCAGGTCCCACAGGGCCCTAGTCTCTTGTGACAGAGCGTTCCACCAGAAGACATAAGAACCTAAGTTGAGCCTGGTGGATCAGCCCAGTGGCCCACCTAGTCCAGCATCCTGTTCTCACAGTGGCCAACCAGATGCCTGTGTGCGGGAAACCTGCAAGCAGGATTTGAGTGCAAGAGCCCTCTCCCCTCCTGTGGTTTCCAGCAACTGGTGTCCAGAAGCACAGCTGCTTCCAGCTATGGAGACAGAGCCTAGCCGTTACGACTAGTAGCCATCAATAGTCCTCTCCTCCCTGATTCTCAGCCAGGTTTGGTTGGTGGCCCAGAGGAGCAAACCAGATACAGTGGTACCTCGGGTTACAGACGCTTCAGGTTACAGACTCCGCTAACCCAGAAATAGTACCTCAGGTTAATAATAATAATAATAATAATAATAATTTTTTATTATTTATACCCCCCGCCCATCTGGCTGGGTTTCCCCAGCCACTCTGGGCAGCTTCCAACAGAATATTAAAATACAATAACCTATTAAACATTAAAAGAAGAAGAGTTTGGATTTGATATCCCGCTTTATCACTACCCTAAGGAGTATCAAAGCGGCTAACATTCTCCTTTCCCTTCCTCCCCCACAACAAACACTCTGTGAGGTGAGTGGGGCTGAGAGACTTCAGAGAAGTGTGACTGGTTTAAGGTCACCCAGCAGCTGCATGTGGAGGAGCGGGGAAGCGAACCCAGTTCACCAGATTGCAAGACTACCGCTCTTAACCACTACACCACACTGGCTTTCCTAAACACGGCTGCCTTCAGATGTCTTCTAAAAGTCTGGTAGTTGTTCTCCTCTTTGACATCTGGTGGGAGGGCGCTCCAAAGGGCGGGTGCCACTACCGAGAAGGCCCTCTGCCTGGTTCCCTGTAACTTGGGCTAAGAATTTTGCTTCAGGATGAGAACAGAAATTGTGCAGTGGCGGTGTGGTGGCAGTGGGAGACCCCATTAATTAAAGTGGTACCTCTGGTTAAGAACAGTTTCAGGTTAAGAACGGACCTCCAGAACGAATTAAGTTCTTAACCTGAGGTACCACTGTAATTGCCATGTGACTTTCCCATTCACATATCAGTAAATGTGTGAAATAAGTGCACTGTCGCAGAGAGTTGTGCTTTCCACAACGCCCCACCAGATACCTCTGGGAAGCTCACAAACGGGGTGAAGCGTGTGACGGCCCACCATTGCTCCCCAGAAAATTGTATTGAGTGCAGGCTCCCCCTTTCCAAGCCCTGCATTGAAGATATGGTGGCTAGTGGCCATTGGCAGATGTCCCCTGCATGATTTTGCCTCGTCTCCTTTTGAAGACATCTGAGCCAGGGGTAGGGAACATATGGCCTTCCAGTTGTTGCTGGATTCCAGCTCCCAGCCGCCCCAGCCAGCACGACCAGTGGTCAGCGACGGGTGGGAGTTGCAACTCAGCGACCTTTGGAGGGCCACAGGTTCTCCCCTCCTGATCTGAGCTGTCAGCTGTCACTGTCTCTTATTGCAGCCAATTCTATAAATTCACGGCCTGCCCTGTGAAGAAGTGCCCGCTTTTGTCTCTGCCGAATCTTCTGCCGGTCAGTTTCCTCGGATGACTCTGATTTCTATTCTAGTGTTTTTAGAGGACAATTATATAAGCTTCTGTCATGTCTCCCCCATCACCCTTAAGGCACCTTTTCTCTAAACTAAAACCACCCTCCAGTTTTTTGTGATGGTCACCACCTTGGGTGGCTTAGAAGAGGGTGAGGCAATCTCTGGAGGATAAGGCTGTCCATGTATCCTGGGCAGGATGGCGAAGTTCTCCCTCCACAACTGGAGGCAGGGTCCCTCTGAATATCAGCCGCTGAAAACCATCTGTGGGGAGAGTGCCGTTGTGTTCCTTCTCCTGAGCTTTCCATGGGCACCTGTTGGCCATTGTGAGCAAGGGTTCCGGGCCTAGATGGGTCTTTGGACTGATCCAGGAGAGCCACTCCTGTGTTTCTATGCTGCAGCCTTTTCCCTCTATGGGAGGAACCCCCAATCATTAGGATTGCCCCTTTCTGCGCCCTTTTTGGTTCTAAAATGCTCTTTTTGAGATGGGCGTTTGATCGGTGAAGCCTTCCCATATGTATACCTTCATTCTGTTTGCACTGTTTTGAAAACTATTTTAAGGTGTTTTTTTAAATGATGTGTTTGTAAACCACCTTGAGATGCAGGTAGCAAGTGATTCATAAATTAAATAAAACTAAGACTATTACTTCAGCCACTTTTCTCTTTTCCCAGCTCACTTCCTTTGCTTTAGGATGGTTCGGATTGCTTTATCTGTGTCTCCCAAATGTTCTAGTGTTCTGATTTGTTTTGTAATTCTTCTTTTATGTCAGTGGCCCTGGGGGTTTCCTGTTGAAGGATGCCGTAAAGGTAAAGGGACCCCTGACCATTAGGTCCAGTCGCGGATGACTCTGGGGTTGTAGCGCTCATTTCACTTTATTGGCCGAGGGAGCCGGTGTACAGCTTCCGGGTCATGTGGCCAGCATGACTAAGCCGCTTCTGGTGAACCAGAACAGTGCAAGGAAATGCCGTTTACCTTCCCGCCAGAGCGGTACCTATTTATCTACTTGCACTTTGATGTGGTTTTGAACTGCGAGGTTGGCAGGAGCAGGGACCGAGCAACGGGAGCTCACTCTGTTATGGTGATTTGAACTGCCGACCTTCTGATCAGCAAGTCCTAGGCTCTGTGGTTTAACCCATAGCGCCACCAGCGTCCCTTCGAAGGATGCTGTAGAAATGCTTATAATGAATTATACCTTTTCCTCATTAAGGATGGTCCCTTGCACAAAAACTATATCCCCCCCCTTGCAGTACTAAAGCGTCTGTTTTCTGTTGCTAGGATGATAGAATTGAAAAGTTGGAAGATGACCCCAAGGGTTATCAAGTCCAACCCCTTGCAATGCAGGAATCTTATTTATAGCATTAATGACAGATTAATATCTGCTTTAAAACCTCAAAGGAAGGAGAGTCCACAATCTCCCAAAGGAGACCGTTCCACTGTAAAACAGCACATACTGTCAGGAAGTTCTTTCTGATGTTTAGTCGGGATCTCCTTTCTTGTAACTTGGAAAATGTGGGCAGCATGTTTGTACACTGAAGCGGTCCTGTCATTTGAGATGATGTTAGTGATGGTGTGGGAGCCAGCACTGTGAGTGTCATGTGCGGCAAACTCTGTACTGCCAGTTGCATAGCGCTCCTGATTTCCCTCTGACGGTACTTCCCCACTCAGACTCAATACTTCGGACGTAAGTGCTAAATGGGACTGTTGATGTAAGGCTCAAGCAAAGTTTGTATAAAATGATTTTTGAATGGTGTTTAACACCAAGTTGTCTCAACCGTATATATAAAAAGGCGAGCAGTCTGTGTTAGAGATGCAAGATGTTGCATGCTGGCATTCCACATATTGTTATGAGTTTGGGTGAGGGGGTCGGCTGCATGCCTGAGCCCCTTCTAGTTCCTAGATACAGCATGGATTCAATTCCTGGAATAGCTAGACTAGTTTCCTGGTAACAGCCCTCTAAATAGTAGTAGTAGTGGTGGTGGTGGTGGTGATGATGATGATGATGATAATAATAATAATAATTTATTTATACCCCACCCATCCTGCTGGGTGAAATATACTTGGAGTCGAGTGTGGAATTCATTCTCTTTATTCAGCTCATAGTAGTGAGGAATGCAAGTTTCCCCGAATTATCTGCTTTATATACATTATTTACACAATGGGCGCCACGTGATTGGCTAATTCCGGGATTCTCCTGTAGGCCAACCAGGTTGCAGCTTCACTTCCACCTAGAGTTGGATAGGGTGGCTCCTGTGGATCAATCAGACTGCTGCATTCTGAATCCTCTTGTTCTAGGACCAATCAGACTGCTGTATTCTGAATCCTATTGTTCTAGGACCAATCAGACTACTGCATTCTGGATCCTGTTGTTTTAGGACCAATCAGACTGCTGCATTCTGAATCCTATTGTTCTAGGACCAATCAGACTGCTGCATTCTGGATCCTATTGTTCTAGGACCAATCAGACTGTTGCATTCTGAATCCTATTGTTCTAGGACCAATCAGACTGCTGTAATTTGGATCCTATTCAACTCAGTACATAACACTGGGTTTCCCCACCCACTCTGGGCGGCTTTCAACAAAATATTTAAAACACAAGAAAACATCTGACATTAAAAACTTCCCGATACAGGGGCCATTAAGTGATAACAGGCTGCCCAAATACATCACAGGGGGAAACAGCTTGCAAAAATGCATTTATTAGTCAAAACCGTATTTTTAAAAATGTATATTCTAGGAGAACTTTCCACTAAAATGCTGATGAAATATCATGAGGATTAAAAAAAAAAAATCCTGCAAAAATGTGGAGAACTGGATTTTGAGATTTAAAAACCGAGAGACTGAGAGAACAAAAATGGACAGATTTGCCTACCCCCCTGTCTACTACAGATCTATGTATGGTCATTCTCCTAAACTGGGCTGACTGAGAAGGAAATGTCTCTTGGCTCCTTCTGTATTGGTTTAATCCCTACATCCACACTCACAATCCAGGGCACATGCTCATTGCTGTCCAAGAATGTGCAAAGAGGACAGCCTGTACGAAGGAGGGGCTTCAGGGCTTATCTACAGCTCAGCTGCAGTTTATTAGCTTTCCTGAGGTAATCTAGCAAGTGCCCATTCAAATGCATTAGTGCATCAGTTCAACATGTGACATGTGTGGCGCTGTTTTCCATTTTTAAAAGAGTAAGACACTAAGCATCTCTCCCACTCTTCCTCAAATTGAAAAGTAAATCTGTTCATGTAATTCTGGCATAGCATTTATGTAATTCTGACTACAGTAAGTAGCATAGCAGCCAAGACTACAATCCTGTTCCTACTTACCTGGGAGCACATTCCATTACACTTGCCTTGTTTATTAACAGATGCGTATGGAATTGCACTAAAAGTTAGGATGGGGAGAAATTTGATTATGTTGACATTTTAAGGAGAAACTGCACTCCTACACTTTGGAGGCAGTATGCTTCTGAATGCCAGTTGCTGGAAACTGCAGAATGATAGAATCATAAAATTGCAGAGTTGGAAGGGATCCTTTCCAACCCCCTCCAATGCGGGAATCTCGGCTAAAGCATCCATGACAGGTGACCATCTAACCTCTGCTTAAAAATCTCCAAGGAAGAAGAGTCCACCACCTTCCAAGGAAGTCCATTCCTCTGCCAAACAGTTCTTGCCGTCAGCAATGTCTAGGCAACACGATGACCCTGTTCATACACAATAGACAATCTTTTATAGAATTCCGTCAAACCATAACAAGTCCAAAATGAAATCTTTAGTCTCAGAGTCTCTGAAAATCTATAAATGAAGGGAGGTACCAGACTTGGTGCGATGAAAGACGAGCTGTGAAGCTTTGTGTATTAATCAAATATGATGTCCAACACTGAACAGTGATTCCGAATATTGACTACTGTTTCGATTATTACATGAGCGCTGTTCCACAGCATTTCATATTTTCATTCACATACATTCATTTGAAATAAGATGAGTTTATGAAGCAATTCTATATCCTCCCACCACGCTGACAAAGAATTCTGCGAAACAGTAGTCAATATCCGGAATCACGTGACAAGCCCTTGAGATATTTGAAGGGGCAAATGCTCTTGTGTTTGAGTCCTGGACTAGATGAACACCCCAAACCTGATTCTGCAGGATTTTCTTATGTTCTTATGAAACCTTATGGGAACCAAAATGCAGCTACCCTCAAAATTTGCAGTTCCTCGAATTTTGTGGGGAAAGTGTGCATAGAACATGCATTAATTTCATTATATTTGAGGGAATTGCTAGCAACGTGTTTTTTTTAGTCAAAAGTAAAAACAAAAATGCATTCATAGGGGGGGAATTAGCACAGAAATGCCAACAAATGTTCATGAGCATTGTTTGAAAATAATAATTCACAACTGTGGAGAACTGAATTTAAGACTGGGAAAAGGAGAAACTTTTTCCTCTGTCTGCAGTTTGGCAGGGAGGAAATAATATTGGCTTGCCTTACTGGGTACTTGTTTTGTTTTTTTGTTTTTTTACAAAGTAACAATAATAAATAAATAAGAAAAAAAATGTGCACCCCACCCCCAAGACCATTCCATTGTAACTATTCGACAGCCCAAAATTTCAGCATCTCCTGCGATGGTTTGACCCCTTTCCATTTTAACAATACAAATTCCACAAACACCTTCCATATCTCCTCAAAATCATTTCCCCTGCATATTCCCCATCTTACCTTAATAGCACATGTTAATTTATCATTTTTAGCTATATGCCACACCTCTTTAAACCATTCTTCCATTTTATATTCTGCCTGCCCCCTCGACTTCCTAGCTATAATAACTCGTGCAGCTGTCAATAAATTTGTGAGCAAGTCCTTCATAGCTTGCAAACCTTCCACCCCATCGTGAATTGATAACAATGCTACCTCTGGACTTTCGATCAGCTTTAACCCAGTGATTTCTGTTATCTCCTTAAACACCCTTTACCCAAAAAATTGTACATCACACGTGAACATAAGTGCCGGTTTCCTGGCATCCCCTCCAACATAACACCAAATAGTCCTTGTTTATTTGATTTAATCTGACTGGTGTTAAATACCATCTCCAAACTAATAATAATTTTCTTTTATCCTTAGACAACATTTTCAAACTGTTTCTCCCATATTCTTCCCCAGCTTTGACTATTTATCTGATCTGTTGTCTCCTTTTCCCGCACCTCTTTTAATTGATCTTCTTGGTCCTCCATTTCTGCTAATAACTGGGTACTTGTGAGGATTAGAACTCGGGAAGGCATGCAAAGCAATTTGAACCCTTGGTAGTACTGCGTGAATGCTAAGTATTAGCATATTGATATTGTACTTAGGTGCGACGACAGATGTCCCTGTGTGCTGAAGTTCTGTGCGTACTTCTCCAGTAAGTCACACTGAACTCCGTGGGACTTCTGAGTAAACATGTGCAGGACTGTGCTGTATATTACGGATTTCGATATGTCTCTTGGCTTCTTGGAATGAAGCTACAGGAGGAGCACAATCATAGCCATGTGTCCTCAGAAGTAAGTCCCACAGAGTTCCTAGTGGCTTCCTACTATTGCCACACAAATACCGCTTCACTGAGATCCCTCTTCTGTCCCTAGATTGGCAATGGGTGTGTTTGGTGGGGCCAGGGCTGGATCTGGGTCAAGGCTCCCCAGTTTCTGAACCTTAGTCTACATCAGACTTGGGGAACCTGTGGTCCTCCAAATATTGCTGGACTCCAACTCCCATCAGCCCCAACCAGCATGACCCATGAGTGTTGGTAGTTGTAGTCCAACAACATTTGTGGTTCGAGGACCCGACCCCTGCAATGTGGAAAGAATACACAAGGACACGTGATATAAGGTTAATGGGCAAGGAAAGGCCACAACTTTATTGATTACAGCAGTGAAAAGGTATTGGCTTAGGCATTGGATTTCTCAAACAAGTGGGTTTATTCACCAGAAGGTGGAGCCTGTTGATGCTAATCCCCCTGATGTCACCGAGGGTCGTGCCATGGCCTCCCGCCAAGCAGGCATCGGACAGAATACACGACCGCCAGATTCCTTTAACGGAATACCCAAAAATTGAAGGCATAGGCGATGGCCACACCTAGCTCTTCGACACAGCATAACACATTATTCCAATGCCTAACCTACCCACCAATACCACAAAAGTTGTGACGATTGCTACGAGGTAGGCGAAAAAACCAAAAAGCCTAATGCCAAATGGAAAAACTCCTACCAGGCCCCCTGGACAACCAGGGTGACCAACCTAAGGTCCATAGCAAGGCCAATGACCTAAGCCCTAACTCAAAGGGAGTGGAGGGTGGGTGACTCGCGGTGAGAGGACGAAGAATGAGGCCGGGCAGAGGCTGGCGCCGCAGCAAAAAGGCTGCTAAACACGCCCCCCCTCAGGCACCTGGACCACAGGCTTCCCATGCCCGGTGGAAAGGAAGGGATATGAGTATTATCGGTGCTTTTTTTGTGACAGTACTCATCAGTACAGAGTACCGACACACTCAGTGCCAGATTTACGTATAAACAAACTATAGCTTAATTTAAAGAGGGGAAAAACTGGATTTCCAAAATACAAGATAAAAAACAAATAAAATAAAACCTACATAGAGCAACAGTGTTTTGTGTTGTGCAGGCTCCTATGATGTAAGTAATGGGCCCCGCCTGCCAGCCTGCTCCCTAAAATATCACTACCACTATTAATATACTTCTTCTTAATTGTATTTCAGTTCAACAATTACTTTGATAAAATACATATTTTGTTATGTGCAAATGGCTTTAGATACCTATTAGGTCCATCAATTACCATATAGCATATATTCAACATAAAAAACAGTGACAATTTTTTGTTGACAAAGGACAGCTGGACATATAAAGGGCCCCATTACCTTCTGTAGCTTAGGGCCTCATCAAACCTAAATCCGGCCTTGGCCCAAGGTGCCTTTTCAAGATACAAGTGCTGATACCTCTTTCTTTATTTAAAAAAATAGTGAGTATTATTCTTAGCAACTATGGTCAGAATTCTATAATTTGGAGGTCCACATTTTGTACAGAGACTAGTTCTTTTCAGTTCCCATATAGACAATCTTTTTCTAAACTGGGCACAGCACTTTCCCTGCATCTGGCAATGGTGTAAATGGCTTTTAAAACCCAAATTGGGGTTACAGCAGGGTGGCATTAAAATGATCTTACTGCCACGGTCCCACTTTGGGTTACGTTCCCGCCCCCTGCCCCCTGCTTGCTTCTGCGAGGGCTCCTCCAGACTTGCCCCACTGCTTTCCCCTGGGAAAACCTGATCTTTACTGCTGAATTGGAGCAAACAGCAACTGGGTTTTCTCCAGATGGACATCTGCTCCGATTGAACACGGAAGAGCGGGTTTTCCAGGGGAAAGCAGTGGGGCCAAAGCAAAACCACTCAGAGTTGTGCCTGGAAAGCATGGAACAAGGAGGAAAACACTCAGACCTGGGTGGATGAGCTCAGATGCTCTGGACACAATTGCCAATTATGTGAATGCCTTAATGACTAGTTTGGCTTTAAGAAATGGTGTACAGGGTAGATTTCCACAGTTTTTCTGTAGTTTTGCTATTCACAGCTTGGGTGCTGTGACTGTCCTTTCCTGTGATAATGGGGGGTCAGGAGAATGCCCCTTTGTGCAATCCTGAGCAGTCAAAATGACCCCGTCATGTGTGCGCAGATGTCAGCTGAATGGTCCTGTTCGGCTCAGTCACATGAGTCTGTCTCACGAAGATGGCAGTCCGGAGCAGAGGCAAATGTAATGGAGAAACACACAAGATTGCTCTCTACTCATATGGCTGGCTCATTTCTAGCGTTCTACCAAACACATAGGAGCTGCTCATGGATGAGCAACTGGGAAAATGACAGAGACTACCTATTTAAGGCACATTAAAAGCACATTTGTCTCCACCTCTAAATCCTGGGAACTGTAGTTTCGTAAGAGTGTTGGATGCTCTGTGTGGAGTAAACTATTATTATTATTATTATTATTGAATTTATTATTGAATTTATATACTGCCCTATACCCAGGGGTCTCAGGGCGGTTCACAGAATAAAATCAAGATCTAAAACCACAAAATACCTAATAAAAATAAAAACAGCACCCCAATACCCCCGCCAAAAACCCACATTTTAAAAGGGCATAGGATGTAAATCAGATCAGCCAAACGTCTGGTTAAAGAGGAACATTTTTGCCTGGCACCTAAAGTTGTATAATGAAGGCACCAGGCGATCTTCCCTGGGGAGAGCATTCCACAGATGGGGAGCCACCACAGAGAAGGCCCCATTCTCGTATTGCCACCCTCTGGATCTCTCGAGGAGGCACACAGAGGAGGGCCTCAGAGGATAATCTCTGGGTTCAGGTAGGTTGATATGGAAAGAGGCGGTCCTTGAGGTATTGCAGTCCTGAGCCATTTAAGTCTTTATAAGCCAAATCCAGCACTTTGAATTGGGCCTGGAAACTAACTACAGTTCCCATGTTTATTTGGGGTGGGGTGTGTGTGTGCTTCAAATGTATGGCATGTACACAGCCTTAAACTTTGCACCTGTGTGCACTAATGCTCACAACAATGTGCTCCCTGAATCATGTGGGTTTTTTTCTCATGGCGCTGTTGCTCTTTGCCTCCAGGTGCAGAGAGGAAGATGCAGCCATTTACCAAGCCTCGGCCAGAAACAACAAGGGCATTGTGTCCTGCTCGGGGGTCTTGGAGGTGGGAACCATGACAGAGTACAAAATCCACCAGCGATGGTTTGCCAAGCTCAAGCGGAACGCCGAAGCCAAGCTGCGCGAGATCGAGCAGAGCAGGAAGCGAGGGAAGGAGAACGTGGAACTGGAGCAGCTGAGGAGGGTGAGCCCAGACAGGTTCCAGCGGAAACGCCGCTTGACCGGCGAAGTGGGCATGCGATCGGGCACCACCCTCTGGGACAAGGAGGAGGTGGCCAAGGTGCGCATCCCAGATGGGAAACCACGATTTGGAGAGGACGAGAAGAGCAAAGAGACTTCCGTGAACGCCAAGACCCTGTTCCCAAACAACTTCATAACAGGGCGTCTGGAAGCAGAGGTGACCACCAATGGGGACTCTTCTCTGGAGAGCGGGGAGGAAAACGGAGATGAAAATGCCAATGGCTTTCTTAACTATATCTATGAGACGGTGGAGATCATCAAAGCGAAGCCTACGGCGGCCAAAGAGTTTTCCGCAAAGAAGAAGAAGAAAGAGGAGGTCACCACTGCTCTGCCAAATGCAAGCCAGGATGTTTCCCCAGAAAAAGATGGGACACAACAGAGGAGTATTAGCTCTGCGCATGAAGATGCCACGCCCAACACCTTGGCCTACAGCACATCACCTTTTGCAGCAAATGGGCTGGTGGGCACAGAGCCCAGAGTGCCTCCTAGGCAGGTGGCAGAAAAGCCCATTGCCCGACCCTATTCAATGCCCCCTAAAGCAGATGTGTACTTTTCTCTGAAAGATATGTATTTTGACATGGGGGTGAAAGCTGAGGCTGAGCAGAAGACGCCAGAAGCCAAGGAAGGCGAGGCTGATCGGAACCAGCCAGGTGAGGATGCTTCCGTCCTGGGAGAGATGCTCCCAGCAGCCCCTATGGCTTTGAAAAGGTCAAAACCAGAGGAAGGGCAAATAGAGCCACGCGAAGAGCAAAAAACAGAGGAAAAGGAGGCTGTGGAAACAAAGGAGGTCCAAACAATGGCGGCCACGGATGCTTGCGAGGATGTCAACGCAAACTTATCCCAGTATCCCAATTGGACCGCAGAGGCCGTGCAAGAGGTGCATGGCTCCCTTCGGAGGGGAAATGGGGCAGACATTCCTGAAACAGATTTTCAGCATCCTAGCCAGGCTTCAGAGACTGGCCTTGGGGTGTGGGCTCCTCTTTCGAAGGATATGGTTGCCGACCTTCGCGAAACGGACTTGCTGGACTCATTCTGCCCTGAAGCAGAGCCATCCCCACAGCCCCAGAAGACCATAGGGCTGGATTCGTCTGTGCGCTTTCAGGAAGCGGCGAGAGACTTGAAGGAGGCCTCCTTAGGAGAGCAGCTGCCCGGCCAAGGGCCTTGTGAGGTACTGTAATTTTTTTTTTTTGCTATGACTGACCTCATGCAAAATGTTTCCCAAATCTGTTAAGCAGCAACTGCCAGAGCCCTGCCTGCTATTTATAGCTGAGAATGCGGGGATGTACATGACTAGCAATAAGCAGGGTGGTCTCTCTCTCTCCAGTCTAGCTCTGACCCCTGACTGTAAAATGTTGCATTGGCCAATTTTTAATATTATTATTTCTGCAGCTGGTCAGAAATGAGCCAGATGCATTGGGTGATCTGTGGCCAGCGAGCACTTGGGTTTATTTACGGGCTGGTGTTGAGTTGGGACCCAGCCTCATGTACTGGCCCTCCCGACCGGCGTCACTGCATTGCCGGCCTGCGGTCTTGGCTGCAGCTGTCCCTGACACTCAACATCTTGGTTTGGCCGGGGTCTATTTTTTGCTGCTTATTCTGAAGCATTTTCCATGTAATTCTTCATTAGGAAAGAACAAGTGTGTGCCTTGTTAACAGGGGATTTCCTAATTCAGTGCGTGGAGGATTTCGTGCTGCTCCTCACGGGTTTGGCATTTGAAGGATCCCTGCTGAGGAGTGGTCTGCGTGGGTGCGCAGAGAGGATCTGGGTCTGCGGGTGCAGGACTTCAGCGTGGTCCAACGAGCTGCAAGGCCCCAGCAACCGCAAACAGACTCTGGCTCATGTTTCCAGGGGATGTCAGCCTGCCCTGCCTGGGAACTCCAGGGCTCGGTGGGCAGCCAAATCTAAGAGCGTAAAAAAAGCCTGTTGAATCAGGCCAGTGGCCCATCTAGTTGAGCATCCTGTCCTTGCACTGGATACTCAGATGTCCATTATGGGAAGCCTGCAAGCAGGACCGGAGCACAACAGCACTCTGTTGACTTGTGGTTCCCAACAGTTGGCATTCAGAGGCATAATGCCTCTGACAGTGGAGGCAGAGGGAACATAGCCAATCCCTTGGGAATGTGGAAAACTGGAGCTGCCGAGTCAGACCCTTCCAGGCCAATATCATCTACAGTGGTACCTTGGGTTAAGAACTTAATTCGTTCGGAGGTCCATTCTTAACCTGAAACCATTCTTAACCTGAGGTACCACTTTAGCTAATGGGGCCTCCCGCTGCTGCTGCGTGATTTCTGTTCTCATCCTGAAGCAAACTTCTTAACCCAAGGTACTATTTCTGGGTTAGCAGAGTCTGTAACCTGAAGCGTCTGTAACCTGAAGCATCTGTAACCCAAGGTACCACTGGACTTCATGTTTTTGTGATCCAATGTGTGGGGTGGTTTGTATGTTAAAGTGGTACCTCAGGTTACATACGCTTCAGGTTACAGACTCCACTAACCCAGAAATAGTGCTTCAGGTTAAGAACTTTGCTTCAGGATGAGAACAGAAATCGTGCTCTAGCCGCATGGCGACAGCAGGAGGCCCCATTTGCTAAAGTGATGCTTCAGGTTAAGAACAGTTTCAGGTTAAGAACGGACCTCCGGAACGAATTAAGTACTTAACCCGAGGTACCACTGTATTTAAACACCTAAAAAGCTGCCCCCCAGCAGATCCAGGTACGAAATAGGGGTTCTGGAGGATAGACCACGGAATTAAGGAGCCGGGTGCCAAGAAGCCCACGCTTCATCCAGGTTTTTGTTTAGTACCAAAACCGACTGCACAGTCCTTTCACACACAAATCCACTCCTGGTTTTCCTTCCAAGCTTCCTTCATTTCATAGAATCATAGAATCATAGAGTTGGAAGAGACCACAGTGGGGACATTGGTTTCCGGGCGGGAGTTGATCACAGTGTGGATTTGCCAAGCATGCCTTCCTCCTAGCACGTTTCTTCCTTGCGTCCTGAGTTGGAGTGCCTTCAAAGTCTATGACACCTTTGGTCAAGGATCCAAACTACAAGAAAGAAGATCCCACCTAAACATTAGGAAGAACTTCCTGACAGTAAGAGCTGTTTGACAGTGGAATTTGCTGCCAAGGAGTGTGGTGGAGTCTCCTTCTTTGGAGGTCTTTAAGCAGAGGCTTGACAACCATATGTCAGGAGTGCTCTGATGGTGTTTCCTGCTTGGCAGGGGGTTGGACTCGATGGACCTTCTCAGCTGTCTAATTCAGAGCGGGGTGGTAGAATGGGGAATGGTTTTGTTGTTGCTCTCCTTAAACCGTTGAGAGTCAGAGACCTGAGCTAGCTCTGCTGCAAAGCACCTGGGGCTCCCAACTGACTTTCTGTCCACTCTTGGTCCAGCAGTGGGTGGGAAATGTAAGGATGCAGAGTTTGGCTCAACATCTTAGGGGAGGCTTCTTAACCATCGAACGGCTTTGACAGTGAAACAGGCCACCTTGGGAGGTGGTGAGCTCTCCTTTGCTGAGGCTAAACGCCGTCTTGTTAGCAGTGCTGTAATTGCACCTTGCATTGCAAGTCCAGATGGACTCCAGGGTCCTGTTCATTTCTATAAATTTGTGCATAACCTTTTGGGGTTATCCTCCCATTTCCCTCAGCTCTGATTTGTGGCATTTCTCTCCACTCCAAAACATAATTTCAGTACAGTGGTACCTCGAGTTACATATGCTTCAGGTTACAGTGGTGCCTCGCAAGACGAAATGAATCCGTTCCACGATTCTCTTCGTCTAGCGGTTTTTTCGTCTTGCGAAGCAAGCCCATTGACAGCTTAGCGGATTAGCGCTACAGTGGTCTAGCGGCTTCTAGCAATCAGCTGTTAAGCGGCTTATCAGCGGATCAGCTGTTAAGCGGCTTAGCGGCTTAGGAAAAGGGGGGAAAAGCAAAAAACAACAACGCTGGGACTCGCAAGATTTTTTCGTCTTGCGAAGCAACCCCATAGGGAAATACGTTTTGCGAAGCGCCTCCAAAACGGAAATCCTTTCGTCTAGCGGGTTTTCCGTCTTGCGAGGTGTTCGTCTTGCGGGGCACCACTGTACATACTCTTCAGATTACAGACTCTGCTAACCCAGAAATAGTGCTTCAGGTTAAGAACTTTGCTTCAGGATGAGAACAGAAATCGTGCTCCGGCGGCACAGCAGCAGCAGGAGACCCCATTAGCTAAAGTGGTGCTTCAGGTTAAGAACAGTTTCAGGTTAAGAACGGACCTCTGGAAGAAATTAAGTACTTAACCCGAGGTACCACTGTATGTACAGGCAAAGCACTATCAAAGCTTTTCGGGGCAAATGTGTCTTTAATTAGAAACTTCCTCTTTATTGATTCTGCTCTTGTCATTGCTTCTTTCAGAAGTGTTCCAAAGGTTAATTGAACCACAGATTTGCATCAAAGCATTACCATATCAGCAATTTTATCTCCAGTCCCTTTTATAATTATTCCTGACGAGCAGGACTGGGGCTGCGTTGGCTGGTCCTGCCCCCGCTTTCCAATTTCCAGAGGTGAGAAGTAGACATTACCGAATTGCCCCAGAATTCTTCCGTTTCTTTTACTTGCAAAAAAAGGGGCAGGGAGGTTATGTTACTGGTTTGCTTCCATTAACTATTTTAAATTGCGAAAAAGTGCTGTTTTGCAACAGAAAATAATTCTGTGGAAACCAGTAACTGAAGCTCCTTCCCACAGAGAACTAACACTTTAAGAGCCATTTAGAGGCAACTGACTCATGCCACATTTCCCTTGAACAAGAAGCAATAAAAGGAGCAGAAGCAACAAGGAGGAAGTTTTCAACTAAAGTTGCAGGAGACCTCAGTTCTGAATAAATGTCGTAGAAGGGTCTTGGTCACGGGTACTGCAGAAAAGTGATGCTTCCACAGCACTGAAGGGTCATCCTATAGAAGCAGCTTTTTAAAAAAATGCATTGTTAGGCCTGTGTTAAAAAAAGAGAGCAAAACTCTAATGCATGCCTCTTTCTTCCATAGCAGAAAGGCCAGATGTATCTGTTCTGCTCTGCAATGTACCATATTTTTCGCTCTATAGGATGCACCCCCCCCCTCCAAAAATTAAGGGAAAATGTTTGTGCGTCCTATGGAGTGAATGCAGGCTCCTTGGCTTCAGTGAAAGCAACGCGAAGCCTCCAAAGCACAGAGGGAGTGCTCCCTCCGTGTTCTGGAGGCTATGCATTGCTTTCGCTGAAGCCTGGAGAGCGAGAGGGGCCAGTGTGCACCGACCCCTCTTGCTCTCCAGGCTTCAGGGGGATAGCCGCCTGAAGCCTTTGGAGCGCAGCGGGAACTCACGCTGTGCTCTGAAGGCTTCGGGTTCCTTTTTTCTGAAGCCAGGAGAGCAAGACTCCCCTGGCTTCAGCAGAGAGGGAGAGCTGCACAGCGCCCCTTCAGCGAAGCGGGAGGAGAAATGGAAGTGGCTCCGTTTCTCCTGCCGCTTCGCTGAAGGGGTGCTGAGCAGAGAGGGGGAGAATTTTTTTTCTTGTTCTCCCCCTCTAAAACAAGGTGCGTCCTATGGTCGGGTGCGTCCTATAGAGTGAAAAATACGGTAGCTGCTCTAACTCTCAGCTTCCTGCAACATCCTTAATTCCATTTATGAATCACTTCCTATGTAGTATCTCTGATTTCACAGTGCCATAAGGACATAGTGAAAATATTTGCATTTGTAGAAAACAATTGCATATAATTTCTGCTGTCCCTTTTATGACAACTGTCCACCTTGGTGTATTTGCTTTGCACGTACTTTTGCTGTGTGTCCATGTTGCAGAGAGCAGACAGAGGCAAGGAAGGAAGCCTTTGTCTCAGAATATTTCAGGACTTGCTGCTTGACTTCCCCCTCTCTTATCAGCCTCTTGGAGTTGCTTTCAGCACTTGGGCGGGTGCTAGCCATGGCAGCACACTCCTGCTGGAATTTGCTTGATGTGTTTCCATTTTAGGAGATGCGAAATAATCTCTTGCCTTTGACAAGGAAGAGACCCTCTTAGCTAATAATGGGAACAGGGCCTGGCATGCCTGTTGAAGCCCTGGTGTGGGAGCTAATTCAATCAATGGTTTCTCTTCATCCTGGAGAAGAGTGACTAGTGGGGTGCCACAGGGTTCTGTCTTGGGCCCGGTCTTATTCAACATCTTTATCAATGAATTGGATGATGGACTCAAGGGCATCCTGATCAAATTTGCAGATGACACCAAACTGGGAGGGGTGGCTAACACCCCAGAGGACAGGATCACACTTCAAAACGACCTTGACAGATTAGAGAACTGGGCCAAAACAAACAAGATGAATTTTAACAGGGAGAAATGTAAAGTATTGCACTTGGGCAAAAAAAAAAAAAGAGAGGCACAAATACAAGATGGGTGACACCTTGCTTGAGAGCAGTACATATGAAAAGGATCTAGGAGTCTTGGTTGACCACAAACTTGACACGAGCCAACAGTGTGACGCGGCAGCTAAAAAAGCCAATGCAATTCTGGGCTGCATCAATAGGAGTATAGCATCTAGATCAAGGGAAGTAATAGTGCCACTGTATTCTGCTCTGGTCAGACCTCACCTGGAGTACTGTGTCCAGTTCTGGGCACCACAGTTCAAGAAGGTCACTGACAAACTGGAACGTGTCCAGAGGAGGGCAACCAAAATGGTCAAAGGCCTGGAAACGATGCCTTATGAGGAACGGCTAAGGGAGCTGGGCATGTTTAGCCTGGAGAAGAGGTGGTTAAGGGGTGATATGATAGCCATGTTCAAATATATAAAAGGATGTCACATAGAGGAGGGAGAAAGGTTGTTTTCTGCTGCTCCAGAGAAGTGGACACGGAGCAATGGATCCAAACTACAAGAAAGAAGATTCCACCTAAACATTAGGAAGAACTTCCTGACAGTAAGAGCTGTCCGACAGTGGAATTTGCTGCCAAGGAGTGTGGTGGAGTCTCCTTCTTTGGAGGTCTTTGAGCAGAGGCTTGACAACCATATGTCAGGAGTGCTCTGATGGTGTTTCCTGCTTGGCAGGGGGTTGGACTCGATGGCCCTTGTGGTCTCTTCCAACTCTATGATTCTAATTCCACATTCTGGGGTTTTTAAAATTAAAAATAAATAAATGGCCATGGGTCAAATTACAGGCATAAGCAAACTCGGCCCTCCAGATGTTTTGGGACTACAACTCCCATCATCCCTAGCTAACAGGACCAGTGGTCAGGGATGATGGGAATTGTAGTCCCAAAACATCTGGAGGGCCGAGTGTACTTATGCCTCGGTCAAAACATACATGATGTGGGGAACCCATGCTCCTTGTGCATTTATTTAAATATATGAAGCAACTTTGACCCTGCACTTCAGACAAAAGGCTCCCAGAGAGGCTTGCATACATGACACAAAAGGAAAAACGGAAGCGCAGGGAAGAGGAAAGCTAAAATGTATCACCTCTGTACAACCCCAACTTTTCAGACAGTGTAGTAGATCTTTCTTTCTTCTTTCTTTCTTCTCTCAGCCCCTCAGGACTCTTTAGTCTTTAGTCACCTATTCAACCCTCATGAATTGCCTGTCCTGTACTAGATGTTTAGATAGAAACTTCATTATCCTTTGGATTTCACACTGCTCTGAATTTTGTGAAATGGACCTTAGCTTGAAACATTTTTAAAAGTATCCTAATGCGTTAAAAAAACTATATTTTAGAATAAATATAGGGTTTTTTTAAGGCATTGATATAAAATACCTTTATAAATTTGCATTTTGTGATAAAATACATATTCAGCCACAAATTTTCCTATGAATAAAATTGTCCAAGGAGCAGAAACTGACTGCTCTGTCAACACCTATTTTGGATACTGTGGCTGTGTTTGTTTATTTATTTATTTATTTATTTAAGACACATACACAGTGGTACCTCGGGTTACAGACGCTTCAGGTTACACTCTGCTAACCCAGAAATATTACCTCGGGTTAAGAACTTTGCTTCAGGATGAGAACAGAAATTGTGCTCCAGCAGCACAGTGGCAGTGGGAGGCCCCATTAGCTAAAGTGGTGCTTCAGGTTAAGAACAATTTCAGGTTAAGAACGGACCTCCGGAACGAATTAAGTACTTAAGGACAAGACTACACAAAGCAGTGCTAACTACATCACGGCATCATAATACAGAGCTCATTTTATAGCTTCCTTTGCCCCATCTCTCCCCACTGAAGAGCAGTGCCAGAATGGAGAGGCTCACAAGTGTGCGCAACGGTCATTTCTGCCCCACAGATCCCCTGAGGCTCATCTTCCAGCCTCTTGTCTTGAGATTTAGCATTGCCTCCACTGCCAAGCAATGTAAGCTCTCTTCTGTTCCCATTGACCAGGAAGTAGGGTGGGGGGGTGTTCTGTTTGCAAGTGAAGCTGCCTGAGTTTGCAGAGCAGCGTTGCCAAGTGGTGTCTCTCCTCCCTCCCTAACACACACACACAAACACAATTGTCATTTTGTGGTGGGGAAGATCCATATCCCTCTAGTACAACCCCCCCATTTCCCAGGGGGCTAAAGTTGTTGACCTTTTTTAGAAAAGTTTCCCCAGAGATGTTGACCTTTTTTAGGGAGCTGACACAGCACACTTACACATTATCTCTGCTTGAGAAAAGAAAACAGGAAGCATAAACTTTTTTTAGTTGCTCATTTATTAACAACGCACCTGTATACAGTGGTGCCTCGCAAGACGAAATTAACTCGTTCCGCAAGTTTTTTCTTCTTGCGAGTTTTTCGTCTTGCGAAGCACGGTTTCCCATAGGAATGCATTGAAAATCAATCAATGCGTTCCTATGGAGACCGTCCGGGGACAGAGGGGAAGCGCCGCGCGCCTTCCCCTCTGTCCCCGGACCTGTTTTAAAGCAAGGGGCAGTGGGGAGAAGATTGCTTCTCCCCGTTGCCTGCCCCGCAATCTCCGGAGACGGACCTGTTTTAAAGCAAGGGAAGGGGCAGCGGGGAGAATCGCTTCTCCCTGTTGCCGCCCCTTGGTTCAAAAGGGGTCCGGGGACAGCGGGGAAGACGCGCTGCACTTCCCCGCTATCCCTGGAGCTTGCAGGGCAAGCTTCGTTTTGCGAAGCAAGCCCATAGGGAAATGTGTCTTGCGAAGCGGCTAAGAAAACGAAAAACTCCTTCGTCTAGCGAGTTTTTCGTCTTCCGAGGCGTTCGTATTGCGGGGTACCACTGTACACACTTATATAGTCTCAGATGCAGGTGGGCTGCCAAAATCTGCCAAGTCACCCCTGCTCTTAAATTGTCCAAACAAAATGGCATTGCTTAACCTGGCACCAAAATGAGAAAGAAATGCTGAACTTGGATATACCTCAGTCAGTCAAGCATGAGACTCTTAATCTCAGGGTTGTGGTTTCAAGCCCTATCTTGGGCAAAAGATTCCTGCATTGCAGGGGGTTGGACTAGATGACCCTGGTGGTTCCCTTCCAACTCTGTGAATGGTTCTGTTATTCTGTTGTATATGAAGGGCTGCTCACAGGGAAGATGGAGCAAATTTGTTTTGTGAGAGATGCTTGTGCTGTGATTCCTGCGCTGGAGGGGGTTAGAATCATAGAATCATAGAGTTGGAAGAGACCACAAGGGCCATCGAGTCCAACCCCCTGCCAAGCAGGAAACACCATCAGAGCACTCCTGACATATGGTTGTCAAGCCTCTGCTTAAAGACCTCCAAAGAAGGAGACTCCATCACACTCCTTGGCAGCAAATTCCACTGTCAAACAGCTCTTACTGTCAGGAAGTTCTTCCTAATGTTTAGGTGGAATCTTCTTTCTTGTAGTTTGGAACCATTGCTCCGTGTCCGCTTCTCTGGAGCAGCAGAAAACAACCTTTCTCCCTCCTCTATGTGACATCCTTTTATATATTTGAACATGGCTATCATATCACCCCTTAACCTCCTCTTCTCCAGGCTAAACATGCCCAGTTCCCTCATAAGGATCGTTTCCAGGCCTTTGACCATTTTGGTTGCCCTCCTCTGGACACGTTCCAGTTTGTCAGTGTCCTTCTTGAACTGTGGTCCCCAGAACTGGACACAGTACTCCAGGTGAGGTCTGACCAGAGCAGAATACAGTGGCACTATTACTTCCCTTGATCTAGATGCTATACTCCTATTGATGCAGCCCAGAATTGCATTGGCTTTTTTAGCTGCCGCATCACACTGTTGGCTCATGTCAAGTTTGTGGTCAACCAAGACTCCTAGAATACTCCAACAAACAAACAAACGGGCTTCTCTGTGGCAGTCTCTGGAAAGGGCTCCAGGGGCAGCCATCCCTGTAGCCCAAGCCCCATTCACCACGTGAGACCCGGTGAGCCGAAGGAGCGCTCTGCAGTGGCCACAGGGCTGCCCAGGATAGCTTGAGTATGTGACTGCACGCCTGAGGGATCATGGCAGGAACTGATAGGGTTTGAAGTCCTTGGCCAAAGGTATTAAATGGCGTTGGAATGAAGCAAATCAGTGGAACTAGTGATTTTATATGAATTTCCAAAGTTTTGAGGCTTTTTCCTAAAGTCGACAGGTTTCAGAAATACAGTGGTACCTCGGGTTAAGAACTTAATTTGTTCTGGAGGTATATTCTTAACCTGAAGACCACTTTAGCTAATGAGGCCTCCTGGTGCCACTGTGCCACTGCTGCACGATTTCTGTTCTCATCCTGAAGCAAAGTTCTTAACCCGAGGTAATATTTCTGGGTTAGCTAAATCTGTAACCTTAAGCGTATGTAACCTGAAGCGTCTGTAACCCGAGGTGCCACTGTACTCTGACATTGACTTGCTACATTTCATTTAGGTTATGATAGAGTTCTCCTGCCAACCTAGCAATTCGAAAGCACATCAAAGTGCAAGTAGATAAATAGGTACCACTCCAGCGGGAAGGTAAATGGCGTTTCTGTGCGCTCTGTGCGCTGCACTGGTTTGCCAGAAGCAGATGAACGCTGCAACCCCAGATTCGGCCACGACTGGACCTAATGGCCAGGGGTCCTTTTACCTTTACGATAGAGTTAACAAGATAATGAGGTTTTGGTTGATTCTGTCCATTATTCTCGCAGCGGGAGATCAATCAGGTGCTAAATGAGGAAACACAGCACGGGATGAGGGATGACCCTGGCGCTGCAGAGCAGAACAGGGTCCTAGTAGCTCCGAAGGGCGCTGGAGACGTGCAGGCACCAAGCCCCTGCTCCGCCTCAAGCCCCTGCTCCGCCTCGCTTACCTCCCTGCTCTCCCCTCCCCGGACTCTCCGCCTGGCGCCCTCCACTACTTGGTGCCCTGGCTCACTGCACCACTACTCCCAATAGTAAAGACGTCCCTGATAATATCCTCTGGGAACCCCAAGCTGGACATCCATGCTGGCGCATTTGCAAAGCGAAGCAACGTCCGGTGAGGTTTGAGATTGGAGACGGTGACCACTTGTTGAGATTCCTGCATTGACAGCAGCAGCGAGAATACTTATTGCAAAGCATTGGAAGACACAAGACCTACCCACTCTGGAAGAATGGCAGATGCAAGTAATGGACTACATGGAAATGGCGGAAATGACTGGCAGAATCCGAGACCAGGGAGAAGAGTCGGTGGAAGAAGATTGGAGGAAATTGAAAACTTATTTACAGAAACATTGTAAAATTTTTGAATGTTGATGACATTGAAATGAACCGAAGGGGTTCTAGCAACAAGGTTAAAAATAAGATTGGATTGATAATAGATAAATTAATTGGATATGAATTTGCTGAACTAATTTTTAAAAGGGATACAAAAAAGGGAGATGTGAGGAAGTCAGGAAAATAAGTGAATCAAAGATGAGAAGTTAAAAAGAGGGATTTTTGTTTTTTGTTTTTAGTGTGTTTTGTTTTTTGCTTCTTTTTCTATAAGTTAAATGTTTGTATTTTTTGTACTTTGTAACTTTATATTTTTGTGTATGTGTTTTTTCTTTTTTCTGTTTGTTGTTATTCCTAAAACCTAATAAAATATTATTTTTAAAAAAGAGAGAGATTCCTGCATTGAACCTTGGCTTCCCTTCCAACTCTGCAATTCTATGATTCTAGGAAGGCCAAAGTTCTCCAGCAACTAGCATTCAGCGGCCAAGGTGCATCTGAACATGGAGGGACCATACAGCTATCATGTTCCAATAGACATTGATGGGAAAGCTGCTGATTCCTCCTTCCTTCCGTCTGTCTTTTTAAACCCCCATTCTGTTTTTATTCCTCCTCCCCTCCAGCCTCACAGATTACTTGGCTCTGCTTTGATGACTGTATTTTTGACACATATCCATAAGTCTGCAGCCCCCCCCCCCAATTCCTTTCTGCCCTTGCTCAGTCAGGCTGGACAGATATAGCTCTTTTAATCTCTTCCAGACGTCAGTCCTTCCAGCCACCCGATCTCGACGCTCCTGTTCAGTCGGTCGGTGTGGCTTGGATGTTGCCCATCCTCTGGGCAGCTATTCCTGGTGCTGTTGCACCAGCCTTCAAAGTTGACAGATGGACCCTCGCAGGTCATTTCGCTTGTTGCCGAATGGCAGCCTTGGATTTCCTATGGAGATCTGGCAATACTCTGGCCCCAGGTTTTTTGTTTATTTGTTTAAATAAAAAAAGGTATTGATTCGACAACCAGGAATTAATCCTGAGCCAGAGTTAGATAATTTATTCCCAGTGCAATTGGAGGCTTTGGGGATATTCAAAGGAGGTGAGGTTTCAGGATCACACTAAAATGATTTTTATTACATTTTCTGTTTTACAATTCCAGATAAACATTTTACATACTTAAGATATTGATGACTGCTCTTCTTTCCTTTCTATGGTTCATTTTACATATCTTATATCCCTGTATATTTTACACAAACTAAACAATTTAGTATTCCATTATTACATCCATCAAAACTTATTTACACTGTTGAATTTATCTTAATGCTGCCAATGTTTTCAGCTGTGCACAATTATTTCCCATATATTCAATAAACATTTTCCAATCTTCTTGTGCTCTTATTCTACATGTTAAGTTTTCTAGTTGTGCATAGTCTGTCAACTTTAGTTGCCAATCTTCTTTGGCTAGGTTTCAGGATCTCATTAAAGCAGCCCGCACCAACTCAGCACCTTCTGTATATAGATATTTTGGACTACAAGTCCTATCATCCCCATCTGGCATAGCCAGTGGTCAGGCATGATGGGAACTGTAGTTCAAAACTGATGGAGGGCACCAGGTTGGTGAAGATGGCTTTGAAGGAACTGTGATTGCAGCAGAACCGCTCTGAGGATTGAGAGATGTTGGGAGGGATGGGGTTAGTAGTGGATGTTGTGACGGGGAGAAAGCACTCACCTGACCAGACAGCTGAGTCTCTGCTGCTGACTGGGAAGGATGCTTGGAGGGCCGAGGCAGTGAGGAGATCAGTGCAGTGCGAACGCACCAGCAGAGCCCATCTGCTGCGCCCGCCTGTGCTTTTACACCACATCCGTGCTGCCTCCACCCAGCCCCTCGTCCTTCTGGTAAGCAGCTGTCTGGAAGTCAGGTGAGCTGCCACATCAAACCATCCAAAACTTGTTAGCCACCTGCTCCTTGACCAACAGCAAAAAGTTGTTCTTTGTGTTTCTTTTTAAGTCTCTGGGCCTTTACTTGCAATGGTTCATCTTCAAATTTCACTTTGCAAGCTCCAGGGAACCCTTTCCAGATTGATGTGTGACTTGGAGCAAGATTTGAACCCTGGAAGCGGCTCTCTCTTTCTTTCTCTTCAAATTGACCCCTGAGACGCCACAGACCTCAACATACACACCTAGAGCACAGCTCCCTTTCCTTCGACCACACAGACAGTTCCTGGTGGAAGGGAAGCTGCTCTGATGGCTTTATGGGTAACAGTGCCATCAATAGACATCGCAGCTCGCAACCGAATCAAAAAACGCAGGTTCAGCGAAGTCCAAGATCTCTGGAGAGTTGAGGGCAATCATCATCACTATCTCAGCTGGGGATTTGTATATTTAGGGCTGTCTACCAGGTGGCTGATTAAGCATCGTTTGCCTTGGAGCTTTGTGGTCCAGGGCAAAACACTGATCCGGATTTGATGCCAGTGATGGATTCTGACACTAAACTCCCACTAGTGGAGTTGATACATGTGTGATTCATTCACATACTGGCTCCGAGACAGCAGTGGAAAACCTGCATCCATCACTATTAGCCACATTTCTGGGGCTGCTGGGAGTTGGAGTCCTAGGATATATGGAGGACCACCGGTTCCTGACTCCTGCCCTAAGAGCTTGTTTCTATTCCAAGCAAGGGTCCTCTGCAGAATGGAGACGTCCATCTCAGGACCAGCTCCAGCTTTGAGCTGGCCCTGGTAGCCCCCAGCCTTTGCCAGTAGCATCCTTTAGGCTCACCTGGCAGCATCGCTACAACCTGGGTGGGTGTAGCCACCATTTTGATTCCCAACAGTACCTTGGAGTGATGCTACTTCTGCGGCATTGTGGGAAATAATAATAATAATAATAATTAATTTATTTCTACCATGCCCATCTGACTGGGTTTCCCCAGCCACTCTGGGCGGCTTCCAACAAAGATTAAAAATACATTAAAATGTCACACATTAAAAGCTTCCCTGAACAGGGCTGTCTTCAGATGTCTTCTAAATGTCAGGTAGTTGTTTTTCTCTTTGACATCTGATGGGAGGGCGTTTCACAGGGCGGGCGCCACTACCAAGAAGGCCCTCTGCCTGGTTCCCTGCTTTGCTTCTTGCAGTGAGGGAAGTGCCAGAAGGCCCTCAGAGTTGGACCTCAGTGTCCGGGCTGAACGATGGAGGTGGAGACCAGTGGCGTAGCGTGGGGGGTGCAGGGGGGGCTGGCCGCACTGGGCGCAACATCTGGGGGTTAGGGTTAGGGGGCGCAAATCCACGGGTTAGGGGCCGCAAATTACTTGCCTTGCCCCGGGTGCTGACAACCCACGCTACGCCACTGGTGGAGACACTCCTTCAGGTATACTGGGGCTGTGTGTGACCCATTCACCCAGTGCTGCTCAGAATGCTGGACAAGATGGGGGGATGGGGTGGATGAGCCCACCTAGGTCCTGGCATCCTGGTATCCTAGCAGCTACTTGAAGGTGTTAATATGACCCCTGGACTACAGTGATGTTTTCTCTCTAAGCCAAGGAAGCCAATGTGGCAGCGTCTCAATGTTGCTGGGCTCCAACTCCCATCAGCGCCAGAAAGCCTGGTCAGTGGTCAAAGATGATGGGAATTGTAGTCCAGCAACACCCAGGCTGCGCCTGCTTTAAGCTCACACAAGGAGACTAATTATCTTTTCAAAGTTCATTTCCTGGTTTGGAATTTTTTTGATAATGTGAGGGTGATTGGGCTGAGCTACAGAGCATAAAATCCCTTCTGCATAGGCTGTTGTGGTGCTGCTTGTTTGTTTTTAAGTGGTTTTAGTAAGGGAACTGGAAATGTGCAGCCAATTGAATTGTTTCTCAACAAAACCAAAACTAGTTGAAAAAGTAACATAGCAAGTTTCATCTTACCCAGGTCATGGTTCCAGTTAGCACTGAATTCTCAAAGAGGCCTAAGCCATCATGAAATCCTGTCCATCCTCTAAGTCCTCTCTCCTCTGTAGGGAAGAACTCTCAGAAACACTTTGCAAGAAAGAGGAAATCCTTGACCTTTTGCTGTTTTGGGTTTGGAACACAAATTAATGCATCAAGTAATGAGCTTTTTCCCCGAACACAAGCTTTGCCTGAGCTGTAATTAGTGTCAAGGGTTTGGATGGAATTTTGAGTCACAGTTGAAAAACAGAAGTGCTTTTTTTTTTTAAATAAAGCAGAGCTAAAAAGAGTGCCAACCTTCCAAGCTGTGAGAGAACTCCCAGGGAAAAGATGAGCTTTCCCTTCAAAGTGTTCTCTGAAAATAATCAAATATACCAAGCTAGTATGAAGTTGAGATGAAAATAATCAAATATACCAAGCTAGTGTGAAGTTGAGATGAGGGGGGAATGTGCCCATTGCTACTAATAAACTCTGTGCTCTTTGTTCCTAGGCTCCGCAAACCTTAAAGCCAGCCTTGCCCACTGCCCGCAACCTGCAAACTCCAGATGTGGGTCTTGGAGAAGAAACAAGCCAGGATGCCCGCCATTTTGCAATAAGGGAAGGCGCCCCAAGAGAGCCAGAGACCAAACAGGCTGAGGAGCAAGATGATCCTAGCCGAGAGGCCCAAGGGCCAAGCATGATGGTGCTGAGCCAGGATGGCAGCCAACACTTCTCAGTGACTTCCCAGAATCCCCCAGTTCTCTCTCTTGGCACCACACAGCTCATTGGGAAGGAACAGCGGGTTTTGAGAGAAGATGTGAAAAGGCGTTCCCCGCGTTTTGGAAGTGACAGAACCCAAGCCAAACCAGCTCCGAGTCATGAGAGTAAGGATCTGGCTGCTCCTGGGTCATTGGTTGAGGAATCCAGTCTTGAGTCTAGACCTACAGTCATCTTGGAGCGATATGCCCCTCAGATTGACACGGTGAGCAAAGAAAAGCAAGAAGAAGCCTTAGAGGTCCAGGGAGACAAGAGGTCTAGGCTAAACAGGGATTTAGGGCTTCAGGGCGAGAGGCCTCCTGCAGTGACAGCAAGGCCATTATTGGTCCCAGAAGTTGCTGTAGAAGCCCGGGTTTCCCATCAAAGTATTTCAGAGGAACCTCATCTGGTTCCTACAGTAGCAATGCCTCTGGCATTCCAAGAATCTGCTCCACTTTCTCCAGATGAAGAAGGTTCAGCTGAGAAGCAGCAGTCCGTGGCCCATTTGCTGAGGGATGTGAAGAGAGAAATAGAAACCTGGCAGCCATCAAAGGTGGCAGCTTCAGAATCGGAGCAACGGCAGGTTGACAACACGGAGGTCCGCGTCCAGGAAGAGCCCCCAACTCCACTGAGGAGTGAGGAAAATGAGAAGGAGTCGTTTGGCCTGGGCAGGAAGATGGACATCAGAACTAAGGAAAGGGAGAGAACAGTCTCTGAGGCACCTGCAATACAGGACTCAGGCCAAACAGAGACTGCGATGGAGGAGGATCAAACCACAAAGGCACAGAACACAAACCTAGTGTCTTCCCTGAAAAATTACTTGCTTCTGCTCTTAAAGATGACCACGGAGGCCGACAAAAGCAAGGGCAACAAGAAGCAAGATGTCAAGGCTGCGCAGGAAAGGACCCCACCGACTGCTATTCCCAAGCACTTGCCGGATGTGGGCATAGCTGGCTTGACTCCCAGGACATCAAGGAAGATCTTTGAGCGGGTAGAAACCAACCAGCTCTTCCAAAGCGCAGAGAATCTGCAGTTGACTCCCAAGACTTCCCGGAGGATCACAGGGATGATCAACCAAGAGCTGCTTGCTTGCAAAGAGAGCTTGGTGGCTGAACCGGAGGCTGCCCCATTGCCCTGCGTGCCCTCGATTGTGGTGGGGAGCGTCTCCAGCGAGCCAGCAGGGCCCCCAGATACGTCTCCGGAGGTTTCCGGTGAGGCACCATCGGCACTGCCGAGCGCCACGCCTCAGGAACTGGCCTCCGGGGCCCGTCGCAAAATATACCTCACCAAAGCCAAACAGGCCGACGAGATGGAAGGGGCGGCCCCAGATGGGCAGCCACGAGCAAAAAGGGGCAGCCCCACCGTGTCCCCACAGCAGGGCCGCAAGAACACAGCACTTTTGCAAAGCCCCGCCCCGGCTTCTCCTCCCGTGGAGAAGCGCTCTCCTACCACGGCCAGGAAGATGGCAACCTTAGAAGTGCCCAAGATCTATGAAGAAATAGCAGAAGAAAACAAGAATGTGGAAGGCAGCTCCCTGCGAGCTCCAGAGAAGTTGGAAGAGACTACGGCCGAAGTACAAGCGGGCGAATCCCGGAAAGCAAACGACCCATTTAAAGGTCAGGAGGGGTGTTGCTTTTCAGCCTTCCTGGGAGGGCATCTAGCCCCACCCTGAGAAAAGTTTCTTCTTGCAGGTTGAGAGGGAAAGTCACGTCTAGGGGAAGAAGAGTTCCCAGATGATATCCACGCCCCCCCCCCCCGAGCTAGTAATTACCGTATTTTTTGCTCTATAACAGTGTTTCCCAACCTTGGGCCTCCAGCTGTTTTTGGACTACAATTCCCATCATCCCTTGCCACTGGTCTTGCTAGTCAGGGATGATGGGAGTTGTAGTTCAAAAACAGCTGGAGGCCCAAGGTTGGGAAACACTGCTCTATAAGACGCACCGGACCACAAGACGCAGCTAGTTTTGGAGGAGGAAAACAAGAAAAAAAAATATTCTGAATCTCAGAAGCCAGAACAGCAAGAGAAGAGGGATCGCTGCGCAATGAAAGCAGCAATGCCTCTTGCTGTTCTGGCTTCTGGGATAGCTGCACAGCCTGCATTTGCTCCATAAGATGCACACACATTTCCCCTTACTTTTTAGGATGGAAAAAGTGAGTCTAATAGAGCAAAAAATATGGTAATTCATTTTGAGGTTTATTTTCCTCCAAGGAGCTTAAGGAGGTGTAAATGACCCCCCCTCCATTTTATCCTCACAACAGCCCTGTGAGGTAGTTTGTTATTATTTTTAGTAAGTGCTTTTATTGAAAGTTTTTGACATAAAATATAAATCAAACTAATCTAAATAACAAAAATAATAAGAAACCAAGAAAGGGGGGAAAGAAAAAGAGAGAAAGAAAGGAAATAGTAGTAGTAATAGTAATAATAATAATAATAGTAATAATAATAATAGTAAATTTATACTCCTCCCATTTGGCTGGGTTTCCCCAGCCACTCTGGGAGACTCCCAACAGAATATTAAGACCACGATAAAATATCAAACATTAAAAACTTCCCTAACAGGCATGCTTTCAGATGTCTTCTAAAAGTCAGTTAGTTGTTTATTTCCTTCACATCTGATGGGAGGGTGTTGCACAGGGCGGGCGCCACTACCGAGAAGGCCCTCTGCCTGGTTCCCTGTAACCTCACCTCTCGCAGTGAGGGAACCGCCAGAAGGCCCTCGGTGCTGAACCTCAGTGTCCGGGCTGAACAATAACTATAGGGGTCCTTTTATCACATTCATATAATATATGTCATATTTATCCACACGCAGAAAAGTAGACCCACCTGGGAGCCTACTTCTTCTCCCAGTCTCCCACCCTGAGAGAACCTTCGCCCTTTCCTGCAGGGACCACCTTCTTGCCTGAGTCCTCGCCTTGTGAGGTACTTTAGACTGATGGCCACTGGTTTAAAGAAACAACAAAATGAACTGATCTCCTTGGCAGGTTTTGAATAAAGAAACACAAATTTATTATTGGTAACACATAGACAGATTAATTAAGGATTATTACAGTTGTATAACATGCAGAGAATAACTTGTGCTCAAAAACCAGAGAGAGGAGCTGAGGGAAGTCTGGGAGGGCGGGATTTTCTTAGGGAGGGAGGAGGGAAATTTGGGGGGGGGGGAAATGAGTATGAGATGTCTTTTGACAAACTGTTATGTTGAAATGTTTAATAAAAACTTAATTAAAAAAAAGACAGGTGGCCACTGGTCACTCGGTAAGTTTCATGGCTTAGTGGAGACGTGAACCAACACACCCCTCTGGCCAAGAGGAAGGACTGGCACCAAGGATCAACCCAGCAGGGGGGTCCCTGGGAAGAGCTCTCTCTGGTCCTGCTTCTTCCTAAACATTAGGAAGAACTTCCTGACAGTAAGAGCTGTTCGACAGTGGAATTTGCTGCCAAGGAGTGTGGTGGAGTCTCCTTCTTTGGAGGTCTTTAAGCAGAGGCTTGACAACCATATGTCAGGAGTGCTCTGATGGTGTTTCCTGCTTGGCAGGGGGTTGGACTCAATGGCCCTTGGGGTCTCTTCCAACTCTATGATTCTATGATTCCTCTTCGCCACGGCAACCTGCCCAAAACCTTTGCTCTGGCTCACACAAGGGAGCTGGTGGCGAGGAGACGAAGAGCAGTTGCTGCCCCTGCCTGCTTGTTCCTTGGCTGCCTGGCGAGGGATGGAAGCAGGGGGTGGCAAAGATGGCGGACAGCAGCTGGTGAGAATGGCAGGGAGGAGAGAGACTCGCTGAGGGCTGGAAGAGGTCTTGCCCAAGGTTCTCCCAACAATGCTTTCAGTTAGAAGAACCAACGCTTTCTCCGTGCCCCCTCAGGCTTCCACAGTCGTAGCCAGGAGAGGGTGGGCATTGGAGTCCCCTGAGGTGCAGGAGATGGTCCCTGGCAGAGGTACTGTTGGTAGAAAGAGGATGAGGGAAGGAGAAACGTGGCCTTGCACCATTTGCACTTTCCAAAACAATACAGGCCCTGAAAAGCAGCTACCCTTCCAAATTTATGCTAGTTTTCTTGTTGCCTGGTGCAGAACAGCAAACCACAATCTCCCCTCCCAGTTTAGGACTGATGTTGGAACCCATCGCAGGGGCAGGCCCATCTCCAACCCATGCAACTGCCAGGATGCACATTTTCATTCATTCATTCATGATTTTCAGTTTTATGCGTTTCAATAATTTTGCAATCATTTTAACATTTCAAAACTCAACTTCCTTCCCCCTCTTTCTGCAGTTCCTTAAATTTCTCTTTAAAAATTTCTGCATATCCAAATTAACTTAATTTGCTCATTTATTCTTCTACCAGGACGCACATTTTCCAGTCAACTGGAAATGTATTTTTAGTGTATTTTTAATCTGTTGCAAGCCGACGAGAGGGGCTGGGGAAACCTAGCCAGATGGGTGGGGTATAAGTAATAAATTTCTTCTTCTTCTTCTTCTTAACTGATAAATCAGCCACTGTCTCTTTGCAGCTCCCCAGGTGATTCGCAAAATTCGAGCTGAGCAGTTCTCGGATGCCTCTGGAAATCTGAAGCTCTGGTGCCAGTTCTTCAACATTTTGGGTGACTCAAAGCTGACCTGGTATAAGGATGAGGTTCCTGTGACGGATGCCAAAAGGAGGTGAGGGGTGCTTATTCGGGTGGCGGAGAAATTCAATTCAGTTTGTGTTTAAAGGAGGGCCTGCCAAATCCACACTTTTCTGAAGTGCCACATGTGCCACAACACAGCTGTCTTTCAAGATTTGCAGGTCACTGAATTTTGCAATGCAGCCCAAACTTAAGCCAAGTAATGTGCACCGAAATGCACGCAGAAGGGTGAATTGGGCATAAGAACGCATAGATGAATGAAAATAACACGCAGAAATGGATTTTATTAGAGAAAATGTCTGTGCACAAATATAGCTGCCAAAATTACATATAAACGTGAATATATATTTTTTCCAGACATCTTTATTGAAATTTGAAAAAGTACATAATTATATTTGCACTAAACATGATGAGACATAAATAGAGAGAGAGAGAGAGAGAAAGAAAAAGAGAAGCAGCAGCCGTGCAGAAGGGAAAATAAAGGAGGGAGGGGAAAAAACCCAAAACTGTACAGTCGTACCTCGGAAGTCAAACGGAATCCGTTCCAGAAGTCCGTCCGACTTCCAAAATGTTTGGAAACCAAGGTGCGGCTTCTGAGTGGTTACAGGAAGCTCCTCCAGCCAATCAGAAGCCAGGTCTGACGTTCGGGTTCCAAAGAATGTTCACAAACCAGAACACTCACTTCTGGGTTTGCGGCGCTCGGGAGCCAAAACATTTGACTCCCAAGGTACGACTGTATACTTTACAAAGTTGTTCTTGTACTTCACCAGATCTTAACCTATTACAGTATTTGTAAGATTGGATTCCAAATATCACTGGATTTGTCCATGGCAAGTCTGCGTTTATATGCAAGTTGTTCATATGTCGCGAGTTTGTACAAGTCTTCAAACCAGTCGTAGAAGGGAACTGCATTTTAATTTTTCCAATTCAACAGTATCAGTCTTTTAAAGAAATTCACAGCACAATGCTGATGTATTCTTGAGGGCTTTTTTATAAAAATGCAAACTAATGCTGAGAATTAAACTTAAAATTTGGAAAAAATGAAAAGCTGAGAGAAACTGAAATTGATGCGGGTGATGCTGTGGGTTAAACCACAGAGCCTAGGGCTTGCTGATCAGAAGGTCGGCAGTTCGAATCCCTGCGATGGGGTGAGCTTCCGTTGCTCGGTCCCTGCTCCTGCCAACCTAGCAGTTCGAAAGCATGTCAAAGTGCAAGTAGGTAAATAGGTACCTCTCTGGTGGGAAGGTAAACGGTGTTTCTGTGTGCTGCTCTGGTTTGCCAGAAGCGGCTTAGTCATGCTGGCCACATGACCCGGAAGCTGTACGCCGGCTCCCTTGGCCAGTAAAGTGAGATGAGTGCCACAACCCCAGAGTCGTCTGTGACTGGACCTAACGGTCAGGGGTCCCTTTACCTTTACCTTTTACTGTTTGTTGAATCTGACTTCCACACTGATGATGGAGAGCATCTTCTCCCTTGCCTCAGGGCAACAGCACAGTCCTCTCCGGCCCCTGCCCTATTCCCACTTTCACCTGCTCCCTGAGATGGCTGCCTCATTCCGGCTAATAGAAGGACCAGCCCTGTTGGCTGGGGTCCCTCCTCAATATATATATTGGGGTGTAATCCTTAATTGGGAGCACCGCCTTTTCTAGGAGATGTGTTCTCTCTCTCTGTGACTATTAAAGTTTCTAACTGGTAAGACATGCCTTTCTTTGATCTTTTTATCTACTGCCATGGTGGTGGGCGCCGAGGCAGCTGATACCCCGAAGCCTGACAAGGATCTTGCCAAGATCTGCAGCAGTCCCCCTTCCCTCTTTCTGTCTCGTGACCACTTGAAGGCCACATGCCCCCATTTTCCTTGCAGCGTGCCCTGCTCTCATCTCTCGGTGGGCTCTCTTCCAGCTCTGGAGACGAAGGGCAAGCAGCCCTGGCCATCGTGCAGGTCTCCCTCAAGGACTGCGGGGTCTACCAGTGCACCATCCAGAACGAGTACGGCACTGACTCCACAGACTTCCTCCTGAGCGCTGAAGGTGAGTCTGTCCCTTGCTGCCAGGCCTGGCTGCTCCTTGGAGGCGGTGCTCACCTTGCAAGATGTGCGCAGCAGAGGAGAACACCCGGGGCTGTGGACAGGGTGCTTGAGCTCCGCAGGCGCTTGGCTTCACCCCATTGCACATCACGGCGTTGGTCCTCTGGGTCGCTTTTTGCTGATGCACCTGCTTGGAAGCACAAAGGCTTCTCATGGGGAGCTTGCTGCGCATGCACACAGTGCAATGTGCAGCCTGGGGTGCATGTTAAGTGCATGCGCATGCATGTGGAAAAAGTGCTCTATAGGGGCACAGGTGGCACCGTGGGCTAAACCACAGAGCCTAGGATTTGGTGATCAGAAGGTCGGCACTTCGAATCCCCACGACGGGGTGAGCTCCCGTTGCTCGGTCCCTGCTCCTGCCAATCTAGAAGTTTGAAAGCACGTCAAAGTGCAAGTAGATAAATAGGTACCACTCCGGCGGGAAGGTAAACAGCGTTTCCATGCAGTGCTCTGGTTCGCCAGAAGCGGCTTAGTCATGCTGGCCACATGACCCGGAAGCTGGACGCCGGCTCCCTCAGCCAGTAAAGCAAGATGAGCGCCGCAACCCCAGAGTCGTCCACGACTGGACCTAATGGTCAGGAGTCCCTTTACCTTAGGACCTATAAAGCCTTAACAGCTTAGGCTATCTGTACAGCCGCATTTTCTCATACGAACCGGCCCAAGCTCTAACATCTTCAGGGGACGCCTTGCTCTTAGTCCACACCTGGTGGGGACACAGGAGAGGGCCTTCTCAGTGGCTGCTCCCAAACTTTGGAACTCCCTTGCTAGGGAGACTAGACAGGCTCCCTCCTTGTTGTCCTTCCACCAAGCAGGTGAAGACTGTTTTGTTCTGGCAGGCTTTTGGCAGCTGGCTGCTTTTAAGGAAAGGGCTTTTAGCAGTGCTGAGCTGTTTCTACTAGACTGGTTTGCTAGATCTTCTAGATTTGATTTCATATCATTTTAATTATAGGATTCTATAATTAGAATTGTATTGATTCTGTTACATTGTTTGGATTCTATTCTATTCCTGGATAAAACACAGAAAGCTAAGAACATGCAAACCTTAATAGATAAAAAGTAATTAAACCATTATCTGGGTTTTTTTTAGCTTTTTTCTTTTCTTTCTTTACTATTTATTAGAGCTGCCATTTATACTTGTTTCTTTTTTACATTTTTCTTTTTTCTTTTGACAAAGTAATAATAATAAATAAATAAGAATAAAAGTGTCCCCCACCCCTGAGACCATTCCATTGTAGCTTTCCAACTTCCCAAAATTTCAACACCTCTTGTGATGGCTTGACCCCTTTCCATTTTAACAGTATAAGTTCTACAAACACCCTCCATATCTCCTCAAAATCATTTCTCCTGCATATTCCTTGCCTTACATTAATGGCACATCTTATCATTATTATTTTTAGCTTTCTGTGTTTTATCCATGTTTGTTTTAATTTTTGTGAGTCACCTTGAGTCCTGGTTCGGGGATGGGGGGAAGGTGGGATATAAACAAATGAAGCAATAGTAAGAATAAGGAGTGCATCCTAATCTGCCACGAAATTAAGAGACGCCTGCTTCTTGCAAGGAAAGCAATGAGAAACCTAGACAGCATCTTAAAAAGTAGAGACATCACCTTGCCAACAAAGGTCCGTATAGTAAAAGCTATGGTTTTCCCAGTAGTGATGTATGGAAGTGAGAGCTGGACCATAAAGAAGGCAGATCGCCGAAGAATTGATGCTTTTGAATTATGATGCTGGAGGAGACTCTTGAGAGTCCCATGGACTGCAAGACGTATTCATTCTTAAGGAAATCAGCCCTTTGTGCTCTCTGGAAGGACAGATCCTGAAACTGAGGCTCCAATACTTTGGCCACCTCATGAGAAGAGAAGACTCCCTGGAAAAGACCCTGATGTTGGGAAAGATGGAGGGCACAAGGAGAAGGGGACGACAGAGGACGAGATGGTTGGATAGTGTCTTCGAAGCTACAAACATGAGTCTGACCAAACTGTGGGAGGCAGTGGAAGACAGAAGTGCCTGGCGTGCTCTGGTCCATGGGGTCACGAAGAGTCGGACACGACTAAACGACTAAACAACAACAACCTAATCAGCCACACAGCCAGGAGCCTCGAAAAAGATGCAGACAAATTGTTATCATGCATGAATATAGGAAAGCCGTTCAGCATACAAAATCTCAGGGTGCAAAGCAGCCCCACCTGCAGCTGCGAGAATGGCGATAATGTGCTTTTGAGGATGGCGGCAGATAATGTTTGGGGAAATAGGGCAAAGAGAAGCTAGACTTACGCAGACCTTCCAGCAAGAAAAGGGAGCTGGACCACCATTAAAATTTGGATTAAATGGGCTGAAAGATTCCTCCTCCCTTTTTTCAGCTGTCTTCTAATACACCCAGCACCTTCCCCAAAGAATCCTGGGAACTGTTGTTTGCTAAGGGTGTGAGGAATGGTAGCTTTGTGAGGGGTAAACTACATTTCCCGAATCCTTTATGAAAAAGGTGTGCTTTCAATGTATGGTGTGAATGTATGTGGGGGTCCGTAACTGTGATAAATGTGTATTTTTCTATCTTTCTTCCCAGTGCTATCGGGATTTATCTCCAAGGAAGAAATAGAAGGTAAATTGTACGCCACAGATGGCATGGTGAGTCTTGTGCCCCTCCAGGTAACAGGACCCCCGCCCCACATGCTCCAGCTGTGTCACATGCAAAGTTTAGCATTAAAGGAATAGGAGAGATCAGTGAGATGGTCTCCTCTTTGGGGCGAAAGGCAGAGAGAGGGTGCTGTTTTGAGGTGAGCCTCTCGGCTTCCTTATTTCTCCAAGTGACACATCTTCAGTCATCCTGCCTGGTCCTTGCAAGACCTCCATCCCCATGGACCCCACAGTCACAATACCCAGACATACCTTGCCGGGCTCTCTGTCTTCCCCACCCTCTTCTCTCCGTGTTGTTCCGTGATCTTGATGGAGGACATCCTGCTCATCCACTCACCTGGCTGGCTTTGGGTCCCTTGGGCCTTTTGCCTCTCCTTGTCCCTTGCCTTGTTCTCCATTGGCTCATATTATCACCCAACAGCTGCATCTGAGCATCAAGGGACAAGTTCACTGGTTGGTGTGCCAAGGAGAGAGTCCCTTCCACCTGTTGCTGAAGAACAAGTCACACCCCCTAGATCATTCAGTGGACCTTTCCCCCCATCCCTGTCTCCACCACGAGAACCGAGTGCTGTCAGGTTGGGCATCATCTCCTTCCCCCACTCTTTGAGCCCCACACCTTCTCCCTCTCTTGCAGTTGGCGAGGAGATCGAGATGACGCCCATGGTGTTTGCCAAAGGCCTGGCTGACTCTGGCTTCTGGGGGGACAAGCTCTTTGGCCGGATCATGATGGAGGACCTGGAGGTGGGCCAAGGTTACCTGCGCAAGGCATGTCGCGCCCGTGCCATCTACGGCCTCGAGCCGGTGTTTGAGTCTGGGCACACAGGCATCATCAAGGTCCGCAACCTCATCGCTTTTGGTGGGCGCAGCGAGAACACGCTGGTGGAGAGGAACTATGACATCACCATCCAGGTGGGTAGAGGGAGACTCGGTGCTCTGTTGCTTGCCAAATGGCCTTGGCTGGCTCAGAGTTGGAGCCCTCGCTTAGCATGCAGAAGGTCCCAGGTTTGATCCTGGCCAAGGTATCCTCCTGGAATGGCTCTGGGTGTTTGCAGTCACCCCACTCTTTCCTGTAGGGTTGTTACCAGGTAAAAAGCGTTGGGGGTGCATCTGCATAGCTTAATGGCTTCTGGGTTCACTGAAGTTTTCATTCTGTTCCCATTGTGTCAGGCTTCAGGGAATCGCCTTCCTTCCCTGTGGCCGTAGATAAATCAGAACAAAGGAAAAGGAGTCTTCTTACCAGTTAGAAACTTTAATAATCACAGCAAGAGAATGAAGAACACATCTCCAAGTAATGACGGTGCTCCCAATTAAGGGTTCCACCCCCTTCTACATCACTTCTACATCTCGCAATCTGAGCTTGTCCCCTCTCTGCTTTCTGTTCTGCCACTTTCTGAGCTCTTCTCGACTTTGGGGAGGGCGGTGGAGGAAGGCTGTCTAGAGACTATGAATCTGTTACCCCTCTCCCTTCCACTGTTTCTTCTCCTAGCTGTTCCCTATCCAGTATTTCCCAGCTTCTGCCTTCTGAACTATATCCCTCTGCAAACCACTGTTCCAAATCTATATTGTCCCCCTGCTCCTGAGAAGATTCGGGATCTGGAGCAGGAGCAGGGGGAAGCTCCCAACATTGCTCCTCAGTGCAGCCCTCCTCAGCACGGTCCCTGGCACATTGTTGCTTAATACCTACATGCAACTGCTACGGGGAGTCACCCAGAGACGATTGTCACCAGTGTGCAGATGCCACCCAGATCTGTCTCTCCATCCCATCTGAATCAGGAGAAGCTGTGCAAGTGTTTAGACCACTGCCTGTTTTTGGTCGCTTTGCTTAAGCATCCTCTCTGCCTGCCGATCTGGCCTACCCATTTTGTGTCCACGAATGTATCACCCCTCCATTCTGCCTGCAAAGTCCCAAAGTCTCATGGAGGGTTGTTTGTTTGCTTTCCGTAGGAATGCAAGATCCAGAATTCGAGTCGGGAATACTGCAAGATCTTTGCCGCCGAGGCCAAAGCCATCCCTGCCTTTGGTCCGGTGCCTGAGTAAGTTGTATCTCTGCAGCCCAGTCAGCAAGTCCCACTGAAAAGGGTTCATAGAACCATAGAATTGTGGAGTTGGAAGCGACCACCAGCACCATCTAGTATAACCCCTTGCAATGCAGAAATCCTTTGGCCAATGTGGGGCTCAAACCCATGACCCTGAGATTAAGAGTCTCATGCTCTACCAATTATGCTATCTCGGAGTTTTTGAATCCAACCCTGCAATCCTGATACCCTGATAGGAACAATGGGCAGGTAGGCAGAAAGGAGCCGGTCTCTCTTTGGAGCAGGAGCGAGGACCTGTGGCCCCCCAGAAATTAGTGGACCACAACTCCCATCAGCCCCAGACAGCATGGTCAGAAATGATGGCTGCCTCCTCTCCTTCTGCATCCAATTGGCAGTGCTGCCAAGGACCAGGGGGCAATGTCAGTAGAGGCTGTGGCTCCTTGCTCTTGTCCCTGCTCAAGTGTCTGATGTCTAGGCAGCAGCAGCAGCTGACACCAGGACCAGGAGGCTCTGGAGGTCACAGTGGCTCCTTTGCTGGGAATTAGTGGGTGTCCTGGCAGAGTTGCCTCCCTGATGCCAGCTCTGTCCAGGTGTGGGAGCGCTTGACCTGGTTGCAATGCTCTGAGCAGCCGCACCAACCAAAGTGGGAATCTGCTTTTGACAGAATCATCCCTCTTTACCTGATCTACCGCCCGGCAAACAATATTCCCTATGCCACCATGGAGGAGGATCTGCCCGGCCAGTTCGAGTGCTACTGTGGGCGAAGAAATGGCGGCCTGGCTCCAGCCAGCCTCTCCGAGGTTGGGCAAAAGTGTTGCGCCTTCCAGCACTGGCTGTACCAGTGGACAAATGGCAACATCCTGGTGACAGACTTGGAAGGTGAGGCTCACGTCCCTGTCCCCTCACTCTCTGGGAATGGCTTCGGGGCAGTGGGGGCGGAGGGTGATGCCCTGTTAATTGTCAAGGGGTGTGGAGTCCAGTTCTGGGTGCCATATTTTTAGGAGTGTATCCAGAGGGGGCGGGTGTTCATTGGGTTGCCCACTTCTACACCATCTCCATCTCTGCAGTGTTACACCCTGCCGTGACCTACAGATATATGCAACCTTCCAAATGTTAGTTGCACCACAGATTTGCATCAGGGCATTACAGAGCAGTTCAGCCTTCCATCTACAGCGCGTCGGGGGTGGTCTGGATGGTCTTGCCCGCCCGCCCCTCCACCCCCAATTTCTGTGCATTGGGTCCAAGGTGATAAGAGGCTTTATGTGCATGCAGCAGTTCATGCATAGGAACTCTGCTTGTGATCAGGAACCCTGGCAGTAGTCAATCTGCAAGGGGCTGTCAGGATGCTGTCAGCAGCTCCCGGCTGGTTGCCCAGGAAAGTATAAAGACGGGAAAGTTTATCGCCTCCTTTTTTATTTCAATCTTTACAGAGAGAGGCTATAGAACCCACCCTCTTGAATAATGGTGTTGTCCCGAGTGAATCTCCACCCCTGTCTTTCCCACTTCCTCATTCATCTCCTCTAAATGTGCAGCTACATGTCCTCTGTCTTTGAGCTCTTTGCTCTCCTACTTTTAAGGCTCGCCGGGTTCTGGGAGATGGAGGGTCTGGAATGCTTTCTAATGACAACGTGTCAGCCAGTTGCTGCTCTGTCTCTGCCCTCTCCTCTCCCATTATTTCCCAACTTTCCCCCCTCATCTGCCTCTGAGCTGCGACCTTCTTCAAACCCCTGTTGTAAATCTGTACTGTCTTCCTCTTCTTCTTCCTTGGAAGAGTCAGGATGGGGAGGCGGTCGCAACCATTCCTCCTCCTCCCAGTCCCTTACGGGGGCACAGGAAGGACCAGCAGATGCAGTCAGTCCCATTCCCTGCTCAACATTGTTGTTCTGTATGTCAGTTGAACTATGAGTAGGCTTAGGGTTGAGTTTAGGGTTAGGGTTTACATCTTCTAGGCCCCCAGTAAGTGCTGCAGCAGAATTGATTTGGGTTGGGCTAGGACAGGCTTTCTTAACCTTGGCACTCCAGATGTTTTGAGACTACAATCCCCATCATCCCTGACGACTGGGCCTGCTAGCTAGGGATCATGGGAGTTGTAGGCCAGAAACATCTGGAGGGCTGTTGAGGAAGCCTGGGCTAGGAGCATGGAGTCCAGACTTGCCAGGTCCCATTAGCTCCGCAAAAGGTAGGGGCTGCTTACGTCTTTGCCGATCTGCTCCGTGACCTTGAGGTTGGGTGTCTCTTACAGGTGTTGAGTGGAAGGTCACCAATGTCAAGATTGCTACCAAAACAAAGGGGTAAGTGAGCACCTAACAACGCAGCGTGTCGGGGGCATCTGTCTCGACCCTGATGCCGCGGGGCAGAGGGCTGAATCGGGACACCTGAGCCCTGTTGCCAAAGGCTCATCTAGTCCATCACCTTGCTCCCAACCAGATGTCTTGGGAAATTCTGCAAGCGGGGCATGTGTGCTTGCAGGCCATCGAGATTGGAACGGGGGTGTGCAGGGGAAAGGGGGCTTCTCCCTTTCCCTTGTGCCACAGCCCTAACGAAAACGAAGCTGTCATTGGCATCAATGGCTGCTTCCCACCCCTGCCCAAATTGACAGGCCTATGCCTGCTATGGGGCTCCCAGAGTGTCCCATGGCACTACCCTGAACAGCTATGGCTTCCATCTCCATCTTTGGAGTCTGCAGACTGCTGTAAACCAGGGGTGGGGGAAGCTGCGGCAACTCTGGAGGTTGCTGGACTCCCCAACTCTCATTAGCCCCAGTCGGCATGGCCAATGGCTACGGACAATGAGAGCTGTGGTCCAACAACATCTGGAAAGCCACAGCTGGCCCATCACCACTGCAGAAGGTTTGGGCGTGGTTGGAACCTAGAATGCAGCGGACCTAGAATTGAGACCAGATAAAGCTTTTGATCACAATTGCTCAGCAAAGGAGAGGGACAACCCGGCTTCCTGGTGGCCTGCTATATGATCCAGGCTTGGGGGGCTCAGGGGGGAGAACTGATTCATGCACTTAGGTGCACAGAGATTCAAAAGGGAATATCCTTAACAGAAGCACCGCAGTCCCTACATACAATTTAAGAAAGCAATTCTTAGTTCACAAGCTCATCTTTTAAGTTGGCAAAATATAGAGACTAAAGGAGATATTCAATGTTAGTCATACTTAGAGCAGACTAACTGAACTTAGGTGACTTAAGTCCATTCATTCTAGTGCGTCTACTCTGAGTATGACAGGCTAACATTTGATATTGCCCATTATCATTGTAACTGTCCAAGTAGTACATGACAATAACACATCTGATAATAAAATACTCAACATGTTTCAACCCATACAGGTCTTTTCAGTAGTAAAACGGAGATCTATATCCATTTACAAAACAACATGAAAATCTGTGGTATGGAAATACATATTCTTACAGAATCAGCAGAACTGAAAATGCATATAGATTTTTTTAAAAAGCAACGTTCAACCTCTAAAAGAACATTGTTTACAATGTTTTGCTTACAATGTTTTGCAAACAGTAAGCATTAAGAGTATTACTGGCATATACGTGGACCATTATTGGGCATTTTCATTTAGTGTGCATATTTGGTTCATATTATATATGAATTTGTGAATTAAGAATCGTTTCCTTAATCGGGAGGCAAGTTCCCTGATACTTAGAACCTCTTATGGCACCTGCTAAAGGTCTCAATAAATATCCCCTCAACAATCCACACAGTACACGAGAGTGTTTGCTCTTCCTGCTCAGTTTCTTGTGAGCCATTTTGTGTTATGCCACGTAACCCATGGCGGCCATTTTGCGGCTGGTGCGCACGGCACTCTCTCGACATTCCACACCGACCCGTGTGAGCTGGGTGGGGAGGGCTGGGAGGGAGCTTGCCCTGGTGTGTAATCCTCTCTTTATTGCCAGGTACCAAGGCCTCAAGGAGAGCTGCTCCCCCAGCCTGATCGACCACTTTGAGGCGTCTCACCAGTGTAACCACTTCTGCCATCTCCTGGGCCTGAAGAGCATTGAAATCCCCCAGCCTCCACCTAAAGGCAAGGGCTCTCGGAGCCCCATAATGGGCAGGAAGACCCCGTCAGCCCAGTCCAGCCCCCAGCTGCAGAAGAAAGGCCTGGCTAGCCCCCAGGCCTCCAGGAAAGGTTCTGTGAGCCCCAAGAGCGCCCGGAAATGCCCTGAAAACGCGGGAGAGTTGCAGTCGGTAGCAAAGCCCAAAGGAGGGGACAGTGGCAAGGCCAGCTGGCTGCAGTGAACAGGCGCGGGGCCCTCTGCAGAAGTGCGCTGTGTGTGCCTGGGGGAAGGGGTGCTGCTGCTGCTGCCCCCGCCGTACCCGCCTGCGTGGCTCCTCCCCTCCAGTGTGTGCGGCTTATGGTGTGTGAGGGAGGGAGCCACGCTGATGCGCCTCAGAGAGAGGGCCCTGCCCACACACCGCCCTCGGGGGTGGGGGCTTGGGAAGGGATCGGGGAAAGGACGGACTGTGTGGATGCACAATGCCACCAGCGCTGTGTGGGACTCGGAGCCCCACTCACCCCTTGTGTGCATTTGTGGCATCTCAGCTGTGTGCGCTAGATGTCCTGTGGACATGGGCTGCTCCTCTGGTTCCCATAAGGATGCAGCCAAAAGCAGGGGCAAAACTCCTCGGGCGTGGAGCCCTGGCAGGAATGGCGGCTGGGCCCTGTGTTCTGTTGGCTCCAGGGAGGGCCCTGCTGATTTGACTCCCAACACCAGCACTTCCCCACAGAAGACCCGTCGCTTGCTGCTTTCCCACTGATTGTCTGGGCCCATCACCACAGCGAGCCCTTTGACACGCAGTCTGGCCAGTCTGCCCACCCTACAGATCTCCCATGTGGCGGAAAAGAGAGGATGGATTCTTTTCTTTCCCCGTGGGTGGAAGAATCAGCTTTCTTGACGGGGCTGTGTCCGAGGGGGGTATGGTTCTGTCTTCCTGGATCTGCACTTAGGGCAATAAAAATGTCAAGTGGTTTCATGTGTTTAGAAGAGACAAGGGGGGTTTCTTAGGCTTCACTGAGGTTTAGATCAGGTCTGAGGCAGCCAGCTCTCTTCATTCCTGACCACTGGCCCTGTCAGTCGGAGCTGATGGGAATTGGAGTCTGACAACACCTGGAAGGCCACAGACTCTCAGCCCCCAGATTTGACTCTCCTTGCTGCTTTCTTTCCATTAGTGCCTCATTGTGCAGCATGTACATTGTGCGCAGAAGGTCCCAGGTTCTTTCCCCGTGGTCTCCAGGTTCAGCAGATCTGATCCTCTTGAAACTGCTGCCAATCACAGTGCTGGGCTCCATGGATGATGCCATTTCAAATGTCTGTAAGCTGCTACTGTCCTCAAATAGCAACACCCCCCCTCCCCGTCATTGTGCTGCATTCTGCTGTCTGGCTACTCCTGACAATGTAGTTGGGTTTCATCTGCCATCATCCCTGATCACTGACCATGTTGTTATGTTCTAAGATGGAAGAAGTGTGACCTTCTAATCTAGGTGCAGGGAACTTTGCCCCCTTGAGATGTTGGGGTACAACTCCCCTTGCTGCCTGGGGCTGATGAGAGTTGGAGTCCAGTAACATCAGGAGGTCACTAGTTTTCTATCTCTGGCCTAGTCAGATAGAAATGGCTCTTCCTTAACAAGGAACCCGCTTTCTGTTGAAATATTCGATGGCACTTCTGCTTCTCCTTTTCCTCTCATACTGTGCAACTGTTTTTTCTGAGCTTCCTCCAAATCCAACAAGTGAGATGTTGGTGGAGGGGCAATTCAGAGAGGACACCTTGGAGCAGTAAACCGAAAACATTTAGGAAGACATTCAGAACATAGATGCCACAGACTAACCTCTCACCATTGACTCTGATGCATTGACGTCTGATGCGGGTCTCTTTATTCCTGCTACTAAATGATACCTTTCCTTACCCTTCCTAGGAATAAGCCTAGACTGAGACCTACTTTAGGGGCAAGGAAGATTCTGCAGGGTGATACAAAAGAGTTGGTGGTGGTTCTGGCAAGGAGGGTTTCCTTTGCAGGTCGGCGCATGGTGCGTTTCCAGAATTTTGCTAAGGATTTTGCGTAATAAGTAAGTGTCAATAATGCTTGTTGGTTGTAGAAGCGAAAGAACAGCGTTAGTTCAAGCTGTGGAGAAGACTCCAGCCTGTTGGGTCATGCAGCAAGAGTGTAGAATTTTGTTTTGCAGCTCATCAAAGTGTCTGTTGAAGCTGGGATCTTGGCAGCAACGGGCCAAATCCTGGCTACAAAGCGGCCTCTTTTGCAGGAACGACCTTGTAAGACTTCTTGCCCTGACCCGGCTTAAAGTTGATTCTCTGGAGAGATGGACTGGATGGGAAGTTCTAGGTTTGTGGCCCAATAATTGCTGATTGAATATAAAGAGAGCAGGAAAGTACTTCACTCATGAAAGCAACTGAGAGCTGTCTGTTGAATTTCTGGGTATGCACATGTACGTCCTTTTCCAAGCTTTTTGTAAAACTATGGAAACTAAACCTGAGGGCATCTATCTTCCCTACAAAAACATGGGAGGCATGCTAGTTTATTTTTAAAGGTCTAACTGGCGGCTGATGCCTGTTTACTTAGAAGTTATTCCCACTGAATTTGGTGGTGTTTACTGCTGGGGAGTGTTCATAGGATTGCTGCAATTCCTCTACCCATTTAACCTGAGAACAAGCTCTTTTGAATTCAAGGGAACCTGCTTCTGAGAAGAGACGCTTAGGACGACACTATAAGTCACTAAGGGAAGGGGAGACTCAAGTTCGTAGAAGCCAAAGCACAAAAAGCCATGAAAATAATGACATCCTCTTTCTGCTTGACTGAAGAGCAGCGCATACTTCTTGGCTGAACAGTCTGTCCAAAATTGCTGGGAAATCTTGTGAATGTCTCGCCACCCAACTCTTCCTGCCTGTCCAGCTTTTCTTACATCACAAAACAGAGAAGCAGGCAGCAGCTCTTGCACTGGACATGGCAGAAAATAGCCTCTTGCTTCCATTGAACGTGACTGTGGGCAATGTGACCTGAAAATTCACTGGGATTTTTCAATGAATCTTTAGAGAAGGGCCGACACCTTCCCCTATTGCTCTTACATTTGACGCTGATATTTTTGCCCTTGCTAGCCCAGATCTGCATTGCAGTTTGACACACACAATCAGACCAGTACACTTCCCATAAATACTTTATTGCATCTTTGTTGTCCAAGGAAAACCCACTTTTGCGCTGTGTTCCGGAGCCGTTATGGCTTGGGACAGGCTGTGGCATTATAGTGAGCACAGCACTGTTGCAGATACATCGCCGAAGTCCCAACATCCAAGCTTTCCCAGATGCCAGAGAAAGAAAGGGAACCATTTGTTGCAGTTGAGGTGCTATGAAAGAAAGAAAAAGATATGAGAAAGTAACAGCATCAGAATTGCTGTCTCCTGGCACCAGAATATCCTTCATTTATTTTGATAAAAGGGACCTGGTGAGAGCATGGCTGCTTTGCAACCTTGGCCCATCGATTCATATCCAATCAAAGAGGCACATCTAATGGTTTTCCTGCACACATGCATTAGCTTAGGTGCTTTAATAAAAAACACCATTGCCCAATAAGAATAAGAATAATAACAGCTATTATTATTATTTTATTTATTTACCCACTCTTCATCCTGTGTTCTCAGGGCAGGTGGCAACAATTAAAGCACAAAATAAAGTCCAGTAGAAATTAAAATTACAGAAATCAAGTGGGTCCTAAACATATACATCTCAAGTATCAAAAGTCAGGGTAAAGTTGTGCATCTTCTGAAACTGGAAAGTCCACCATGTTGCTCTGATTAAGAAATACTGGAATAAAGATGATGAAGTAAAAATGGTGTTGGAGGAAGTAACCTACATTGTCATTATGCTGTTGTGCAGTGTCTGACTTCACTGCAAATTCTGGTAGTTGTGCCGCTTAACCCTGTTCATGTCTCCTTGGAAATAAATGCCACTTACTTTAATGGGGCTTACTTTTAGGCAAGTGTGGGTAGGACTGCAGCCGACATGTCATTTTTTTTATAATCCAAAAACTTTCAACTTTCATTTTCTCAACCTCACGGTTAAGAAAGTCTTGAATGCATCTGAAGGTACAGGCAGATGTGAACATTTTAATTGGTTGTGACATTGACTCAGAAAGCAGGTGGCACTTCTGGTGGCCACAGGTTGTAAAGTCTGCTCCTTTTCTCATGCCAGTGGCCATTTGGAGAAAGCCCCATTGTTGAGTGACAGAGCACATGCTTTGTATGAAAAATATCCCACGTTCAGCTTCTGGCATCTGCAGGTAGGGCTGAGAAAGACTCTTGGATTAGAAGTAGGGAACTTGTGGTCCTCATGTTGCTTGACTATTACAGGTTTGCTGAATCTTCCAAACCAGCCAGCAATAAATGTTTTTCAAAGGAAAATGGGTGCCATCTGCTGGTCATGCTCATCTTCACAAGAAAGACCTCCAGGGACACAGAAATGGCCACAGTTACGCCACAAGCAGCATATGGGGTCAAAACGGAATATAATGCACAGATCGTTGCAAATGTATGCACAGGTGGCCATGAAGAAAGGCTTCACCAGCATGCATTCATGGGCCCTCCCGCATTTAAAATTATATTTTTAAAAAGTGTGCTGCCTTGACCTTTGGCTGGGTGGATGCAGGCAAGCAGACTTGCTCCCCTGCCTCCATGACACTTGCAGTTCCCAGTGGTGGCAACGCAGTTGAATTAGTCTGATCTAATCTGGAAGGCCTATAGCGCAGTGGCAAAACACATGCGCTGCATGCAGAAGAACTCAGGTTCAGTCCCTGGCATCTTCAGCTAAAAGGTCCAGGGAGCAGGATATGTGAGACGACCTTGCTCTGCCTGAGACTCCTGAGAGCTGCTATCAGTTAGTGTAGCCAGTACTGGTTCAAATGGACAATGTAGCCAACTTGACCATGTGAGACACCATCCTCTGACCAGGTACAGTGGTACCTCAGGTTAAGAACTTAATTCGTTCTGGGGGTCTGTTCTTAACCTGAAACTGTTCTTAACCTGAAGCACCACTTTAGCTAATGGGGCCTTCTGCTGCTGCCGCGCCGCCGGAGCACGATTTCTGTTCTCATCCTGAAGCAAAGTTCTTAACTCGAGGTACTATTTCTGGGTTAGCGGAGTCTGTAACCTGAAGTGTCTGTAACCTGGCCATTTCTTTTCTGCATTACCCTCCTCTTGTTAGTTGCAGAATGTCTCCTGTCATAGGCAACACCATTTGGGTCTGTGCCAGGAAGATTAAGAAGGAGTCAGAGTCTCATAACATTGCCTTGTCTAGAAAATTGTTTTAGCTGTTTACATAGCAGTTTGTGTTGCCATTACATTGTGAGTATGCTAGAGAACTCCCATTTCTTTACAAATGAATTGAAATTCTCAGATGCAAACTGAGTCCCATTATCTGAACACACTGTGTTGGGGACACCAAATCTTGCAAAATGAGCCTTCAGTTTACTGATGACTGACTTATTTCTAGCATCTGAATTGCCTTCAATCTCCCAGAAATTGGGAGTAGTAATCCAATGTGACCAGATAACTCCTGCTTCCTGAAGGTGACCAACATAACTCCAACATTTCCCCATGATTTTACGGGTAGCACATGCAGTGGAAGAATCTATGTTGATTTATGCATGATCAACAGGAGTCACATCCTCCTATCAAGAATTAAGTCCTGATGTGTGTTCATTCCTGGCCAGTAAACACTCTGCCCAAGTGTTCTCAACTTTCTCTTGCAAGAAGGCTGGAACAACTGTTCTCTGCTTTGAAATGAAAGATTCCTTCTTCCACAGTGAGCTCATCTTTGATTAGGAAATATTGTTCTGCTCCTGATGGTAGCTGATTCTTGTCTTCAGTTCATCCTTTTACTATTGCTTAACAGTGCACCTAGATGTATTCTTCAGTAGCCTCCTCAATTTCATGGATATTGGTTGCTGATATTGGGAGACAGTGCAGTGTATTGATCCCTTCAATGTCTTTGCCCCTTTCTGTAGATTTTTTTTGCCATTGGCTGTATATGCTTTGCTAAGAATGTCTCCTAACTACCTGTCATCAGTGTGGGCATCATAGTATTGCACAGTAATCTCTTTGAGCACTCAGGAGGTGGCTTTGTTGTTATTGTCTAAAGTGATAGCATTGACTGCATGACCATAGGTTGTTGCTGGAATTGCTAAACTCCAAAAAATCATTGCAAGGAATTCTGTGTCTGGGTATAACTCTGTCCAGTCTCCAGTAGGGTGTGCTCTCAAATGCCTTTCTCAGATGCATTACATTGGAGTGTCTGTTTGTTGTTCTGTCTGACAGTCCTGCAAGGCTGGGGCATTAGCAATCGTTTCTTTCTCTGAAATGAATGTGTGGTATTGTGGACCTCTCCATTCCTACTGAACTTCCTTCTGGTAAGTTGTCACATTGGCTTCACAATTGTGGCCAAATGAAGACAGAACTTGGGCGACAAAACATTCCAATAATGTATTGCACTTCTGGAGCTGGCATGGCTCAGGTTGCATCAAGTGTGCGAGGGTCTTTTGAGCCTCCATACCTGTCCATCATATGTTAACTTTATCTTTCTCACCTGCATTTTTTTCTGCATTCCGTTTAATGTCTTTGTCTTTGCATCGCTGTGGAAAGGCGTTCGATTTCCTGCCATGATCCTGCACAGCCTTCATCTACTATGGGGATATTCTCTTCTTTTATTTTCCCTCCACCCTTCTAGGTCTGCTCTGAAAGACCTCTGTAATGCTGGACAGATCCCCACTGGCATATGAAGCCACCCAAAGTGACTAGATGGAGTTGCAGAGATTGCAAGCATGCTGGAATCCTTATTTAGTAACGTGTGCCAAAAATCTATTCTTTGTATCGCAGAGAAGAGCATAGAAGATTCTAGCTTTTGAAAGTCAGAGGAACCAGAGACAGGGAACCAGGAGCTAGCAGTTGAGCTATGAGGCTGAAACCAAGAAGTAATCTGGGGAGGCAGAGTTAAATCAAGCAGAAATCACAACCAAAGGGCTATCTAGATGTTGGAGCTGAGGCCAGAGCCAGCAGGAAGGAGCAATCCAGGAGGCCAAAGGGCATAGCCAGAAGGCAGGTCTGAAGAGCAAAGCCGGAATTGAAAAGCAAGCCAAAAGTCAGGACCAAAGGTGAAAAACATATCAGAGCTTGATAGGCCTTGTTGCTCAGGCAAAGGTCTAACCAAAGCAGAAAGCTCTTTATAGCCCTTCATGACCAGGAGGGTCCAATGGCCAGTATGGATGGGCAGAGTCAGGCCTACAAATGCTCAATTGCTAGGCAGATGCTCCTATCTGCAGTTCTGCGGCTTGGCACATGGGCCAGCTCTACACAGACAGGAAGGTTTCTAGTTCAAGCCACAGCAGTTCTTGATAGGAAATTCTGGCAGTGTTTTATGTACTGGATCGTGGCATTTCTCCAGTGTTCGAGTTTAGGCCTTTGTTAGTCAGTGCACCTTGCCTGATCACTTCTTTCCCACTAAGGTGGTGTATACACAGGAAACAGTGGCTTCTGCTGATGCTGAGATATCACTGCTGTGGAGCATTTCAAGTTGCTCTCTTGCTGGATTATATGATGCAGCAGGAGGAGTCTTTGTGGCATGTAAACTACTCTTGCTGCTGAGTGTACCTCAGGTTGCAGCTCACCATTCAGGCATGCTTCACTAATGACAATATCCTAGTATGTTTGTAAAATCTCCATTGCACATGGAAGAAGCACTCTTCTTTTTCTGAACGGAGGAAAGAAAATTCTGATGCTAGGCCTTGGATCATGCCCGTGGCCTCCATTGCAGAACTCTACACAACAGGTCTTTCTGGTTTCCCACAACAGTTGCATTTCCCCCTTGGCTGCATTGTGTTGTCATTGTACATAATCTTTGTGCGTCTACTCTGTTTGATACGTGTGGGATTCAGTTTGAATTGCAGGAAGCCCCACTTGTAGCATTGCAGCTGCTGTGATGCTTCTCTGCCTGTGACCCAACAGTTTGAACCTCAATCTATTTTTGTGGATTGAGGACAGCCGTAATGTCACCAGTGCTGTCTGATGTCTGTGTCTCGTCCCTCCAGGTCATCTTTTGACCTGTCTCTAATGGGTTTCCTTTGACTTCCACACATAGCATTGAAGGGACTGAGCCTGTAGCATTCCTAGAAGCACTGCTCTGATACCAGGCACTACTCTTTCATGCTGTCTCCCCTACATCTAATAGTGGGTGCTTTTCTTCAGCATGTTGCCTCGCTGCATGTTTTTAAGGGCTTTCAGTCTCTTGTGTGCAGGCACCAGTCCACCATCAAATCGCCTTCCCTGAACAGCCATTCTCACAGGGAGTCGTCCATGGACAGGAAGGTGCCATAGACTCTCTTTTCCCTAATAAAAGAATTGGTTCAATCTTCAAGATAGCAAGCAGTGCACAAGGCAGGCAATGGCATAAGAGTCAATGCTTTCCCCCTTCAGATTGCTCTTTGGAGAAAAATATATCTCCACTTCATTGGGGGGTCAATGGGTGACAAGAAGCCGTAGGGCTCCCAGAAATGGTGTTAGTGCAGAATCATCTTCCACTCTAGAACACTGCAAACCCCTCTGCTCAGCTTCTCTAAGAGATAAGGACAAAAGCTTCACTTTCCTGCTGAGAGTCACTCTGTTACATGACCAGCTCTGTGTAGAGTTGGAACGTAATTCCACTGGCTTCATTGCCGAGCTGAGATTCTGTCTGTAAAATCCAGAAGATCAGGCACTCTGGGGCTCTTGCGTTCCAGAACTCAGCTGCTGCCACCGCATTTTAAGCTTTGAGATGTAGCGATGGTTGGCAACTTGAACGGTGTTAAAAAGGGATTAGATGGGTTCATGGAGGATAAGGCTTTGGGGGAAACTAATCACAATGAATGTACACTACCTCCCATATCAGAGGCAGGGTGTCTCTGGATAAGAGTTGCTGGAAACATGGGTGGGGGGGCTCTTTTCCTTGCATCCTGCCAGTGGGCTTCCTAGAGTCATCTAGTAGTTTGCCACCTTGTTGAATATTGGGCTAGTTGGACCTTTGCTCTGACACAGCAGGTCTTTTAAGTTGTAAAGATAGAGATTCGGCAGTAGCTAGGCCTGCCAAAAACCTTCATTGAACCAGAGAGCTATGTACCAAATATTTGACAGCTAAAAGCTCTTTGTCTGGAAACAGATTCCTTCCAGGAAACCTGCTCTCTTAAGATCCTTTAAACACATCAAAGAGATGACTGGGAGACCAAGGCAAACAGCGGTGTGTCATTGAATTGGCTTCCAGAGGTTTACCTCTCTGCCTTTTCCAGGGACATCTCCTGTGCTTTCAGATTTCACACTCCCAACCAAAAGAATAGGCAGCTACCATAACTGGCTTGCCCCAAAAGTAGAAGCAAAAAAGATGTGAGCACATCTAATTCATTTAAATATATGTGCATTTAAAAAAAAACATTCTGAGAGGATGGTTTAAGACTGGCCAGGAGGCAAATGAGATGACAGCACAGAATGAGAGCATCGCCACATATTTGCCTCCAGCACAGAAATGCACAGAGCCAGGCAGTGCCAAGTTACCTGTTTCAGGGAGGCTCTTAGGCGAGATATCTTCAATGGGCTCCCTCTCTGTGGTGCTGCTCCCCTACGACCACCATTGTCACCAGAGGCAGCTGCTTTCTTCTGCGCCATTGCTAATGCCTGCTTGCTTGTTAGGCTGAGAACTAGTGAGCAAGCTGGCAGCTGTTCCTGCTTCTGTTCTTGCTCCCTGTTTGCATCATTACTCCCCTTGGATCTGAGTCAGAAGTGGGTAAACAGGGGGCCTGCAGTGCTGAAGAGAAATAGCAGCTCCAGGGAGCTCTGATTGGCGGAACCCCTGCTAGACTGTGGGCCCTTGGCAGGTGCCTGGCTATGCCTTCCGTTGGTGCTGGCACAACCAGGCGATATTGCACACACTTGCATGGGCATCTGGGCATCTCCTGGCTTCCCTATAACTTACTGCTCCCACTTCCCCTGCTGGCTGGAGGTGGCCATGTAGCTTTTGCAAACATCAGCACTGCAAGGGGAATGGGTAAGAGGAATGCACTCACCAGGTGAACAAGTCTTGGCAGCAAATATAGACTGGGTAGCTGGTAGAGTTTAGGTTGGTTTTGCTGAAGAAGTCTAGGCAGTCAGTCACCCCTCCTCTTGGCACATAAAGGATACCTGTTATGGGTTGCAGAGTCCATGAGAGAAGGCTGGGAAGTGGGTGAGAGTTATATACGATTGGTGGCACGTACCCAGGAGATCTGCATGTCTTTGGGCTGGTACTCAGTGTTTGGGAGCCATACTGTCACTAAAGGAGTGACTTTGTCCACCAGCCTTTTGCATGGCATTGTTTGCATAGCATATTGATGGGACAAGCAAGGTTCTTTGGGGTTGACTGAGTGCACCCCTTTTCTCCATGTATGGCTATCATAAATCCTAGCCCTTGCATCTAGTTTGACCTCTCCCTTCTCAAATAATCTCCAGAATGGAGGTAGCTTAGTGGCAGAGCATCTATTTGCTTTGTGTGCAGAAATCAATCTCAGGTTTAAACCCCGGCATCTTCTGATGGGGCTGGGAATGTCCCCTGCTTGAAACCCTGGAGAGCCACTGCCAGTCAGAGTAGACAGCATTGAGCTAGATGGACCAATGGTCTGACTCGGATTAAGGCAGCTTCCTACATGTTCCCATTTCCAACAGTTAGTTTCTCCTTTCCCCCTCTTTTTGTTCTCCCAGGATCCTTATTGCTCCTGATTTTGAATGTGACAAGGGCAAACTGACCCTTTCCTCTAATCCAGGCATGGGGATCTGTGGCCTCCCAGATGCTGGAACAATTCCCATCATCCCTAACCATTGGTTGAGCTAGCTGGGAGTTCAATAACACCCAGAGAGTTATAGGCTCCCATTCCTTGAATCCTTGGGCCCCTTTCTGCCACCAAACACCCATATGTTACCTGCAAGGCATGCGTTGATCAGGGACACACAGGCTCCAGTGAACAAAGCCCGGGGAACGATGCTGGAAAATTCACCCTTGCGTTGCGGTGCCATGGACGCTTAACACACAGAAAAAAATAGCAGGATGAGCAGGATGAACTGGATTAAGTGACTATATATGGGGTTTCCTCCTGATTTGTTCACACCAGGTCGAAACCCCCCAAGTGTCTCCAGTGTGCTAGCCGGGGCAGGCAGTTCCAGGAAGCCACAGCAGTTGGAGACATAGCTATGGGCTGGACAGTTTCTCCTCCTGATCTCAGAGCCTACATGTTCCTCACCGGATGGCCAACTTACTCAAGCCTCCTAGCATGATCCCAATGGAGCTCAGATTGGCAAATCCACAAAGAGCAAAGGTTGTTATGATTTCCGCTCTCTCCTGGGGAACAAGAGAGACAATGTGATCAGTTCTGCTGTAACAGCACAAGTGGCCCCATGCCAGTCACTCCTGCCATACTGAATACCGGCCCCTCTCTTTGCCCTGTCGCAGGGATGCTCTGTGGGAAGCAGCATCAGCATCCCCAATGCAATCAAGAGCGTACAGTAACTCAGTGCTAGCTAGTTGAGGGGTTGCTCCTTGTTTCTGAGTTCTGGATCAACCGATCAGGGGTGACGTCTAGACCTTGTTGGACTCCCAACTCATCAGCCCCAGCCAGTGTGGCCAGTGGTGAGGGATGATGGTAGCTGTAGTCCAACATTTGTAGGGCACCACATTGACCGCCTCTACACCAAGATGCACGGCAAGCTGGAGTGTAGAAGCCCAGACCTTTGCAAGAAATCATATTTTTCCATCTTGCTTTGCTCACCAGGAGTTTGGGAGCTGCAAGGCTCACTCTAGTCTGGCTAGTAGCGTACACAACAGAATATGCTTCTTTCAAGTCTAGCAAACTCTGTCCCTTCATTGCCTCACTTGGACAGCTTACCTACCTCCTAAACATGGATTACCCAGGATGCATTGTCAGAATCCTTCATGTATTTTCTTTTTTTGGGAGGGAGGGGCCAGCCCTGTGATTCCTCGGGAAATATGAAGGCACATTTTTCTGATGGAAATCCAAGGGCTGGGTGAGCATTAGGTTCACTCTGAGGCTCCTACTTTGCTGTTTGCACCAAAACCCATGCCTTTGTATTGCATGTGAGTCCAAAACAGTATCCCTTAATGGGAGGACTGTGGACAAGGAATCGAAACAAATATGGCAAATGAGGAATATTGGTTTCCTTCAAACGGGTTGAAAGTTATTTCGTGTGCAAATTTAAGGCAGCCGTCTAAGTGCTATAATGGAAAGTGCATTTTAATTGTTGACTGTTTGTGAACAGCCCTCCTAGTTTCTCTCAAACCTAACCCAACCTATGTAACTTCATTACTTTCCTGAATAAATGTTGTGTTTGTTTTACTATATAAATATTGGACTCAAGATCAAATATGGGGGAATAGGGGTGCTGAATGGAGAAGACTTCACCTACTCCAAGTCTGTTGCCTGGGTGGAGTAAATGGAGCCAAGAACCCAAACAGCCTGATGATGGAGCACCTCAGCAATGGCCGTTGGGACCAGAGCTGGGCTTCAGTCAGTGCCCAGATGAGCGTTAGAGTTGAGAAGCAGCACGGCTCCTTGTGATTCTGGAGGAGGACACTAGCTCAGGAGCAGAGCAAATGCTCCAGGGAGCCTCAGGCCTGCCAGGAATTCATATTTGGCCCATGAGGCTGTTTTCCCCAAACTATACCTACATGCCTGGTGCTTGGTGTCCTATATGATCGAGGATGGAGCAGGTAGAGATGCAACTACCAGGTCACAACTGACAGCCTTTAAGTGCACTCTCTGTTGTGCACTGGCAAGGGAAAGTGGGCTTTGGCTCTTCTAAGGCAAACGGTATTCATTTGCAGTTAGGTGGTAGAGTCAAAGCCTGCTGGCTCTAGTGTTCCCTTGGGGAACACCCTCATACACCCAATGCTGGGACGGCATGGGGTCTTTGAAGTCTCAACTTCAGGACTTCAAAGTGCCAGATTACTTGATGTCTTCGACTAGAGGCAATTGATGTGTGGGCAACCCCACACACCTGTCAGCTTTGGCCCATGAAAACCTAAAAGGTCTCCCACCCCTGTTTTCCATGGCAGAAATGCCAGGTTCAGTTCCTGGCATTTTCAGTTTAAAAGTGGGAAACCCTGAATTGCTCCTGCTGCCAGTGTCAACAGGCAATACTGGGCTGGATGACTTGATATAGGGAAACTTCCTGGGTACCCAAGATAAAACAAGCAAGGAACAAAAGAAAAATGGCTTGTTGGATTTGGGTAAATCAGGAGTTCCATTGCCAACACAGAAGGCAGCAATGAGCTTCAGGATGTGCAGGGTTTTCATGTTGGTTTCCTGTGCCAGGGCTTCATCGCTTTCCTGTACACAGCTACCAAGGCTGCATATATTACTATAAAACCTTGGGGCTGTTGCGCACACAAGGTTGCTGATGTGCAACCGGAATAGGTGACTTTCTCATTTTAATTACTCTCCATTTCTCATTTGCCTAGTCTTTAGTTCAGTTTGTTACTACACATTGCTACTGCAGTTAGTGATTTCTTGGCTACTGCAGGAAGCTCCTGCAGCCAATCAGAAGCTGCAGAAGCTCCGTTGGACATTCAGCTTCCAAAATAGTTCACAAACTGGAACAGTCACTTTTGGGTTTGTGACGTTTGGGAGCCAAACATTCAAAAACTAAGCTGTTTGAAAATCAAGGTACTGTACATGCATTTTTGCACACATCACTTGACAGGAGAACTACAGTACAAAATTCAGAGAAGTGCAAATTTCAAAGGATTTACTGTGTTTCAGTATTGCTTTGGAAAATGAGAAGTGGGCAGGTTTGCCTTTAAAAGTGAACTGAATCCAATTTCTCTTTCAGTCCAGTGTACAACCACTTTCTGCTGTGCTGTGTCCCTAGCCTCAAACCCAACTGCACAATGGTCAGGTATTGTTGCAATGGTTGGGTCTGGGGGACAGTTGTACACAACAGGTGTTGGTGTGTGAGACCATTGAACTGACATTTCCCCTCCACCATATGATTGGCGCACTTGCCGAAATCCACTGCTTGTGTGTCCCGTCCCACTCGGGTAGTCCTTTCAATCGTTTCTCTTTGTAGCCCGAGAGCTGTTGATAAGCCACAAACTCATTTAAGAATATCTTGATTCCTAGAAGCTCAGCTACCACCGGGGCATCCTCCCAACTTGCTCCCAACAAGAATGCTACAGGCACCAGGACATAGGAACAGATCAACTGGAAACCAGAGGGAAAAGAAAGGTTTAGAAATAAAATCAATGGTCAGTTAACCACATGACTTCTGCCATCCCAGGCCACCTTCCCCACCCATTCTCACTGGCACCCATACTATCCATGACACAAACTCACTTCCCATCTCTACTCCTGCCCAGCTACCCCCCATCTGTCATGAATCCACAGTAAATCCTCCACACTAAGATTATAGGAGAGGGCTAGATTAGGGATGGGCAACCTGTGGCCCTCAACCTAATTTCATGTGGGTAGGGGGAGCCTGGAGAGTGAAATGGGAAAAAATGGGGACAGGAAGTTGAAATGGGCAGAGTGATGGTGTAAGGGACTGGGCAGAGGAGGAATGGTAGAGGCCGCCTCCCTATCCTAACCCTTCCAGGGAGGAGGAAGATGAAGACAGTACAGATTTGCAATGGGTTTGAGGGAGGTCACAGCTCAGAGGCAGATGAGAGGGAAAGCTGGGGAATCATGGGAGAGCCAGAATAACACCCAGTTGACACGTTGTCATTAGAAAGCATTCCAGACCCTCCATCTCCCAGAACCCGGCGAGCCTTAAAAGTAGGAGAGCAAAGAGCTCAAAGACAAAAGGGCATGTAGCAACACCCATAGAGGAGATGATGAGACAGACAAATGAGGAAGTGGGAGAGACGGGGTGGCGATTCACTCGGGACAACGCCATTATCCAAAAGGCTGGGTTCTATAGCCTCTCTCTGTAAAAATTGAAATAAAGGACGGCAAGAAACTTTTTCTTGTCTTTATACTTTCCTGGGCAACCAGCCGGGAGCCGCTGACAGCATTCTGACAGATGGAAGCAGTGGGGGGAAGCCCTCTGCACCAGTCGGTTCAGATGTCTGACCTGTCCTTGCCCTGGCAACCCATTGAGTGAGAGGGCAAGAGAGCCAATAAGTGACAATACACATATCATTCCCTCTTAGCATCCGTTGACCACCCTGGTGTACTCACAGGGTGGCTGCCTTGTGGATGGTACCTGGAAGGAGAGTTCTGGCAGATTGACCATGCCTCCCAGCCAAGCGAGAGCAGCATTGATGAACTCCAGTACAGCCAGGAATGCTATCAGGTTGGCTGCGATGTTGGCTACCAGCCCCACAGAGACAGCTGCTCCATTGCTGGCAGCTTCCAGGACATTTTTCTCCTCCCTGCACCAACAATACACCAAGTGAGAAGAAAACAGGCCCAAAAATTGCCGCCTCTGGCAAAGCAGCAATGACATACAAAGCTCCACCACGTAGAGCTCAGCAGACAATTCTGCATCCTACTATCTGAGGGCTTGTCCACATTTGAGCATTATTTAGCTGTTAATCCACTTGACTTAGACCTGCGCATATTAATCCCATTTGACTTAGACCTGCGCATATTTTGATTTGTATATGAGGAGCAACTCTAGTCGTTCTATTTATAGCAGTAAATGGTCTAAATTGTTGATTCCACTGGGGCAGTTAAGTACTCATGCCAAATAATTACTGGCAGGGTGTGCATGCAGTCTCTGGCTAACATGCTGCTCACTACGCCTGGGGTGGGTAGAACCTCCAGATGTTGAAGTATAGCTCTCATTGGCCATTGCTGGCTCAGAGTGATGGGAGATGGAATGCAACAACATCTGGAGAGCCAAAGATTCATCAACTGAGTCCTATACTGCAATAGTTCTCCCTACTTCACATTGGCTTCTTTTCCAAGCTTTCTCTGTTTCTCTTTGCTATGGAGAAGTTGTGCAAAGATGCTCCTGTGTCTCTCAGATGTTGACTCCCCTAGTTCTGCACCCCTCTTCCCACTTAATCCTGCACCCTTCCAGGATCCTTTGGACAGCCTCGTGATCCTCATGTGCTCTGACTACACTCACCCACAAGCAATTTTCACGCCCTCCTGGCTCCGGAACTTAGATTCTTCCACTTCTGGGTAGACGAGCTTAGCCATAGCCAAAGCACAAGGTGCTGCCATTACTGAAGCAGCAATCAAGGATGAGGCATCAATCTGTAGCAGGATGTAAATGCAGGATTGTGATCTTGGATGCATATCTCAGTAGCACCACAATACAGTAGAATGATGGGATGGCAGGCATATTTGGTGTCCCCAAAGAACTAAAAAATGTTACATATTAAACCCTGAAAGCCACTTTGCTCTTTGACATGTGGTGGACAATGAGAGACGGGGCCTGTTTGGTGGTGGCAGTTTCTGTCATGAACTTCAGCGTGAAACCATATTTATATGGATTACAGACCAATAAGCTAAATGCAAGAGCCCTTGGAGTTGTCCAGCCATTACTCTCTCAAGTACTGTGCCCTCCAGAAAGGGCACATGGTAAAATGGGAACTTGCCTTCTACAACCAGGACCTTGGTCCACCTTGCTTAGAACTGTTTACACTGGTTGGCAGAGGCTCTCCAGGGTTTCAGGCAGTGCACATTTCCAGACCTACCTGGAAATGCTAGGGAGTCAACCTGGGACCTTTTGCATGCAAAACATGCTTTCGGCAGCTATGGCCCTCCACCTTGGCACTGTTTGTATGAAGTTCATCTCAGGTTCAAACCGTGGTATCTCCAGGTAGGGATGAAAGACCCCTGTCTGCCTGATAGTCAGTGCAACCAATAATGGAGCTAGATTTTTTTCCAGGAGGAGCTGAAGAACTCTCCGTTGAAGGAATCAGGTACATGCCCCTACAACAATGAAAAATTTACCACCAAGCTGAGCAAGCCAGCCAGACTTCTTCAGCGGTCCCCATCCAGGATGGGCAAGGCTGGAAAGGTCATGTGGTGGAATGGACTTCTCCAAGAATCTTGTTGGCGCACTTCATTACCCGAAATACATCCAAAGGCCTGCAATTGGCAGGGGCTGAGTGGTGTTTTGGTACAAAACTAATAGCCAATGTAACATCCTGGTTAGATTGGATGTGAGCAATTTAATCTGCAAAGTGTGCTGCAAATAAGGAACTGCAGGCCAAACACAACTCTTTAGGACAGAAGTGCAGAAACTCTGGCCCTCCAGATGTTGCAGAACTGCAACTCCCAGCACCCCTGGCCAGAGGCCATAATTTCTGGGGCTGATGGGAGTTCAGGGACATTGACAAAGCCAAAGGTTCCCCATCCGCAGTCTAGAAGAATCCCCTTGCACTTGGGTAGCTCTCTGCATTGCTGACTCACCCCAAACGAAATGTAAGCTCCCATCACACTGCCGGCAATGGTGGCAAAGCCTCCAGTCATCACAGCATGAACCTCTGACCGCGTCATGTCCAGCAGGTAGGGACGGATGAGCAGTGGGGCTTCTGTCTGGAGGGCAGAAGGGGAAAAAAGGGGAGAGGCACATGTTGCAGAGTTTTTGCCCCCTAGTTTGCAGCCCTAGGAACAGCACTCACAGAAGTAGTGAATTTAGAGAGATTTTTGCTTCCAGAGCAAATGTAACCAAACAGAACAAATCACAGTCTTGAAGTAAAACGCTCCTGATCTGATTGTGCTCAAATTTGGGCATTTTGAGACGATGATGTATAGTGCCTTTCATCAGTTGATCTCAGGGAAATTCACAACATAAAAATACAAGATGAAAACACAAAATGCATAAGAAAAACAAGAGCAACAGACACACTAACCAATAACCCCTGCCCACTACCCCCTCCCACAAACACATTTAAAAGGGTACAGGACATTAATCATCCTGGTTGGAGAGGAATGTTTTTTCCCTGGCTCCAGTGGTGTAGCGTGGGTTGTCAGCACCCGGGGCAAGGCAAGTAATTTGCGCCCCCTAACCCGTGGATTTGCGCCCCCTAACCCTAACCCACAGATGTTGCGCCCGGTGCGGCCAGCCCCCCATGCACCCCCCACGCTACGCCACTGCCTGGCTCCTAAAGGTGTATAATGAAGGTTTGCCTGGGGCAGGGGTAAAAACGAGAAACCCTGCTTACCATTCCCACAAACACGTTCCCCACCACACTCAGAGATTCCGTGGCTGCTGTGCCCATGGTGATCTGCAGGAGCCAGGACAACTGCAGGAAGGAGTAGGAGACGGTCAGAGGGCATTACTGCCCTGTCACACAGCCTGCGAGACTTAGTATTATTATTATTAATTGTCATTTATTAAATTTGTATGCTGCCCTACACCCGCAGGTCTCAGGGCCATTCACAGGATAAAATCACGATAGAAAAATACAGAATACATAATCAAAACAAGAACAACCCCATAACCCACCACGTCCCCAACACATTTTGAAAGGGCATTGGATGTCGATCAATCTAGTTAAAGCAGAACATTTTTGCCTGGCTCCTAAAGGTGTCTAATGAAGGCGCCAGCTGAACCTCTCTGGGGAGAGCATTCCCCAAAAGGGGAATCATTGCAGAAAAGGCCTGTTCTCGTGTTGCCATCCTCCAGACCTCTCATGGAGGAGGCACATGAAGAAGGGCCTCAGAAGTTGATCTCAGGGTCCGGGTGGGTTCATATGGAAAGAGGCGGTCTTTGAGGTATTGCAGTCCTGAGCTGTTTAAGGCTTTATAGGTTAAAACCAGCACTTTGAATGGGCCCCAGAAACTAATTGGTAGCCAATGCAGTCGGACCAGGATCGGTGTAACATGCTCAAAGTCTTGCCCCAGTGAGAAACCCGGCTGCTGAATTCTGTACTAACTGAAGTTTCCGAACCGTCTTCAGAGGCCACCCTACATATAACGCATTGCAGTAATCTAACCTTGAGGTTACCAGAGCATAGACAATGGTAATTAGGCTATCCCTGTCCAGATAAGGGGTAGCTGGGTCAGCAGCCAAAGTTGATGGAAGGCACTCTGTGCCACTGAGGCCACCTGAGCCCCAAGACTTGACAACGAAGATCTTCAGTAGCTATGAATTTTCTTCTTGCTTTTGTTTGGCTCACCTTGCAAGCACAGCCATTCCCCATACCCATTCCTTAGCTATGAAGCTTAGCAATGAGCGAATGCAGAACTTATTGGGTTCAGCCTTTGGTGTCTCCAGATAGGGCCCAAAGACCCCTCTCTTGAAATGTCAGAGAGCTGCTGCCAGTAGACAAGATGGAGCTGTGTAGACCAAGGATTTGACTCAGTATAATAAGGCTTCCTGTATTCCTTCCTTTTTTGCAGATAGCATAGTTGGTCTCTGCTTCTCGTCCCCTCCATCACACATGTCCTAGTACTGACTTTCCATCAACAAACCCTCCCCTTTGTGACAGCAACCACTCTTCCTGCCCCCTTCTCTCTACCACAGCCATGTTGGTTGCCTCATCTTCCCTGCAAGAGCAACTGCTTCTCCATCCTTGTGGCATGACCTCCCTCCCCACTAGCAGGCAGCAGTGCCTTACCTAGGTTTCCCACATCGTCCAAAATCTTCACACACACTTATCTTGGGAGTTTTTCTCCAGAGCTCGGAGATCTTTCATGATCTTTTAGAATACCGTAAGTTGCATGGTAGAGAGAAATGGTTGACCCTCCTCAGCTACACAGTGGGGGCTCAAAAGCATCTCTCCACTGCCCAGAGCCTTGTGCTCAGCATTACCTTCAGGATTATGAACTGCATGACTCCCAGGTAGTAGAGAATGGACATCACACAGCTGAAGAAGACAATGATGGGCAATGACTGGAGGCAGAAAGCAAACAGTGAACATCAGGCTTTAGGGAGTTCTAGACAACCTACAACACAGCATATATAGGGGTTGATTATAAAGTTCAGCACAGAAGGTCTGAGCAGCTTGTAAGGTGCAGAATGTTATAGAAATCCTGGGCACAGTGAGCTAGTCCAATGGCCCACACTGGCAAAGCGAAGTAGACTTAACATGGTTGGACATCTGTGGAGTTAACACAATGGCCAGAAACTCACCACTTGGCTTGTTTGGGAGCATTTGTGAGTGCAAATTCCAGGAAGACAGCAGCAGCTTTGTGGAGGTTATGGGCAAGGTGCCCTCTGATGCCTCCTAAGTGTTGCTTCTGTGTCTGCCACCTGCAAGCTTATCGGGGTAAGAGGAGGTAGAAAGTAGTAGGGACAGGTGTTGGTGGGGAAAGCACAGTAGCTCTCATCTCCCAGGATTTCCTCACCCTGGTGCTGAAAAGAGTAGCACTCAGTGAAGCTGCTTTAGCTGCCCTCTTCACTTTCCCCAATGTCTCCAACATGCGCAGTGCACATCAGAACAGAACCCAGAAGCATTGGAGACAGGGAAGATGGCAGCAGCTAAAACTACCTGGCCTGGCATGAATTTTCCAAAGGACATAGCTCTTAAAAGAAATCAAAATTAAGAATGCTGATGTCAACCACAGATGGGCTCCATGGACCCTGGCATTTTTTGTGCCACTATGGCAGATAACGACACTAGGCCTATTGCCCAGACTGTAGCCCACAGCTCAGAAGGGTCTTATCCCAGTCCAACCACGCAGTGAAAAGCCAGCCTCTTGTGTCAAGGACTCAATAGTAAAGATGACTCAGAGAAGGATAAGGCGAAAGAGAGAAAGAGAGAGAGAGATTAGGGTCAAACATGCCCCTTAAGCTAACCTGAAAAGCAAACGCCTCTTGGATCAATTTGTCTCCAAAGACGAAGCTGGAACCAGCTGTGGTGTAGTTCAGGAATGTCTATAAGGGAACGGAGGGAATGTTGAGGAGAATGAGTATGCATAGGACTTTACTCAGTTGCATTGGATAAGGCGGAGACCTAAGTGCTTATTTTGGAACATCTTTCCTGAAATGTACATATGATGTTACAGTGGACAGTTCAAGCATCGTTGTGAAGCCAGAGGTGCTACTCGTGCAAGTCTTATTCAGGGCTCATGACCCTGGTCACCACACAATAGATAGCTTTCCCCCACTGCTGCTCAGAGACTCTCTCTTTTTTTAACAAGCCCACCACTTCCCCCATAAAGAGCCCTTGCCACCACCATTAGGAAGCTCCCTTATATTAGATTATCTAGTTGAGAGTTGGCAACAGCTATCCAGGGTTTCAGACTGGATCTTCCCTGGTCCTACCTGGAGATGTTGGGGGCCTTCTGCATACAAGACTATGGCTAACCGGCATGCTGGGAGCAAGGAAAGATGGCAACAGTCAGAGAGCAAGACTTCTGGCTACTTTGGCCATCTATGGTGACAGTGGCGGGAGAAAGGGAAGAGGAAGTCCCTTCACAGGTGGTGGCATTAAGAGAAGGAGAGCTGTATTGACATTGCACTGCCACTGATGCCACCACCAAAGTTAGGTGGCTCCCCGCCATCTGAACCAGTTCTGTTCAACCCCATTGAGGGAAATCAAACCGCCATGCTAGCTCACTATCTGTGGACCAGGGTGGTGTTGGAGCAGCTTGATATACCCCTAATGGAATGCATTCTTATATACCGTGAACACCCTGCATTGCCTTTTCCATTTGCTTGGGTCTTTATTTCACATTTTCAAGACACCTGCCACTCCCGCCTGTCTCAGGAAGGGCTGCTGTCTTTCTCCTGTGTTAGGATGTTTGGCACATGAAGCTGCCTTGCACCAGGGGTAGCCAATGTGGTGCCCTCTAAATGTTCTTGGGCTGCAAGTCCCATTGTTCATGACAATTGGCCTTGCTGGCTGAGCTGGATGGGAGTTTAGAGTCTAACAATATTCACGGGGCTCTACATTGGCTACCTCTACCTAATACTGAGTCTGAACATTGGTTGAACTTGAACCAAACCAGTCCTGTTTATTCCATCTAGCAGCTGCTCTCCAAGATCTGGGGTAGAGGATGCTACTGGATCTGCAATTGGGGCTGAATGTGGGAGCCGGGGAGTGCAAAGAATGCACTTAGATGTAGTCATTTCCAACAACACTGCTCTGCACCTGAATCTGAGTACCAAGCCACTGGAAGGCCTGAAATCCAGGTTCTGTCCGGATGATGAACACTCCAAGGATAAACTGCAGGCCAAGCCCCCAGAACACAGCTCTCCATGACACCTGCAACACAGCACAAGAGGGAATCTTGTGAATAAAGAAACCAAGGGACATGTCAGTGAGAATCAATGATAGCCCCAGGTTGCAGAAGTGCTAGCCTCAGGATTAACAAAGCACATTGATTTCTTGAATTCACTGGAGAAGGAGGCAACAATGATCCCCAGCATGAATAGGGTGGTTGCTATGGAAAGTCCAAAAAATCAGCTCAAATTCTGCATATTTCAATTGGATTCTGTGAGAGAGGGTCTTAAGTGAGCAAAACAACTGAATGGGAGCCATTTGAACTTGTCAGCTGTTGCCCCCAAAGGGAAAAAGCAGAGCAGATGGAGTAACCCAGTGTGGCCTAGTGGTTAGAGCGTCAGGCTAACACTGGGGAGGTCTATGTCCAAACTCTGACTCAGCCATAAAGGTTGCTGAATGACCTCTCAGGCAGTCCCACCTCACACGGATTAAAATGGGGAAGGGGATGCCTCATAGGCTGCCTGGAAAGGTAGGGCATAAATAAACTGTCCTTCATTCTGTGTCTTCAGAAACAGATGCTGGACTGCCATTTGTTGGAACGCTCCAGTTCTGGACTTCTGGCATCAAGCAAGGCCTACAACCCACTGTAACTGTTTTATCGTTATGAAGTTCTATCTTGCCCAACCACTCTGCAGGTTTTATTTAAAATCTGGCACCTGAGCTCTAGCAGAATCTCAGCCCAATTCTATGACTGCTAATTCTCAAGTTAAGCCCCACTGAACTCTGAGAAGATTACTCCCAGGGATAGATACCGTATTTTTTGCTCTGTAAGACTCACTTTTTCCCTCCTAAAAAGTAAGGGGAAATGTGTGTGCGTCTTATGGAGCGAATGCAGGCTGCACAGCTATCCCAGAAGCCAGAACAGCAAGAGGGATTGCTGCTTTCACTGTGCAGCGATCCCTCTTGCTGTTCTGGCTTCTGAGATTCAGAATATTTTTTTTCTTGTTTTCCTCCTCCAAAAACTAGGTGCGTCTTGTGGTCCGGTGCGTCTTATAGAGCGAAAAATACGGTACATAGGATTGTGGGTTTTATAGACTGGGAAGGTGGCAGGAAATTGTGGGTTGCAGATGTATCAAATCATCTGCGGGAAATTATGGGTTGCAGGTGTATCACATCATCTAAGGACCCCAGGCCAAAGAAAATGCAGCTACTTACGGCTCCGTGGTGTTTGGAGCAGACAAAGAGCACCAGCACCAGCGCAGCGAAGCCACCCAGGGACACCAACTGCTCTCGCCTCTGGGACATGTCAAGAACCAGCCACACTACCAGGCCGATCAAAATGATTGCACACAGCACCCTAGGAGGGAAGCAGATCACCACCATTGCAGAGATACACCCAGACAGGCTTTGCTAAATAAATGAGATTTGTTGGGGAGGCTGTTCTTCACATCCTGATGGTTGGGATGCAAGACTGTGTCCATACATGATTATGGGATTCACCCCCATCCTCAATCCCTTCCACTGTCTAGCTAAGATAGTTTTATTCTAGCAAGCACGTGGCCTGCTGGACTGAAGGGTTATAGAACTGAACTGTTGTCTTTTGAGCTCTTTCTTCTGGCACATCACTTGCCAACAGAACTTGGTTGAAGTTCTCTGCCATTTCTATTGGGTTTGGGTTTTTTGCCATTTTATTGTATAACATTGAATTTAGGGATGGGGGATAGATTTGATTCAGTAAGCAACTGATGCTGAATCTTTCAAATTTGTACTTTCCCATACAATCTATGAACGAAAACGCAACCATCCTTTGAAATTTACTCTTAACTGGAATTTTGCAATGCAGTTCTCCAAACAAATGGTGTTCACAGAAATATATATTTTAGGGGGAAGTGTGCATAAAAATGAAGCTATTTGTAAAAAACAACATGCAAAAATGCATTATATTGGACAAAATTGCTTGCAAAAATGTGTACATTAGTCAGCATTGCCCATACAAATGTGTTCATTATAAGATATTTGCACTAAAATGCTGATTAATTTTCATGAGTGTTTACCCCCCACCAAAAGAAAGAAAGAAAGAAATGCTGCAAAATGTGTAAAACTGTATTTAAGACTGAAAAAATGAGCTGTACCTTTAAGAAAAATGATAATTTTCAGTGTGGAATAAATCACGGCAGAGCTGTCCGTCTACAGCAAGATACCGTATTTTTTGCACCATAACACTCACTTTTTTCCTCCTAGAAAGCACGGGGAAATGTCTGTGCGTGTTATGGAGGAAATGCCTACGGGTGGCATGCCTACAAATTTTTCTCCTCTAAAAACTACGTGCGTGTTATGGTCAGGTGCGTGTTATAGAGCGAAAAATACGGTACATTTACAGAGCGCAACTCTATACAGGTTTACTTTGAGGTACCGTATTTTTCGTCCCATAGGGTGCTCCGTCCCATAGGACGCGCCTAGTTTTTTTGGGAGGAAATAAAGGAATTTCCCCCCCCCTTTATTTCCCCCCCCCAAAAGCAGGTCGGAGAACAGTGGTATGGCGGCGCTCCGCCTCCCCACTGTCCCCTGAGCTTGTGGGGCTGGCCGATGTCTGCCCAGCGCGCTGGGCGCTCTGCTTCAGGGCACCCCGCACGCTGGGTGGCAGGCTATCTGCAGCGTGGGGATGTCTGCCCGGTGCGCGGGGCGCCCTGAAGCAGAGCGCCCCTTGCGCCGGGCAGCAGGCTGCTATCCACAGCGTGGGGAGCCCTGCGGGAACTCCCGTAATGCTCCCCACGCTGCGGATGTCTGCCCGGCGTGAGGGGCGCTCTGCTTCAGGGCGCCCTGCGTGCCGGGCGGCAGGCTGCTATCTGCAGCATGGGGAGCCCTGCGGGAACTCCCGTAATGCTCCCCACACTGCGGATGTCTGCCCGGCACGAGGGGCACTCTGCTTCAGGGAACTCCCGCAGGGCTCCCCACGCTGCAGATAGCCTCCTGAAGCGCACCAACCCCTCTCGCTCTCCAAGCTTCAGCGAAAGCCTGTATTCGCCCCATAGGATACACACAGATTTCCTCTTCATTTTTGGAGGGGACAAAGTGTGTCCTATAGGGTGAAAAATACGGTAAGTCCCATTTCGTTCAGTGGGGTTTGCTGCCAGATTAAGTATGTTGAGAAGTGCACCATCCTGAGCATATATGCAAAAGTTTCCCTTGCAGTCTTCATGATGGATGGGGCGGAGATTGCTCCTATTTTTTAAAATTTTAATTTATTTAATCATTAAATGATTAAATCGCTCCTATTCAGATCTGCGCAGCAAGCCCCGAACTCACCATTTCAGCCATGGCCAGATGCTCCGGCAGCATTTTCGGAAAGGGCTGAACATCTGGAAAATCTTGGAACCCCAGAATTTCTTGACCATGCTATAGATCATGAAACAAACCACCAGGGCAGTCAAAATGACCAAAGCCAAGGCTCGGTCAAAGTCCAGCCAACAGGCTGCAATGAAGTAGGCCACATAGCCTAGAGAGAAGAGATGAAAAGGTCAGGAAATGCACCTGTGGGTCAAATCCTTTGCCAACAGTGCAGGGCTGGGCTCCGCTTTCTCCCTGTTGTTGTCAAGATATTATTCTCTCTAGGCTGTTGCACTGAGGTAAGATACTGCAATGTTGAAATCTAGCAAGTTGCCCCACCTCATTCGGTATTTAGGCCGCATTCAATAGCAAACAGCTGTGGGCAATTCTGGACAGTGGACTTTGGTCCATTAGGACAAAGTGGGCATGGCTCCATCAATCTCAGCCTGCCCTTTGCCAACCCCTGCCTCCCTACTTAACAACCAGCCTCCTAGTCTTGGTGTTGCATTTGTAGGACTCAGCAGGAAGGTAAAAAAGGTAAAGGTACCCCTGATGTCCAGTCGCGGACGACTCTGGGGTTGCGGAGCTCATCTCGCTTTACTGGCTGAGGGAGCCGGCGTTTGTCCGCAGACAGCTTCCGGGTCATGTGGCCAGCATGACTAAGCCACTTCTGGTGAACCAGAGCAGTGCACAGAAACACCGTTTACCTTCCCACCAGAGTGGTACCTATTCATCTACTTGCACTTGACGTGCTTTCAAACTGCTAGGTGGGCAGGAGCTGGGACCGAGCAACGGAGCTCACCACATCGTGGGGATTCAAACCGCCAACCTTCCGATCAGCAAGCCCTAATGGTCTAAACCACAGAGCCACCTGAGTCCCTAGCAGGAAGGTAGATGGTTACAAATGCAGAATTAAGTCTTGAGGGAAATGGCTCTTGCACCACCTACTGTTCGGCTCCCTGTCTTCTGCCCTACCAGTCCCAATGGGCACCAGGCACAATTCTTTTAGAGGGCTTCGTAGGGGAGCTATATCCTACAAGTGCTCATCACTTTGCTCTCAATCAAAGATCCCTCCCAATGTTCCATCTGAGCCAAAATTTATTTGGATTTTTTTAAAAGCTCCTCCTGAAACACCGGGGGAATTTTGGTCTTCCCCAGGGAACATTGTTTTCATATTGGTGAAGAAAGCAATGGGCTTACTTCCTACACCTTCCTGTCTTAACCTGTTGCTTCCTTCGTACACCGGCTTGAACTTAACAATCACGTTGCATTCAGCATGACACGAGCTGAAATTGCTCAGAATGCTGCCGTTCCTGTACTGCAGGGGGTTGGATTAGACAACCCTTCGGGTCCCTTCAAACTCTATAATTCCAAGGGGGGAAAGCCATTAGAGAATCTCACCTCTTCCCACCCCCCCACCCAAGACTATTCAGCAGAATGCTCTCCCCCAATGTCACCATCCACAATTGGTGTGGAGACGTTTAGAGGGGTCATATATGATCGGCTCATGTGGCCTAGAGGTTTACCAAAAGGGAAGAAAAACCAAATTATTAGGTGTATCGCCCCACTCCTTCCAGTGCCACAAAAGTGTCAAGGATGTGTGTATGCATAATAGCCTCACCTGCACACAGGATGCCCAAGAAGATCTTCCGTAGTATCTTGGCGTGAGCCTTGCAAAAGCACCTTGCTTTAGAGAAAGGCTCAGCTGCTGCATTCTGGATCCTGAAGAGAATCACACCAAGAGAATAAGCCTGGATACATGTCTGAAAGAGGGGGAACGGGGCTGCCATTTGTAGCTCCAGCAGTCCCAGGTGTCCTGCAAGAGGCTGGAGGAGCTTCTGCACCTGTGTGGCTCCCTTCATTCTTGTTAAAAGGTGAGGGGGAGTGGCAGATGAGGATGCTTACCTGACGCCCCTTCAAGTCACTGCTGCAGGGACCAGGGATGCAGCAGTATGACTTGGGATAACCACCTTCCCTCCAATTCTGAGGCTGTTAGGGGAGTCTAGAAGGGATACCTCCTCCTGTAAGTACCTGTCCAAACCTTAAGGTATCCTGCATTTGCTGGTTGTTTTCAAATCCTACGATTTATATGGTCTTTTATTGTGATCACTTCTTACATTTGGGGGTTAAAGCTGGGCTGGATTTTTCAGCTTCGTTGTGGCTTTATTTTTATTTGCACAATGTAAATAAAAGTGTCTAACAACTGTTTATGTATGCAGAATGAGTCATTAAAGGATATAGTTTCCATACCTCTGGAAAGAAGTATCATGCGCATCATTGCCCTCCTTGATCTCAGAAGGCCAAGGGTTCTCTGCCACCTGCGGGTTTCTGTCTGCTTCCTGCCAAAGGGCACAGGGAAATATTTCCTGTTCATAAATGCTTTTAAAGCAGCAGTTGATATTAATGCACCAGAGGTGGCCTTTGCTCTCTCTGGTCTAGGCATACAAAGGTACAGTTTTTCTACTGCTTAGAAGCCTTTTTTAGCATTAAGCGCCATATAAATTAATAAACAATGACAGCTACAACATGGTCCTCTTTTGAGAAAGTGCAAAGGGCAGAGCTAACAAGCAGTGGCGGTGTTACCGTGAGCTCTAACGCTGGATTCTCCAAACCTCTGTCGCCAGCTCCAAGTGAAATCCTGACTTCTCCCATCTCTCCGGCACTCTGCAGCTACCTGAAGTTGAACTGCTGGCAAAGACAATGCATAGTCAGTCTGGAAGCAAAGGAGCCCTCGGCACCCTCCTGTCTCAGGATCATAGCAATCCTTCTGTCTGGTCTTGTACTCATTATAAATTGGAGTGCAGACATGAATGGGCTGCAAAAGGTCCGAGCTGGGAAAAGAATTGGCCCACTAATAAAATCATAAGCCGATATCTTGCGCTGCCCAGGAGTAGGAACATAACAACACAAAGAGTCCTGCTGGATCAGGCCGATCTAGTCCAACATCCTGTTTTCACAGTGGCCCACCAGATACCTATGGGAAGCCCACAAAGCAGAACCTGAGGACAAGCTCACTCTCCTCTTCTGAGGATTTCAGCCACTGGTATTCAGAAGCATTGTTGCCTCTGCCTATGGAGGTAGATTATAGCCATTGTAGCTAGTCACTCCTCCATGAATTTGCTTGATCCTCTTTTAACATGGTGAGTAAAGGTGCAGTCTGTTGGGGCCCTTGAAAAAGTCAAAACATCACCCTCAAAGAAAAGAGATTCTCCACCTTGACAATGCACACACAGGGCTGCATGTTCCTTTCTTTGCATAGAAATGCTTTGAAAGCAAATGATACGAATGCACCAGAGATGGCCATTGTTTTTGTCTCTCTGGTCTCCTGAACCAGGTATAGAAATGCCCCCTCCCAATCGCTCGATTGTTCGACTTCTCCCAAATTAAATGCTCTCTTCCCTCAAAATAAATGCTGCCCACCCTAGTGATCTCATCCTGAGTGGCTGGCAAATAACTCACAGCAATATCGAACTCTGTCCTGCTCCTCATGAGACGTAGGGAACTCCTTCTTGGTCAGATCCACTCATGCCTCAGGCTAGGCAATGGAAAGTTATCAATTAACAGAACAGTCCAAAGAACTGGAGGCAGATCTCCTATCACAGCAAACTCCTGCTCCTCTTCACTCACGTAGGGATTGTTTATTTTCAGCCTCATTACTTCCTGCTGATAAGTATCTTTTTCTGGGAAACAGCAAGGCAGGTTCCTCCAGATGGACGAGAGCACCATCTGACCAAACTCTTCTCTGATCCCTTTATCTAGCACAGGGATGGGGAAGCAGTGGTCCTCCGGATGTTATTTGCAAAAGAACAGTACAGTGTCATTTGATGTGCTGGTCAGTTGGGAGAAGACAGTACTCTATTCTTGCCCTGTCGGACTCATCCAGGAGAGATGGGAAAGGAAATTTGGTCAAAAAATGACAGAGCTCCGTTAAAACTCCTGTTCTTTAGAGCAAGCCAGAACTGAAATGGGAAGAGGCTTCTTCCTAACACATTGTGGGGACAAGTCTGATACGCAAAGCCCTGCCTACTGGAGTCAGAGGGCTGTGCAACCTGCTCTTAAAAGATACCAGTTCATGGCATGCTGGTCTGAACTTTTAAAGTACAAGCAGAACTGGTTTCTGCTCACATGTAAACCTTATTTCCTGGTGTGCATAGGATTCCAGCCTACATGGCTTGAGATCACAATGCCTTAAGGACCGCCTTCTCTCACAAGAACTCACCTGGATATTAAGTTCTGCCTCAGGAGCCATTCTGAGGGCCCCTCCATCCTTAGAGATACGGCAGGTGCTAAATGCAGACAGGAACTTTTTGGTGGTTGCACGCCAACTCTGGAGCATCCTTGCACTCGAAGGCTTGCTTGACACAGACATCCAGTGAAGACCTTTTTATTCTCCCATGCTGTTCAGATTTAGTTATCTATCAATGACTGGGCTTTTCTGCCACTCCATTTTTTATCTGGTTGTTTCACTTATTTGTATGATTGTTGTTATTTTATTAGTATTTTCAACCTAATTTTAAGTAAACCATTCTGGAAGGCCGAGGTCTAAAATAGGCTACAAATCCTATGAATAAATGGAAGATTTACGTTCCTGTTTCTAGAAGCTCCTGTTTCTTAAAACAAAAGCAAAAATGGGATTAAATTGACTGCAATCAGGAAGAGAATAACCTTTAATCCTTGCAAATTCACTTGCGGAAAACACAACATGCTAAAGTCCCTTTGGAGAGCTGCTGGTGCCAACTGCTTTACCACCAACCTTGGAAGGCACAGATAACAAATTAGCAGCCTCTTTAGTCATACTGAACTAGGCAGTTCTGTTATCTGTTAGCAGTGGTTGTTGGGGTTTTTTAATAAGAAAAAAAAACATATTTTTGCATTGATTTTCAAGAGAACAGGGTATATAAAAAATAATTAAACTGATGTATCCTTCATCCCAATCCTTCCCGTCCATGCGTGTCTAGATTTCTTGTGACCTGTGCTAATTTAAAATTAAAATTCAGAATTAAAAATAATTGAAACAAAATAGTCACGGGAATAGGATGGGTCCTTAAAACACATGTATCTGGTGTCAAAGGCTACTCCATTCGCAAACTGCTGATGACAGCTCTCAGCCACTTAATATAGCTTTTAAATAGCTTGGGAGACAAGATGGAACCATGAGGGTCAAGGCAGGAAATCTCCCATGGTGCTGAAAACAGTGCCTTCCCACAACATTTTGGAAATAGCCCTGGAGGCGGGAGCAAAATTACTTAGTTCTATTGCCTGCAGTCACACCTAAGTTTCCATTAGAGATAAATTGAGTCTTGGGGGAAGAATGGTTAAATACTGGGCCTATTAGTACCATTGTTAGAGGTAAGCAATCGCTTTCAATATTACAGGCCACCTCAGCCAACTAGGTCCTCCATTCCTACAGCATAAAGTAGCTGTGTTGAGTCTGAACCTCAGTGATCTGTCTGTGACAATGGGCTCACAAGCCCCTCATTTAACGGAGCATTACCAATCCACTGTGTGGCAAACTGGTAAGTCAGGGGAATTGTAGGACATCACTGCAGTCAAACCAACAATTCCTCCTTGGGCAGATGGGCATGTGAAGAGACCAAGACCCATAGAGCTTTCTTGTAGAATGTGCTAGAGGGAACTCTGTGAGATCACTTCTTTTGTCTGCCTGGGCAGGAAGCTGGAATGCTACCGACTTCCTGCTTACCTGGGCAGTCTTTCCTCATCAGGCTTGCAAGCTGACCACATGTGTGCGTCTGAGCTCAAGCACCATTTTTAAACTTACATTTTGTACCTTTGTAACTTAAGTTGCCTCCATTTTGCTACTGTAAAGTTAAGACTGCTAATTGAAGTGACCTCTGTGAAGTGGAGCAATCGGTTGGATTTAACAGGAAAATATATCAAGAAGAAGATACATCAAAGGGTCGGTATGTCGGAATGGGACAGAATGGGGGGGGGCTTTTCTTTTTTCTCTTATGTGATGATACGGAAGGGGGGGATATCTTCCTTTACCCTTCCGGCGGTCACCAGAGGGTCCGAGGCGATGACCTCAAGGGCACCCAGTCCTACCTTGACCCCTCAGCCCCCACACCGTTACACAAGCACCACACTCTACCCCAAGCCCCATAAATAAAGTGCCTTTCCCCTTTCTCTATACGGGCGAAATAAGCCCAAACTCTTAAGCCTCTTTTCTTAAGCCTCCTTCTCGCTCCATCTTTACTGTGGGTAGACCGTATCAAACTGTATCCTCCATTCGCTACAATGGCTCTGTTCTACCCAATCAGAACCATGCATTCGCCTTGCAGAGCTAGCTCAGCGAGCTCCTGCAAGCCTCATTTAACCTCTTGACAAGCTGCTGACAGCTCCCCGCTGGGAGAACAATGGAACCGAAACTCGTGAACTCGTAAAAGTGTCAAATCTTGTAACAATGTATCTATTTTGTTTCCGACTTCAATTATCAATATAAAAATGGACTGGAACGGACTAAGATCCCTAAAATTCATATAAAATCAACCGCAGCTCAAATTTTCTTGCTTTTGGTGTTGATCGATTCAGTTTCTTCAGGACTCCATGACACCTGCTCTGCCTCCATAATCCCTCGAGCGAGGTGTCACATACTCAGGAAAACCCTAATCCGGTCAAATCACTCTGCCCAACCTTTCCTCCGGGCAATGCCAGGTGGCAGACTTTGCAAGCTTGGACTATTGTGCTCTCATCAACAGTACTCAGGAAGCGTTTATCTGCGCATATCTCCAGCTCTGCATATTCCCCCCTCCCTCCTCCATATGTTAATCTGTGTAACCCAACCTCTCTTTAATATATTCATGATGTAATCTGTGTAACCCAACCTCTCTTTAATGTATTCATGATGTAACTATGATGTATTTTGCACTGTATTCTGGGACATGGAGGGAAGTTTCAAAAACTCATGTCCCCTTTCTCGCTGTTCAATCTCGCCTTGAACCTGTTGCACAATAAACTTGGATCTTCTGCAGCTTGCTCCTGTCTCCGGCTGAGCTCATTTTCCTCCACAGGGACCTGCGGACTGAGTCCGACGAGCTGGGTGGCAGAGGAGCCTCGCACCCAGATTTTTCCGTAACAGGGATTACCTAACAACCCTCCCCACAAGAAGAATCGTTGCAATTATTGATTACAAGCGGGTTGATTAAGAACTGGGTGGAAATGAATTACTAATCAAAGACATGGCTTGTGAAATATCTGGAAAGGAATGAACCTTTGGAATGACGCAGTTATAAAAAGAGACTTGTTAGTAAGCAGGCCTGGCTACTGGATTTATGATCGAGGGGGAGAACACCATGGTTTTGTTATTATATTGAAATGTGAGTTTGACCTGGCAGAACCCCCTAAGAAGATTGAGGAGAGACTGACAGGCCTGCGAAGAATACGGGCAGACTTTAAGAATGTTTTGTATGGACATGTGGAAATGGCGTCTGTCTGTTTGAATATGGCTCTTGGAGGAATGGAAAATCCACACAGGATATAACAACGTTTGTTTTCAACCCGCTTGGGGAGACTATCTGAGGTCACAAAGAAAGGAATATATGACAACAACAAGAAGATGAGGAAAACAATAAAGAGAAGTTTGGATAGAACTGTGAACACTATTTGGACAGAACTTAACATTAAAGCAGCAAGAGAGATGTTTGGATCCCTTTCTGAGCTCGAAGCATGGGTACCCCCAACAAAAATTTAAAAATTTGGCTTTGTAATTTGGAATTAATATGATTTGATTGGTTTGTTCATAAAAAATATATTAAAAAAAGAAAAAGAAAAACGTGGATCCAACACTTAGCCGCGCTGCAGCACCACAAAAACATGGATCCTCATGAATTCATATGATTTTTATATTGTGACAAAATAAAACACCATGATACTCTGCACCACGTATTTTTCTGTAGGCAGAACAAAAAAAAACTATGCATCCACTGTTTTGTGGTACTGCAATGGCGCAAAAACATAGTTAAAAAACACGGATCCTCATTATTTTTGCAATAGATCAGCCCAAAGTCACCATCAAATCACACATCATAGCCAGGGGCACAGCCTGCACCACAAAAATCACGGATCCACGGCTTCCTGAACATACCGTGGCCCAAAAACGTGGTTCTGAAGCATGGATCCTCATGGCAGAAGTTACAAATGCTTGCAAATCCATGCCCCTGCTTAATTCACACAGTGCAGAAGGGTAGTGATATTATTAAGCCCCCTGCAGCAAACGTAGAAAAAGAGAACCACCAGGCACCTTAGAAACAAATAGATTTATTGTGGCAGAGCCAGTCATAGGGCTAGAGCAGGCATCTCTAAACTTGGCCCGCCAGCTGTTTTGGGACTACAACTCCCATCATCCCCAGCTAACAGGACCAGTGGTCAGGGATGATGGGAATTGTAGTCCCAAAACAACTGGAGGGTCAAGTTTGGGGATGCCTGGGCTAGAGTGTTTGGGATTAAAGCATTCTGCATATCTGATAAAAAGCACAAATCCACAGGGTTCCCCCCCATCAATCTGTGGGGAATTTGATGCCCCTCCCCCCTACAGCCTCCAAAGGGGGGCGGGGTTGCAGAGAAACAAATCTCTGGGCTCTGTTGTTATACAAAGCTTAATAGAAATGATAAATGGAGATGATATGAAATGGAATTACAAACAATACAGAATGTATACAGAAAAGGGGAAATAGAAAATTGAATATATGGCAATTCACACAAAATCCAGTAAAATATGACTGATTGAATGATTAGCAATTGGATATGATTTGCATGCAGATTAGCAAATGGCGAGCACTGGCAAAGCAATAAAAGGGACTAACATACTCGATAATAATTTTTATATTAATTTTCAATTTCAGTCCAATAATAGCCTCATTATAACGATACCAAACTATAATACAAACACCTATTGTTCAAATACAAAATTATATAATTTAGGCGGCCTCCCATTTGCTAGAATTGATGGTTATTTTATTTCTGCGTTCCAAAATCTTACAAATTTCAATTACATTCCAGTCAAAAAAATAATCCCTTATACAACAACTGCAAGATTCACTCCATAAATAATAAAGGATGGGGAAGAGTCAGCTCTAAGACTCCATCGTCAACCTTTTGCAAAATAAGAGTTTCCCTCCTTTTCCTTTTTTTACATGCACAGTTCTGTTTGATGTTAACTTCCATATCTATAATATGCATCAGGCTTGTTTTCTAACTGCCTCAACCGTTCCTCATAAGGCTTGGTTTCCAGACCCTTCATCATCCTGGTCACTCTCATCTGCTCACTATCTTTCTTCAACTTGACTGCACTGACTGGCAGCAGCTCTCCAGGGTTTAGAGGGGGGGAGATTCCCAATCTCCCAGCCCCCCCCCCCGGAGATGCCGCCCGGGACGAAAGACCTGCATGCCAAGAAGATGGTCCAATCCTGCGCTATGGAGATGCCTAGCCTGCCTGGAAGGGCGTGGGGCTGGTCTGCCTTTGGGAATGGGGCTGCAGGAAGGATGTGAAATGAAGATGCAGCCCAGCTGCAGGCGGAACAGCAGGTGCCTCTGAGTTCTGACAGAGCATCACCACTCAGGAGGGGCCAGGTCCGGGGGGGGGGGGGGCTTGCCACAGTGACAAGTGTGGGAATGTTCAGGGATGCAGGGGAGGATATATTGTCTGATAATACCCTTTCCAACTTGTGTTAACAAGTTTACAATTTTAGCAGAGTAACATTCCCCCTTTTAAACTTGCAGTGGATGTGTTTGCTCAGGCTCGCTAAGGCCTCTATAATAACTGTTCTGGTAAAGGGACTCCTGACCATTAGGTCCAGTTGTGGCCGACTCTGGGGTTGTGGCACTCATCTCACTTTATTGGCCGAGGGAGCCGGCATACAGCTTCCAGGTCATGTGGCCAGCATGACTAAGCTGCTTCTGAAGAACCAGAGCAGTGCACGGAAACGCCGTTTACCTTCCCGCCAGAGTGGTACCTATTTATCTACTTGCACTTTGACGTGCTTTCGACCTGCTAGGTTGGCTGGGACCAAGCAACGGGAGCTCACTCCGTCGTGGGGATTCGAACCGCCAACCTTCTGATTGGCAAGCCCTAGGCTCTGTGGTTTAACCCACAGCGCCACCCATGTCCCTCATAAAAGGTTTACTCACATATCATTCTGTTCACAATCGGATCCCAGAAGGCAGACTTAGCTTAGAAAAGTAACATACACTTGGAAACTATTCCATAAGAAGACAGTCCCTTTGTCTTCTCTTGGCTGGAGCCAAGAGGGCATCTTTGGCTAAGCAGATATTGCTTCTTCAATGCATGTAGTGAAAGAGAGATGGCTGCCCTGCCTTGTGCTTTTGTGATTATCTGCACAGGTGAGGCCACACCCACCTCTAGTCACATGCAGAGAAAGTCTGTCCCAGCCCAGAAGGAAACAGGACATTCTGCTGGCTGGACAAACATTCCTCCCCTTGTGTAAACATGTTCACTCTAGGAATGTTGTACTTGACTGCTCTTGTGTTTCACATCCCACAAGGACCCGTCTTCCTTTGTGATATCTCTTGCTTCATTAGGGCAAATGTTCTACCCTTATTTATGGGAGCCTTTGGAATAGAAAAAGGAAAGGACTGTGTCAGGATATGTTTTGTGGGGACATCTGCAGAAGTGAAGGTGTTGATTTCGGGTACAGTCAGAGGGGGGTATGGTGCCTGCTGGAGGGGGAAACCCCCCGCCAACCTTTCCAAAACTTCCGGTAACAATGTTGATGGATGACCCAAAGCTTTCCCCTCTCCCTATTCATTTCATTTGCTTCATGAAATTTATATACTGCTTGACTGAACAAATGAGGGGACCAGGCTCTCTGGGTCCTGGCATGGCCGTAGCTCTTGAACCCAGAGCACTTGGGACCGCCTTTCTCTCTCTGCCAGCCCTTCATGCTCTGGGCTGCCTCTTTCAGGCTCTGATGATGACCCTTCAGGTCACTGAACTGCAGAGAGATGGAAGGAATTGGTCATGATGGGCCAGCAAGGATCGATTAGGCTCTACATACGTATTTCTGTTCTGCCAATTTGGCAGTGGTTCACTGTTTTCTTCAGACGCCGCTCCTCACACACAAGAATTGGGGCTGCTGGTGTCTGAGTCGCTCTTTCCGCTCATCTCTTCTAGGATCAGGTGCTTAAGGCGCTTGATCAGGCACTGCCAGAGGGTGGCCCCCCAGCAAGACCCAGAACAGCCCGTGGCGCCAGGTGAGCAAGTGGCCCTCCTTTTTTGGACAGAGGAGGGCAGGAATGGGCATGGGGGGCAACCAGTCCAAGGATGCAAAAGAGGACTCGCCTGTTCCCATGTCCTTCTGTTTACAGTTTTGCTGCAGTTCCGCATCCCAGCCCCAGGGGTGAGTATTGGAGAAAACAAGAGCAGGGACTGGATTCTATGATCCCTCAGACCTGCCCTCCCCACCCCCGCGCTCTTTGCCCCCCACTCTGCACTCTCAGATGCGGAGAAGCCCTCCCCTCACGAGGAACTGATAGCCTGACTTTTGCATTTCAGCTGCTGGAGGATGAACAGATCTACGTCCTGGGGGTCATCCAGAGCTGCCAGACAGTTGAGCTCAGGGGGCTCCGATCCCTGAAGTGCTCCAAGCAGGAGACGGCCCAAGCAATTCTGGTGAGTGATGGGTGGTGTGGGGGGAAGGGGTTGTGCATCTGCGGAGAGGACCCTGCTGGCTTAGGGCATGGGGTTGCCATTCCCCTGCAAAGCCAAGCCTGGTGTTTGGGATTGGAGCTGATTTTCCTCCTCTGTTCTCTTCCAGGACATCTTGGGGCCCTTGGAGCACTTCAGGGATCGCCCCCTGACCCTTGCCTTGGAGGCCCTCCTCCAGTTAAGGTGAGTGGGATCTTTGGCGTGGATGGGGTTGTGGGTAGGGGGTAGAACTCCACGGGGAAAGAGCAGGAGGGAGGGAGAAGGGGGCAAGGGAGAATCTAACCCTCTCATCTCTGCAGCACCATGAGGCCCAAATTCAGCTGTGATAGGATCAGTGCGATCCTGCACAGGACATTGGAGGCCATGCTAAAAGGGGCCGAGGAGGAGGAGAGAGAAGTATGCCCTTTGTTTTGACTTCCCTTCACTGCTTTTTCTTTGTCACACACTTGCTGAATCCAACCCAGCATTCAAACTCTCTTCTCTCTTTTCCCGCAGGAACTGAAGAGGCACTTCCGGCTCCTGCTCGGGAGTCTCCTTATGGAAGCCCCCAACCCTGGCACTCTCCTCCACCTTCTCAGTGTAAGTGTCCCGATGGCATCAGGGGTGGTTTTAGGGTTGTCCCCCTTACCCAATGGACTGCACCATTTCTGGGGCACAGAAACTGTTTGTCCCCCAATTTGGTCCAAGACCAAAGCTGGCAAACCCTCATGGTCCAGAAGTACCAAGGACTCCGTGGTGCGGGCAGTGGGGGCCGCTTTGACCCAGACTGGCCCCTGACTCTCAGACGCTCTTTCCTCCTGCAGGACCTCTGAGGATACGCCCTGGGGGAAAGTGGGGAGGCTCAAGAACTAGCGGCCAGCAGCATTTCCTTGCTGCTGGCTATTGCCCGGAAATACCCCAACCTCAGAGTAAGTACCTTGCCTTCTTCTATTCATTTCTTTGGTTACTTCCATGCCCCCAAGATCACATCCCCAAGTGATCTTTAGCGCAGATGATGCGGGGTGTGTCTCTGGGGGTCAGGATGAGGCCAGATGCTTTTCCTTCCCCCTTTGCTGCTGCTGCCCTTCCACCTCTGCCCAGGAGGCTGCAGGGCCCAGGGAGGTCCTCTGGAACAAGGCATTGGGCCCAAGACAGAGGGAGACCCATCCTTCCTGATTTGGCGCTGCTTCTGTGCTCTCTTGCTGCCATCTGACCCCAATTTTTCTTTCCTCTGCAGATGATAGTAGTTTGGCCGGACCTGGCTTGCTTCCGCCTGAAGCCGAAAGAAGGTAAGCCCCACATCTTGGAGACAGCGCCCTTTGACTAAAGGCCTGTGGCAAAATCTCATTTTCATTCTCTTCTCATTCTCTTCCATCCAGATGACATCATCATTGAAGATATATAAGTAGTGTGGACCTCGGGCTCCATTGGATACCAGAGAGAGGCCAACATCCAAATGCACTCAGCAGGTAAGACTTTCTCAAAAGCCAATCTGTAGATAGAGATGCCCTGTTTCATCTGCGAGAAAAGCAGGCACTCCTGGCGTCCTGCTTACCATTTTTCTCTTGCAGGTGACAGAATGATGCCAGCAAGACCTCCTTCTCCATCTTTTCGTGGCGGCAGAAGGGAAGCAGTGGCTGTGGGACCAGATCAGGTTCTACACTGTGAGATGTCCCCTCCTGCTACCCTTGGCAGCTAAGCATTTTTACAGACTAAGTCACTTTAGTGAGCACAGCACTGCTTGATATACGTCCAAGTTTTGTTAACAGGCACCGTGGTCCAAACTCCAGAAAAAGGTAATTCACTAGCTCCAGCTGTGGTGCTGTGAAAGAGAATAATAATTAAAAAATCAACAGCAGCAATCTTGTTTTCTCCTCCTGCCACAAACACAACCCTCTTACTTGTCCAGGGTAATGGCAGCACACAGCAATTATTCTAAGAAAGCTACTGGAATAGCTATCCTGTATACAGTGGCCTGAAAAACTGACCATCACATACAAGTTGGCTGAATCCTTCAAACTAGTCAGCGGTTTGGATTCCCAGCTTTTTATGGAAAAATTGTGCCATCTACTGGTCACTAACTTCACAAGAAAGAACTCTGGGGAAATAGAAAACTACGTATTACACTACAGTGCAGATGTAATGCCCCAACTCAAGAGCTGCAAGGAGAAAGCTCACAGAAACAAAAGGATGGTTTCTTTGGAGTGGAGTAAATTTCCCTTATTTTGCTTTCCCCAAGACAGAGTGCAATTTATGATTTTCAGGCACTAAAAGGTGTGGGACTTGCACTGCACGTGTGCTATTGTGAAACATGGGGTTTGCACCACCCAACGTTGCAGAGGGCAAATTGCATGTGTTTGGCACTGTTTCGAGTGAATCAGACATCGGGTTTTTGGTGAAACTGTGACCCCATTAATGTAGCACGCTAAAGAAAATATTAGGTTGGACCTTTTGCAAATACACTAGATCAGGAGTCACCAACTTCTTTGATTCATGGGCATTTTTGCAAAAAGGAGAAACTGTCACAGGTACCACACTTACCCCACAGTCAGGCACATGCTGCAGTCTATTGGCTACAACAGAATGTTTATTTCAACCCACATTTCAGCAATGGGAGGATGCGCTGTGGGTACCAAGTACCATATTTTTCGCTCCATAGGGCACACCGAACCATAAGGTGCACCTAGTTTTTAGAGGGGGAAATCAAGGGGAAAAATCTTATTTCCCCCCCCCAGCCCCAAAGAGCAGCGGACAGGCTGCGTGGGGCTTCTGGGGCAAGCCCGGGTCGTCGTCGTCCCCCGCCAGCCCCAAAGAGCAAAGATGGATCCCGCTCGCTGTCTTGGCTTCTGCCATAGCCACATGCAATCTCCCTAGCTGGGAGAGGCTGCATGCGGCTAAAGAAGCAATAGCCGTGCGCAGCCTCTCCCGGCAATACCCCCACCTCCCGCAAAAGCCCACAGGAGCAGCATACCCTTTAGGGAGCACGCGGCTCCTGTGGGCTTTTCTACGAGGAGGGAGAAGGGACTGACTGGTCGCGTCAGTCCCTTCTCCCTCCTGGGGAAAAGCCCACAAGAGCCACACGGAGCTCTTGGGGGCTTTTCCTGCCTGCCTCCCCCCTGCATTCGCTCCATACTTACATTTTAGGGGGAGAAAGTGTGTCTTATGGAGCTAAAAATACAGTAATGCTTCTGTAGGCACATGTGCACCTGCAGACACACTGGCAACTCCTGCACTAGGTTATCTGCCAGGAACACAATTCATTATATTTTGTATTGTAGTGTTATATAATGTTCCTAATATATTTTTTTGAAAGAGATTTTAAAATGAAGGCGGGGGGGGGGGGGCAAATACGGCTGGTGCCTACTGGGTACCCCTGATTTGAATGAGATCTTTGGCAAATTTATGATTTGCAACAAGTATATACAGACCATTACTAATTTTATTGCCAGGCAAAAAAACCTGACAAAGGGATGAAGTAGGTGTGACACATGATCCTGTCTCCCTTCCTCAAGGAATCTTGTTTGAAGTGGGGCCTTTATTGGAGATGGAATATGTAATTCCAGTGCTGTTTTCCCAACTTGCTAGTTCCATGCCGCTATTAGGTGGGCTTGGAGGAAAGGCAGGTACCTTTTAAATTGCATTTATGTATCACTCTTCTGCTAAGACACCTGTAATGGTTTACAATTTAGGTGATATGGAAATGCTGTCTCAATTTCCTCCTCCAAGGTTATGTGCTGCAGTGCCCCAGAAGTACCAGAAAGGGTTACTTCCGGGTTTGCACTTGCGCACGCGCAGATGCGCAAAATGTCACGCGCATGTGCAGAAGCGGCAAATCACAACCTGTGCATGCACAGACGCGGGTTGTGTTCCTTTCAGGTTGCAAAAAGGGGCTCTGGAACGGATCCCGTTCGCAACCAGAGGTACCACTGTATATATAACCAAAATGAAAACATCCTGACATCCCTCTGTGGCTACTTTATGAGCAAGGAGGGGAGATCCGATCAGAATTCCTTGCATCGCATCTGCACTGGCTCTGCTATTATGAGCTTTTTCTATGGAAGGAATTGTTTGTTTAGGTTTACATCCCCGCTTATTGGGTCAGTTTCAGAATCTGCTGGAACATACACTGACCCTTATTTTTTAAAAAAAATAGTAAACGGAACGCAACGTGTCCGTAACTTGATGCGTACATTTGACGCCCAAACCTCACCGTTTCCAGGAGGCGTTGAAAACGGCCAACCTTTCCCTTGCCCAGAGCCGGGGGAAGCGAGAGGAAGCTGGGGCACCGCTTGGAGGCGCTGCGGTGTACGAAGCGGCTCCCACGACGGCTCTGTCACCTCAGGAAAGCGGCGGCGGCGGCGAAGGCCGCGGGGGAGGCCCTCGCTTCTATCCTTCAGCCTTGGAGCCAAGAAAGCCGGCAAGAACCCGACGGGCGGGAGACGTTGACCACAACCTCTCCGACCATCTCGGAGGAAGGGGCCGGAGCAAGGCCCTCAGCCGCCGCCCAAGGGCCGCGCCGCCTCAGCCCCTCGACAGCCAACCGTCGTCGCCTCACATTCAAATCAAGCGCGCGAGACAGGCAGCAACGGCCGCTCTCGGAAGGGGCGGGGCTAGAATACAAGGTTTTCAACGTCAGCACGGCGGCGTGCTCAGCCCAGGATGGGCGGGGCGAGGAAAGTGACTGTAGAGCCTGCAAAAGTGTAGAGTGGCACAACGCCTCACCTAGGCCACGAGGAAAGTACAAGAGGCTCCTTTTATCTTTAGGGGATTTTTTTTTTAAGCTTCTGAGGGTATTCCTACTGCAATCGAGCGGTGGATTAGTTTATATAAAGCGGCTCCCTCCAGGCTCGCCCCACCCGCAGGCAGCCCGGCGTCTGTCTGAAGGCGGAAGGCGCCCTAGAGCGCAGGCGCGCGTCTTGATAGCAGCCGCGCTAAAGCGCATGCGTTCGAAAGGAGGGCGGTGAAAACGATTACGACCATTCCTAGCTCGAGAACGAATGACATCATTGACTATGACACTGAAGAGAGCGGCTGCGTCCCTCGCTCTCGTCTTCCCTGGTAGCTCGCCGTGATCGTATAGTGGTTAGTACTCTGCGTTGTGGCCGCAGCAACCTCGGTTCGAATCCGAGTCACGGCAGGAAGACATTTATTTTTCTTTTCTTTTTAATGGTTCGAAGGAAGGTTGATTTTGTTTAATTGTGCTTTTATAACGTGGAACCTAAGCATTGCTCCCAAATGCCAGGCTCGATTAGCGGGAAGGCATTTGGACACGCAATGGTGTACCTGAGTTAGGGCTGAATTGAGCTGTGCGATTTGTTTTGGTTTTTTTACGGCTAAAAGAGCGGTTTGTTTGTTTTCATTTGTGTCTTTATCATCCAAAAACTTAGCGTTGCAGCCGGATTCCAAGCATGGCACCAGATTAGACTTGGTTTATGCAGGTACTCTGTATTTATGCTCTTTTGAGATTGCTGCACACATGATTTCCATTCGTAGCATTCTTGCATTATATAGCCTGCTCCATCCCCAAAGAGCCACAGCCACAAACAGAACGAATTTTATTAAAATGCAATTACATTTGACCCACAAAGACCAGCCTAAACAGATCTTGTTTGTCAGTAAAAAAAGAAAAGAAAGTTTATAAAACACACACACACCTAGGGTGGCACACAACATTGCAATGGTTAGGCTTGGCTGGGTCCTCAATCGAAAGGACTTTCATAAAGAGAATACTGTAGGGACACACAGCTATCTGTTCCCTGCATTCATGCTTTTGTGGGTATCTCCAGATCTGACTCCCCTGATGCCCTCTGTCTGGGGGTGTTCTTAAGGAAAGCATGAAAACTTTAATTGGTTGAAGCAGTGGCGTAGCGTGGGGGGTGCAGGGGGTGCTGGGCGCAACATCTGAGGGTTAGGGTTAGGGGGTGCAAATCCACGGGTTTGGGGGCGCACATCCACGGGTTAGGGGGCGCAAATTACTTGCCTTGCCCCGGGTGCTGACAACCCACGCTACGCCACTGCCCCACCAGCCCCCAAACTGCTGGCCTTCTTACATTCAGCCATGGCGATGGACCTGCCCAGGGAGCTTCCTCCTCCTTGGTCTTGGGGTTGCCTCTTGTACAACTCAGCAGAGTCATCTAATAAGTTGGTTACACTCAGGTTGCACCTACCATTTGGGCTTCCTGCCCTGCCTGTCCTAATGGGCACCAACCACGATTGCTGTCTGGTCTATTATTCTCTTCCTGTGGTTGCCAGCCAGATGTGACTTGGATGGCAAGTAGAGAAAGTTGTTCGGAAATGGAGGGAATTCCCATTCCTACCCCTGAGAGCCAGTGTGGTTAAGAGCGGTGGACTCGTAATCTGGTGAACCGGGTTCGTGTCTCCGCTCCTCCACGTGCAGCTGCTGGGTGACCTTGGGCCAGTCACACTTCTCTGAAGTCTCTCAGCCCCACTCACCTCACAGAGTGTTTGTTGTGGGGGAGGAAAGGAAAGGAGATTGTTAGCCGTTTTGAGACTCCTTTGGGTAGTGATAGGGTGCTGACAACCCACGCTACGCCACTGGGTTGAAGAGGTGGCTGCCAGGCTCCTTCAAACTGGTTGGATGGTCGGCTTGCATTGCACAGATCTTGAACCAACACTGCCCATCTGTTTCTGGGCTCAAATCAAGTGCTGTTTTTACCATGAAGTCCTAAACCGCCTAGGAACAGAATATTTCAAGAATAATATTCTTTCATATAAATATGCTGGACAACTTTATTTATCTTGTAGGACCCTGCTTTGGGTCCCCTGCCTCTGAGATCTAGGGGTAGGCAACACAGGCATACAGTGGTACCTCGGGTTACATACGCTTCAGGTTACATACCCTTCAGGTTACAGACTCTGCTAACCCAGAAATAGTGCTTCAGGTTAAGAACTTTGCTTCAGGATGAGAACAGAAATCGTGCTCCGGCAGCGCAGCGGCAGTGTGAGGCCCCATTAGCTAAAGTGGTGCTTCAGGTTAGGAACAGTTTCAGGTTAAGTACAGACCCCCGGAATGAATTAAGTACTTAACCTGAGGTACCACTGTACTGCATTTGTGAGACTCCTGCTGCAGGCTGTCCATTATCCACTCAACAGCTGAAACAAAAATTTATTTTCATTTATTTACTCACTTCCCATAAAATATATCAAGTAGGTTACGGTTACGATTAATATATCACTGTACGTGGCATTTTACAGGTGCAAGAGTCCTATGCCCTGAGGAGCATACAGTCTAAAACCTGGCACAGGAGAAACAATAGAGGACGTTGAGGCAGAGATAACAAGGGGAAGAATACATGACTGTCAAATGTGCTCAGGTTTGGTGCTGGAAGATGAACACATTTTCATATAATGTATTGAACGCACGTGAGTGGAGTAGTGGGTTTTCATCCACCATCTCCATTCATGCACCAACTCTGCCTGTTCAGCTTTGTGCATGTGCACAGAAGTTGCACAAGTGTGATCCGAAACTCTCTGGTGATGTATCAGGAATCTCAGGAAGCCTGTTTTTCCAGTGTTCCTGGTCATGTGCCCAGAATCTAAGGGCAGGTTTAGCTGAACAATACATGGCAGGCAAGAGTGAAAATGGTGTGCGTTATGCTCCTCTCTCTCCCGCCCCCACCCCAATCTTTCCATGTGTTCAATATAAAAGGGGTATATTCTATGCATGTGCATTAACAGCAAGATCCACACCTGTTGGGACTGTACACACCATACATTGAAAGTACCTGCCCCCCCCAAAAGAATCCTGGGTACTATAATTTATGCCTCACAGCACCTTTAACAAACTATGGTTTCCAGGATTCTTCAGAGGGGATGCAATGTGCTTTCAGTGTATGGCGTGTGCATGCAGCCAAGCCCCACAGAACTCAATGTGCATCAAGGTACACACAACTGCAATCTGGCATGTCCTTACTAGAGAACAACTCTGATCGCAACTCATCTAGGGTTGTGATGCCATACTCCAATCCCACATATTTACCTTGCCAGTGAATGGGGTTTTCTTCTGAATAGTTCCGCCCGGGATCCAATTGCATGTGCGCTAGATTTCACTGTATATAAGGGAGACCTTGGAGCAGCCCCACAATTGTCTAACCTTGGCTCCCATAGAATTTGGATTTGATATCCCGCTTTATCACTACCCGAAGGAGTCTCAAAGCGGCTCACAATCTCCTTTCCCTTCCTCCCCCACAACAAACACTCTGTGAGGTGAGTGGGGCTGAGAGACTTCAGAGAAGTGTGACTAGCCCAAGGTCACCCAGCAGCTGCATGTGGAGGAGCGGAGACACAAACCCAGTTCCCCAGATTACGAGTCTACCACTCTTAACCACTACACCACACTGGCTCTCAGCAAAAGACTTCAGCCAGGAGATAGAAGCAAAACAGTGGCCAGTGGGCCTGATCTTTATTGTTGCAACAAGAATTTAAACTGCTACACAGAAGAGGCAGAGAGAAGCCCTGAACAATGGTTACATCCGTATTTTAAAGTTTCCCAAAGTTTCCCATAATACATTTCTGGAAGCATCATCAAGACATCACAGATATGTCACAGAAAAAGTTGTGTTCTCAGGTAGAACCTGAGATCCAGGCATGGCCCTGTCACTCAAATATACTCCATCAGAGTACAAAGGAAAGCATTTATAGTTCCCTGGTCCCTGAGTCAAGTCAAATATCCCCCTTTGTCTTCTTTGGGCTTCATCCCACTATGGGCTGGCTAGGCATTGTGACTGAGATGGTTATCTGCCTGACACTCTTGGAGCAGGATATCACCCCTGAACTTGACTACATCTCAGAGATTATGGTGGCCTCACTCACCCCTCCCCTTACACCTCACTTCCCTGGGTCCTAAATGCCATTGGAACATTGACACCACGATGCGTTTTCTTATGATTTCCTAAAGTTTCCCCATTGAGCCAGTACATAGATAAATTTATCAGTGAACTGCTATATTTTCTAATGTGCAGCTGAGTCTCTTTGTCTTTACCTCCTAGTGTGGAGAAGCAAGGCTGGTGGGGGAGGGAGGTCTCTCACCGGTAACAACTGTCAGAGACCCGAGCAAAACAGGGACCATATTTTTTAAAGCGGTGGAATCCGAGGCCATGCTTGGAAACAGGGCGCATCAAAGATCTGCCAAAAAAGCTGAAAAACATCTTCATGTATGCCACAACGGCTGCGAGAGTTTTAATAGCACAAGGATGGAAGACTGAAGAAACCCCAACTAAAGAATCATGGCAAGAAAAATTGATGGACTATGCAGAACTGGCAAAACTGACATATAAGGATAACTGTGACTTTAAAGATGAATGGGAACCCTTCACAAAGTATTTGAAGATGCAACAAAGAGAACTGGACTCCCTTGGCTGGCTTGGAATAAACATTCACAAACTTTTTATTGATAATAATCAAATAAATCGTTTGAGGATCTATACAACTGTGTAACATGCAGAAAACAGCACTTTTAGAGAAATCAAAGACTGGAACTGAGGGAAGTCGGGTGGGTGGGTTCTGTGGGGGGAGGGAGGAAAAATGGGGGGGGAAATAAGGATGACAGGTTTCTGAATAATATGTTTTGTTTTAATTTTGAATAAAAAAGTTATTTAAAAAAAAGAATAAATTGCTCCACAATGTTTTTTTTATTAAAAAGGAAACGGGGCGCGTCGATGGAGAGGGGGGACGTGGAACGCACGTGAAAAGGAACCCCCACCTCCAAGGCCCTGCTAAAGCTGTGGGGTCTCTGGGAGGCCAAGGCTCCGCACGGGAGCGATCGGGGTCGGGGGCGCTCCTTGGCGATCGCCGCCCCGTCGCCGAGCTTGCGCCCCAAAGGCCCGATGCGTCTCGGGGAGCCGCGCGCCGGGAAAGGAGGGGGCGATCGGGGGCGATGGGCGGGCACAGCGCTTCCGCACCGGCCGGCTAGGCGAGCAGGAGCTCCGACCGGCCCTGCCGCGGGCCCGGGACCGCCGCCGCTGCTGCTCCGCGTGCGCGCCGCCGCCGCCCCGGGGCGCACCATGGCGCGCTGGCTCCGCGAGCGCCTGCTTTTCCGCAGCGCCAAGCCGGCGCCGCCGCAGCCGGATTACGCGGCGGGCCCCGAGCAGCCCGACCTGCTCGCTGCCTACCGGCTGCAGCGGGAGCGGGACTTCGAAGACCCCTACGCGGGCGGCAACGCCGCCTCCTCCGCGCCCGCCGCCGACCTCGACGGCCGCCGCTGCCGATCGCCCCGGAGGCGCCTCATCCGGGTGGAAGCGGCGCAGGCGGCCGAAACAGCCGCGGCCTCCGGGACCGGCGATGCGCAGGGCCAGCGAGAAAAGGTGGGGCCGCCCTCGCCGTCGGGGGGCTGCCGGGGCGGGAGCCGGAGCTGGAGGTGCCCGTGTTTACACGATGCGGTTCCTCCGGAGGGTGGGGTGGGGACGGGGGGCTTTCGTTTCAGCCTGCAGCCTGGCTCTGTTTACTCGGAAGTAAGCCCCCATTGTTCTCCTTGTCCCAGCAAAACGCAAAAAGGAGCCTGGGCACGGGCGGGGCAAGACTTCTCAGGTCTCGGCTTCGATCCCAGACACGTTTCCCCGGAGGTAAGCAGCCGGGAGCCCACTGGGGCTGACCTCCGAGTTCACGTGTATAGGACCGTGCCCTCGCCCTGCATGGACCGGAGGACACCTCGTTGGCAGTTTTGAAGCTAGTCTCTCTCCCAGTTGTTAGAATTGTAGAATTCTAGAGCTGGAAAGGGTCCCAGGGTCATTTAGTCCAACCCCTGCAAGGCAGGAATCAAAGAGGTCGTGTTCTGTTTTGCATAGACACGTCCTTGGCTGCACGTTTTGACTCATGGCCCTTTGGGCACCACAGGTTACCAGGATTTGCTTATCACCGCCCCCTAGATCACTGGTAGCCGATGCAGTGCCCTCCAGATGTTGCTGGATTCCAACCCCCATCAGTCCCAGCCAGCATGGCCAATGGTCAGGGAGGATAGGAGTCCAGCAAGACCTGGAGGGCACAGGCTCCTGCCTTACCCCTGCATCAGAGAGTTACTTCTTGTGTGGCTCCTTGGGGGGGGGGAGGTGTTACTGAGTTGTTGTTGTTTATTTTGATTATACTGTCATACCTCGGGTTACAGACGCTTTGGGTTGCGCACCGTGCCGAACCCGGAAGTACCGGATTGGTTACTTTCAGCTGTCAGGATTTGCACATGAACAGAAGTGCTAAATCACGCTTTGCGCATGCGCAGAAGCTCCGAATCGCGACCCACGCGTGCGCAGTCGTGCGGGTTGCAGGTTGCAAACACTGCAGGTTGTGAACATGCCTCTTGCATGGATCATGTTCGCAACCCGAGCGTCCACTGTATATTGTGGTTTTTATGTTGCTCTTTCCTGTGAACCGCCCTGAGACCTCGGGATATAGGGCAGTATATAAATTCAATAAAGAATAAGAATAAGAACTCAGAAGAGCCAAGCTGAATCAGGCCAGGGGCCCAATCTAGTCCACCATCCTGTTCTTCAGTGGCCAACCAGATCCCTCTGGGAAATCGACAAGTGGATTCTGAGTGCTGTAACAGCGCTCTCCTGTGTGGAACCAAACCGCGAAAATATTCTGGAAAGCCTGTAAACGCCACCTTGGTAGACAAGATAGCACTGGGACTAATAGTTGGTTGCTGCATGAATGAGTTCACATATGTTTAAGCCTTTGCTTTTGCGATGTGCTCTTTGGCTTGCATTGATGTGCTGCTGATCGGTGGGCTTGGGATGGTTAGCTAGTTGGGAGAGGGGAGGCTTCTCACACTGCCCGCCTGTCAGCTTCTCCCTTATCGGGGAGATGGGTGAGAGTCAGGGGTGCCAACTTTAATAAAATATTGGGGGTGGGGGCGGTAAGCCTCGACCCACATAATTGACCACAGGGCATGGCGCATGCATGCCATTTGAATGGCAATGCCCACAAACTTTTTTGGGGTAGGTGGCCCCCTCAGAAATTTATTGGGGGGAGGGGGTTGAAGGTACCTTGGCCCCTAGGAGTTGGCTCCTACTATGAGAGTTGGGAAGGGGCCTGCCAGTCAAGGGCGAGTTAATTGGGCTGTAGAGGCCGGCTTACATAGCTTGGTTTTGTATAAATGCTTTCCCAGGTATGGACAAGCCATGTCGACTACTAGCTGTTTTGGTGTCTGTTCCGAGTCTGTGAAGGCAGATTCGGAACTTTATATACCGTATTTTTCATCCTGGAAGACACACCAGACCATAAGATGCACCTAGTTTTGGGAGGAGGAAAACAAGAAAAAAATATTCTGAATCCCAGAAGCCAGAACAGCAAGAGGGATCACTGTGCAGTGAAAGCAGAGATCCCTCTCACTGTTCTGGATTCTGGGATAGCTGCGCAGCCTGCATTCGCTCCATAAGACACACACACATTTCCCCTTACTTTTTAGGAGGCAAAAAGTGAGTCTTATAGAGCAAAAAATACAGTGTGTGTGTGTACATATGTGTGTGTGTGTGTGCGCGCGTATTATTTTCTGTTTTACACTTTAAAATAAACATTTGACATCCTTAAGATATCAATGACGTCCCTTCTTCTCTTTCCATGGTTCATTTTGCATATTATAAATCCCTGCATATTTTACAAAAACTATGCCAATCGGTTTTCCATTATTGGATCCGTCAAAACTTATTTACACTGTTGAATTTATCTTAATGCTGCCCGCGTTTTCAGCTGTACACAGTTATTTCCCATATATTCAGTAGATGTTTTCCAATCTTCTTTAAACATATGTTCTTCTTGTTCTCTTATAGTCTGCAAGTTGTGCATATTCTGTCAACTTAAGTTGCCATTCTTCTTTGGTTGGGACCTTGCTCCTTTTCCATTTTGGGGCTAACAAAACACGGGCCGCAGTTGTTGCAAACATAAAGAACCTTTGCTGACAGGGGAGACAGAACGTTGCCATCGTGACAATCCTCCAGGAGGTGAAGGAGACTAGCTGCCCTGGCTTTCAGGTTCCACACGATTATGGATTTAAAGCACAAAGCGATAAAGCAAACATGTTACAAACAATAGGTAAAATACAATGAAACTCAGTACCAAAGTAGATGGAGCCATGGCCTGACTCTGTGTAAAGCAGCACCATACTTTTCTAACTAATTGGGTCGTCTTCTCCCTTTCAGATGATGATTGTGGAGGACTACGCAGATCCATTTGATACCAGACAAGAAACTAGTTGTCAAACCGGGGAGCAGGAAAGGGTGAAAAGCGAAGGCTATATGGAACCGTATGAAGCTCAGAAGTTGCTGGCGGGTAAAGTACCGTTTTGATGCTAAGTCTTCTGTGTTTCTTGACCTGCCAGATCTGGAGTGAGACTTATATTTGCAGTGTTGGATGGAAAACTTTGAAATAGGGAACATAATGATGCTCTCTGATGCAGCTTTCTCTAATCTGGTACCTTCTGGGTATTTTGAACTCCGGTTCCCATCAGTCCCAGCCAGTATGGCCAATTGTCTGGGACTATGGGAGCTGTAGTCCAACACATCTGGAGATAACTGGGTTGGGGAAGGTCTGAGCTAGTGCAAAGACATCTATTGAGTGTCATATATGATCTTTATTTCATTATCTTCTATTTTCCTACACTCAGTACTTGTTTGTTTCAACCTCATCCTTCAGTTTATTGTGTTTCCAGGTTAGCTTCTGTACATTTACTAAACTAGTAGAAAGTATTTAATAGGAAAAATCTCAGTAGTGGCATGCTCATTGTTCTAGCTGTGAGTTCACAGATTTGTGATATTTTCTGTTTTGTAGATTTCTGATTCACATTTTTGAAATTTTGTTAAGCTTCCTTGAAGGCCACATTTATTTATTTATTCGTTCTCTTACTACATTTAAATTTCATCTTTCTTCCAGTGAGCAGGAGGCAGAATAGACAGTTTCTCCCTTGCCTTTTATCCTCACAGCAACCCTGTGAGGAAGGTTAAGCTGAGATTTTGATTGATTTGGTTCGATTGTTGTATTTTTATGCCACTTTTCATTCAAATGAATCCCAAAGCGGCTTAGAAAAAATGTGGGGGTGGGATGAGATGATCCTAAGGGTCCCTTCCAACTTTATGAAAGGACGAAAACATAATAAAACATAATAAAAGGTAAAGGGTAAAGGGATCCCTGACCATTAGGTCCAGTCATGACCGACTCTGGGGTTGCGGCGCTCATCTTGCTTTATCGGCCGAGGGAACCAGCGTACAGCTTCCGGGTCATGTGGCCAGCATGACTAAGCCGCTTCTAGAGAACCAGAGCAGCGCACGGAAACACCGTTTACCTTCCCGCCGGAGTGGTACCTATTTATCTACTTGCACTTTGACATGCTTTCGAACTGCTAGGTTGGCAGGAGCTGGGACTGAGCAGCGGGAGCTCACCCTGTCGCGGGGATTCGAACCGCCAACCTTCTGATTGGCAAGTCCTAGGCTCTGTGGTTTAAGCCACAGCACCACCCGTGTCCCAATAAAACATAATGGAACATCACAAATACAGCGATATAAAATAAGTAACAAATCATCAAGAAAACAATTACAATCTATAAAACACTATTAACAAAGCAACTACTAAAAATAAGCTAAATATCGCAATAACAACAAAACTCATGTGATTAACAAATCATTATGGCATTTATAATCTATAAATCCATATTATCAACAGTAACAAAATAGCAACTAAAAAATAATAATAAAAAGCTGAGCGCTGTTAAATTCATACACACACTCTCCATGCCCCCATGAGTGATAATCTTTCACTCCAGTGAAAGATTGGGCAGCTGCCAAAAGTTGCCACAGGGAAATTCATGGCTGAGTGAATGTGGCTTCCTCAAGTCTTGTTCTGATGCTATACCAGAAATGTGGCATTGCATTAAAAATAAAAACAAACACGGAAGGAGGCAGTCCTATTCTGGAAGAAATTCTCTTCCTTCTCTTCCTCCCCCTAACCATGTCACTTAACAGTTACCCCAAATATGAAAGTCAAATTATGGTCACTGCTGTCTCTGCCTGTCACTGCATACGAAAAGCAACCTGCAGCAGTCCAGACTGGCAGTATTTTGCAGAAAGGGCTCAAATACATATTTGAAATGTAGGTTTGGGAAATTCAAGTGGATTGAAGTGCTCTGTTACCTTAGTGGAACAAATCCACTTTTAAAAAAGCAGCAACTTTGGCTGGTCTCCTTAAAAAATCTCAAAAACTTTGGGCAATCTCTTAATAAAAGTTCCGCCCCAGCTGCCGGCGGGGATTGCTTTGAATTGTCAGTAGGAAGGTGTGCAAACAGTGCAAATAAATCAGGATGGATACAGGCGGAATTCCCGTTGTGGTATAACTGCCCCATAAACAAATCAGAAGGAATGCTCAATAAAGACTTGACTGGCCTCCAAACACCATGTATGCTTTGTGCAGTCAGTGAATATTCAGTATTCAACAGGTCACTGGAGGAGCTATAAATTCAAGTGTGCTATAAGGAACTGGGTAGTTTCTAACTGGACATGTGAAATCCCAGAGGTGCAAATCTGGAATCCAAGGAGGGATAACAACAACAACAACAACAACTTATTATTTATACCCTGCCCGTGTGGCTGGGTTTCCCCAGCCACTGTGGGTGGCTTCCAACAAAGTATTAAAATATAGTGGTCTGTTAAACATTAAAAGCTTCCCTAAGCAGCCTTCAGATGTCTTCTAAAAGTCTGATAGTTGTTTTTCTCGTTGACATCTGGTGGGAGGGTGTTCCACAGGGCGGGTGCCACTACCGAGAAGGCCCTCTGCCTCGTTCCCTGTAGCTTTGCTTCTCGCAGTGAGGGATCTGCCAGAAGGCCTTCAGAGCTGGACCTCAGTGTCCAGGCTGAACAATGGGGGTGGAGACGCTCCTTCAGGTATGCTGGACTGAGGCTGTTTAGGGCTTTAAAGGTCAGCACCAACACTTTGAATTGTGCTTGGAATTGTGCTTAGATATTAAAATGGCCTTGCATTTTAAGCAGCAGCCATAAGAAACGAAAAAGAATGCCACGCAAAGAAGTGCATGGAAACCCATGCAGACACAGGAGTGGGCTGGGGCACTCTATGCCTTCTCCGTGCCCTGCAAAAAGATACTGCAAACTGCTGCAGGAGGGAGGGAGCTCTTTATCCCTTTTCTGCCAGCTCCCCGCAGGCAGGTAAAATTCTTTTGCAGGCTAGTAACTATTTGCAAGCCTGCTTTAAAGTGAAATCTTTCCTTCTTTGCTACCAGAGATCCAGAAAACCGGCTCCAACGATGCCCTAGCTGCTCAAAAACCTCTGCACTTATATGACATTCCCTATGAAGCACCTGAGAACTGCATGGACCCCGACCTCCAGCAACCACCTGGCGTTCAGTGCCGATACTCGTGGCTGCCGGAAGACGATGAGCGGCCACCGGAGGAATATGATCAGCCCTGGGAGTGGAAAAAGGAGCGTATCTCCAGGGTATTTGCAGGCAAGTAGCCAAAGGGGGCATTGGCGCAGGGACTTATTTTGGTTTGGGGGATAGGTGGGATTAGTCAGGCATAAGACAAAAGACAGGGAAGTAGGATGGAATTTCAATTCAGCTCTCATTTAAAGGCGAACCTACCAAATTCAAACTTCCTGAAACAATAGGCAAACTGAGACACAGCTGTTTTTCAAACTCATTCGAGATTGTAATGCAGTTCTGCAGCCACGTAACATGTACAAAAATGCAGGGCAAAGCAGGCATATGAATGCACATATTACTGAAAATGACATACCAAATGCATTGTATTAGGGAATCTTGCTGTGGGAAAATGCGTATATTAGGCAAAATTGCATACAAAAGTATGTGTATTAGGAGAAATCCACACTAAAATTTTGATGAATTTTTACAAGGACTTTTCCAAAGATCACAAATTTATATGGAAATGTAGCAAACTGAACGTAAGATTGGAAACCTGACAAACCCTGAGAAACTGAACATGACAGATTTGCCCGTCCCTAACAGAATCTGCTTTTTTTATGTTTTCGTGGTGGGATGGAGAGCCAAGCTAAAAGTTAAACCAGCCTTCCGCAGTTTGGTGTGCATCAGATGTTTTGGATTGCAGCTTCCATTATCCCTGATGGTTGGTCATTCCATCACTTTGTCTGGGTGTCCTAACGTCTTTTTTATGTTGCTGTGGGGACTGACAGGTTGATCTGAGCACCTATTTGGGAGGGGGCTTTAAGCCCTTTCCGCTCATTGGGAATATCTAGCCAGCCTCCCTCCAGAAATCTTTCTTTTCTCTCCTAATGATCCGTCCAGTTGAAATCGAAGGAATTCAGGAGCTGCCATGGCCCCCGCCCGTTGGGCAGCTAGACAGCTCTGCGAACCACATGGATGCTGAGGGACCACCCACTCTTCAGAGCATCAGCGCCAGATGCCTGCCGGCCGATGCTCCGCCAAGCCTCCAGGATATCAGCGCCAGCCTCCAGGACCCTGAAGCTATGGCCAGACCCCTGGGTGTCAGTAGTGGGTATCCACAAACCACACAAGCTTTGGGATGGGAATATGGAGGCTCCAGCCATTGAGATAATATAGGCAGAGGGTCTGGGCATTTGCGTGGCAGCAATTTCTGCACAGACATGCAAGACAACACAGGGTCCCAAAAAGCTCTTCTTTTTATCTTGTATTTAAAGATAAAGTTCCTGGTCCTCATGGTGAATCTGAAAATGGGCAGCTCCTACTTCAAAGGCTAAGGGCTACACAGCACAGTTATGTGACCGACACTTTTTTACTGGACTCCTTTTTAGGCTTTTAAGGGAAGTACAGTGGTACCTCGGGTTACATACGCTTCAGGTTACACACTCCGCTAACCCAGAAATAGTGCTTCAGGTTAAGAACTTTGCTTCAGGCTAAGAACAGAAATCGGGCTCTGGCGGCGCGGCAGCAGCAGGAGGCCCCATTAGCTAAAGTGGTGCTTCAGGTTAAGAACACTTTCAAGTTAAGAACGGACCTCCAGAATGAATTAAGTACTTAACCCGAGGTACCACTGTAGTCGCAGGGGGCATCGGTTTGCAGGGAAGAATGCAAGGGGCCATTGAACTCTTTTCTGGCCAGCAATTTGTCCACTCAAAATTGCCTCCTCCCGAGTTGGTTGACTCACTCCATGGTAGAAAGCATATGTGGTCCCCACATCCTTTCCCTGTTGAGAAGCAAAGCTGCTGGAGAGAGATGTGGTTTTAGAGTGGCTGGCTGTGAAAGATTTAAAGAGGCCTCGTCTCCCTAACCCTCTAGCTCCCTAAAGTTGCCTTTTCATTTTTTAAAACACACCAAACCCGGAGGGGGGGAGGGGGGGATCTTGGAAGTAGACAAAACATGTTTTGGCCCTGAGATACTAAAAAAGGTGAGGATGGGGCCTCCAGTGATCAGGGGGTAGATTTTCTGCTTGCAGTGAATCTCCCAGACTAAATAACAGGCCTTGTGGTGCAACCCTGTGCACGCTTACTCAGAAGCAAGCCCTATGGTGTTCAGTGGGGTTTTGTTCTTGTTGTTTAGTCATTTAGTCGTGTCCGACTCTTTGTGACCCCATGGACCAGAGCACGCCAGGCAGTGTCTTCCACAGCCTCCCACAGTTTGGTCAGACTCATGCTGGTAGCTTCGAGAGCACTGTCCAACCATCTCGTCCTCTGTCGTCCCCTTCTCCTTGTGCCCTCCATCTTTCCCAACATCAGGGTCTTTGGATAGCAGTTTAGTAGCTCAATTCCTTTGCATGTTTACTGGATAGCCCTGCCGTGTGATCTCCTGTCACCTTTTTCCACCTCCACCTTCTTCCCTGATGCTGCACTATAAATTCAGGGCTCCCAAGTTTCTTGCACTCTTCCCCAATCTGTTATCCTGCTTTCTGAGTCACTCTTGTTCTGCACCTTGGGACCCGCCACCACATGTTGCTTATTTCATGCACACTCGTGTGTTTCTGCCCCAAGGCAAGGGAGCTGTGAAGAACCAGCCTTGCCCAGAGAAGAGGAGTAGCGCATGCTGGCTGAGCATGGAGCATGGGTTAGCTTTCGGTGAACGCGTCAATCCCACTTTGCCGCTGGAGAGCCAAGCGTAAGTAGCTTGAGCACAGGAGAGTAGGCTGGGACAGGGACACTTGCATGTCTGATCACACACTAGGGCACCAACAACACCACATACACAGACCCCATCCACCTTCCTCTGCTGAGCTTTGCGTGGTAGGAATACAACACTTTCAGCAAAATTCTGCTCTGGCCATTTCTGTTGTCAGAGACACCAAGCCAATGTCCCGCCCCAGAACTCATTCTGGTGAGAGCCAGTGTGGTGTAGTGGTTAAGAGCAGTAGCCTCCTAATCTGGGGAACCAGGTTTGCGTCTCTGCTCCTCCACATGCAGCTGCTGGGTGACCTTGGGCTAGTCACACTTCTCTAAAGTCTCTCAGCCTCACTCACCTCACAGAGGGGAGGAAGGGAAAGGAGATTGTTAGTCACTTTGAGACTCCTTCGGGTAGTGATAAAGTGGGATATCAAATCCAAACTCTTCTTCTTCTCTTAACCAGTAAGCAGGGACTGATGATCACAATCTGGACAAGAATGGCAGTAGCGAAATGAGCTCAAAAAACGAGACCCTTGGCTCTTTGAAGGACTAAGGTTCATCGTGGCATCCATTTTTGTGTGGATAAAACCCACTTCATCAAATGCTGCGGGGCAGATAAGACCGGGGCCCCAAATAACAGTTGTGTGTGTAAAGTGAGCTCCTGGGTGTTCCTGTGCTGTGCTTTGAAGTCTCGACAACCGGAGCTTCAAAGTGCAGCATCGCTTGACATCATAGTGACATCTGGGGATTGGCAAGTGGACAGGGGCCTCCCAACTATCACATTTGGCTCAGCATGGGTGGAGAGATAAGGCCAGTAAAGGTTCCCCACACCCATACAATAGAAGAACAATAGCCATACACAACAGCAACAATGGGTGATTTGCACACCCGTCTTAGCTTTGCTGTGCACAGCCAGGGGAGAGAACCTTTGTTTCAACTGAGTCCTAAGCCCACTCCATCCATTTTAGTTGTGCATTGTAGATCATGAGTTTCATTCTGGAGCCTCCCTTTGAATCTTTCTGAAGTGACAAAGGTGGTACCTAATCCAGGCTGAAAACCTTCAGGTGTCTTCTATTTATATGGCTCCTTGTGGAGAAATGCATGCCTTGGTATGTAGGCGCATGTGGACCACAAACTATTATTATTTAGTTTATTTTAAAATTAGGTTAGTATCTCACGTCTCCAGCTGAAGGTTCCTGAAGGACCTCTCTATAGGGGTCTGAGTGGATGACTTCCTTTCTCCTCCACAGGTGGTATCATGGGACCTTGAGCCGAGTGGGTGCCGAGGGGCTATTGCGACTTTGCAGAGAAGCCAGTTACCTGGTGCGGAACAGTGAGAGCAGCCATGAAGCCTTCTCCCTCTCCCTGAAGTGAGTGTGTGAGCCTTGAGGATTCTGTATGCATCGTACTGCTCTGAGCTGACTAAAGTAGTTCATGGAGTTTCACTGGGAAAGCCTGGCAGGGGCTCAGGGAGCATTAGGATGAAGTAAATGGGGCCTTGCAACAAAAAGCTTGCAATCTGGAACTTGCTAAAGCTAAGCAGGTCTCGGTCTGGTTGGTAAGTGGATGCGAGACCATCAGGGAATAATAGTAAGTGGAAGGGGAGCGTAATTTGAGTGGTTAATATGTATTAGAATTGGACGTTATACACATTCACCAGACCTCATGGAGAATCTGCACATAAACCATCCATGAAGAGGGGAATGTGCACATTTTTCGGTCAATATACATATTCTCAAACTGGCATGGGTAAACGCATGGGTAGGCAAACTAAGGCCCAGGGGCCGGATCTGGCCCAATCGCCTTCTAAATCTGGCCCATGGATGGTCCGGGAATCAGCATGTTTTTACATGAGTAGAAAGTGCCCTTTTATTTAAAATGCATCTCTGGGTTATTTGTGGGGCCTGCCTGGTGTTTTTACATGAGTAGAATGTGTCCTTTTATTTAAACTGCATCTCTGGGTTATTTGTGGGGCATAGGAATTCGTTCATTTTTTCCCTTCTAAATATAGTCCAGCCCCCCACAAGGTCCGAGGGACAGTGGACCATCCCCCTGCTGAAAAAGTTTGCTGACCCCTGGGTAAATGTACATATCGTGGATGAATTTTGTACATTCTTTGGCTACGCATAATCTCCAACAAGCCTTGGGGAATGTGCATATATATCAACCGTCTTTTGTACATTTTCTAGGCAATATGCACATTTTCTGGTCAGGATGCATAGTCTCAAAGAAACTTGCCTCTTTTACAGAAATATGCAATCTGCACCTCTGGTCTGCTTCCTGCCCACTGCTTAATATTTCAGGGCCCACGTTATACTCTCCTGCTGGGCAGCAGGAAAAAGGGATGGAGCGCCAGATAAAGATCCAATCCCCTCCCCCCCCCCAGGCTACACAAGAGGATTTTGAATTCCCTATCCCATGCTGCTTTTAAGCTTAGGAGAAAGCTCAATACATGGGGGTCAGTCAGCACTGGAACTGCAGGGAAAGGGGAGGATTTAACCAGTTGGGAGAGGGCTACCCAGCAGGGAAAAGAGGGCCGGGAGAGAAAGAGGCCCATGACCTCTGATCCAACCCACTGTTGACCCACCCTCCTACCATTCCTTCCCCTAGGAGCAGCCAAGGCTTCCTTCACATGAAGCTCTTGCAGACTGAAGACCACAAATTTGTCCTGGGCCAGCACAGCCCTCCCTTTGACAACGTCCCTGAGATCATCCACCACTATGCCAGCCACAAGCTGCCCATCCAGGGAGCAGAGCACATGTCCCTGCTCTATCCCGTCACCACACAACCCTCCAGCTGCCTTGCAGCTGAGCAGTGACTTCTGGCGGAGGACGGGTGAGCGTTGGACAAGAGCAGAACATTTTTGGATTGCAGTTGCTTGCATGGATTGGAAGAGGAGGCGTCCAAGGTGAGGCTGGAAGGCACAGGCCACCCAAACGGACCTCGGAACCGTTCCATCCTCAGCTCTGCATCTGCAGGAGAAACCAGGCTTTTTGCATGTTGGGACTCCAGGCCCTCCTCGTTGGGTGCCAGTTAACTCTCTTGACATCTTCAGGGCAGGCCCCCCAAAGTAGGAGAAAACCAGTTCTCAGGGAGGAGGACTTGGAATTACAAAGCTGGGTGGCACCTCAAGTGTGAAGGAGTCTAACCCACTACACCATTATTCCCCTCTGACTCTATTGGGGCCACTTCCAGCAGGCCTGTTTGCCACATGTTGCCTGCACATCGCAGATCAAGCATTCATATCATTCAACGTCACGCGAAGCATGATACTGTTCTATGGAGATAGCTTTCCTGTTTTGACTGAGAGTTGTAAAGGGACGAGAGATCAAGAGAGGGAGCGTGCAAATGGGCCAACCAGCCACCAACCTCCTCTTGGTTTCACAACTTGCTGACTCCCCTCTCTCTATTTTGACCTCTATCTGCGGCAGCTTCAAAGCTGGTAGTTTCCTGCGAGCAGGATTTCTGACTGGCTGCTGTTCAATAGGATCTGCCTTTCCCCTGAATGGAGTTGGCTCCGATGTCTCTCCTGATGTTACTTCATCGGTCAAATCCAGGTCTCTGTCCTCAGTCATGTGAGCAGCCTGCCTTCAGCCAGCTCTCCCGATGACTAGACCTCACCATCTTCCAAAAGGCCCCATGAGCCAGCCTCCAGGCAGAGATTCACTGAACTGAGAAGACAAAAAGAACGGATGACAAGAAAGATAGAGGAACTAGAGCTCGGTGCAAAGGCATGCCGAAGGTCCCAGGCTGAATTTTGGGCATCTCCAGCTGAAATGATCAGATGGGGCAAGGGACAGGAAAGATATCCTGGAGAACCACTACCACTTGTGGTAGACAGTGGCATGGACCAAAAGGAATGGGTAGTCTGACCTGGTACAAGGCAGCTTCTTATGTCCCTCTGGTGGGAGGATTTGCATGTGTCAGGATCCCTTGTGTAATGAATTTACCCAGGATGCATTGTGAAACCCTCATTTGGTACTAGTCAGAGGGTCTTTTGTTTCTAGCTCCTTCAAATAAAAAACAAATGACATGGCATGCCTTGATTGCTGCTGTCCTCTGCGCCGTCAACAGTAAACAGGGGCACTCTGAGCTTATCCTTGCTCTCTCCCCCTGCCCCAGACTCCTCTGCTTTTTTGTGTGTGCTTAATTTGGCAGCTGTTGAGAATGCCTGAATGATCTCTCTCATGCTTACAGATGTACCATCTAGATCTTATTGCTGAAAGTGTAGGGCTTAATAATTAACTTATTCAGTAAATTTCTGGATTTGTGCAAAACTTCCAGAGGGGCATATCATAACGAGAAATCCTGTGAGGTCTTTATTTTCAGTGTGTTGTTTGCTTGCGGCCTTGTGGGTTACGTTGCTACCACCTGCTGGACATGTGGATGGTGTGACTCTGGCTACACTCATGGCTGCGGCCAAGATTTGGCAGCACATCTTCACCCATCATCCCTGTTCCTTGGACTTGTTAGTTCCACTGCCTTCTCCTGTGCCTTTTAAATCTACTTAGAGCCCGACAGGCGGTTGCTATACCTGCCCATTGATCTCTGAGGGCTTCAGCACATATGGTGCTACCAGCAAATCACTCCCTCTCACTGCAAACTCAGGATTTTATCAAAAAAGGGAAGGATAAAACAATCTCCCTGCAGATGTTCTTTCTCTAGCTGAGTTGGCTTTCCCCAGGCCACGTTGTTCTTCCGGGGATGTGTGTCTTTCCTGTGCCCAAAAACCAAAATGGTCTTTCCTCCTGCCACTGCAGTCTCTGGGTGACTTTCACATCTTTGCTGACAAAGAGTGACTTTCAGCTACGGGGAGGACATTGAGACCCATCTGTACTCTGCAGTCCACATGCTCTGCTCATTGTTCTGCATTGGCTCCTTCCCTCCCTTGGTAAAGGTAAAGGTACCCCTGCCCGTACGGGCCAGTCGTGTCCGACTCTAGGGTTGCGTGCTCATCTCGCTCTAGAGGCCGTGAGCCGGCACCGTCCGGAGACACTTCCGGGTCACGTGGCCAGCGTGACGAAGCTGCAGCTGGTGAGCCAGCACCAGCGCAGCACACGGAAACGCCGTTTACCTTCCCGCTATAAAGCGCTCCCTATTTATCTACTTGCACTTAAGGGTGCTTTCGAACTGCTAGGTAGGCAGGAGCTCGGACTGAACGACGGGAGCTCACCCCGCCACGGGGATTTGAACCGCCGACCATACGATCGGCAAGTCCTAGGCACTGAGGTTTTACCCACAGCGCCACCCGCGTTCCCTCCCTTACTTAAGACCAAAAGGGATTGCGGGATCATTCAGTATGGGATAGCTCCATGGGAGCATGAATCATGGCTCAGCGAATCATAGAACTGTAGAGCTGGGTTCAACCCCCTGCAAGTCAGGAATCTACTTCGTGCTTTGCTTGTAGGATGGCCCCGATTTCAGTCTGCAGTTAAAAGCAGCAAGTAATTTAAAAAGCTGCCGCTAGTCCTCTGAGGTACAACATCAGAGCAGGAAATGGTTTATTATTTAGTTTATACCATCTGGGGTGGGATAGCTGCCATCTAGACATTTCTGTCTTGGGCACCAAAATGGCGTGGGCCATCTGTGCCCATCTGTAAGCAAATGTGTGCCCAGGTCCAGTGTGTGTGTCTGCCACTGACTCACAAATTGTCTCTCTCTCACCCACCTACCAGTGACAGGTAGGTAGCTGTGTTGGTCTGCTGTAGTCGAAACAAAATAAA